>NC_066864.1:21605645-22258978 GCF_025177605.1 Cucumis melo | reverse complement strand
TGTGCAAGAATATTCGTGGAAGAGTTGGGGCTTTGTGCTTTTTTAATTTTAATATACGTGGCTTTCTGGAATGCTTTCAAAGTAAATTTGGCTTCTTAGTTAGTGGATCAGGGATGGATGCCTTTATATGAGCTATTTCCTTATAATCCATTCTCGTGGAGGGGGAGGTTTTTTAGGATAAACTATTTGAAGGAAGCTTCTCTTCTTGTTTGAAAGGAGGGACAATCCACCTGACCCTATAACATTTTAGTGTTAAGGAAACTTATAGAAAATTGTTATTAAGACTATGTCTCCTTTTTTTTACCATTAGGCCAACCATGATAGTCATTTTGAAACTTTTTTTTTTTTGTAATTATTCACTTGGTAAGAACCCTTTAGTTGGGATGTTTTTGGTGGACTTTTTTTTCTAATGCCTTTGCATTCTTTCATTTTTTTCTATGAGAGTTGTTTAGTCTACTAAAAAGAAAAAAAAGATATTTTTTATAATTTAGCCTACTTTTTTTAATAAGAATTTAAAAAAAAATAGTTACCAAACACAAGTATGTTTTTGTTTTTTAGTTAAAAAGAAACAAAATGAATTCCTACCAAACACAGAAAACAAGAAATAAGAGATAAACAAGAAACAAAATGATGCTAAAAAGACTCAACAATTGCATTGTATTTGGTATTGGGGATATTTATCTGAAGAATTTTATATATCTTTTTTATCAATATTTAATACCTTTTACTTTTTTTTTTAAATCGGAGACAAGTCTCTTTATTAAAAATGGAAAGTGAAACTAATGCTCAAAGTACAAGAGAATTATACTAAGAGCAAAATTATAAAAGACAAAAACTACCAAACAAACTGTCCAAAGATGATCTTAGCCAATACAAGGGAAAAAAAGACCAAAACAAACAATCACAAAGAAAAAGCTAAAAAGGTGAAATCCAAAAGAAAAATAGAGCTAAATCAGAACCAAAACAAAGAGATCTAAATACAAAGCATAACGAAATAACTCTCTCAAAAGGAAACATTTGAATCTAGAGACTAGTAAGCAAATGCAGCAAGCGATCTCAAAACTATCATGTCAAAGTAGTCCAAAACCTAGAAAGAGGCACGAAAAAATCTTTCGAAATATCAGCATTAGCAAAAGGTCGTACTTCCTTTTGCAACACCTCAACACCCCATGTTGAATCTTCAAAGACAAAGATTGATATTCCAATTGAAAAGGCATCCCCCATGTGTGTAGAAGTATTAAAAGTATTCACCAAAATATTTCTCACGTAAGCTGCTCTAATAGATTCTAACACCTTTTTCGATCATAACACGATTCATGATGAACACGATAATCTCAGAGAATAGGCTTGAGAAATATTAGAAGAGCAGCCATAGTTTCTGCAATGAAGACTTCCAAAGACGAGTTGCACAAAACATTAACATTCTCCCTTTTACACCTTATACTTTATCTTTTTCTCTGTAGCAGTAGGCTTGAGTTGGACTGTCTAGTCTGCCTTCCCATCCTTTTATGTTTTTTGTGTGTATTACTCTAATTAAAAAACAAGAAGAAATCATGTACCATAACTAGAATGTTGTAAGTGCATGAGCTTTGTCTGAATTGTTTTTTCTTCATTGTCATTATAAAAAAAAATATATCATGTATTCATATATAGTACTATATGGAGGGCTTGTATAGATCACATTTTTACTGATAAATGTAGAAGGAAAGAATAGATTACAAGTGTAGAACTACTTTTAAGTTTTTGATTTGGTTTATATAGAAGGAGGGTTTATATAGGTTACTTGCGGCATGAAACGTCTATTCCTTCCGTATATGTTAGCATCGATTGCAGTTTTATCATCATTAGTCTAATTTGGTCAGCGTCAATTGTCAGTGCTGTTGGAAGCCTTGTCAAGTCACATCAACTCCAACTACTATTCTTGTCTGCTAGTGAATCTTCATCACGTGCTGATGTGGTTTCTCACCTAGAGAAGTTTAGTTGTCAGGCAAGCTTCTTATCGCGTAGCACGTGCTTCTCTTCGATTCACTATCTTTCTTTTTTCTTCATAATCTTGCGATAAGACACTGAAAAATAGGGTAAAAAGGCATTGAGACTTATGTAACTTGCATTCTCTTATTTTTATGAATTCGCGATAGAAGCCATGGGTTTTGACATATTATTGTGGGATTTGGTTCCATTGTTCTACCTAAAAGGCCATAATAACTTATATTTCTACATGTTTTCAATAAACTTGCTTGAACTTGACAAGGTTTCACAAGCCCACACCTATATAACCATGATTGAAGCATTATAAAATCATTATGTTTAGTAAACTTACACATATATATCTCCACGAATAAAACTCACTTGAAATGCAAGTACATAGCCCTTGATGTTGTAGAATTGTTTTGCTTTGGGATTGTCTGCCCTTTTCAACTTGTATGTGCATCCTTCTTTCCATGTCGAAATGTCTTCAAACTGTGAAGCAAACGTTTTAACAAGACAAATGACCAGTTATAGTTCCAAAACACCTCTTCGTCGTCAACAATCCCTAATGTGTTTACATCAAATTGAGTTTTTTTGTCCTTCCCAATCAATGCAACCTCAATGAATAGCGTCGGAGCAACCTTCATAGTGTCTTCATTGGTTGTAAAATTGCATCATTTGAAGGCATCCTCAACCTCCAAACATGTTTTTGCTTTCTCTTTTGGGAGCATTGGTCCAAGTATGTGCTCCCGCAACCTATTTCCATAGGTGCCTCTTTCAACTATTACATAGGTCGATCACAATCTAGTTACCAAGTTAAATTCTTCTTGTCAGAAAGTAACTTTCTTCCCCAGTATTTCAAAACTTATGATGTTCAACCTATTATCACTTTCTTCCCTAAATAAGAAGTGGTGAAACAATTGGCTATTGAAGACTATGTCAACATTTAGAAACAGTCTAAATATCATTTTATTGAACATTTCCATATGTTTGTTGGTTAGTTTATCCTTACTCACTGTATGAGTCTTGTGTACTTGGCAAGAAAATGATGGCGAAAAATATTTGTCCTCGAATACAACCATCCTAACAAACTAACCATAGGAAAAAAAATACAGACGTCAGTTATTTACTAAACCTTAAACCCTAATCCATCGTGTAGAAATGCCAAACAGTCGTGTAGAAATGTCAAACGATCGTTTAGGAAATCTAATCGTTTGGTTAAATTATTTAAACAATCTTTCAGCAAATTTAAACGATATTTTGACCTAGACTAAACGATCTATCAATTATTGGTAGGCGATCGTTGAGTAAGTGATGATCGTTTAGTAAAAATTGAGAGATCATTAATTCTGGGTTAAGAGATTGTTTAGTATAAGGACATTTCTTTCAAATTGTTTAGCATGAAAATGTTTTTTTTTTTATATGAACAATTAAAGTACACGAAAGACTAGGTCGATGAAAATACCTTCGAAGTTCAAAAGGAATACGGAAAGTGCAAAAGTGAGATGAGCGTTAAAAAAAGCGTAAGCGAAGAGAGAAATCGAATGAGAAGAAAAGTAAGTGAATAAGGTAAGAGACGATTCTCATTCAATCTTATTATTTGATATCACACGGGTAAAAAGAATATTTCAAATGTTATTTAGTCGTTCAACGTGTTTTATTAAACGAAGGAACCACAAACGATCGATGAATTATTTATTGTGCGATAGCGTACTTGAGTCTAAACTATCGGGCACTTAAGTGATCGTTTAATAAATACTAAGTGATCACAGACTTGAGGCTTAGTGATCACATAGTAAATATTAGCCGATCTCTGAGAATTATCTAAACGATCATGTGATATTAAGTGGATGATAACAAATCTCTGAATAACTTAGATAATATGTAAATTTGTAAAATCTTGATGCATGGAAGAAGTTGTTAGGAGAGAGAAAGGAAACATATTGAATAGATAAAGGTAAGAATTTAAATTCAGTTGATGGCCAAAAGGTTGATTACGATAAAGTTTTAGAAATAGGTCACTGATAATAGAAAATTTTTTACTATTTAGTTTACGAAATTTTCCAAAAAAGATTCCTGCATTTTAAAAAGTGGGATAAATTTCATTGCTTGTCCTAAGTATAGGCTATACAATTATCTCAGGTTTGTGGTGCTGATGACTTGAGTGGGTACTTACTCGAGAAGGCAATTGGTGAACAAGAAGTCGAAGTGGCTCTTTCGATTTCGATTTCCTTTTTCGTTTTTGGGTTTTAGATTCGATAAATTTTAAATGAGAGGTGGAGGCAAATCACTGTCTTATCCTCAAAACATTAGAATGAAATTCAGCCAGAGAATGAGAAGCCATGTCCTTAGAAGAACAAACCTTCAAATCTATTCCCTTTTTAATCCCACCACCAAACAGGAAGACGAAGGGCTTCTAAATGGGAATCATGGCAAACCCAATGGCTGCTCACCACCAAAAATTTACTTCATTCTCTGTTCTTCCTTCTTCTCTTTCCGATTTCAATGGCGCCAGACTCCACGCCCAAGTTCAGGTCTATTTCTCTATTCTTTTTTCCTATTTATCTTTCTGTTTTCGGTTTTGCGTTTATCTCTTAAATTTTGATTCAGTCTGGATATTATTTGAGGGGTTCTTGTTGTTAAAGCCTAAAAATCAGTGGACATTGAACTGGGTTTCCCCTTAAATGGCCATATTGCTATATGCGAGTTTCTTTTCCCTCTGTTTGGATTGATTCATATATGTTGTTTGCCACTAAACACAAAAGCTTAGAAGAAATAGGATACATCGACTATTAATTGGATTCAAAAAACTCATTCAACATGAAAGCTGTTAACGTGAATTTGAGGGTGAATGTGGTTTCGGAACATTCTGCGTTGATACCATGTTAATCACGAAAGCTTTAAAATATAATTTTAATTCATGAAGCCTGATTAGCATGTGAGCTGCTAAAATGAATAAGTGGGGTAGTGAGGTTTCAAATATGAGTTTTTTTTTTTAACCTGATACTGTGTTAAATTACATTACGTTAGGAAGTGTAGGCTGATTGATTATGATGCATTTAGTTCTTTATATGTTTTCTCAATTTGGTTTGGCCTTGGATTGCAGTATAAAAGAAAGGTTATGCAGCCAAAAGGAGGATTACATGTTACAGCAAGTGCCAAAAAGAACATTCTTATAATGGGTGGCACTAGATTTATTGGTATATTCTTATCTAGACTTCTAGTCAAAGAGGGTCATCAGGTTTTGCCATTCTCTTTCTTCTTTTTTTGGTTGCTGCAGATTCCCCATTAGAAGATTCATGGAATTTGCTAATTTTGGCAGGTGACTTTGTTTACAAGAGGAAAAGCACCTGTTACACAACAATTGCCGGGCGAGTCGGAAGCAGATTATGCCGATTTTAAATCCAAGGTCTTCTAAGCTTCCATTTAAGCCTTAAAACTCTGGTGGCTTTCATAAAAAGGAAATGTGGTACCATGGTTTTATTTTAAGCATATTACTTGTGGATTTGTGGGAGTACAGATGATAAATTTGTCTTTTGATTCCCATTTCTCAGATTCTGCATTTGAAGGGAGACAGAAAAGACTTTGATTTTGTGAAATCCAGTCTCTCGGCCGCGGGGTTTGATGTTGTTTACGACATTAATGGTGAGTCTGATTTTGGATTCATCACTTCTGGTTTTAAAATTTTCACCCTGATTTGTTTTAAAACCGCCATATCTAATTGTTTTTTCGGTCTACACACTGCTGCATGATTTCAGGGCGAGAAGCAGTTGAAGTTGAACCAATTTTAGATGCTTTGCCTAAGCTAGAGCAGTATGATTTCCTAAATAATATCTACTTTCTTTTCACAGCAATTGTTGTTAGTCATGTGCATCTTGTTTTTCAATGCTAGAGGGAACAATTTTGATTTACAAAATGATTTTGTGCCATTGGTGTTACGGGATTGGTTTGTTGAGTTTCTGTGGGTGAAAGTATTCCGATTGTTGGACTTGAATTCGGAAATGTTGCCAACATTGTTAATTTTATAAAGATATAGAAGATATAGTATTCAGCTGTCAAGGTAAATTTAGGTGTTTCAAGGAATCAAAGGTCATATATTCAAATCATAGTGATGATCCAGTGGAAATATTAAATGTTCTACAAGTTTTCCAAACTGAAATGTTACATTATAAGATAATTGTCCTGTGAAATCAGTAAAGTATGGAAGCTAGTCCAAATATTACGATTCACAAAAATTGGCATAAAGAACCATGATACAGAACGTAGATTTTGCGGAGTTCGATAAAATGTGATGTATCTAATTATTCTCAGGTTTATTTACTGCTCTTCAGCTGGTGTATACCTCAAGTCTGATCTCCTACCTCATTTTGAGGTACCTTCTCTTTTCCTTGTAAACAAAAGCTTTCAGATTACTTTCTTTGTCCAATACCAAAATAATTGGTTCACTCAAAGTTTGACCTCCACTTCTCTTTCATTTCGTAGGTAGATGCAGTTGATCCAAAGAGTAGACATAAGGGAAAGCTTGAGACAGAGAGCTTACTGGCGTCGAAAGATGTTAATTGGACTTCTATAAGACCAGTCTACATCTATGGACCATTGAACTACAATCCTGTGGAAGAATGGTTCTTCCACCGGTTGAAAGCCGGTCGCCCCATTCCAATTCCCAACTCAGGCATTCAAATTACTCAACTTGGTCACGTCAAGGTCTGTGCTGTTAAGTGCTTTCAATGCAATAGGAACAAATCGTTAAGTCTGTTGTAGGTAGAGGGCCAATAGAGATCCTTTGATGTGAATAGCCTGGAAAAAGTATTATAGTTTAAAACATTTCTTGATGTTAATGTAGCAATTGAGATCGAGTTAATAATTGAACTTTTTTTGTCAACTGCAGGATTTGGCAACTGCTTTTGTTCAGGTTCTTGGTAACGACAAGGCAAGCCAGCAAGTATTCAATATCTCTGGTGAAAAATATGTTACATTTGATGGGTTAGCCAAAGCTTGTGCTAAGGTAATAGCCTGTTGAAGAAATAATCAGGACACCGTAGTATTCATCATTGAGATAACATCTGAATTGGCTTCTTTCTCCTGTTGAGATAACATCTGAATTGGCTTCTTTCTCCTGTTAAACTTCACAGGCTGGAGGCTTTCCTGAGCCCGAGATTGTTCACTACAATCCGAAGGAGTTTGACTTTGGAAAGAAGAAGCCATTCCCTTTCCGTGATCAGGTAATCTGGTCGATGTAATGATAAATATGATGCAGTTTACTGGAATCTGATAGAAAAAATTGTCCCATTGTTAATATAAATGTCATGCAGCATTTCTTTGCATCGGTTGAGAAAGCGAAGAGCGTGCTCGGGTGGAAGCCCGAATTTGATTTGGTGGAAGGTCTTGCAGACTCCTACAATTTGGACTTTGGCAGAGGCACTTTCAGAAAAGAGGCTGATTTTTCAACAGATGACATAATCCTTGGCAAGAGCCTGGTTCTTCAAGCTTGAGGCATCCCTTTTCATTTTTTTCGTGGCAGTTTTAACTTATTTTCTACCAAGCTGCAGGGGTTAGTCGACCGATCTTGGGTTGAGAAGTCAATTTTAGGAATGTTATTTATGTATATGTATGGGATGGAGATTTTTAGAGAAGCATTAGAACTAGGCCTTGTCAATTCATTAGAGACCTTCACTCAAGCATAGATAAAGTCAAATGTTTATGTATCATATGAAAAATGCAGTATAAATGATGTCATTTGTTTCTTGTTTATTTGCACTTATTTTTGTAGCTTTCTAATCATATCACACTCAATTTTGGATAATGTTCAGCATGGTTGATGTAAAAGTTGCATGGGTAGAGATTTAACATTTCTTTTTCAAAAGTTATCCAAACTTAAACAAAATAAATTATCTAAAGCTTTTTTTTTTTTATTATTTTATATTATAAAGTTAAAATTACGTTAGAATTCTTCCACCTTAATCTCATAAAATCCCAACATAATAGAACGGAGATGGTACTCTTACGAATTATTGAATGGCAATCAACATGAGTTAACACAAATATCAACACAGGAATAAAAAATAACAAGCAACAACAAAGGAAAATAAAAGATATAAGCTCTAGTTCCTTCGACCAGGTTGGTTTGTTCTCCCTCAAAAGCTCATAGCAACTTTTTCCAAAATAAAACCTATTTTGGCAATCCAAAACAATCTTCAAGTACTCAAACCTCATGTGGGCTTTTTAACCATTATTCTCCTCTTCAATAATATCCCTAGGTGTTGCCTTCTGTGTATTGCCAAATTTACTCTTGTGTTGTGTAGGTATGGATCATAGAGGCCTAACATTATTGCATGGCTCGAAATTCACCCTTTTCTCTAGGTGAAATATAGAGAATTGTTGGTTCATGGCATGTGAGACCTATACCTACGAAGGGCTAAAATTTGACCGTTTTGACATGGGCTAGACTATAAGAAGTAGGCATTTTGAGTGAAAGGTTTGATACAAGTTAACAATAGGCGATGAAGCAAGACTATGCAATAAGAAGTTGGTGATTGAGTTAGTTCGCGAGAGGGGTTATTCGACAAGACTTTTGAAGGTTAAGTGTTAGTATGTGTTTAAAGTTTTTCGCGAGTTGAAAGACTAGGCAAGAAGGAATAAGGAAATTTTAGAAATTTCCTACGGATGTTTAATGGGACAAGTGTAGAAGATTAAGCTAAGCATGATTAAGTTAAACAAGAAGTTCACACATGTACCAGTATGAATAGGAGCTGGCATGATAACAAGAGTTTATGCATGACTAATCTATCGTAAGACTAGTATAAAAGGGATTGTTGTTAGATGCATGGTTCATGATTATGTTGCTGAAATTCTGAAAGAATTAACTAAGTGAAGCTGCTATGGAAGGGCTGAGCGAGAAGAATAATATTTGAAGCAAGAGGAGTCTAAGGAAACTAAGTTTCTAAGTTGGCGAGTGTTTTTCTTCAAAGTATTTCTTATGTTCAAAAGGTTTTTCTTTAAAGTCTTGTTGATTTGAAATTATTAATCAATGCAAATGTTTCCAAAGAAATTTATATGAAAAGTTCATGTTATGTTTTATATGATTCCAATGATGTAAAATGGTGTCCAAACCATTAGTCTTCTTCCTATCAATAAACTAACTGTTATGTGCATATAAAGAATAAAGGCAATCATGTATAAAAGATGTGCATGGTGAAATGAAGCGGGACAATACATAAAAGATGTGTATTGCGCTTTGGTCTGGACAACAAGAAATGAATTAGGATATTCTCGTATACCGTTGATGAAAAGGCCATCTCAGTGGCCTAAACGCAAGATGATGAGTCTTTGTGTAGAGAATGATTCAAGGTCTTGGTGAAAGGAATGTGTTTGTGACTAATGTGTGTTTATGTAAAATTTATGTTTATGCGATATGATATGCTTATGTGAAAAGATGTTAAGTGTTTGGTGTGAACAAATGGTGTTTATGAAAGGTTTCCTTAAAACCACACTAAGTCTTTTGGCTTATATTTTAAGTTTTCACCTTCCAGGTTTCAGACGTTAAGACCAAGTAAGGAAATGGTGAGAAGCTGATAGGCGAGAAGAGATTGCTAGGTGTTTTGCTTTTAAAGTTTAAGTGTTGTATTTAAGTAATCTTGTAAAGTGTTGTAGAATGTTGGGTTAAAGTTAATAAGGAAATGTTTTCAATCTTACTGTGATGTGTTAAGTGTTATATCGCCTAAAGCATATTTCTAAGTTGAGTTAAAGAAGCTAGAACGATTAAGAAAGCTTAAGAACCTCAAGCTAAGCATTTTGGCATTTACACGTCAAAATGCTCAAGGTCATACAACGTCTCACAAGTGCTTGTAGGGCAGGGTGTGACATGACATAAACCAATTTCCAAGTAGCTTTGGTGTCTAGTAATCCTTTCTATTTCACTAGCCATTAATTAGCTCACATGTCATTGTTCCTCAGTCAGGGTTAGTGGGAAGTGTTGCACGCGTTGTGCTTGACTCAACTTTAGTTTAAGTTGGGAAATATGAAATACATTGTGAATAATAGCTTCTATAGGTAGTTCCAACCCATAAGCAACTTCACCAATTTCCTCTTTCACTCAGTACGACCCATAAAGTTTGGAGGAAAGCTTCTCCACTTCGCTTTCTAATAAAAGATTATTGCCTATAAGGCCTCAATTTCAGATAAATTGTCTTCGACTTTGAATTTTAATTCACATTCTCTGCCCTTAAACAACTGCTCAACATTGTTATTAATTGTTTTCTTATCTCCATACGATACCGTTGGAGGTGGGGGCCTTCTATACACAATTTGAAAAGGAGTTATCTTTGAAGAAGCATGGAAAGTAGTATTATACGAAAGTTCTGCCTAAGGTATACATTTATTTCGCTTTGTCGGCTGCTCGTTACAAAACAACAGAGATACATTTTTAAGCAACAGTTTATCCATTCTGTCTGACCGACCGTTTGGGGGTGAAAGGTAGTACTCCTTTTTAAAACTGTCGCCATAGCCAAAAACAACTCTTTAAAAAATTGCTTAAAAGATCTTGTCTCGGTATGTGATTATCGATTTTGGAATTTCATGCTTACTTACCACTTTGTCGATAAAAATCGCTGCCATTTGTTGGCTGTAAAAAGGTGTGTTTAAGGGTGATGAAGTGTGCAAATTTACTTAGTCTATCCACCACTACCATAATAGAATCAAATCCTTCAGCTTTTGGCAACCCTTCTATGAAACCCATTGTCCAATATTCGAGAATCAAGTCTTGTAAGGGTAGTGGCTATAAAAGGCCAACAGGAGATGGAGCATCCGATTTGGGTCGTTGTCATACTTCATACTACTTCACATACTTCTTCACATCATTTTTCATTCCCACCCAATGAAATTTTCCCTTCATCCATTTATACACCCTTAAGAACCATGAGTGGCCTCCTAAAACCGAATCATGAAAGGTATTTTACAACAACAGAATCAAGGAAGAAGTTTTTTTAAAAAGACTAACCTTCCCTTATAAAGCAACCAATCAACGATCAATTGATAGGTAGGCTTACCCTCTGGATCTTTCTTCAAAATGTCAATGATTGTTTGCGATTTTTCACCATTCTCAATTTTCTTCAGAACCACTTCGATATTGTATATGCTTGGGGATGTCATCACCTTCAACTCCATTGCATGATCAATCCTTGATAGAGCATCCACCGCTTTATTTTGTAATCCGGGTTGGTATAAGATCTTGAAATCGTATTCAAGTAATTTTGTCAACCATCTTTGGAATTGAGACTGAACTTCTCTTTGTTCAATTAAAATTTTTAGGTCATTCTAATTAGAAATAACTGTAAATTTCCTCTCTAATAGATAATATCACACCCTCTCTTAGACAACCACTCCCTATCCGAAAGAAAATGTGAAGATAATAGATGTCACTTCCACATCAACACCCATTATCTAACAACTTTCTCATCCCCATATACATGTATTAAACATACAATCAAACATTCGAAAACAACCTCAATGGCTATCAAGACATGAGTAATCAAATGAAATAAAGCAGCCTGATAAGACCCCATACCCAAAGCTAACATCATATAGCCCAATTGAGACATTGTAGAATAGGCTAAACTTCTCTTAATATCTTTTTGAGCAAGAGCTAAAGTAGCTCCAAATAGTACTGTTATTATACCTATCAAAGCTATTAGATTCATGATGTAAGGTATTACTATAAAAAGCGGAAGAAGCCGAGCAACAAGAAAAATTCTCGCTGTATATTCATATCATAACATATGAACAGTAAGAACTGGTATTCTTATACAGACTCGAACTCATAGGAAAGAAAATTTATGGATGGAATCAAATATGCAGTATTTACAGACAAAAGTATTCGATTATTGGGAAAAAATCAATATACTTCTAATGTCGAATCAGTATCAACTAGGACAGAAAAACCAAGCAATCTCTATGGACAATTGTACACAGTTTTTATCAAACAAAGGTTATATACAAGACTATCCCTCACTTCTGTCGTTACATATGCATTGTCTAGACTAACACTTACATGCATACAAAATATACGCATAAAAAATAGTGGATGCTTTGGAGTTGTGGTAGATAGTCTGAGCAAGGTTCCTGGAACTCTCTCGCAATCCAGTGAGTGACAGGTTTTACTGTAATAAATGAACCTTCCAATATAAACATTTATGAATAAACCCACAAAATATAATTAATAAGGATAACTCTTAAAATCATGAAATAATTTATTGAATCGCTTTTCACTCGCAATTACGACTTTGATTCCTCGACTTATAGGCTTCACCTATCGTTGTTTGATCACTTGAAAATTAAACCACACCAACCAAATTTCCGTCCCAAAATTCTATAAATTATTTATAGCTTCTACCATAATTCCTTTGAGTTTTGTTGAACCTAGATTATCATTGACTTAGGATTAAGACATATACCAAAATCATATGAAATTATCCCAAAATTAGCTTGAGACCCAAATTTATGCATTTTAAGGTTTATATATCCAAAAAAGTTCTAGGAATCACTTACAAACTTCAAATAACTCAAAATTGAGCCAATAGGGGTAAAAAGTGATGGTTGGTGTGTAGCTTAGGGTGCCGGGTGTCATGAGTATGCTTGTCCAAGGCGTTGTTTGCCTATGGTTGCATGCCCAAGTACCACCAAATCGCTTTGTCTTTATGTCTTGTATATAGTCTAGTCTATTGCTTTCCTTTTTGTATCGTCGGGCTAGGGTGTGACGTTTCGACATTTTCATATGCAAGCTTGACAAGGCTAAAAATATTCCAAATATACTATAGGGGAGACATAATAGTTGAATCCCCGATTAAGCCTTGTCGCACTCTTTGCAAGCTAAGCTTTTCTTTGCAATTGACAGTATTCAATGTTTTCAATGATTTCCTTTCTCTCTCACGTTTCATAAAACAATTTTCTCAAGAACGTGAAGGAATGTTATATCATATCGCGAGTTTGTATGCGACTTTCTGACTTGTTGACGAAGAAAAACAAGTGCCGTACAATCATGTTTGAAAGGTTACGATTGTGACATTGGGTGGATAACACCTCACACACATGCCAGATGGGCGCTCATGGACGGTCTTTTGGTGTGGACATCCCTGTTTTTCGACAGCAACCAACACACACAAAAACATGGATGATTCCATCAACTTTTAACCAAATCTTTCCAAATATTTTTTATAAAACACATAGGGAATCTCTTAACTAACTAATCTGAGAATTTGGAGCTTGAAAATTCCTTGGACCGATCTAAATCAACTCCAAAGAACCCTTAATCAGATTTAACCAAATTCCTGTGCAACATTAAATATTCTATAATTCCAGCCAGTTCAAACATGAGTTAGCTCCAACATTCTTCATGAAAAATGTAAATTAACTCTTAATTTTACTAACCTCAAAATTTCAGCTCCTAACTTATTTTCTACACCTGGGAATGTTTATAATACAACCTTGTCTCTGATTTATCCGAATTTCAGACAAGCTTCCATATTTCTTCTATTTCATCAACTTAATCTAAATCAGTTATCTGACAACCCTCCTTCTTCCCAACACCTCTCTATGTAATTTAGCTGAAAAAAGTTGATGTTTTCTCGTGAGAAAAGGTCACACCAACACTTCCTTTTGTTTTTAAAAAAGAAACACCATCCACTGCACCTCATCTCTCTTAAAACCTCCTTAAGCCAACTCCTACTTCGCCCTCTAACCCTACTAAAGGCCTGTTTACCACCACCACTTTGATTTCCTATTTTTAAAACCTAAACAACCCCCATATAATTTTCTTACATAAATTCAAAAATTAACAAATTTTGCTCCAACTTATACTAAACAAATTTTATATTTCCTTTTCTTTACAACAACGCTTTAGCACACTATTTCCTTAAGTTTAAATTTTATCAAATAGCCCCAATTCCCCGTAGATAAATATAGGAAGAAAATAAAAATCCACCTTAAACTCTTAGGTTACTTAATTCCTCCAAAAAGTGATATTGGCATAATTAACTTGACTTAATAAAAAAAAATATAAACGGTAGGATCTAGGGATTACAGATAATTCCCCCATTTTTGCATTGTCATTACAGTAGCCATCAACTCTCTTTTGTATATGGACTTGGCTTGTGCTCGAAAGCAACAACTTGTAGCTAAAATAAGTAGTAGGTCTTGCATTTTGAGATAATACAGCCCCCAATCCCACGCCTGATGCATCCGTTTTGATAGTAAATGGTAGGGAGAAATTCGAAAGTGCCAGCACCGGGATGGATACCGTAGCTTGGTTCAACCGTTCAAACGATTCTGTAGCTTCCTCATCCAATTTAAAACCATTTTTTTCATAATAACTTAGTAAATGGTACAACAATGTCTCCATATCCTTTTACGGAACGCCTATGATATCTGGTTAAGCCAAGAAACCCCTTTAATTCAAATACAACTTTAGATTGCGGCCAATTCACCATTGCGTTGGCTCTCTCCATTGACTTCCACCCTATTGCTAGATATCTATTGTCCCAAATATTGAATTCTTGAGTGACCTATTACACATTTTTTCTTGTTCGCAAAAAGCTTGTTGTCCTTGAGGATGCTAAATACCACTTCCAAGTGACTCTCATGTTCAATGATGTATGTGCAGTAAACTAGGATGTCGTCACCCCTGAAGAGGGTTAAGCGGAGTGAAAAGGGTTTCTCATAAGATGGGAAATGAAATCTATCAACCCCACACGAGGTTTATGAATAAGTGATTGTCTGATAATGAACAAAGAATGTCCATCTTTCTGCTAAACATAATGTTTTGAACACAAAATTCATTTAAATACCTTTTCTGAATGTCAACTAAGTATCATAAGTAAATTACTCCTGGTTATTTAATCTGATAACCAAAACACCAAAACAAAGTATCTAAAAAAATGGTTGAAAAACTTGATTTATAAATGATTGAAATGTTGTTAGGGAATTTGTTAAATTAAAAGGCATGACAAGGAATTCGTAATACCCTTCATAAGTACGAAATGTTGTCTTCTCAATATGATCACACTCTCCCTCATCCAAATTTTATAGTATCTCAAACGTAGATCTAGCTTATAGAAAACCATCGCTCCACGCAACTTGTCGAGTAATTCTTCAATAACTGGAATGAGTAATTATCCGCTATCGTCAGTACTTGATTCAACTTGCGATAGTCAACACGAAACCTCTATCCATCATCGTTTTTCTTCACCAACAACACTAAACTTGAATACGACTCCGACTATGTTAACCCAAGCTTTTTTTCTTTTTCTTTTTTTTGTATAATAATTGTAAATTGTCTAATTACCTAAGTTAAGTTCCATCTAAGGTTTTCAAGTAGAAGTAAACTTTTTAGGAAGGGAAAATTAACCAAGTTTAGCTCATGCATGGTTTTTGGGGAATTTGGTATTAAAGTTAGGTTTATTTAAGTTGTCAAGCAAACTTTTATTTGCTCCGGAGGTATCCGATTGTTTGAGCCACAACTTAATTTTTCTTTAATAACAAAGAAAAATTGCACACAGGACAAAAAAATCATTTCAAGGTATCAATGATATGTTTGGATGGATTTTTGAAGTGTTTAATTTTTAAAATAATTCATTTTAAGTTAAATTAAGGTGTTTGCGTTGGTTTGAAATGATTTTTAAAAAAATGTGATTATGAAATAAATCATTTTAGAAAAAACACATGCAACCAAATTTTAAAATAAATGTTTATTTGGTGTTTAAATATTTATTTGGTGTTTAACGAACAAACTCTCCCAAATATCTATTTTTCTTTCTCTATTTTTTTATTCCTTTTTACTATCTATTTTTCACTCCATCGTTCTTTTTTGTTTTTATTTTTATTTTTAAATACTTTGATAATATTTTTTTCACTGTGTATTTATATATATATTTAAATATAGGGGTTTACAAATGTTTCTCTCTGCTAAATCTACTTCATCTTAACATCTGTAAAAGAAATTATGAGTACATCAATAAAGAACATGATCTTTCGGTTCGTGAAATAAAAATGAATGAAGAACGTGATCAAATTGCACATTTTTTTGTCCGGTTTATATTATAGTCTTCGGAAAAATTATTTATCTTCTTTATATTTTGGTATTGGAAATCAATTTTTTTTTTATGCTTATGTATTTACAAAACCTTTCTCTTTCCTAAATAAGAAATTCACAAAGAACGTGATACGCCAACGGGCATCCAAGTTTTGAGGCACATTAATTGTAGATTCTTTGACAGTTAAAAGCAAAGAAAGCCTAACCTCTTAACAAAAACAATATGGTATAAACCCTCATTTTTAGATGACATATAAAGAAAATAACATCAAAAAGCTTAATGGATAGCTAAGAAAACCTTTTCTATCCATGTTTTGATTTGTGTAAGGTCTATGTTAATATTCTCAAACCTCTACCCCTTCTCAATCAGAGTTATCATTTGGGTCTTCATCTGCTCCAAGAATTCTTGCATTGAAAATAGGGTTATACACATACAAGAATATCAAACAAACTTCATTATATTGGAAGACAGTGTTTTAATGTTTACGTGTACTTATACTTCAAAAGACTTACTGAGAGCCATTGGCCATGACATCCTGCATGATAATCTCAAAGATGTCCTGAAGAACATTGATAATTTGTGACCCACCAACTTCATTTTCACCATCACGCTGTCAAAGAAAATACTTGATTAAATGTACACAGTTAATCAAGTTCATGCCATCAGTCTATCAAAGGTACCATCATCGTCGGTAACATTGTTTTTAATACAATAGACACATACCACCAAAAGTTTTAAAAATTTCTCTAGTTTCTCACTAAGCGAAGGAAGACCACTCATCCTGAAGTTGCTTAAGAATTTTTGCTGATGTATGCTAAGTTCTACTTCGTGGCAAATATCCCACACAATTCTGTTTTATAAAAGAAAATATCAATTTATCCTGAGAAGTGATAGCAGGAAAGGCAGTATTGAGACTATATAAAAATAAAACGTTGAATATGATATCATGATCGCCTTACCTCTTGTCTTCTTCATCCTTCAAAAGTGCAGCTACTATATCCCTGAGTGTCTCATAGCATTCTATTACTGCAGAATACATACAATCATTACTTTTAATCTTCCTGAATAAGTGATCAGCATCTTCCTTTCCTTTTAAAGACTTTTGCCATATCCAATGCTATTGGAATCTAACGTATAATTAGCAGAAAGTGAAGTAAGTCACCTAAATAGTTTTCTTACAAGTCTTCAAGGATCTTTTTATACCTTACTAGCAAGCAAGAAAGGAGGCCATTGGACTACTGAGACATCGTTTGAAGAATATGGAACAAGTAGTAAATCTCTATCCCTGCATGAAAGTTCGAGTCAAAAGAAATGTAGGGATCTTCCAATTTTTATATCAATTGAACTTGATTGAGGTGATGACCTATTACTGATCAGGTCCTCTTGGCGCATAGTTAGTATGAACTCATTCCACACATGAAAGGAGTTGGTGACATTCTTCCTTACTAGTGATTCATCCTGTGATGGAAGAGTACATTTTATACAACAAAATGAATAACTAGAGTAATGGCTAGAAGTCATTAATTATAAGCTGAACGTATAGCCTCCTTAGATAGAATTAGAACGCACTAAACAAGTTAAACTATTCTTAAAAAAGACATTTTAGAAATTTGACATTATTTGACCAATTACTCAACCTCTAAGTAATGTTATGATCATTAGTTTTTTACGGTATCAAGTTCTTTCCCTTTGAATCTCTATTTGATGATGGAACTAGTCATTCACTAAAAGTTAAATAATAGAAAATATCACATGGTATATAAAGAGTAGTTAATTAATAGTTAATGAAGGAATGACAAACAAGATCGTATAACTTTTTCTGAGCCCCATTCCAAATAATTGTAATGGATGCAAAGCAATCAATCTTCAATGTATAACTTATTCAGTCAAGGAACCAGAGCTATTAAAAGGATCCAAATTTATTAAAAGGATTTATCCAATTTGAGTAAAAATTTATTGAGAAGAGCATGAAGAAAATCCATAAGCTAGAAAGAATGTTAATGGTTGTATGTACTTACAAGTCTATATGTTGGTTGCCAAAAGAACAAATAGGATGTTGAATCCTCAATGGATGGCTACCAAATGTACCTCAATTAGTCTCACAAGAAAGTATTTGATTCTACTATATTTGGTGGTAAAAAAACTAATAAAATGTTAAATTCTAAATGGGTGGCACCATAACCTAAACTCATTTCCTATAAGTTACTATTTGCATTGACTCTCGGTATTTTACAAGTATTCCTATTTAAATACAAAAGCAAAAAAGAAAAAAAAACAAATAGATTAATAGTATTTATGATATCAGTAAGATACTAAAACCAAATTAATGATTGATGGGAAAATCACCTTTACATAGTAGTTGAATGCTAGCTTATTGATTAGCAGCAGAATCCAAAACAGTGAGTACCTGAACCCAAGAAAGTTTTGTCAACAAAACAAGTAATGCAAAGGGGAAAAGATACCAAAGCAGAAAACTCAAATAACCAAAAAGCAACCTAGCATAAGATCCTTAACCTAAAATCGTAGTCACAATTTGCAATGCTACAACTGTAGCAGCACTTGAGTGGAACTTCCCTCAATCCTTGTGATAAATTGGAAGTAAAGGAATTAATACATAAAGGTATACTTACTTCAGTAATGAGAACATGTCTTCATGCATATGTCTCTTCCTATATAAAGTTTAGGCTGCATTGTGGCCAAACTAAACCTCAGACAAGAGCATCAAGAGAACTAGAGTTGTAATATGAGATGAAAAGTAAAAGCAGAGCCAGACCCAGATTCAAAGCATCTAAACAAGCAAACAAGGAGTTCAATTGATGGTAAGGAATGTTAAACATACTGACCTAAGCCCACCACATAAGCAATAGGATAATTCACCAATTCGAACGCTCCATCTTTTTTCTCAATGGCCTCCACTTCAACTTTAAATTCTCTCTGCTTGTCCCCTATATAGAAGCAACTTAAACTTGAAAAGAACAATCATCAATACAATAGTACAATTAATGTTTCAAACTCCTAAATTCTTTACAGATTAATGAAAAGTTTCTTCTCAGCAATCTCAATTCCATTTATCAGTCTGCCTTTATAGACAACCCCATAACCTCCTTCACCAAGCACATTGTCTGCAGCAAAACGATTTGTGGTAAATTCTAGATCCCTGAGTGTAAACCAATGACCCCAACCAAGATGTGAAATTTCAGGCAAGCCAACGAGAGGAGTGGTAGTCACAAGGCCTCTATTCCCTCCATATGACATTGAAGACTGTTTTCTAACAGTACCAGAGCTTCCTTCTTCTCCTGAATGTGAGCTAAAAACCCATTCATGATGATAATTGAAGCTGCATTGGCTCATGTTATCAGGATCACTAGACTTGCTCATACCCAAATGACCAATCATCTTCTCTACATTCTTCTCACTTGATTTATCATTAATAGAAATATAAGATGATTGTGGTCAGCGGATTGAGTAGTGATTCCGTCCACCTTAATATCCTTTGAGACATTTGGTATTTGAGAAATAAAGAAGTTTTCTAGGGATCTCCTTGTTTGTCTTCGAAACATCACCCATACAGATAAGATACCAAGAATCAAAACAATAAATGCACAAACACATAAGCAGATCAAAACCCATAGGGACAAACCAAAGAAGGGTGTTTTCTTTGACATATATTCAAAGTACTACTACTTCCAAAGACGGCTGATCCTCAAGATGGCAAAACTATGAGCGTCAGGCCCCTAAGTTCCAGCCACAGATAAATCAAGACATTTTAACCTGATAAATAGATAAAAGGCATCATGCAGTTTCAAATTATAGGTAAGAGATTCCTGAGAGAATTTAGTATCAGTAACACAGATTACTCAAATTTCTTCACAGTTAGAGAGTCATCGAAAACAAAAATTACAAAACAAGCAAAATCCATGAAAGATTGCAATTTCCTTGACAAATCCTTAAAATATGTTGCAAAAATCCAGTTAATAGAACAAAGAAAAAGGGAAAATAAGACGGTTAAGGAAAATGCTTTACATCTTCATTGGGCATTCAACTGGATTCTGTTCTTTCCAAACAAAGCCCATATGATACTCTTATGTACAAGTCATGATGACTAAGAAAGCAAAATAAATCCAATGCCCCGTTATAGAAGAAAACCCATAGTAATAAACCACCAATCAAGAAATCAAAAGAAGTAAATCTATTGAAAAAAAAAGTCTAATAGGTTTCAAAATAAGCATAAGCAAAAGAATCATGCAAAAGCGAAAGTCAAATAGAGTTAACATTGACGTGGTCTCTCTGGTCAGCACGAACATTACGACGACTAGAAGTATTTTCATCTTCATCTTCATCATCCGAGGAGTTGAGTAATTCAGCTTCATTATGTTCTCGGGCTGCATCATCTGACCTTTCTTTCTGTTTTTGCTTCTGTTGGCGAGTACCGATATGCTTGCTTGTTGTTTGTCTTCCTCCACTATGTTCATAAGGTGAAGGTACTTGTTTCTAATGTTCATCAAAGGATTACTCTCAACCACGGAACCCCTTTTATACCCCTCTTTCAAGACAACCATGTAGGTTCCAGCCTTACTTGATATGTAGAATATCCCTAGATGGTGAAGCAATGCTCTCTTAAACCAAAATACTCACCTATACACAATATATTTTCCTTCTCAGTCTTCTTCGTGACAAGCATATGAAGAAGCTCATGTAAAATCGCAACAGTCCACTTTTCAGATTCATCATTATTAGGAGAAAGATGTGATGCATTTTCATAGGGAGAGATGTAAGGTAGCTTTTGCCACTCATCCACCCATTTCTTGAACTTATCCATCTCAAAACCGTTCGAGTATTTCATAGGAAAAGTAATATGCATTCCTTTATATGTATCAAACTTTACTTTTGCAGCCATCTTCTCTACAACTGAAGTGGTCAATTCATTGTTCCAACATACCAATTCCAATACCCGCGTATCACCTAATCCAGATGCAAAATTTTGATGTCCTACAACTTTGAAGTAATCTGGAAAATCAGGAACTATACTTTGAACATAATCTTTAGGAAGACCCAAGTCCCATTTCAATTGATCAACGACACTTACAGTTACTTTATTAACTCTTGATAACATTAAGAGTTTCACAAGTCGATCTGCAGCTAATTGTCTACAAGTTGAAGTTTGATACATTAGTTGTTCTGCATCAAGTTCAAGAACTTTAGAGGTTAGCTTGACATGAGGTTGAATTCCAATGTCTCTAGGAAGAAATTCTTCAAAAATGGAAGGATATTTTCTGTTCAAATCAATAGGACGAGTTGAAATTCTTAGAATTTCCCTTTTTTGAGTTTTGACGGAAACTGGAACAGACTTAGATGGCTCTGATTTTATAAAATCTTATTACTTAAGCTATTACATAAAGAGTTTTAAAAATTATTGAGCATTGCTTGAATTTTGTCCGTCCATCTTCAAATTCAACCATATATATTATGTATATGGTGAATGGATTGAAGGCAGACTGAAATTTTGTAGTATCTGTTATCAGTTATATTGTTGAGATTAGTTTAGTTTTTATTATTCTGTTGTGAGTCTGTTAAGAATGAGTTACTATAATTACACAAAAATAAATAAAAGAGTGAATGAGAAATTACTTCACAAATTCTAAAAATAACGGTATCAGAGCATATAGACTCACATCACAATCTCCTCCTTTGTTCATAAACTTTTTTCTTCTCTTTCTTCTCCCCCAATCCATGGCTTCCTCATCAAAGAGTTTATCGAAGGAACTTCATCTTTGCTTTTTCTTCTGATGAAAATTTGCAATCTCATCTCAATCAGACTTGATTCTTCAAATAATGTTCTTTGAAAGTTCCAATTTTCCTTAACATGGAGAGCACACAAACTCTCCAATTTCGGTCATGGATCTAATCCTGCACCTTCTATACGAATCACAAATCCATCGTCATCTGCAACGACTGAATCCACTTCGATAAATACACTTATACCCTCACCTACCATTGCTAAAGATAATGCACTCATGATGTTGATCAACGCTACCTTATTTCCTGAAGCCTTCACTTACATTGTTGGTTGCACATTTGCATATGAGGTATGGACTACCCTTAAAAAGCATTATTTCTCAAGTTCTCAATCAAATATTGCGACTCTCAAAATAGGTCTTTAGTCAATTTCGAAGAAATTAGATTGATTCATATGTTAAACCAATCAAGGAAAATAAGGACACAGTAGCAAACTTTTTTACTCTTGATGATTAAAATCTATTGAGTTATGCACTAAATACTCCCCATAAATACAACACCTTCCACATGTCAATGAGAACTAGGTCACAGTCAATCACATTCACTGAACTACATACTTTGATGGGATCCGAAGAAACTGCCATGGGTAAACAGTTCAAACAAGAAGATATCTCCTTAAAACCTACGGTTATGTTTACAGCCACCTCGAAGTCCAACCACACTTCTTGTCCAAATTCTTTCTAAATAATGTTGGAAGCGCGTTATGAACACCCCAAATAAATAATCCCCAAATAGAATATTTGAGAGGAAAAAAAGACTTATTGGAAGACTTTTTATGTGTATTCAATTCTCACTTGGATGATTTATATTACAACATTTCAATCCTATTTATAAGATTGTCATGAGAATAACTCTTATCACAATTAAATATAACAAATTAAATCCTACATTTAACTAAGTTTAAATTAACTCTTAACATGTTAACTCTCACATCGTTTAATTTCTTAACTCTCATGCACATATAACTTATTCATAAAATATGTTTAATTTTCAACATCCTCCCTTAAACATATATATATATTTTTTAAACTCCAAGCTAAGTTCTTAAGTTGTTAAACACATTAACTTTGAGTGGCTTTGTGAAAATATCTGCAATTTGATCTTCAGTCTTCACATATTCAACTTGAACCTCCTTCCTTAAAATACAATCTCTAATGAAGTGAAATCTTGTATCAATGTGTTTGCTACGATCATGGAACACAGGATTCTTTGTTAAAGCAATTGTTTGACTTATTGTCTACATTGATCACAGTTAGATCATCTTGCAAAATTCCAACTGTCTTTAACAAATTTCTTAATCAAATTGCATGACAAACACATGAAGCTGCAGCAACGTATTCTGCCTCACAAGAGGATAATGTCACAATAGGTTGCTTCTTAGAACTCCAAGTAAATGCAGTATTACCAATGAAGAAAACATATCCATTAGTGCTCTTTCAATCATTAGTATCTCCAGCCCAGTCACTCTCACAATAGCCTTCAAGCTTGAATTCTTTAGATGAAAAATAAAACAACTCAGAGCCAAGCGTACCTTTCAGGTAACGAAGAATTCTCTTTGCCACTTTCAAATGAGTAGTTGTAGGAGATTCCATAAATTGACTCACCAATCCAACACTGAAAAGAATATCTAGTCGTGTGCAAGTCAAGTATCTCAAACTCCCAACCAAACTTTTGAAATATGAAGGATCAACATCATCTCCTTCTTCATGTTTGAACAATTTGGTCCCAGTTTCAATCGAAGTTGTGACAGGCTTAGAATTGATCATATTGAACTTCTCTAGAATTTCTCTAGTATATCATTCTTGAGATATGAAAATATCTTCCTCTGACTGCTTCACCTTAATGCCAAGATTATATGACATCAGTTCTATATCTGTCATTTCAAATTCTTGGGTCATCGCCTTCTTGAGATATTTAAACATACTTGCACAATTTCCTGTAAAAATTAAGTCATCCACGTACAAACAAACCACCAAAATATCTTCATGACCATGCGCCTTAATATAAAGAGAATGTTCATAAGGACACCTCAAATACCCATTATCAAGGAACAATATTTATTGATTCTGCTATTCCACATTCTTGGTGCTTGTTTCAATTTGTATAATGCCTTCTTCAATTTTAGAACTTTATCCCCTTGGTCTTTCACAGAATAACCAGGAGGTTGTTCTAAGTAGACTTCTTCTTCTAGATATCCATTCAAAAATGCTGATTTGACGTCCATCTGAAAGATCTTCCAATTATTTTAAGTAGCAAAAGCAATTAACAAGCTTATGGTTTCCAAAAGAACAACGGGAGCAAATACTTAAGAAGTAATTAATGTCTTTTCTTTGAGAATATCCTTTTGCAACTAATTTTATTTTGTATCTCTCCACTTCTCCCTTTTCATTTCTTTTTATCTTGAACACCTATTTGACACATACTACTTTCTTTCCATTTGGAAGAGTAGAAAGTTCCTAAGTATCATTCTTTTTTATGGCTTTTATCTCTTCATCCATAGCAATCTTCCATTTGTCATTTTGCAAAGCTTCTTCAAAATTCAGAGGTTCACTGTCACCAAACAGACAAAAAAGAGTAAGTTTATTAAAACTTTGACTTAACTCTTCAGTTTCATCATATATGTCTCGTAAGCTTCTCATGCCACGAGGCCCTTCACTTGAACTTGCAGATGATGAAGATGTGCTTTGTTGTTGAGTAATTGGCGATGTTGGTGTTGTTGATGGAGAAGCAATGTCACTAGGCTCATCATGATCGTCGGGAAAAAACAAAAATTTGTAATCTTCTGGTTCGTTATTCCAATTCCATGATGCTTATTCATTAAACACAACATCTCTACTTACGATCGTCTTCTTTGTAATAGGATTATAAAGCTTGTAGCATTTTGAGCTTGCATCATAGCCAACAAAAACATATTTCTCATTTTTATCATCAAGCTTACTACGCTTTTGATCAGGTATATGCGAATAAGTCATGCATCTGAATACTATCAAATGAGCAATGGACGGTTTTCTTCCTGTCCATGCTTGTTAAGGACTTTTGTTCCATAAGCTTCTAGTAGGGGAACGATTTGACAAGTACACTGCACATTCAACAACCTGTGCCCAAAATTCTTTTGGCATCTTCTTGCACTTTAACATATTTTGAGCCATGTTAATTATTGTTCGGTTCTTCCTTTCAACAACACCATTTTGTTGAGGAGTAAATGGAACTGTCATAGATCGACGAATTTTATTTTCTGTGTAAAAAGTTTTGAATTCATTTGAAGTGAATTCACCTCCCCTATCTGATCTCAAAGCAATGTAATAACCACTTTCTTTTTCAACAAGAGCTTTAAATCTCTTAAACATGTCAAATACTTCTGATTTCTCCTTGACAAAGTAAACCCAAGTTTTTCGGGTGAAAGCATCAATAAATAATAAGAAATAGTTATTCTTACCAAAAGAACTTGGTTTGATTAGTCCACAAAGATCGGTGTGAACTAACTCCACTGGTCTCTTTGCTCTCGAAGATGATTCTTGTGGAAAACTCTTCCTTGATTGTTTGCCATGAAGATAACCTTCACAAAGTTGATCTGGATGTTTGACATATGGTAACCCTTTCACCATGTCCTTCCTGGCTAATAATCTCAAGCTATCAAAGTTCAAATGCCCGAATCTCAAGTGCCAAATCCAATTGGGATCTTTCAAACATAACTTTAAACATTTAGCAACATTAGTTTGAATGTTTAATAAAAACATTCTATTTTTCGCCATTTGCACTTTAGCAATTATTTTGTCATGATTATCTCTTATCAAAAGACTATAATCCTTCATCAAAATACTATAGCCTTTCTCTAAGAGTTGTCCCAAACTCAAAATGTTGTTCTTCATATTAGGCACATTATAAACATTAGCGATAAACTCATGCTTCCCATTCTTCAAATTGATCAACATTTTACCTTTTCCTTTAACTGGAATTTTTGTGGCATCACCAAATACGATATCACCACCAACAAATTCATCAAACTCCACGAACATTGATTTACTTCCACACATGTGATTACTTGCACCACTATCGAGATACCATGCACTGTTTTCACATGTTTTTGCACCTTTGCATGCTAGAAACAATGAGGAATCACCGCTTTCTTCATCTTTCTCAGCATAATTTGCATTTTCTTCAACTTTATTTCTGCATTCCTAAGAATAATGCCCAAATTTATGACAATTATATAACATTCAACCTGTCTTTTTTATACCTTCTGTCATTATTTGATCTTTCTCTACTTGACCTCGAATAATGTTGTCTTCCTTGACCTTTTGATGAATTTGAGTTTAAATTACTCTTATCAAATTTTCTTTGACTATAGCTTCCTCGACCTCGATCTCCACGTCTACGATTACCACCACGTCCTCGACCTCGATTGCCTTTTTCTAGGATGTCTTCCTTGTCTTTTAATTTCAACTTTGACTGAAAAAGTTGCTCAGCCATCTGCTTGTTCTTCTTAAGAAGCTTCTCTTCAAGGGCTTGTAAAGAACCCATAAGTTGATCAATGGACATTGTACTCAAATCCTTTGATTCTTCAATAGCTACAACGATGAAATTAAATTTTTCATCCAATGAGTAGAGTATATTTTCTACTACTTGCTCATCGCTTATTGTCTCACCAAATCTTTTCATTTCATTTACTACTTCTAGCAATCTTGAAGTATAATATGAAAACGATTCAGACTCCTTCATATGTAGTGATTCATAATCACCTCTCAATTTTTGAAGGTGAACCTTCTTGACTTGATCTACTCATTTATACGTATTCTTCAAAATTTGCCATGCTTGATATGCAATAGTTGCTCCAAAAATTTTCTCAAAATCGGAATCATCAATGGCTTGATAAATGACGGTGAAAGCCTTTTGATCTTTTTTCTTTGTATTTTGTAAAGCTTCTCGTTGAGCTTGATTCAAAGCTGCATCACTTTCTGGTTCTTTATAATCATTACTAACAATGTCCCACACATCTTATGAATCAAGTAGAGCTTTCATTCGAATACACCAACTACTATAATTTTCTTTCGTAAGTCGAGGTACTTGGAAGGGAACTAAATTGATGTTTTCCATTTGCAAAAACAATTTTTTAAACTCCAAACTCAAGCTCTGATACCACTTTGTTGGAAGCGTGTGATGAACACCCCAAATAAATAATCACCAAATAGAATATTTGAGAGGAAAAAAAACTTATTAGAAGACTTTTTATGTGTATAAAACTCACACTTGGATGATTTAGATTACAACATTTCAATCCTATTTATAGGATTGTCATGAGAATAACGCTTATCACAATTAAATATAACAAATTACATCCTACATTAACTAAGGTGAAACTCTTACTAAATTAACTCTAACATTTTAACTCTCACATCCTTTAATTTCTCGACTCTCATGCACATATAACTTATTCATTAAACATGTTTAATTTTCAACAAATAAATCAAACACTAGAGGAAGAGATCGTTGTCATAACCAATGGTCAAGGAAGAGGTTTTGGTCGTGGTAATAATGGATCTCATTCATGTTTTGGTCGTGGAAAGGGACTTCAACAATTTCCATGACAGATAAAGAAAACTCTGTTATATGCCAAGTTTGTACAAGCTTGGTCATACAACTTTTTACTGTTATAATCGAATGAATTACTATTATCAATGTCATTAACAAGCAACCACAGTTGCAACTCAAAAACATCAATATTTCAACAATCAGAATAATCATTCTTCTCCTTGGCTGGTTGATTCCAGTTGCTGTAATGTTGATGTTAAAACTTCTGACTTTGAGAATTTGTTCATAGCAAATGAATATACAATGGAGAGGAAAACATCACAGTTGGTAATGGACACAACCTTCCCATATCTCACACAAGCAGTGGTACCCTATCTTACTCACCAAATTCTTCCTTTAATTTGTCAAACTTCTATATGTTCCTCATATATCCACAAATTTGCTCTCTATTCATCAATTATATCTTGATAATAATTGTTCTATTATCTTTGATGCTAACTCCTTTAAAATTCAACACATAACTACGGGCCACATTTTGCATCAAGGTCTAAGTGTCGATGGTCTTTATCCTCTTACTCCTCTCAAAAGCAAACCCATTGCTCATGTTGGAATCAAATCTCCTCAACTTCATTTCTTCTTTGGCAAAAATGGTTTAGCCATCCGCATTTACAAGTTCTTAATTCTATCCTTAAACATCTATGCTTACCTACTTGTACTAAACCATCTTGCTTTTGTGAATTCTATTTGTATGGAAAGATGCACAAACTACCTTTTTTCCAAACAAAATCTTCCTTTTTGTGTCCTTTCCAAGTTATTCACAGTGATGTATGGAGCCCTACCCCAGAAGTATTAATAAATGACTATAAATACTAGTTTCCTTCCTAGATGATTACTCTAAATATACTTGGTTGTATCCTAATGAAAAGAAATCTGATGATTACTCTAAATATATTTCTCTTTTCATCCTTTAAGTCAATCTCATTATTTAGCCTCCATCTCTTATTCTCTCTTTTCATTTTTCAGCTTTTTGTTTAGATTTTTAGTCATGTTCATGTGGATGCCTCAAATTTCGTTATTTAGGAGTTGTAATGTATAAGGTTAAGAAAGAATTAGGGTAGCAAAATTAATATAACAAACAAAATCATACCAACCCAAAAGGAGAGAAAACTTAGAAACCAAAATTAAATTGATATCAAATGACACGGCTCTCCTTTTTATATGTCTATATTTATATATTGTTCTTAGTCTTCCTCATTAAAAAATTTAATTAACTATTACAACCTATAAATGTCATTGTATTCTTTTTTCTTTTTTTTTTTCGCATAAATTAAAATGTTAATTTACATTAATATAACAAAATCCAAAAATATTTATGATTCGTATACAAAAAATTAAAGTCCATGAAGCCATTATTGTTTTTTCATAAATTTTAGATTTGTCCCTTGTCGGTTTTGAATATTGTAGGACCAATCTTCACTTCACTTCTCTTTCAATTTCTCACTTCTTCTTCTTCGTGATTTCTTCATTTTCTCTTCCAAAATTTCTTCCTTCTTCTTTATCTCTCATCTTTTTTTCTTCATGGTGCAAGATCTAAATGATTTTGGTATAGGATCTAAATGATCGTGTACCAATATCTAAATGATCAAGTGTTTATCCCCAAATTGACAAAGATAGACCACTATCACTAATAGATAGTTTAGATTTGGTACAAGATCGTTACTAGGTTAAAGGTACAAGATCATTTAGACTAGATAGAAGATCATTTAGATTTGGACAAGATCGTTTATATTTGGTACAAATTTAGATTGGGCACAAGATTGTTTATATTTGGTACCAGATCGTTTAGATTGAATACAAGATTGTTTAGACTAAGTACAAGTATACAAGATCGTTTAGACTTTGTACAATGGTACAAGATGGCTTAAACTCGGTACAAAATCGTTTTTTCACGTGTGTGTGACAGATTAATCGCGGGGGTATTTTTGTTATTTCATGTTGTGGGCTTGTAATTTTTTTCCTTTTTCAAAATTGTTTTATACATTGTAAATTTTTTCGTGCTTTATTCTATTTTTTAAAAACCCCTAAATTAAAACATCATAAAATTAAATAAAATTAAGACAATTAAATATATATAACAGAAGACATTGATTTTTTTAATTTTTAAATGAATGTAAAACGTTGATACATATATTTTAATTTACATTTATTGTTTTTAGTTATGGATCATTATTAAAAAGAAAAATAAAATGATCATATATTTTTTTAAAGGTCTTTTCTCAAAAATTAACTTCGGGTGGGGATATGAAGCCAAAATTTCTTATCCTAAAAAAGATATAGATGTCAATTAAGCTAAAATCATATGCTATTTATATTTTTTAATTATTAAAAATATAATTATAAATTTTCCTAATATCAGTGATAAATGAACCAAAGATAAAACACAATCTATAAAAGAATTGAAATTTCAATACAGATGGATTTAAATTAATTGTTTAGTAACAAACTAAAACATAATTGGTAACAGACAAAACAATAATTTTTTTTATACATACAGTTAATTGTAAACTAAAAAATAAAAAAATAAAAAAGATAGGTGGTCAGGTTTTAAATTCAAGACCATTGTTAAATATATATATATATAGAAAGTTGGTAATTTGTTCATTTAAATTACAAATTAAATAAAAAATAAAAATGGAGGTTTTGAACTCAAAACTAGATATGTCCACAAATTTTTACACCAAGAACGAGATGGGGATATCGTGGGGATGTAGTTTCCCTTTTCTTTTTTTGCTTTTTCACTTTTGATAAATAAACATAAATAAATATAAATACATAAATAAATAAATAAATATAAATAAGTGTGTATATATATATATTATGTACATACACACATATATTATGTACATATATTATATATATATATGTACATACACACATACATATTTATTAATGTGTATATAAACATATATATGTATATATTTTTCACTATTAGAAAAATGAGTTTTAATGACACAAGAAATCAAGAAAAAAAAATGATAGAGTAGGATAAAATGTGTTGTTAAAAATATAAATATGGAATTTTTATTGATACAATTTTATTGACATAATTTAATTTTTCTTGACAAAATTTATGCACCGTGAATTAACAAGTCATTGAATAATTACCTTAATAAAAAATAATTATTTCCAAACAAATTCCCTTCCCTCTTGTAAATTCCATAAAACAACCTTGGCATTTTTTTTGCATCGTCATGTCTCTCTCAAATCCTCGCAAGTTTCCCTCTCTCTCACAGATGCTTCAACCGCCATTTGAAAGAGCCCACCAAACTGTCCAATGCCTCTCCTCCCTCCTCCATCCGTTTCACATTGTCGTCATTCCTCCATCTAGTTCATTAGTTAAGGCTCACCAAACACCAAGTACGACCTTTCTCCATCTCAACTTGCATGTTCGTGTATATTCCTTCCTAAGTCGTTGACTATTTTGACCATCTCATAAAATAAGTGGAAAACATTCCATCAATTAGACTATTTTGAAGAAAATCTTCACCTAAAAAATGTGAGGAATTAGTACAATTTCTCAAAATTTGTCATAATAATAGCCTTCTAACAAAGAGATTTTTTTAAAACATTAATTAAAATCATTTTTTTCTTGGGATCAAATCTTGGACTCTCAAAGATGTAATCCCTCACCTCAAGAATTCTAGAAAATCGGACTCCCAAATTTTCTAGATTCCGTTGTAGGATTTTGTTTAGGAAAAATGGTATAATTTATTAGAAAATATTGATTAAAAAATCTTATGAAATCATAAATTAAATTTTGAACGTTTAAAAAACATAAAAAAAATTGTAACTTTAAAAGAAATTTTTTTTTAAAATGATTAAAAGAAAATAGTTTTGTGAAATGTTTTAAAACTTGGATAGTTTTAAGTTAGAAAGATTTTAAAACATTGAGAATTTTAATTACAAATAGTTGAAAATTTCAAATAGGAAACAAAATGAAGCTTATAAAGTAGAAATAAACAAGAGTAAATAAGCATCGTAATAAATTACGCAAACATAAAATAACATATTGAGATATTAATAAAAACATATTGGGCATCGATCTCGAACTTACAAAGAATCGATTTCCGCACCTCAAGAATTCTAAGAAATTAGATTCCCAAATTTCCTAGATTCCATCATTAGATTTTTTTAAAGAAAAAATAATTTAAAATGTTAACAAACCTAAAAACTATTAGTAATAACATATTAAATTAACCACAAAAGAAGGGAAGAAAATACAATATTAAATAATATATAATAAGAGCAAGAATATATTAAAGAAGCAATAATAAAGATGAGAAAAATATTAAAGAAGAAATAATCAACGATATAAAAAGAAAAAAAATAAAAATGATAATTATATATATATATATATATATATATATATATATATATATGTATGTATATAAAGTAAAGGTACAATATATAAAAAATAAAGCTTAAGAATAATTTAACAAATGAAATACTTGATAATAAATAAATAAAAGATAAGTACAAGGTATGAAGAAATAAATAAATAAAATTATCACAAGATAATAAATAAATAATTACAAGAGAAAGAAAAGTAAAAAAAAAAAAAGAATAAAAATAATAAGTAAATATTTAATCATTTGATATTTCTTTCTTTCTTTCATTTTTTTTTGTACATTTTTCATGGTAGCGTGAAGAAAGATAAATAAAAGAGTGAGAATAGTAAGAATAAGAAAAAAAAATAAAGAACTTTGAAGAAAAATTGAACAAAATAATAAGAAAAGAAAAAAAAGAAAAGAGAGATTGAAATTCCAACACACTAAATTTACTTGTTGTTTGAGGTGTGGATCATTAGGACCAAAGCCCTACCATACACCTTCAACTAAGTTAGAGTTTTTTTTTTTTTTTTTGTGTTGGATTATTGGCATTGTAGGGAGATAGATGAAGATTTAGAGAAGATAAAAATGGATGTTGTAGATTTTTTGGTTTTTTTAAGAAGATATGAAGGTTAGAAGTAGGGGCTACGAAGGTTAGAGACTTAGATGAATACGAGAGGATGTGAATGTTGTCAAAACTTTTAGGTTTTTTTTTTTTTTTTTGGTGTGAACTTTTCACTGTGTTGTGTTTTGGATGAAGAAGAGGAATATTTATAGCCAAAATCATTTCTTCAAATGGCTAAAAGTTCAAAAGGGTGGGATTTTTTTTTTTAATTTGAAATAATGTCATCTTTGGCTTACACCTCAAAATGGCATGAAGCCTTTATTATCAAAACCAATTTAAAAAAGATACCATATTCGGTATTTCTCCACTTATCTTAGTTACCCTAACTAAATGGTTTAGTTACTTAAACCAAACTACCTACAAAACTTATAAATAGTTAAATAACATTTTTTTTTAGAAAAAGGTAGTTAATCACAAAATTAAACATAAACCAAATTATGACAAAAATTAATCTAACAATTAAATTGATTTTAAATAATTTCGAATAAAATTAGGTGACTACAAACTGTTTCCAATTTCATAGTCAACTCAATATCAAAATTTTACATATTTTCCGGCATCGTCAACCATTTCATTTTTCTCCAATCACTTTTTCTGTCTCCTTCAAGCCCATCTGGTTAGTTCAAAATTTGTTTACTTCATGTTTCTTTATCTTTTCTATTTATTTATATTTTAGTATATGAGTTACCGTAAACCTACCTCGTAATCCCTATGTTCAGTGAATTCTGTCTTCCAGTCATGTTCTTAATTTTGTTGTTTATCATATCTTCCGGTTCGTTAGATTACACATTAACGTAACACTAATGGTATTTTGTTTCATTACGACATATTTAGATCATTTTATTCATTTTTTTGTTCAGTAAAGGTTTTATGAATAATATATACATTTATATACTATTATGTGTCATTCAATATTATAGCATGTGGTGGTGGAGTTGAAGATTTTATCTAAAAGATTTTATAGGAATATCTTTGATTAATGAATTAATTAAAAGATGAGATATTCAAAAGATAAAAGATTTCCCATTATTTTAGGAATCTTGCTAATATCCTTAAAAGAAAAGGAGATTTATACATATAAGATATATGTGTATAAATAGGTTGTTACGGCGTAGTTGTGGGCGACGACGAAAAAGCTGAAAAACACAAGTTGAAGAAGACTACTCACGTTAGTGATCGTCTGCAGAAGCTATTGTAGTAGAGCGGGTTATTAGATCATGGAGATAATCAGAGAGGGACCATCAACTTCTCGTCCTCCTATACTGGACGACAAAAATTACTCGTACTGGAAGCCTCGTATGATATTTTTCATTAAAACCTTAGATGGAAAAGCATGGAGAGCCCTTGTTGCTGGTTATGAACCTCCAATTGTCACTATGGATGGAGTATCAGTGCCAAAACCGGAAGTTGATTGGACAGATGCTGAAGAACAAGCTTCAATTGGAAATGCAAGAGCTATAAATGCTATCTTCAATGGTGTGGATTTAAATGTGTACAAACTTATTAATTCCTGCACCACTGCTAAAAAAGCTTGAAAAATATTGGAAGTTGCATACGAAGGAACTTCTAAAGTGAAGATATCCAGACTGCAGTTGATAACTTCAAAATTCAAAGCTTTGAAAATGACCGAAGATGAGTCAGTCTCTGGATATAATGAGAGGGTTCTGGAGATAGCTAATGATTCACTACTACTTGGTAAAAAGATATCTGAGTCTAAAATTGTTCGCAAAGTGTTACGCTCTTTACCTAGGAAATTTGACATGAAGATCACTGACATAGAAGAAGCTCAAGATATAACAACCTTAAAACTTGATGAGCTATTTGGGTCGCTACTTACTTTTGAAATGACTACGTTAAATAGAGAAAGTAAGAAGGTTAAGGGGATTGTCTTTAAATCAGCCTGTGAACAGAAGAGCACTGTAAATCAGTCTGACAATGAATTTAATCAAGATGAATCAATAGCCCTATTAACGAAACAGTTCTCTAAGATGGCCAGAAAGTTCAAAAGTATGAATACTACTGGAACAACTGTTAAAACTGGAAAACATGATGGTGAGAACTCTACAAGAAAGGGTAATGACTTCTCATACAGAAGAAATAGCGACCATGGTAAGAAAAAAGAGGATATAGGGAGGTCATTTAGATGTAGAGAATGTGAGGGGTTTGGTCATTATCAGGCTGAATGTCCCACGTATCTCAGAAGATAAAAGAAAAATTATTATGCTACCTTGTCTGATGAGGACTCAGATGATGACAAAGTTGATCATAGCATGAATGCATTCACAACATGTATTACATAAATCAATTCTGAAGTTGAGAGTGAATATTCTGATAATGATGAGGATGAAGAGCTAACGCTTGAAAAACTCAAAATGCTGAGGAAGGAAGACTCTAAAGCCAGAGCGATTCAAAAAGAAAGAATTCAAGACTTGATGGAAGAAAATGAACGGTTAATGGGAGTCATATCATCTCTAAAAGTGAAATTGAGAGGTACAGAATGAGTATGATAAAACAATTAAGTATGTGAAAATGCTGAATTCAGGAACTGACAGCTTAGACTCAATCCTGAACTCAGGGCAGAATGATTCAAGTAAGTATGGTCTCAGGTTTGATGCTTCAACAAGGAGTGTCAAAATTACAACTGAAGTAAGATTTGTTCCAACTTTAGTAAAAGAAACAACCGAACCAAATTATAAAAATGTGATTGCTAATACAGGTGGTAAATCTTCCAGATGGGTCTGTTATTATTATGGTCGAAAAGGTCATATTCGGTCATTTTGCTACAAATTACTAAGAGACAGGAGTTATCATCAGAAGTCAAAATTTAAAAATCATCAGAATAATTGTATGTTCGCCGAATGGAACAATAATATAAGGGGAACCCACATGATTTGGAGAGTGAAGATTTTTGAGAAGTGCAATGTTGCCTTTACACAGTTCAAACCCATGTTGATTCCTAGTACTTTGACAGTGGATGTTCAAGATATATGACTGGCAATCGATCATTCTTTACTGAATTAGAGGAATGTGCCTTAGGTCATGTTACTTTTGGAGATGGAGCCAAAGGTAGAATTATTGAAAAAGGAAACATTAATAAAAGTAATCTACCTTGTCTTAATGAAGTTAGATATGTGGATGGATTGAAGGAAAACTTGATTAGTATAAGTGAACTATGTGACCAAGGATACAGTGTAAACTTTGACAACACTGGTTGTGTAGTTACTGACAAAAATAATCAAGTGTTTATGAGTGGCAGATGACAAGCAGATAATTGTTATCATTGGAGCTCCAATAGTTCAAACATATGTCACTTAACTAAAACTGACCAAACCTAGTTGTGGCATAGGCAACTGGGGCACATTAGCTTGAGAAGCTTAGATAAAGTTAACAGAAACGAAGTTGTTGTAGGCATCACTTCTTTAAATATCAATGACAAATTCTTTTGTGGGGACTGCCAAGTTGGAAAGCAAACCAAAACGTCTCACAGAAGTTTAAGGAATGTTATACAATCAGAGTCCTTGAACTCCTACATCTTGATCTTATGGGTCCCATGCAAACTGAAAGTTTTGGTGGAAAGAAGTATGCATTGGTTGTTGTGGATGACTACTCCAGATTTACTTGGATTCGGTTCTTAAAAGGAAAATCAGATACTATTAAATTATGTATAAGTCTATGTGTGAATTTGTAACGAGAAAAGGGGTAAAAGATAATCAGGATCCGTAGTGATCATGGGAAGGAATTTGATAATGAAGACCTCAATAATTTCTGTCAGTCAGAAGGAATCCATCATGAATTTGCTACTCCTATAACCCCTCAGCAAAATGGAGTAGTTGAACGGAAGAACAGAACTTTACAAGAAATGGCTCGAGTTATGATACATGCCAAAAGCTTACCTTTGAATTTTTTCACAATAGGGTCACCACTCGATCTGGTACTACAGTCACACTATATGAATTATGGAAGGGAAGTAAGCCAAATGTTAAGTATCTTCATATTTTTGGAAGTACTTGTTACATTCTGGCCGATAGAGAGTATCATCGAAAGTGGGATGTGAAATCAGATCAAGGAATCTTTCTTGGTTACTCCAAGAATAGTCGAGCATACAGAGTATTTAATATTAAATCAGGAACAATTATGGAAACAATCAATGTTATGGTAAATGATTTTGAATCTAATGTCAATCAGCTTAATATAGAGGATGATGAGACCTATGTTACACCTGATGTTACTTCAACTCTTCTTAAGAAAATGCCTAAAGATGATTCTCATCTAGACAGTACGAAGACAAATTCAAAAATAACTGATGAGGTCATAAACAATGAAACTGTGCTTGTCCCCTCTGCACATGTTAAAAAGAATCATCCGCCAAGTTCCATAATAGGTGATCCGTCAGCTAGAATCACTACCAGAAGGAAAGAGAAGGTAGATTACACGAAAATGATTGTTGATTTATGTTATGTGTCAACAATAGAACCCATATCTGTTGAAAATGCTCTCAAGGATGAATAATGGATAAATGTCATGCAAGAAGAGTTACCACAGTTCAAGCGTAACGATGTATGGACGTTGGTTTCTAAACCTGATGGGGCAAACATCATAGGAACTAAGTGAATCTTTAAAAATAAAACTGATGAATCTGGGTGTGTAATAAGGAACAAGGTCCGTTTGGTCGCTCAGGGTTATGCACAGGTAGAAGGTGTTGATTTTGATGAAACTTTTGCATCTGTGGCTAGACTTGAAGCTATTTGCCTTTTGCTCAATGTATCCTGTTTCCGAAAATTTAAATTGTATCAAATGGACATTAAAAGTGCTTTCCTAAATGGATACTTGAATGAGGAAGTCTATGTAGCACAACCTAAAGGGTTTGTTGATTCTGAATTTTCTCAGTATGTCTACAAGCTTAATAAAGCTCTATATGGATTAAAGCAAGCACCTAGGGCTTGGTATGAACGTTTAACAAAGTATCTGGGTAAGAAGGATATTCCAGGGGAGAAACTGACAAGACACTGTTTATTAATAGAACCAACACTGATCTCATTATAGCTCAAACTTATGTTGATGATATTATCTTTGGTGGATTTCCTAAAACACTTGTTAATAACTTCATTGACATAATGAAATCAGAATTCGAAATGAGCTTAGTAGGTGAATTGTCTTGCTTTTTGGGGTTGCAGATCAAACAGAGAAGTGAAGGTATATTTATATCGCAAGAAAAGTATGCCAAGAACATACTCAAGAAGTTTGGTCTGGATCAGTCACAATACAAAAGGACTCCAACTGCGACACATGCTAAAATTACCAAGGATAGTATTGGTATTGCAGTAGATCATAAATTGTACAAGAGCATGATTGTGAGCCTCTTATATTTAACGACAAGCAGATCGGATATTGCCTATGCTGTTGGAATATGTGCTCGATATCAGTCAGATCCTCGTATCTCTTACTTGAATGCAGTTAAACGAATAATCAAATATGTTCACGGAACAACCGATTTCGGAATTCTGTATTCCTACAATACATCTTCTGAACTGGTGGGATATTGTGATGCTGACTGGGCTGGTTCTGCTGATGATAGGAAAAGCACCTCTGGTGGATGTTTCTTTCTTTGAAATAATATTGTTTCATGGTTCAGTAAGAAACAAAATTGTGTATCTCTTTCCACAGCAGAAGCTAAATATATAGCTGCAAGGAGTGGATGTACTCAATTGGTATGGATGAGAAACATGTTGAATGAATATGGGATTATTCAAGATGTTATGACTTTATATTGTGATAATATGAGTGATGTAGATATATATAAAAAAAATCCAGTCCAGCATTGTTGAACTAAGCACATTGATATAAGACATCACTTTATTAGAGAGCTCATTGAAAATAAGGTTATTACATTGCAACACATTCGCTCGAACTCACAATTGGCAGACATTTTTACTAAACCTCTTGATGCAACCACGTTTGAGCACTTACGTGTCTGTTTAGGAGTTTGTAAAATATAGCTCCTTAACTAGCTAAAATGACGGAGCACTTTTACACGTTCCGTAATGATGGATTTGTCTACGCCGTAATAGGGATTAACGCTTATCTCTTCGGCTTCTGTGGTAGTTCTTTTTGGTAAGAGAGAGTAGTTAAGAAGGCTTGAGGGTTTTTTTAAGCTGCACGTTTCATTCTTAAATCGTCAAGCTTTTTCATCTTCTTATATCCAGCTGTGATTTCGTTTGAAGTTTATTATCCTTAAGAAGATTCAACAATGGTGAACAATCGTAAGGGAACCTACACTGACAAGTCCACTGAAGAAGTGCTTGAAGCTCCGAGTCCAAGAGCAGCTGTGCATGGCATACGAGTTCGTGGACGACAATTCAAAAGCACCCTGCCATGGAGACCATATAAACTTCTGTCTGAGAAATCACATGTAGACATTTCCTACAAACTCTGATGACCTAGATGACGTTCCTTTAGCTCGATTATTAAAGAAGGTTGCTGCTCCTGATGTCTTTCCTGAAAAATCTGCTGATCCTGTTTTGTCTGTTCACTCTCAAGAGAGTTCGTCGTCTGAAGATGTGTTCGTCCCTACCCCTGGACTTTGCCAAACTTCTTCTATAGAACCAGGTCCATCGCATTATTCCCCTCTGATTCAGTCACCTATTACGGACAATATTGCTTCGACTGATCCACATTCTACTCAGATGAAGATGTTGTTGAACCTGTTGGTAATGAAGATGTTGTTGAGCATGTTGACACTGATGATCATAATGATGAGGTTCCCGTTGATGATAATGTGGATCAGAGTGCTCAACAAGAAACACAATCAGTTCTTACAGAACCAAAGCCATCTAGGAAGAAGGTTCAGGAAAATCGACGAAACATTACTACCAAAACTGGTAGAAAGAAAGTTCCTCTAAATATCCCATCAATCCCGATTGATGGTATATCGTTTCATCAGGAGGAAAGCGTATAGCGGTAGAAGTTTGTTGTGCAACGGAGAATAGCTGACGAGGTAAATATTTCAGACAAACATCATTCATGTGTTAGTATTATGAATCTTATCGAGAAGGCTGGGTTGTCAAAAACTATTTCGGATGTGGGCCCGTTTTATCCTCAGCTTATTAGAGAATTCATAGTTAACTTGCCAGCTGATTTTAATGATCCAGGTAGCCCGGATAGTCAGATTGTTCATATTAGGGGTTTTAAATTTACAATTTCTCCTACTATGATAAATGGCTTTCTAGAGAATACTGTTTCAAATAACTTTTCTCCATCAGCTCTGACACTGATGTTTTAGCTTTTGTATTATCTAGAGGGACATTATCTTTTTGGCCTACTGATGGTATACCTGTTATTGCTCTAAGTGTCAAGTATGCCATTCTGCATAAGATTGGTATTGCAAATTGGTTTCCTTCATCCCATGCTTCTAGCGTTTCTGTTGCGTTAGGGACATTCTTGTATCGCATCAGCAATGACGACAGGGTAGACGCTAATGCATTTATCTATAATTAACTGTTAAGGCATGTTGGATCATTTGGGGTCAAGCTTCCGATTGCTCTACCAAGGTCCTTTTCTGATTTACTGCTACACTTAAATGCTGCTGTATTAACCACCTCGGATGCACCTGGTCCTGATCCTAAGACCTTATCACTGAGCTACAGACTTTTTTAGGGCAGTCATGTGCTTGATATAAATCATGATGTGCATCCTTCTCTAGGGCCTCGATTGTTTGATACAACGGACTGGGATGAAGCTACTGATGGGTTCTTTGTTGATAGAGAATTGGCTTCCAGAATTCTTAATTCCCTTACAGCCGAGTCTCGTTCGCTATCCACTGCCATTAGTTTGTTGTATGAACGTCGTTTGGAAATTAATTCTCTTATTCGTCATCTGAAGACCTTTGCTCCATCATCAAGTCGAGGGGATCCTAGTTCTAATTGATGTATTTTTTTTCTGGTTCAAAGGGGGAGTGGTGGTGGTGCAGGCTGATGTTTTTGTTGTTGCTGATATTGTTGTTTTGTTTGTTTGAAGTTTATTTTGTTCGTTTGAAGTTTGTTTTCTTTGTGAGTTGTTTGTCTTTTAGTAACAGAAGTAGTTTTGTTGTTCCTTTTTAATGACTGAAGTAATTGAAATATTTTGTTCGTGTTATGAGAAGTCATATTTGGAAATGAATTCATCAGTACCGAAGTCTGTGGTATGTAACACATTGTTATCATTCGTTTTAGGCATCAGCCAGAACGTGCGATACAGTTGAACTAGAAAAGAAATTCTTTTTAGACAAAAGGAGGAGTTTGTTGAAGATTTTGTCTAAAAGATTTTATAGGGATATCTTTGATTAATGAATTAATTAAAAGATGAGATATTCAAAAGATAAAAGATTTCCCATTATTTTAGGAAGCTTGCTAATATCCTTAAAAGAAAAGAAGATTTATACATATAAGATATATGTGTATAAATAGGTTGTTACGGTGTAGTTGTGGGAGATGACAAAAAAGCTGAAAAACACAAGTTGAAGAAGACTACTCATATCAGTGATCGTCTGCAGAAGCTATCGGATTTTAAAGGTATTATGATCTTATGTCTATGAGATCGCATGTTGGTCGAAGTTACAATAATTGATGAGTAACAAACGGAATAGTGATTTGAGTGATCATTGAGATCTTTAGAGAGATTTAAAGACGTTGTCAAAGATATTCACTCATGTGTTCAGGGGGAGCCTAAAGCTAGACATCGTGAAGATAAGTAATTCAAGGGGAGCCTGGAGTCTGATGTCAAGACGCATGTTATTAAGTCGTATTATTGAACAGAGTACCATATGTTGTATTGATGTATATTGACTCAAGTGAATATTAATAAAGATTACACATCAGGGCTGTACACAGCTCTCCAGACGTAGGCAATATTGGCCGAACTGGGTTAACAAAGTTTCTTGTGTTATTCTCTTCTGCTGTCCCTCTAGATATTACAGCTGTTATTAGCTTTAGTATTAACTGAAGACTTAATTGATTATCTCACATTGTTTTTTCAGGTGGTGAGTGTATTTCAGACTAATATAGCTAGTCAAACTTGTATGAATAAAAAAATGTCCTAGTGGCATGTGGAGTTATTCCTAAGACCTAAATTTTCAAATTCAATTCCGTTGTTGTTACTTTTAACAATGATATTTATATCGATCAAGGACAAGTTAGTTCAGAAACTTTTGAACAAAAGACTAAAATCTAGTTGAAGCCAAAATTATTAGTATTAAAATTGAATTTGATCGTGGTTTTAAAAGCCAAATGGTTTTGAAATATAGTATGTAGTACATAATGAAATTTTTTCATTTTCTTATTTAAATACGAGTGTGAGGTTAATGAACTTATTTTTTTAAATATAGTATACATTATATAATGAATTTCTTGTCTTTTTTTTAGTATATACGATTTCATTATTAAAATGATTTTATGTTGTGTTCATCATGTACACTTCCATTTTTATAAGAATACATAAGCAGTGCCACATATTTATTATATACCAATGCATATTTCGAATATTGTTATTATATGTTCATTATATACTCATGACTATTTGCAATAACACGTAATCAGTGACTCATATATTTGTATTATTTTTTGTTAGGTATGCACATATACATTGTTATCTAATATTGTGTTAAATATACAGAAGTTTATAATGATCTATTTAAATCGAAAATATTTTCAATCATGGTAAGATTTTACAAATTAACTTTCAATATATGAAAATTAATGCAACTTTGATGAAATAAAATAAGTCTATATAAAAAATTATTAAATTACGTGAAATATATAGAAAACAATGCAAAACGAAAAAAATGACGTGGTATATATACTTGACTGACTGTAAATAGGGGTATATACTGTAAATTACTTGGCATATATACTTTATTCACAGTAAATTTTCTTTATAGGAAAAATCTACCAAAAAATTTCACCGACGTACTGAAATTTTTTGAAGGAGATGAACGGTATAAGAAAGAATGGATGGAGGGAGATCGAAAAGTGAGAAAGACCAAACGGAGGGAATAATTTTTGGACAAAATTATCACCAAAAGAGAAATAATTAAGGGGTAATCTTTGTTGAAGTGTTCTTTGTCTAAAAGAATATCTTTAAAATTAAAAGAGAAGATTTATTTAAAAGAGTAGATAATCAATGAATATTTGATTCTCCTATATTTAGGGAATCTCTCTAATTATCTTCAAGAATATAATAAGCTCATATTCCTTAGGGATCTTTTTAAAGATACAAGTCTTATACATATCTGGATTAATATGTATATATATGTTTTGAAGATCGGTAAAAGGTGTGCAGAAATAGTGAGAAAAGTCTTGTTGGTGATACTTCCTTTCGGCTTATCATTAAAGCGCCTGCAACGAAAGGTAGCTTGAGTTAGGTCTTTTGAAACAACATGACTACCTAAAGTAGAGAATTCTGCGGATGAGTAATATACAGAATGAATCTATGGTTGGTTTGATTAATAGTAGAGTTACGCATACGTTCAGGGGGAGTCTGACTATCAGACGTTGTTGACGGGAGTCTTCTTTATTCCAGGGGGAGCCTGGAGTCTAACGTTAATACTCATGTCACATAGTTATAGTATTGAGAAGTATACATAAACTATATTGATGTCTTGATGTTTATGGTGACTATTAATAAAATGACTCATCTGAGCTGTGCGTAGCTCCCCAGACGTAGATAATATTGGCCGAACTGGGTTATTAAAGTCTCATGTGTTATTCTCTTCTACTGTCTCACTAGTGATTACTTACATTATTAACTGTAGTCATAAATGAAGGGTCCTTGATTATACTTACTGTTTTTCAATCTTGATTATAATATTACTATAATAGAATTAATCTCATACCATATTTACATAGGAAATCTAATAAATGCAAATCTTAATCACATGCAATGGTCAACTTTTCTTATTTCATTTTTCTATTTTTTTAGTATATTATTAATAATAAAGATGGGTAGTTTAGTTTATTGGGCTTTACATTTGTATAAAATTGAAGTACATTAGAACATTTATGAAAAATTTGGCAATATTATTAGGTTCAACTTGTAATAAGGCACCCTACTTATGTTATACTAGTTAAAACCCCTTCTTTATAACCACTAGTTCTGCTACTTCACTGAGCTTTTAATAGCTTTGGAGTATAACCCATTTAAAATGGGCTATTGAAAAGAAAAAGGGGTAAGAGAAGGGGGGGGGGGGGGGCGTGTAATCCCATCGAAAAACTCGTACACATAAAAAATAACCCTTTTCTTTTCTCATTTCGTCTTTTTGCTCGTGTGAATATGGTACACTTTAACAATCGACTACACCGCAATACCCTCCCTCCCTCAATGGCCGTTCAACCAACGACGATGTCTATCTATTCGTCTCTCTACTGACTTTATTTTCGTCATCGTCGCGTCTGTTCGTCTCTCTACTCCGACCGTCGTCACTTTCCATCACGCGATTTCCCAAGACTTGCGATCTCTCACACGACCATTGTCACTTTTTTTATTTCTTGGCTTCATCTCCCATACTTGCGATCTCTTAGCTTCATCTGATCTCTTACCGTCGTCACTTTCAATAAGTAACAAAAAGAACAAAGAATGGGATAATAATGAACTACAATGTTAATACAACATGGATGTATGTTTAATTAGTTGAAGTTTATGCTGAAGTTTGATAGTATATTTAATTAAATAAACTGCAATGTTATATCTACAATGTTTGTGTATTGGCTTCTCAAGCGTTTGGTGCTACTTTTTTGTTTAAAATATATCTCATTTACTTTGTTCTGTTTTGCCATTGATTAGTCATAGAAATTAATGTGATAACATGCATTTATATGGAGAGGAAAATGTTGTCCTAATTTAGTTTATAAACTTGAGTTGTAATGGTTGAGTCATTACACTTGTAAAATTAGTAACAATTTATCCCTTAGACTTTATAAGTAACGATTTTTTTAGTTTTGTTCTTTCAAGACATATAATGGTGTACCATGTTCAAGTATAGTTGGAGGAGCATTAAGAAACCACTTATTTAGTTTTCCCTTTAGCTCTTGAGTCTTGACAGAATGACCTCTCAAAATGACAAAGTTACCGCTTCCTTGTTAACAGTAAAGAAATCCATACGAGGATTCTCTATCTCTCTATCGACAACAACTCATGTATGATCTAATATTTACGCCCACTAATTACTTGTCTACTTCACAGAAAGAGATTTCTGTCTAACAATCTCATTCACCTTTAAATACCAATTGTTTAATCAATTTCCAAATTCTACGATAAACTACCAAATCCATTTTTATCTAACTAGTTTTCAATGGATAATCACCACGCCCCCAGTTTAGAGTTGACAAATCACAACAACTCTTCCCAAGATCCGGTCTAGCTTTCTATATTATTTTAAAAAACTAGCTTCATAATGGGGGCTTGTGGATGTTGTAAACTTGGGAGTTTAGTAGCTATCTCATTTGGAAGGTTAAAGTTCCTGAGAAAGGTGAAATTTTTCTGTGGGTCTTTGTAAACAAATAAAGATTGAGCACTAATAAAGTTCAATAGAGGCTGCCTAACTCATCTCTTATTCACAGCTCGCTTGCAGCCATATACTAGAATAAGTTGCTCCAAATTTGGGATGTTAGTTGATGTGAATGGAGAAATCAAATATTTGAACCTGAAATTACTTCTTACTCAGTTTGAATATCATTCTAATTTTAAGTGTTTGCTTGTTGATCTTCTGTTGGCTTTAACTTAACGTTCACGTGTTCTCTAGCTTTGGTTTCCTTTTTAAATATGGTTTGTTATATTTGCTTCTTTAGTGTGGATTGTTTAAGTGTTTTAAGTGGTTGTTCTTAGTTCTCTCACTATTAGAATGAGTTTTAATGACATTACCGATATTATGTCTAAAAAAAAGGATAAGGTAGATTAAATTGTGTCGTTGATGAATAATTTTACTAACATAATATAATTTCTCTTTATACAAATTTTGTGTGTCATTAAACAAAATTCAAAATTCAAAATCCCAAAACCCTAAGGGCTCGTTTGGGGTTAGGGTTGGGACTGTGGGCTTAGGTTAGCCCAACCCTAACCCCCGTTTGGGCCGAAGGTTAAGGAAACCCTAGTTTTAGGGTTTCCTTAACCCGTTTTCGTCTGCCGCTTTGTACGCCGATTCGCGTCTTCCCCCTTTTCGTTAATCCAGTTTCGTCATTCCCCTCAATCCGTCTTCCATTTCCGCGTTGAAACCGTGTTCAATCTTTTCCTCAACCCTTCTTCATCGAAAATATTTTCGTTTTTCTCTTCTTTCTGTCATCTCCCTCAAGGAATCGACTTCGTGTTGTTTCGTTTCGTCTTCTCCCTCAACGAATCGAGGGTTTCTGATCATTTTGTGTTCTCCGCTCCATATCGTTTTGTTTCGTCTTCATCCTTTAATCCATTTCCTTCGTTTTGTTTCGTCTTCTCCATTTGTTTCATCTCCCTCAAGGAATCGACTGCGTGTTATTTTGTTTTGTCTTCTCCCTCAACGAATCAAGGGTTTCTGTTCGTTCTGTGTTCTCCGCTCCATTTCGTTTTGTTTCATCTTCATCCTTTAATCCATTTCGTTCGTTTTGTCATCTTCTCCCTCAACGATCCTAACCCGCACTTTCTGTATATTTTCTTCCTTCATTTTGCCGTAGCGTTTTCACGATGAAACCCGATTTCGTTACGCTGAATCTTTCTCTGCATCTCTCTCATCCGTCTCTCTCACTCCCGAAAGGATTTTTGTGTTTGTTGAAGCCGACCGTTCAATGTCGTTGGCTCCAAACACGATTTCCTTTTGGAATCTAGGGTTTTGGCTTCTTCTTTACTCCATGTCGCTCGCGGTTCCATTATGCGGCCGGGTGTTTCGCTTGGCATTTGGTGATTCCTTCACTGATAAGACAGAAACTTCACTCTGCCATTGGATGCGATGGAGCTTGGTAGGGAGGTATTGGAGTTTTGAATCCAACTTTTTTTAAGCCGATGATGAGTTCCAATTTTGAATTGAAACTGATTTCTTTTGGAATTTATGTATTTCTTTGCATTCTGTTGTGTCTTCTGTGTTATTTGTTTACATTTTGCGGCCATGTGTTCTGTATTATTGCGGCCATGTCTTCTGTGTTATTGTTTTACCTTTGGCGGCCATGTCTTCTGTATTATTGCGGCTATGTCTTCTGTGTTATTGCTTTACTTTTGGCAGCCATGTCTTCTGTATTATTGCGCCCATGTCTTCTGTGTTATTGTTTTACCTTCTCCGGCCATGTGTTCTGTATTGTTGTGATGTCTTCTCTGTTATTGCTTTACCTTTTCCGGCCATGTGTTGTGTATTGTTGCCATGTCTTCTCTGTTATTGCTTTAGCTTTTCCGGCCATGTGTTACAATTCTTCTACTTTTTTACAATTCTTCTATTCTTGTATTCTTTTCTTACATACTATTTTCTTACAAATTTTGTTACAATTCTTCTATTCTTTTCATACTGTATTGTTACATTCTTCTATTATTTTCATACTGTATTGGTCTTCCTTTCTGTATACCTTCCAGTGTTGTCTCTTCCATCTGTTTTTATTGTATGGTTTTGACATACTATTTTCTTACAAATTTTGTTACAATTCTTCTATTCTTTTCATACTATATTGTTACATTCTTCTATTATTTTCATACTGTATTGGTCTTCCTTTCTGTATACCTTCCAGTGTTGTCTCTTCCCTCTGTTTTTATTGTATAGTTTTGGTATAGCTTTCAGTATATAGGCTTTGACTCTTTGGACTTTGCTATGCTTTATGTCAGTTGTAGCAGAAAGATTCCCTGTCTTTTATTGATAGATAGGTTGCAGTCCATTACTTTGGTCTTTATTTTTTGGTTTGCCTCCATTAAAGTCCTCTCAACTTGCCCCATCTTTCCCCTATATATAACCACGTTTCCTCTTTTCATTCACTGCATTCTTGTCTCTCTTTGTATCCTCTCTCTGGTTCTAACTTATCTTTTGTAAGTTATCTTTTTCTTTTTCTCTGTTTGCTGATTCTTCATTTGTGTTAGCATATATGTTTTAATTTTCCTTTTCCTATATGTTTCTGTTCTCCTTTTCGTATATGTTTATGTCCTCCTTTTCTTTTAAGTTGCTGTCCTCCTTTTCTGTTATGTTTTTGTGATCTTTTTCCTATACCTTTCTGTCCTCCTTTATTTTTTTATGTGTTAACTATGATGGAATTCCATTCATTATTTTGAATGGAATCAAAACTCTGAGGCTATGAATTTAAAAATAAACTTCTTGTTTCGGTTTCCCCATTCAATATTCATTTGGGGTAAGATTTGTAGTCATAAAAGGTATGTATATGTAATATTTTTTTTCGTACCTTCTTATCGTGTGTTATGTACAATTATTATCCATCTTGTTTGTGTTATGTAGAACGTCGCGATTCACGAATTTACTATTCGAAGAGGTACTATTGTAATGGCCGTTTGTAGGCTTTGTATACTGTATTTTTTCTTATTTAGTTTTTTTTGGGTTTTGTATAATTTTATAATGAACATTTTGTTTCAGTTTATAATATGTATATAGAACATTTTGTTTAATTTTGTTAAATATTGTATCTTATTAACTTCCTCTTTTTTAACTATTCTTTTTTGTATATAGTAAGAACAATTTGTATTTACAAAATATGCAATTAATTAACAACATTTTCTATTTAACAAAAATTGAATTAATTGTCCAATTAAATATTAACAACAATTCGTATTAACTATCAAACTAATTAACAACAATTCGTAATTTAAAAAATATAAAAGCTTTTCTACTACCTAATAAGTACATTTAACAATGTTTTTTATAAGTAGAAAGTTTTAATTTTATTACCAATGATTTTTAGTAATATAAATAATTTTAGTAATGTTATCGATTTTTGAAAACAAGTGTTTAATTCGGTAAAAATATGATAATAAATTTGCATATCAAAAACTTTTTTACTAATACTGTTTTTCAATATGATAATAAATTTGCATATCAACTTTTTACTAATAGTGTTTTTTCAATATGATCATAAATTTGCATATCAACAACCCTTCCTTAATCTTGTTTTTTGAATATCATCATAAATTTGCATATGAACAACTTTTTACTAATACTGTTTTTTTCAATATAATCACAAATTTTGATACTAATTAAATTATATTAATGGAATACACATTTCATAAACTTGGAAAATATGTCTTTAAGTACTATTGTTCGGTTTTTTTAAATACTATTGTCTCGAGTACGTACATTATGTATCATGGAAATATTTAATTACATGCCTTCCATTTTCAACTTCTTTAATTTTATGTATCATTTTCAATGTTCTAGTCACCCATAATCTACTTTCTTTGTTCTATGTTCACAATATATATCGATATTGTACTAATTCACTTAGTACATGTTTTTTAGGAAACTTTACATACATTGTAATGGATGAACAAACACTTATTGGAGTCCTAACTGCATTCACATTGGCCCAACGTTAGATTTTACTAACATTGGAGCTATTAATGAACAACAATAAGCGTCTTCCACATACACCGTCCGATACACGCCATAGAATTAGGGAGCTTGCTTACTTTCGCATGATACACGAGTCAGATCTTGTGTGTCAGCAGAGCACGCGGATGGATAGGCAAACATTCGCAATTCTATACCATTTACTTAGAAATGTGGCTGGTCTTTCGTCGACTGAGATTGTCGATGTTGAGGAAATGTTAGCAATGTTCTTGCACGTCCTTGCTCATGACGTGAAGAACCGCGTCATCCAACGGGAATTTGTACGGTCCGGTGAGACAATATCTCGACATTTTAACATCGTATTGTTGGCTGTTCTTCGACTGTACGAGGAGTTGATAAAGAGACCTGTTCCGATAACAAGTAGCTGCAATAATCAACATTGGAAGTGTTTCGAGGTGGGCATCATAGAAGTTCACTATATTTGACCTTTACCTACGTCGCACTTATTTCAACGTGTTTATTTCAACCTGCAGAATTGCCTTGGCGCGTTAGATGGGACGTACATAAAGGCCAATGTCCCCACAGGAGATCGACCTACATTCAGAACGCGTAAGAGGGAAATTGCCACAAACGTTCTGAGGGTGTGTGACACTAAAGGGGATTTCGTTTATGTCCTCGTCGGTTGGGAAGGATCCGCAGCAGACTCGCGGATCCTACGTCATGCCCTTTCACGAGAAAATGGACTACAAGTGCCAAAGGGTATATCTTCTTTATAATAAAACACCGCCGCTTCCTACTTACCTATTTAAAGGTCATAAACGAACCATTTAATAACAGGATACTATTATCTGTGCGATGCGGGATATCCAAACGCGGAGAAGTTTCTCGCCCCGTACAGAGGCCAGCGGTACCATTTGCAAGAGTGGCGTGGTGCTGCAAATGCGCCAACAAATGCAAAGGAGTACTTCAACATGAAGCACTCCTCGGCAAGGAATGTTATTGAGCGCGCGTTCGGTGTTCTCAAGGGTCGTTGGGTCATTCTTCGTAGGAAGTCGTACTATCCCCTTCAAGTCCAGTGTCGCACTATACTAGCATGTGCCTTGCTTCACAATTTGATCAACATGGAAATGACATATTGCGATGATGTTGACGACGAGGACGAGGGGGACTCCACGTACGCGACGACCACCGCTTCAGAAGACATTCAGTACATGAGACAACAAACGAGTGGTCTCAGTGGCGTGACGACCTAGCCGAATCGATGTTCACCGATTGGCAGTTGCGTAACGCTTAGCTAAGACAATTTTACATTACAAGTTTTCGATTGTAAGGTTGAAATTCTATCATGTCTAAAATGTACTGTAAAAAGTAATATGGGGTGTTGTATACGAAATGTACGCGTGCCATGAATTTGTATCATGCCTTTTTTTTACTGTTAAATTGTGAAATTACTTACGTACTCCATGTATTTTTTCTAATTTCTCATTCTCAGTATGTCAACCTCAAATCATGCCCCGAGACATGTCTGGACGAAGGAGGAGGAAGGCACTCTTGTGGAATGTTTAATGGAGTTGGTGTCAATGGGGGGATGGAAATCAGATAATGGTACGTTCCGCCCAGGTTACCTTGCACAGTTGGTATGCATGATGGTGGAGAAACTACCTGAATGTCAGGTCCGAGCAGCAACTGTAATTGATTGTAGAATTAAGACACTGAAGCGAACATTCCAGGCCATTGCCGAAATGCGGGTTGCAGCGTGCAGTGGCTTTGGGTGGAACAATGAAGAGAAATGTATCATTGCGGAGAAGGAATTATTTGATAATTGGGTTAAGGTAAGGAAAATAATTTAAACGTCACACAACGTTTACAATGTATATTTACTTAACAATTTTTCAATCAGTACTCATACGTGATATTTTTTTTGCTTGCAGTCGCATCCTATAGCGAAGGGACTCCTCAACAAACCATTCCCGTATTACGACGAACTTACATATGTCTTCGATCGCGATAGGGCGACCGGTCGCTTCGCTGAGACATTCGCGAACGTCGGGTCTAACGAGCCTGGTGGCGGATATGGCAGATTTGATATGGGGGATGGAAACGATGAGTTCCCGCCCGTGTACAGCCAGTGGATTGACCTCTTGCAGGACGATGTACGTGCATCCCGACCTTCTCGCGCTTCAGAGGGTAGGACCGGATCGAGTGGAACCAAGAGGAAGAGGGGAAGTCAGCGAGACTTCGATGTTGAAGCGATACATCTGGCGCTCGACCAAACAAACGAGCAACTCAGGCAGATTGCGGAGTGGCCTGCACGCAACCTTGCAAATGACAACCATGTGCGCACGAAATTCTTCCGCATATTGCGTGAGATGCCAGAACTTACGAGTTTGGATAGGGCGTTATTGCAAATGCATCTTTTGTCTCGTATGGACGACCTTTGGGGGTTTCGTACTCATGCCTGAGGATGAGAGGGAGGGATTTTGTAGAGTCCTCCTACGAGACATAGAGAGATAGTTTATGTTTCTACGGACCTGGGTTGCTTATTATTTCCTTACGTTTTTTTGTCTATCATGTTGACTATTTATGCATTTCCTATTGTAAAGAACTTATTTTCGTCCTTGCTAATGTTTATTTTAAATTAAGGAAAATAGTCACAATTTCTCAAAAGCGTTATAACGGCTATTTATATAGGTTTAAAATAGGAGGACATCGCTATCGCCGATTAGAAATATTAAATAATCTTTTTATCTTTCTAAAAAATGAATTGTAATAAATTTTTCACAATATGTTCAGAAATTAATTTTAATTTGGACAATTGTATGTACTAATTTAATAACATTACACATACAACAAATTATTTGCAATAAGACGGATTCGAGGGTTTCATAAAAAAGTATGCAATAATTTTTTTTTTATCATATTTACAATCTAATTTAAAAAATATTATACCACATAAAAAAAGTTATTAACCCGACCCATTTAACAATTTTCCCAAATAAAATTTATCATAAAATCCACATAAACCTACCCACCTAATCCTTCCCCCAAACACATTTTATCATAAAATTCCCATAAAACTACCCATCTAACCCTTCCTAAAAACACATATTATCATAAAACTACATTTTTAAACCCTTCCCCCAAACAAGAGTTATGATAAAACTAGGTTTAACTTAACACTAGTTTTATCTTTAACACTAACCCTACCCTATAAATCAACCCTTCCCCAAACGCACGCAAGGATTATTTTCTGAACTAATTTTTGAACTCCCTCCAAGGATTATTTTCTCTCAAACCACATTCTCTCTCTACCGAAAACGCAAATGCAAAGCATATTCTCTCTCTCCACCGAAAACGCAAACACAAAACACATTCTTTCTCTCTACCGAAAACGCAACTCGCCGGCGATTCCGCTCTAGCCACCCACCGATTCCACTACAGCCACCCGCCGATTCCACTACAGCCACCCGCCGCCGTCGATTCCACTCCAGCCACTGCCGTCAAATAAAGGGTTGCAACGCCGTCTACGTATTTGCTTCGCCGTTCGGTACTTCTCCTCCGGTACAAGATCTTCCGCCGTCCGGTGCTTTATTCCATTCGTGCTCTTTATCTTTTGTTCGTTTCCTTCACTCTCTTTTCTCCCGTTTGTATTTTTTTTCTGAAATTTGAGTTACTTGATTGCTATTTTAAGTGTGTATGCTTTGTAATCTTTGTATTCAAATTAAGTATGATTTGGGTGTACGAATTTGCTCAATATTTTTAGCTAATATTAAGGCTCTCATATTTTCCACTTTCTGATGCATATCAGTAGGCTAGATGAATACTTTCTTTTGATATCAGTTGGCTTCATTACCTGTGAAGGCTTTGGTTAACGGAGCTTCCATGTTTTATTATTATACTCAGTAAGCATTCGCTTCTTACTATGATTATCATGTTGCCTATCTTAAATTAAAGTACAGCAAATTAAACTTTTTATGTATTACTATTTTGTCTCTGATGAATTGTTCTAGTCATTACTTCTCGCTGTTTTGTTTATCAGAACAATTGAGTCAGTGATCGTTTTCTGTCACTTCATAAATTTACGTTAATTGCATTCCAAATTTCTGTACACGAAAGTAGAAAATAAACCAGTCAATGGAAATGTACCAAAATCAGTAGACCAAAGTAGGAACGAAATCAGTCAATGGAATGCATCTGAAATCAGTAGAAATAAATCAGTGAATCGAAAAGTAACGAAATCGGCGAATGGAAATCAGCCACAAAATGTATGAGATGTAACATAAGCATTCAGATGTATGTGCATACAGGTAAAGATCTACTCATCATCGGCTTGTGTTTGAAAATCCTACTCATAAGAATACCTCTCTACCATGCTCAATTTAGACCTATTGCTAGCCAAGACCAAGAAGCACCTGTTCTACATCATTAAACGACAACCCGAAATGCCAAGTTTAACACCGAGCGGGAAGGGGGTTAGATCGAGCGACAAGGAAAACATTTAACGAGAAAAACACATAAGCATGTTCACGGAGAACATGCAAAAAAAGAGAAAACTAAAAGGAGTTTGGAAGCAGTGCCGGTGGAGGGTTGCCTTCAACAAACCTACATTCGTTTTCGCGGAGTGAAAGAGACGGATGAGAGAGATGTAGATCGGCGTTGGGCATCATCATAGGAAACTCCTTTTCCATGGAAACGGGGAAATGGATTTTTTGGCAAAAAAATCCATATTGGCCAAACTTCCCGTCAACGAATTGACACAAAACGAAAATGGAAGAGAATAGGGAGAACAAGAAACCACAAAAATTGGAAGTGGAAGAAGAAGACGATCGAAAATTTCAACACGGATTGATCAAGAGTGAAACACGGGTTGAAGGGAAACAAATGGGAGGGGTTTTCGGCAAAGATAATCGACGAAAATTTCAACGAATCAATGCAAAATGAAAATGGAAGAGATTAGGGAGAAGAAGAAACCACATAAATTGAAAGTGGAAGAAGAAGAGAATTGAAAATTTCAACACTGATTGCGGGTAGAGTAAACACGAGTTGAAGGGAAAGAAATGGGAGAAGTTTTCGACAGAGTGGTTTTCGAATAGGGTAGGGATAAAATAGGGATTATGGAAACCCTAAAACTTGGGCCAAACGGGGGTTAGTGTTGGGATAAGCTAAGCCCACAATGATTACACTTAACCCTAAACAACCCCTCTGGATCTATCTAGCCAATAAAAAGGTAGAAAATCCTACTATAACGGGTAAATAGTTTAGCCTATTTTTCTATATTTAAAAAGCTGCTAATAAATATATATCAAATGAATTTTGAACTGAGACACGCAATTTTTACAATATTTCCAAGATGTCAAAGAGAAAAATTTGAGAAACCTACTTTGATTTATTTTTCAAGATATACCTACTTTAGAATTCTTTTTATCCATTGTAATGTTTATGATCTTCTGATTGTTCAGATTCACATTTCTATAAGAACTGACATTTTATGCAGTAAAGATTTTATCGACGATTTCGAGGTATAATTGCTTTTTTTTAACTTCCTCTCGCTTCATAATCTCACTGGAATTTTCTTTCAAGCAACGTTCATGATCAGAGAGTATTTTTGGGTTTTGACTTGTTACGAGTGAAATGTTATTTCCTGCTTTCACGTTCCATTTTCTATTCGGTTGACTAAATTGTGGTTTATTGAAGTTTATGGACTAAATTGTTACTAGACTAGATAAACTAAACCATACCTCTACGAAACTTTAAGGATCAAATCTGTTTGCCTTATGACTTCTTTCTTAAGTGTTTGTCGTTTGCTCGTTGGTCTTTTGCTGACTTTGGCTTAACGTTCATGTGTTCTCTAGCTTTGATTTCCTTTCTGGATATGGTTTGTTATGATTTTAAGTGTTTGCCTTTTGATGTCTCTTCGTTGTATCTCAATAGTATTGTCTTCTTTTGTTATTCTCAACTGCTTTATTCTCTTGAAGGCTAATGTATATTTTTAGGCCTTGGTCTCTTTTAAACTAGTATATATCTTAAACTAACATAACATAATGAGAATCATCTTTTTTTGACTACTTCAACACTAAAGTACATATAAGCAGTTTGATACAATAACCAAAAGAATGTTGTGGAAATATAAGTAATAAAACACAAAGCTAACAAAAATACTTGGACTCAACTTTTAGACTATACCTTTCTCTAACAACATTTTACTTCTCAATATCCAATGCATCCATACCAGCATAAATGAAGATAAAAATCTCTGCCACAAAAGATAATGTTGCAAAAGCATGGCTGTAAGTATCAATGAGTGATCACAAACAAATCAATTCTATAAATACTTCAGCATAAGATTTCAATTACAATAAAACTTGAAAATGAGGTTTCAAGCAAAAGAATAAACGTATCGTGGTATGAGTTTGGAACTATCATTCCCGTTATTCCAAGATGTGTAGTGAGACATGACAACCCCACAGAAGAAGACACTAAGAATACCACTAAGAAGAAACAACTGCAATAATAAACTATGAATATGTCATCACAAAGGAAATGGAATAAAAATTCATACAAGTAAAGATGATTATCCTTTTGACTTAACAACACATAAGGAGAAGACTTACTTCAACAATCTTATACGAGAGGTAGACCATCAAAATCATTGGAACAACTTCATAATCTGTAGGGTGCCTGAGATGTGTTATATAACATCTATATTAATAAGCCAAGCACACCTTGCAAGTAAATGTAATTAACTGCACGGAAGTATACTATTAGTGAATGTAACCCTTCACACGATCTCCTCAATGAGATCTTCAGATTGTTACAGGACAAGGGAAAGATAATATACATCCCTACATTTAGTCATTTGAACGATAAAAAGAAATTGAACAATATTCGTACCTGCCTAAGTATAGTTCGTTTATGATAAATGCACATAGCAGCCCAACCTCCAAAAAAGAAAATTAAAAAATATAAAGATATAACAAAAAATCAATGTAACCAAAGAGAAAACATAAATGAATAAAAAGAACAACAAATAAACGAACTTATTTTTAGACCATGAATATTAGAAGTTTCCATTTTAACTTACTTTATATAATTTAACAAACTATAAAAGTTCAATTGTTTTACAAATCTTCACTGAGGGGGCAGAGCAAAAACATATATACCTAAGAGAGCGGGAAAATTGTATACATTTTATATTCAATAATTCAATTGAATTTCAGTTGGAAAATCCTAACATAGCATTAGGTAAAGGATACTGTAGTAAAAGATTTAATCACCATAATGAGAATCTATCTTAATGAGAATCTATCTTTTTGTGTTTTAATATATACATATCTACGCACATTTGAGGAGTGCTTTACACATACACGCACGAGAGATAATGAGTGCCTAGACAAATTTTGCTCTCCTTGACTATTTTTGTTACTATTTCATGTTCAAGTCAATTCCATCCTATTCCAAAGAGATATTGATACATTTGAAGAGTTTTATAGGTTTTAGAAGTGCATCTTTATTGGTTGCAAATGCAACTCCAGAGAACTCTTAGTGGCAAGTTATAAGAAGCCAAACCTTTATTACTAAGCAATACCAATATTTAAGAGATGATGATTATCCTAAACACATAAAACTAAAAGCAATCTTGTATGACTAAACAAGTATGGAAAAAGTAGGTTAAGTTCATAGATATGATTCACCTTTTTAGTCTGTGTGCCAATTCCATAGGGACTACCTAGTCGGCTGTGTCAAATGTTAATCATCTCATTAGAACAGTAGAACAAGTTTTAAGAAAGGAAAACCAAACTCTGAAATGTTCTATAATGAGTGAAATTACATTAGTAATCTTGGGAAGATTTGACAATTTCCTTTCCTCGTGTAATGCTTGAATCAGCTCCTTCTTTTGTTTACGGTTTTCAGTACACAATTCCTATAGTAAAATCAATTGACATTTTAAAATTTAAAGTAAGCTATTTGCTGACAACAGAAAACTAAATAGTTTTAATAACATTACAGGGTTGAACACACGGAGCCTCCCATAGTAATAGAAATGGCTAAAGTGTCAACTTTGCAGTATTTTGATTGATTGGTGCATCTTGGTATGGTGCAGTTTTTGTATACCTAGGATACAGTTTGGTTGTGTTTTTGTTTTTTTCTTTTTTTTATAGAATAGGGTTTTGTCTACCGTAGCTAAGAGCTATATAGATGTCTGTAAAAGTTCCTTGGCTCCTGGATTATAGAAGACTTTGACAATCGCTTTTAAATTTGTTGAGCGGAAGTAACACTCATGAATGATGTTCTATTCTTGATCATAATTTTGAGCCTGAACTCTATGCGTGCCCATCATTTTAGTTGCTTGCCCACTCTCTCTCTCTGGTTGGGGATGGTGAAGTACCTCAATGCTGTTGGAAAGGGAGTGGTGAAGTACTTTGATGCTGTTGGAAAGGGAGTTTATAATTTGAAGGACCATAAGAAATATAGCTTCCGGATTTGGCTTTATGTATTTATTCATTTATTTGTTACTAGTTTTTGTTTTTTAGTAGTTCCATGTGAAACCAATTCATAATTGCTCAATTTATTTTTCATCAAGGATATTTAGATCAAGAAGTTGATTTATTTATGGGGAAAAAGTCAAGTTGTAACCTTAAACTTCATAGATTGAGTCTGTTGAAATTCTAAACTAGTAACTGTACCAATTAAATGCAATCAATTCTAGGCCCTTTGTTAGGATTTCATTTTAAAACCATAATTTTCATGTGTAAACCATTAAGTTGATCCTTTTTTAGGTTTCCGTTTTGCACAACTTAATTACATACAGGAACTAAGTGGGCAGTAGTGAGTAGTAATGACTTGCATTAATATGACCGCATTTTTTTTTTTTTTTAATTTTGTCTGCTTTCTCTAATGTTCTCTACTTATTTTGGAAGAACTACCCTTTATTTTTGGTAGATTTATGTATCAATTACTTGCTGTTATTGCCATTCTTGTTGTACTATTTTTCTTTTTCTTGTAAAGTTGCCTCCTTCCATATCTCCAAATACTTTTATTTACTTCCGAATACTTTTATTTACTTCATTAATTTTCTACTTCAATTCCTCCCAAGGCCAAACCATTCTTTTCTACCGTCATGTGTTACCCTTGAAGCCTCAAATTGATATTCCAAGAAACCACTTTCTTGCGATTCTTCCTTCCGCCCTCTGTACGACTATTCTTCCCCAGCGGCGGCACCTTCCGCTGCAGCAGCATCAGACAGACAACGGTGTCACATTTGGACGAGCAACGACGCTACAGTATGAGCGGCAGTATCTTTGAACGGCAGATTTTTCTGATTTCTACATGTTTGTTGGGTCGATTTTAGTTTGCTTATGAAAATTGTTGTCTATCGGGACTTCTCGAACTGTTGTGTGCTACAATTTTTCTTTTGATTTCTTGAATGTGTTTTTCAATTGAGGCGTTGTTCATCTGTATATCTCTTTAGTCTTTGCTGACATTACCTTGGTCTGTCCATTGGGGAACATGGAACGGAGCTTGCTCACTTGATGGTCATACTTTTTGAATGTAAGTTTTATTGTGTTTTTGAAGATTTGGAGTTCTTTCCTCGTTTGCTTGAAATATGACTTCAAGACCAGAACTACAAGCTCCTCCAGAAATATTCTACAACGATGCAGAGGCTCGAAAATATACTTCATCCTCGCGTATCATCGAAATTCAGGTATGCCTACCAGTGATCTTTGAATGATGCCCCTCCTAGTCTCAATTTTGTTCTTAGAAAGTGTCAGTAATATGGAATGCCTAGCTCAAAAGGGACAATCTAGTTATGGAAAAGGATTTGTCAGTGGCAAATTTAATTCAGGCTACTGACTTTTTTCCTGGCTTTTTGAACCAGAGTGCTGCGTCTTTTCGAATAATAGAAGTGGTTTCTCCATGCTATATGAGTTTTCTTATTTGTTTGTTGGTGTATGTTGAAGGCAAAAATCACAGATAGAGCATTGGAGCTTCTTACTTTGTCTGATGACGGAGTCCCCAGATTGCTTCTTGATATTGGTATCTGTCTTTCTCCATGTCCACATATACTATAACTCTTCAAATGTTAAAATTGAAAGCTTCAAGTTCATATGTCTTACAGACTTCTGAAATAGATAGTAAATCGTGGATGATGAGATGGACGTGAATAGTATCACAAACCGTTTCACTTTCTTGCTGCTTTTGCAGTTCTGTATGAAACTCTGGTCAAAAGTGGATAGAATGATTTGGTTTGTTCAAACAATGGATAATAAATATTTTGTTTTTTCATGTGTCCTATATGATGAATTTTATCATAATCTTCTATTTTTATTTCCATGCTTATATACATCCTTTTAGTGTCTTATGGATTATGGATAATGGATTCAGTGTGAATGATTCATTCAAGTCCATTTGACGTGGCCATAGACTACAGTGTACTATTGTGTTCATTAAAAGATGAGTGGACTTTTACCATGCTTTTCAGTTAGGATTCAGATTTCATATTCAATTTTGGTTTGTAGTTTCAAATTCTTGTATGCCTTCAAAAGGATTATTCTGAACATGTATGCTCTTTGAATACTTCAGGCTGTGGATCGGGTCTGAGTGGGGAAACATTGTCTGAGCATGGGCACCAGTGGATTGGTTTGGATATATCTCAATCAATGCTTAGTACGTGAATGATTTGAATTAATCTGAATATAATATAGTCGAATATATTATTTACTCCTAGGAACTTTGTTCACTATGCCTTATTTTTTTATTTTTTTTTTTAAAAATCAGATGTTGCATTGGAGCGGGAGACTGATGGTGAACTTTTACTTGGTGACATGGGTCAGGTATTTCATTCGTGATTGCAAGCTAACTAGTTTGCATTTTCCCCCTTTTCTAAGAAAACCTACTTTATTGTTAACGGTCAATTTATTTAAAAGAACGTTGTTATTCTGTAGTAAAAGTACAATCAAAACCTAATCACTACATGAGACGAAGGTTATCTTATTTTAATAAGAATCCTGAACCCGAATTTTTGCCTTCTGGCGCAGGGATTAGGAATTCGTCCTGGAGTTGTTGATGGGGCTATTAGCATCTCTGCGGTTCAGGTATAATACTCGGCTTTTGTTTGTGGTTATTGAGTGATCACCTATCACCGCAAGGTTGTTGTGGGGTCGAAGTTGCAAATTGTAATATTAGCATTATCTTGCCTCATCCTTTCTGGTTCTTTTATGATTGTATGACCAATCTATTAGCTTTGGAAGTTGTAGAGGTGAAGTGCAGTTCTTAACTTGGTGTTTATTTAAAATAAGTTGATTATTTGAGGAGCATGTCTCACTTTCACTTCGTTCTTACAGTTAGAAGTTCCTTCTAAGAATTACTTCTCTGAATATATATATATATATATATATATATATATATATATATATATATATATATATATATATATTTCCTAATCCTTGTTCAATGTACCTGTGAAGTCGAAGCTTCTGGACTTTGCCCTGCATTTATCTGACTAATTGATCTTCTATTTTTATTTATTTATTTATTTTATTTGTTATAATTTTACAGTGGTTGTGCAACGCTGACAAGTCCTCTCATAATCCTCGACTAAGATTGAAGTATGTGTTACAAATTTCTCACCATCAGCTTTAAGAATAAACTGCATGCTGCTTGAAATATTTGACAGATGGATGTGAAATGAAATACGTATTTACTAAGAATTTTTTGCTCAAATCATTTTAGGGCCTTCTTTGAATCGCTATACAAATGCTTAGCTAGGGGTGCAAGAGCAGTGTTGCAAGTTTATCCTGAAAATGTGCACCAGCGTGAGTTGATTCTAGGTTTTGCCATGCGAGCAGGATTTGCTGGTGGTGTCGTCGTTGATTACCCACACAGGTATGATTATGCTTGATATTTTTAATTAAACATGTATCCTAAAACCATTATTTAAAATTTTATCTACATTGCCTCTTGCTGATTTCAAGACAATATAATGGAGGATATAACTACCTTGAATAGGATCTGTTCTATAAGTTGTAACCATGTGAGTCCAAATGTCCAATACGAGGTTATATGCTAATTTTATTCTCAAAGCAAAAAAAGTTGCTAGATCAAGTGAAAAGCAAAGCAAGTGAAATCTTATTGTGAGTCTAGAAGGATATTCAGATGATGTTGATTATTGGTTTAGTTATTAGTTGTCAGTTATCTTTTAGGAATTTTGATGGATTGCTAACTCAGGATTGATATATACAATACACAGTGCGAGGAGTAGAAAAGAGTACCTAGTGCTGACTTGCGGTCCGCCATCAATTAGTACAACTGTTCCAAAGGGAAAAGATGGAGACTGTGAGAGCTGTTCTGATGATGATGTTGCTGAAGATGATGAAAATCAAACCGTATGTTTTCTTGCTGCCTATTCGCACAACATGATTTTCCTTTGATATATATGAATATCATCTGGTTTAGAGTTGAAAATGACTGTAAAATGCATCAATTGGATTGTAGGTTCGTATGGCAGCACCAAGGAAAAGGCAGAAAATCATGAAGAGAGGCAGAGGAAGAGAGTGGGTACTGAAGAAGAAGGAACAGATGAGAAGAAAAGGAAACATTGTCCCTCCTGACTCGAAATACACAGCCCGAAAACGCAAGGCTTGCTTTTGAATATTGCATTTTTCATTTTATTCTTGTGATTACTTAAGCTATTACATAAAAAGTTATAAGAATTATTGAGCTTTGATTGAATTTTTCCGTCCGTCTTCAAATTCAACCATATATATTATGTATATGGTGAATGGATTGAAGGCAGAGTGAAATTTTGTAGTATATGTTATCAGTTATATTATTGAGATTAGTTTTTATAATTCTGTTGTGGGTATGTTAAGAATGAGTTACTATAATTATACAAAAACAAATAAAAGAGCGAATGAGAAATTACTTAACAAATTTTAAAAATAACGGTATCAGAGCAGTTAGACTCACATCACAATCTCCTCCTTCGTTTATAAATTTTTTTCTTCTCTTTCTTCTCTCCAATCCATGGCTTCCCTGTCAAAGAGTTTATCGAAGGAACTTCATCTTTGCTTTTTCTTCTGTTGAAAATTTAAAAATTTTTCTCAATCAGACTTGATTATTCAAATAATGTTCTTTGGAAGTTTCAATTTTCCTCAACATGGAGAGCACACAAACTCTCCAATTTCGGTCATGGATCTAATCCTGCACCTACTATACGAATCACAAATTCATCGTCATCTGCAACGACTGTATCCACTTCGACAAATACACCTATTCCCTTACCTACCATTGCTAAAGATAATACACTCATGATGTTGATCAATGCTACCTTATTTCCTGAAGCCCTCGCTTACGTTGTTGGTTGCACATTTGCATATGAGGTATGAACTACCCTCGAAAAGCATTATTTATGAGGTAAGGACTACCCTTGAAAAACATTATTTCTCAAGTTCTCAACAAATATTGTGACTCAAAATAGATCTTTAGTTAATTTTGCAGAAATCAGAGGAATCGATTGATCCATATGTTAAACGAATCAAGGAAATTAAGGACACATTAGCAAACGTTTTGACTCTTGATGATGAAGATCTATTGAGTTATACACTAAACAGACTCTCCAACGAATACAACACCTTCCACATGTCTATGAGAACTAGGTCATAGTCAGTCACCATGACTAAATAGTTCATAGTTCAAATGAGAAGATATCTCCTTAAAATCTACAACCATGTTTGCAACCTCCTCGAATTCCAAGCACTTCTCTCGTCCAAATTCTTTCCAAATAACTCAAACACTAGAGGAAGAGGTTGCTGGAATAACTAATGGTCGAGGAAGAGGATTAGGTTGTGGTAATAGTGGATCTCATTCATGTTTGGTCATGGAAGGGGACTTCAACAATTTCCATCACGGATGAAAGAAAACTATGTCATATGCCAAGTTTGTAAAAGCCTAGTCATATCGTTCTTGCCTGTTGGAACCGAATGAATTAATATTATCAATGTCATCATCCTCCTCATCAACTAGCAACCATGGTTGCAACTCAAAAACATCAATATTTCAGCAATCAGAATAATCATTCTTCTCCTTGGCTGGTTGATTCCGGTTGTTGTAATGTCAATGTTATAACTTCTGACTTTCAGAATTTGTTCATAGTAAGTGAAGACAATGGAGAGGAAAATATCACAGATGGTATTGGACACAACCTTCCCATATCTCACACAAGCAATGGTACCCTCTCTTACTCACCAAATTCTTCCTTTAATTTGTCAAACTTCTATATGTTCCTCGTATATCCACAAATTTGCTCTTTGTTCATCGATATGTCTTGATAATAATTGTTATATTATCTTTGATGCTAACTTCTTTAAAATTCTAGACATAACTACGAGCCACATTTTGCATCAAGGTCCTAGTGTCGATGGTCTTTATCCTCTTATGCCTCTGAAAAGCAATCCCACCGCTCATGTTGGAATCAAATCTCCCTCAACTTCGTTTTCTCTTTGACACAAGCGGTTTGACCATCCACATTTACAAGTTCTTAATTCTATCCTTAAACATCTATGCTTACCTACTTGTACTAAGCCATCTTGCTTTTGTGAATTCTATTTGTAAGGAAAGATGTACAAACTACCTTTTTTTCAAACAAAATCTTCCTCTTTATATCCTTTATAAGTTATTCACAGTGATGTATGGAGCCCTACCCCAAAAGTACTAATAAATGGCTATAAATACTAGTTTCCTTCGTAGATGACTACTCTAAATATACTTGGTTGTATCGTATTGAAAAGAAATTTGATGTTCTCATTATTTTTCAAATTTTTAACCTCCCGTAGAAAATCTTTTATCATCTCGCATTCAAGTTCTTAGAACAGATCGACGTGGTGAGTTTGTAAATCACCAACTAACAACCTTTCTTCAAAGCAATGTAATTTTTCACCAAAATCTTGCACCTACACATCCGAACAAAATGGAGTAGCTGGAAAAAAAAACTGCCTATTACTGAAATGTCCATTTGCCTACTAATCCATACATCCTTACTAAATTCCTTTTTGTCCTATGCATTTTTTGCAGCTCCTTTTCTTATACATCGCTTACCTTTCTCAACCCTTCAAGATAAATCACCTTTTGAAAAACTCTTTCATCGACTTCTTGACTATCATCACTTGAAGGTATTTGGTTGTGCTTGCTTCCATCTTCTTAAACCATATAACTCCAACAAACTTCAGCCTAAAACATCTCAATGCATCTTCCTTTGATATCCTTTGGAGTATAAGAGTTACTTATGTTTCAACATGAGCAGTGCCAAACTTTTCACCTCTAGACATGTCATCTTTAACAAATCAACCTTCCCTTACTCCACATTGACTTCTAACTCACCTCCTTCCTCCATTCCTCCTTCTACTTCAACATCTACAAATTCTACATCCTTCACCCCTTTCTTACTTGTACTTATTAATTCAAATTCCAGATACCTTATTCAACAAAGCCTTCAAATGAGATATTGGAAGCTAGTGTCTCTATCAACTTAGATGTTAATGATACTACTAGTGTTAATTTTGTGCAGTCTGATGATAGAAATACCACCACTAATATTGAACATATAGAATCTCTTGCTAATAATATAACAGTGAATAATCATTCTTTGCAAACAGGCTCCAAGTCAAGCAATACTAAGAAGAAAGTTTTTGTAGCTACAACCTTTGTTTCTAATAACCTTGTTGACAGTGAATCCTCATCTTATACTCAAGCTTCCAAACATTTAGTTAGGCAATCAGCTATGCAAAAGGAATATAATGCTCTTATGAAACAAAGCACTTGGGTGCTCACTTCTCTTCCACCCGGGTAAGAGTGGTATAGGATGTAAGTGGGTATACAAGATCAAACGCCATCCTGATGGTAGTGTAACATGTTATACGACAAGACTTGTGGCTAAAGGTTATCATCAAGAAGCTGGTATTGACTATGATGAAACTTTCAGTTCGATTGTAAAAAAATCCCACTGATCTAGTCATACTCTCTTTGGTTGTTCATTACGGATGGAATCTAAGGCAACTTGATGTATAAAATGTCTTTCTCCGTGGTGATCTTCATGAAGAAGTATATATGTGGCAACAATCTCAAGGATTTGTTCAATAGTCCAATCTCGTTTGTAATTTGCAAAGTTTTTATATGGTTTTAAACAAGTGTCAAGAGCATGGTTTGAATGCTTTACTTCTCATTTACTGATTTTGAGATTTATAACATCAGCAGCCGATTCTTCCTTTTTCATTAGAAGACAAAATTCCTCTATTACATACCTTCTCTTATACGTTGATGATATCATAGTCACAGGTAATGATTCCACTTATATTATTGATTTGTTGATTAAGTTGAAACACAACTTTGATATGACTGACTTATGCACTTTGAAGTATTTTTGGGGCTTGAGATTGTGAATACTCAAGCTGATATCTCAGTTACTCAAACAAAATATGCTAGAGATGTGATTAAACATTTTGGAATGACTTGCTGTAAACCGTTCAACACTCCTATTGCACTATCATTTTCTTTGATGATAGTTTTAAAGCCTGTAGTCCTGATGATAGCAAAGCTTATCGAGCAACGATTGGAGCCCTTTAGTATTCGGCTTTCACTATACCGGATATAGTGATGTAACTCAAATCTTGGCAAATTTGTTTCTTTAAAGAATTACTATTATTATTGAATGAATTGAAAAGAATGGAGAATAGGCCTTTTCATAGCCGAATTCCATAAGTTTACAAATCTAAGACTAAAAAGGAAATTAAATCTTTTACTAAGATAATTAGGAAACTGAAAAAGAAATTAAACTAAGACAATTACGAAACTAAACCTTTAACTAAGACAAGTAGGAAACTAAACCTTAGCAATTAAGAAAACTAAAAAAACTAATTACATCAATCCCTCCCAAGGTAAAACTCGTCCTTGGTTTTAAGTTAAAAGTTGCAGCAATTCCGAAGCAAAATATTCTGAAATATTGGTTACATTTAAGATGGGATAGATATGTAGATTATCGAGTAGTTCAATCTTGTAAGCATCGTCACCAAATTTCTTTAATATTCTAAAATGTTCTATCTGTTTTTATTGAAAATTTACTGTATTTTCTTGCTAGTAGTATTGCTTTTCAAAGGTAAATCATAACTAAATCTCCTTCTTTGAACTCTTTGAATCTCCTATGTTTGTCGGCTTCTTCCTTAAAGCTTGCAATCATTTTCTCAAGTTGGCTTGTCACTTCATCATGAAATTTAGTTATCCATTCAACCATGCTTTTTGTACCCAAGCTAAGATCAACTTTGAAGGGTGATTAGCAAGATCAACAGTTAGTGTAGGTAATTTGGTGTAGACAATTTCAAATGGTGACCTTCCCTATTGATATATTCTTCATGATTGTAGGCGAATGCTGCTTGAGCTAAGACAAGATCCGATTGCTTGGGCTTATCTTCACTAATGCAACGTATGAGACTAGCAAGGATTCTATTGGTGACTTTGGTTTGGTCGTTCGTTTGCGGATGCTTGGTGGTACAAAATTTTAAAGTGGTGTTGAATTTCTTCCATAGAGTCTTCCAAAAATAGCTTAGGAACTTGACATTTCGATCTGAAACGATAGACTTAGGAACACCATGTAGTCTCATAGTTTTTTTTGAAGAAAAGATTAGCAATAGATTAGCAATATAAATAGCATCTAAAATCTCGCGACATGGTAAAAAATGAGACATTTTGCTAAATTTGTCAACTAGAACAAGTACGGAATCATATCCTCTTTGAGTTTTTGGAAGCTTGAGGATGAAATCCATGACCAAATCCTCCCATATGCTTTTAGGAATATGTAAAGGGGTATAATGACCCGTGATTGGCTTTATCCTTTGGCAGTTTGACATGTAAAACAATGTAATAGATTTTGTTGCGTCTTTTTGAAGTTGAGGCCAATAATATCTTTCACATAGGAGTTGATATATAGGTTTTGTTAATCCCAAAATGTCCCACACAAGTCTGTTCCTAGGAAGCTCTTTTGATCAAGGCTTCACGAAATGATGATCTAGGGACGCAAAGCAAATTGTTCTTGAAAAGAAAATTGTTAGTGTATGGAAATCGTTATAGTTAACATGATCAACGCACAAAGGCCAAATGTTACCAAAGTAGGGGTTAGCTTTATAAAGATTTGAAAGAGAGTCAAAAGCTACCATGTGAGTCTTTAAAATAGTAAGAAGATTGTCTTTCTACTAAATGCGTCTGCCACAACATTAGTACTACCCTACCTATGCTTTATTACATAATGAAAACGTTGGATAAAAAATAACCATCTTTCATGCATCCTACTAATTGTTTTCGAGATTAAAAATATTTAAGGGTTAAATGATATGAATATAGGATAAATTATTGGTCTAAAAGATAGTGTTCCCAAACCTTTAATGCTCTAACCAATGAGTAGAGCTCTTGTTCATAAGTGCTCCACTTTTCTCTTGCTTCACTTAACTTCTCAATAAAGAATTCAATTGGGCGAGTTTGTTGAGATATGATCTCGCTTCTATGCCATAACCATAAGCCTCAACTGTTGCCTTAAAAGATTGAGAGGAATCTGGTAAAATCTATCTTTCAAAAGAGCAAAACTTTGTACTTAGGAGTTCGTCCATAAAAATTATCCCTGTTTTAGACATTCCATTAAAGGTGTGGCCATAGTACTAAATATTTTTATGAACTTCCTTTAAAAAGATGCAAGACCAATGAAGTTTGTATTTCTTTTATCGTTGTAGGTTGAGGCCAATATTGGATTGCCCTAATCTTGCTTGGGTCTACCAATATTCCAAAATCATTGATAACATATCCTAAAAACTTTATTTCTTTAACCAAGAAGGAACACTTCTTAATATTGATGCTAAGTTGGTTATCCTAAAGTGTTTTAAATAGAGTATGCAAATGTGATAGGTGTTCATCATACGAAGTACTGTACACTAGGATATCGCTATAGTGAACTCTAAGAACTTATTAAGGTAAGAATGCAAAACCTCATAAAAGTTCTAGTGCGTTGGAAAGGCCAAAGGCATCACCAACCATTCATAGAGGCTCTCATTAGTTTTAAATGTTTTCTACTTGTCTCATAGTCGGATCGTTATTTGATGGTAACTGCTCTTCAAATCAATTTTAGAGAAAATTTTTGCTCTTCCTAGTTGATCAAATAGGTCAAAAATTCTAGGAATGGGAAAGTGGTATTTTATGGTAATCTTATTTATGGCACAACTATCCACGCACATTCTCCACGTTCCATCTATTTTGGGAGTTAGAAGAATTGAAACAACATAAGGACTTAAGCTAGGCCTAATATGCCCTTTCTATAGAAGTTCATTGATTTGTTCCTAAAGCATCTCATATTCTTTTGGGCTCATTTTGTAATGTGGTAAATTTGAAAGAGTTGAACCATGAATGAGATCAGTATATGTTATGTTGGATATCCCTTAATGGTGGCAAGTTGATGGGTGTCTCCAAGACTTTCTGAAACTCCTCCAATAATTTTTGAATGGCTTCATTGTCTTATTGTAAAGTTGGTGTTTGTGCTTGATCTTTCTGAAGGAATGAAAGCCCTTGCACAGCAAAAGAGTTACAGAAAATACCAGTACAATGAAAAAATCTAATTTACTTAATAAGCTAAGCATGCTTCTAAAATTAAATTACAGAGAAATCTAGAGAACAGTAAACTTACTCACGTTGATGCCTCTGAATCTATAAAACTCCAAATTGGGGCACCACCACTTAGAAACCTTCCTATTCTCTAGGTTGAGATTTGGTTTTTGAAAACAAAAAATTGGAGAACAGGAATTCTTAGAGAGAAACTTTTTTCTTTTAAGAGAGTTTGAGATAATGCGCATTCCAGAACAGTTGTGTGAATTACGTATAGCTTTCCCTTCTTCAGACTGAAGAAGAGGGAAGTTGGAGAGAATCAGGGAACGTGGGTGGTTCTCTATTAATTAAATTAAATTAAATTAATAATAATATTAAATTAATTAACTAAATTATATTTAATTAATATTTCATTTAAATTATATTTAAATGAATATCTCTTACATAACCTATAGTTTAAATTTAATTAATTTAATAAAGTCAAATTTCATTAAATAAAATTAAACTTAACTATTAATTAACTCTCTAATTAATTAATTACTAAATTAAATATCTTATATTTAATTTAATCTAAATTTAAATCATATTTAAATATAAATTTCTCTCATAACCTATAAATTAATATGTATCATATACACATTAAATTTTAACCTATATTTTAATATGAATCTAATTCACATTAAATTAATATTTAGATTTATTCAAATATTTTATTCTCTCATAAATTAATTTTGAATCATATCCAAAATTAAATTTATATAATAAAGTTTAATTAAAATATAAACTTTACATCATAATGTATCACTATACATTATATTAATTCCCAAAGTAAATTTGAACATTTCAAATTACAACCAATACAATTAAATCTCATTACCCTTTATGAGCTAGGAAGGGAACCTAATGGATCTATAGATAAGAAGCTACAACGATATGAGATTAATTGGCTAAACTCATTAACCACATCAATCAATATTCGTTAACTATGTGTACACTTTACTAAAGACTCACAGCTGAACTCTTCTCACTGTAGATATATTTTTGTGTCCACGAATATAAACCAATACCAGTCAGTTATTCATTCACAAGTGTTCGTAACACCTGAGGGTCAAGTTACCGGTTTACCCCTAGGTTACTTCTAGTCCTTAAATACCAGTGCTCCTCTAATGAACAACTTGTTTATGGTCCAACAACTAAACAGAAACCCCTCTCGTGCCATATAGATGGTAGGGATTTTTGTTCAAGCTTGGAGACACCATTTAAGGGAACACTTATCTACTTACCTAGTTGGGCAGAAGTGAATTCCATCTTGTGTGATTATGTTCCTAACTCCCCACTCGGTCTTGCCCCCAAATTGATAAGTATATTGAGTTAGCAACCTGACCACTCTCACTCGTATAAATTAAAGGACAATCCCTTGTGAACAGGAGTTCATAATATACTTAGGATTAAGACTAAGTTACCTATGTCATCCTAATGAAATAGAAACCCAAATGGTTAATGGAGTTAGATTTAGTGATTACTATTTCATGATCTGGTCTTATGCAAACTCATTGCATAGGATACCCTCACTCGCATGTCACTTACATGAACGCGTTGGATCATTGCGTTTGTATTAAATACAAAGTGAGCCGTATCCATAGTGTTACCAGGATAAGATATCCTCACTTTCAAGTCTTTCATTTGGAATTGGGTTGCTAGCTAAGTTTTAATGTCAATGAGGTGTCACACATCATTCCCAATGAAGAGGATATCGTCCACATAAAATACTAAGCAAGCTAGTTTACCTTTGTTTTTTTTTAATGCACAAGGTTCATCAACGTTTTGGTCAAAACTGTAAGATTTGATCGCAGTATCAATCCTAATGTTCCAAGATCTGGATGCTTATTTCAACCCATAAATGGATCGATTTAACTTGTAAACTTTTTACTTCTAACCTTGGGTTATGAACCCCCGGGCTGAGATATTAAGATACTCTCTTCAAGATTTTCATTAAAAAAAGCAGTCTTAACATCCATTTGTCATATTTCATAATCATAAAATGTGGTTGTGAACAAGAGAATCCTTATAGACTTTAACATAACAATAGGGGAAAAAGTTTCCTTATAGTCAACCTCTTCCTTTTGGGTATACTCTTTTGCTACAGGGCTAGCTTTGAAGGTCTGTACCTTTCCAACTAAATCTCTCTTTCTTATAAATCCATTTGCACCCTATAGGTTTTACCCCTTCAGGTAGATCTACAAGCCCCCACATTGAATTGAAGTACATAGACTCCATTTCAAGGTCCACGGCTTTGACCAATTGGTCCTTGTCTACATCATTCATTACCTGTTTATAGGACTATGGATCCTCAACATCATCATTTGGTATGACAACCTGAGTTTCAGTTAAACCCAAGCAACGGTTTGGTTGTGATATAATTCTCGCACTACGTCGAGGCATTCTCAATGATTGAGAAGGATGAGACTGACCTGATGTGTTGGTTTCATCAACTCTTAATGAGGGACCAACTTCATCAACAACCCTTGTTGATTCATTAGTAGCTTCATTTAATACTAATTTTTTTCGTAGTTTATGATCTTTCATGTGGTCTTCTTCTAAGAAAGTAGCATTTATCGATACAAACACTCTGTTTTCTTGTGGATAGAAGAATATATCACCTATCGTTTCTTTAGGGTAACCAACAAATTAACATAACCTTGAACGAGGTTCCAACTTCTTGGGATTTGTCACTAACATGTGCGCTGGACAACCCCAAATTTTGAAGTGACTTAAACTAGGCTTACGTCCTCTCCATAACTCGAAAGGTGTTTCTGAAACACTCTTCACACTCTTCGAGAGAACATTGTTCAAGATATGAATTCCAGTCTCTACTACATACCCCTAAAATGAGCTAGGCAATTGAGCATAGCTCATCTTTGAACAAACAATGTCTAACAAGGTTCTATTTCTCCTTTCTGATAGACTATTTTTTTTAGGTGTACCAGGTGCTGAAAGTTGGAATTGGATTTCATGTTCTATCATATAGTCCATGAATCTCAAGTCCATGTACTCTCCACCTCGATTAGATCGAAGTATTTTAATTTTTCTAATTAATAGATTTTCAACTTCAGTCTTATACTCCTTGAACTTTTCAAGAGCTTCGAACTTATGCTCCATTAAGTATAAATAACCATACCTTGAATGATCATCTATAAAAAGATGAAGTATTCAAAACCTCTTCTAGCTTTTACATTCATCGGACCACAGAGGTCTAAATGTATAAGTTCTAGAGACTCTTTGGCTGTATAACCTTTTTAAATAATCTTTCCTTCAAGACAAGATTCACGTGGTGGTAATGAATCATCTTCTAACTTGTTTAGAAAGTCCATTATTTACCAATCTCCCGATTTGATCGAGATTAATGTGACCTAATCTTAAATGCCAATGATAGGTATTTTATTCAGAGAAATTCTTTGCCTTTTATTTTGAGTGTTAGTAGTTTTAAACATCTCATGATTTAGAACTTCTTTTGCTTCATTAGGTCGTAATATGTATAAGTTGTTTTCAAGATTAGTCGAACAAATATGTACACCATTCTTAAAAATGAATGCTTCATTCAAAGAAAAAGTAACTGAGTATAATTGTTCAACAAGTGAAGAAACAGAAATTAAGCTCCTCTTAATTTTAGGAACTATGTACAAGTTTTCTAAAAAACTACAAATTTTTAAAAAGACAACTTGACATCTCCTACTGAATAGCTGAAATGACGTCTCCCATTCCAACCTTGAGCGTCATCTCACCCTTCTCAAGTTGCTTGAAGGAATTAGTTTCCTGTAAAGAAAAACAAACATGGTTAGTGGCTCTTGAATCAAGTATCTAGGCATTTTGATCATTTTCCACTAAACATGTTTCTAAGACAAGTAAATCATATTTACCTTCCTTTTCCTTCTACTTAACAAGGTACCTGGGCAGTTTCTTTTCCAATGTCCATCCACATTGCAATGGAAACATTTCCCCTTGATGGCTACCTTAGCCTTCCCTTTGCACTCAATAGCAACAGTAGGACCTTTCCCCCTCCCTCCTTTCTTCTTCTAAATTTTCTTAGATCCAGAAGATGAAGGTGCAAACCTCTTGGAATGGCCAACATTTACCTCTCCTTCTTTCTATCCCTTAAGAGACTAAAAGTTTGCAACTTGTTTAGGAAGGTAGTCATGTTGTACTTTATCTTGTTCATTTCCGCATTGTTGCGAAATTGAAGAAATCTCTTTGAAAGAGATTTCAAGACAAAGGACATTTGACTGTTCTCATTAAAGACCACTCCGTTCACTTCTGCTACGTTGAAGTGGACTATCATGTCGAGAATATGTTCTCTAACAGATTGGCCCTCTTTAATCTGTGTATTATAAACATATTGAATATCCTTTTGTTTGATCTGAATGGACGATTATCCAAACATCTCTCTGAGGGAGTCCATGACCTGACGTGCAGTGATCATGATCTCATGTTTCTTGCTTAGTATGTTAGAAACGTACTAGCCAAGATGTAGATGCAGACCTTGTCATTGGCCTTTGTCCAGCGGTTATATGCATCCCTGATACTCTAGGAAGCATTTTGAGTAGGGAATGGAGGACATTCCTCCATTAAGACGAGGCATAGATAGCGTTAACTAGAATCATATTGAGTTCCAATTTTCACGTTACATAATTTTCACTGGTTAATAGTTCTTTTTTAAGTAGTGTGATAATTGAGGAAGACATGTTGAAATAACAACAATTGACCGTATTAGTTATCTTTGTCTTAACCCATTATTCAAAATAATCCAATCAATTTAGCAAAAAAAAAACAATCAAAGAACCGTAATAAAATAAATGATTTAGATTTTGCAACAATACTTCAGAAGTTTAGAGCAACAATCACCGAAGGGTGATCAATTACACCTCTCCTGAATTGAGACAATCTCAACTAATTACTAATACCAAAATAACTCTTATTCCTATAGTTATTAGCTATCGTTGTTCGGTGAAGGATTCATTAACTAACTTAGTTCATCTTGTAAGTGTGACCCTACCATTTTTAGATTCCAGAGGTACGCTTCAGCATGCTATCGTTGGAAAAAACAACTGTTGAAGATTAACCTAAGAAATCATATCCTTGCTCCGAAAGGATGGTCGCTCTAGGATGACACATAGGCAGATCATAGAAATCCCACGGTGTAACCTAATGGAGGAGACCTTAGGATACGTTAACACGCGTCATTCTCCCATTACTATGAACATTTCTCCCATTCACCTTGTTAGTGACCCGTACAAACACTTTCCTAATTGAGACCGTGCCTAGGGCAACACGAAGCCGAGTATGGATCTCCCGTGTGAACTCTTAGAGATGTGAGAGCTAAAAATTGATATATCATATATACCATTTTTCTCCCTCTAAAATGTTCTATTAATCTAGGGTTTGATTGTACTTAGCTAAATTCCGGCTAAATGAATCTAACTAAGTCTATTCTTATGATAACTCTTATAATAAAACTTTACTCTAAAGTTTCTAGGTGTATTAAATCATTTAATTTACCTAGTGACATCTTATGCTAATAGGAATAAGGTTAATTCAATGTCGGTTTCGGGTCAGTTCCCAGGTAGGAGGTGTTTCGTAAAATGTCAATTTAAGTATCTCTAGCCTTAGACAGAACTTTATCGGTGGATTTCCCTTATAACCTTAAATCCTATTTGTCCTACTTAGTTTCTTTAAACTAAATATGACTTAATTCTAATCCTATTAGAATTAATGTGATCTTAGGTCTATTTAATTTTAAACAATTTAAAATTAAATCAAATTAATCCTAAGATTCTATGTTTGCATGCAACTCTTTATTATAGGTTGGCAGTTTCAAATTATCAAATTTTATAACTATTATAAAATTAGTTAATTAGGCCTAAATTCATGCATACTATGGTTTAGTTAATTAAAATCAAATTACAATTAAATAAAACCATATTACATGCAAAATATTACATTAATATAACAATTATATTAAACTATGGATGTATTATGCACAATGAAAATGGATTTTCATCTTAATTAATATAAAAACATACATGAAAATCAATCAAGCATACACAAGACATTAATTTAAATATAACAAATTATATTTAACTAAGTAATGTCATGCATCATACTTATCCAATTTCATATATTTAAAATATCAACATATTTTAAATTACTCATGAAATTTACAATCATGCATTAATACCATACATGATATATTAATCACATGAATAAGGACGTTATGATTAATATTCATGTCATGTTATGATGTTTATAATGATGTTATATGCTTTGGATTATGGTGTGTCTGTTAACTTTGTCTGTTAAGCTTTTTACCCCACCTGTATTGTGGTCCTATCCATGGGGTCACTCGCATGACTAGGGGTGTTCCTACGGGATCACTCGCACAATTTAGGGGTGTACCTACGGATCACATGCACGGTTAGGGGACAGTTATATTGTGTATACGGGGTCACTCGCACGACTAGGGGTGTTCCGACGGGACCAGTCGCACGATTAGGGGTGTACCTACGTATTACATATATGTTTATGGAGTGTATACGTGATCACTTGCACGACTAGGGGTGTTCTGACGGGACCAGTCGCACGATTAGGGGTGTGCCTACGTATTACATATATGTTTATGGAGTGTGTACCTGCGATCACTCGCACGACTAGAGGTGTTCCTTCGAGATCACTCGCACGATTTAGGGGTGTTCGTAAGGTCTCACTCACTCAGGTGTGCTCCATTGGACACACAACGTTATGATTATGTTTCTAACGGAAAGTTAACAGATCACCTAGCGGGACTAGTAGTGGGTCCCTTACTGAGTATATTTATATACTCACTCTTTCCTATGTTTAATATTTCAGGCTAAGGTAAAGAACTTAAGAAGCTGGCGAGCGACAGCGAGGGATCCGTGACATGTCATATGGGGACACAGTTCAGCTTCCGCACTCATTTATATGTCTTTCAGTATTTTTAAATTTTAACAATTTTACTTAAAGATTTTATTCTATTTATTTGTTTTTAGTTCTTTAAAATTGTTAGAACCCGCAGGTCACATTTTCAAATTATTTTCGTTAATTTTGATAATCTTATGTTTTTCGTGAACGTTTTGATATTAATTTTATAAAGATTTTAGTTATCCTCTCTTTAAAAAAGTGTCTTTTGATGTTTATCTTTTTAGTAATGACCTTAACTAAAGTTAAAAAGTTCGGGTCGTTACATTAAGTGATCGTTTAGTAAGGTCTAAACGATCAACTAAATACACATAAAAAATATAAAGCCACCGTTTATATATCTAATGTCTAAACAATATCAACTCACCATCAAATTTAATATCAAACGTATATACATAATAATGAATGAGAGAGAGTACGCATTTTCATTAATTGTTCAAACCTTGCCTTGCTTACAAGTCCTACTATTATGTCCTTTACAATTACAATTGGAACATCTGGTTAAACTTCTAATTTCGCCAATAGATGGAATTCTTTGTTTTCTTGGTCTTCCAACTTATCGTTTAAAGACTGGAGGTAATACTTTCACGACATAACCTACAACTCTCCAATCAAAATGAGATCCAACAGGTTGAATACAACCATTGTATGTTGCTGATAGTGTTTCTCTATAATAAAACTCAGATACATAAGAATAGGTATCTAAATTAAGCATTCGTAGAACAACAAAAGCATGTGCACAAGGAATTTCTTAAACATCCCATACTCGGCAACTACAACATCCCACGTTTAACTTCACAATAAACTGTTGATTTCCATCCGTTACTTGGTATTCAGTTGTACTTATTGGATCAACCTAATAAATAACACAAATAAGGACAATTAATAAAATAAGAACAAATAGATTTCAATCTTTGTATACATCAGATATATATAGATATCAATCTATCAGTGCCTATCTAAGACAGGAACAGATAAATTGCTATCTTTATCTATTGGATAGAAAAAGATAGTAATCTATCTTTAACTGTTCGAGATAAAAAAAATATTACCAAAAATCTCCTCGACTTTTCATATTCTAAACGCAGAATGTTCTCAGCCCAAGAAGTCAAATGACTCTTAGCTTTACATCGTTCATAAAACCAATTTTGCAATACATCCCTAATTGAACAAAGCATCGTTGCCACAGGTAGTTCTCTAAGATCTTTAAACACTGAATTTATACTTTCTGCACAATTTGATGTCATCATTCTATACATTTGTCTACATGAATATGCCTGAGACCACTTCTCAAAACCAACACTACTATGATATTCTCTAATATTTGAACAGACTCCATGCATCTCATGTTCAAATTCTTCAACAGTGTAGGCATAAGCATAGCTAAAGAAATACTTATCAAGTAGTGGATCCTTAAAATGGAGTTTCAAGTTACTTAAAAGATGTTTGTGCACACACAATACTCAACATCAGGAAACACTCTTAAAACTTCTTTGGGGATGCTAAGATGCCTATAAAAAACAATGACTAAATTAGCCCGCTCTGAAAAACCACCTCATATCTTCTCAAAAAACCATGTCCATGATACATCATTTTCAGAATCTACAATGGCAAAAGCAAGAGGGAAGATTTGATTGTTACCATCTTGTGATGAGGCTATTAATAGGATGCCACCAAACTTACACTTCAAAAATGTCCCATCAATAGAAATAATAGGTCTACAATATTTCCACCCCTCAATTGATGCATCAAAAGCCATAAAGTAAAACTTGAAATGACCACTATCATCCTATAATAATTAAAAACACATTTCTATCAGCACAAACAAAAAAGAATAGAAAGAATATGAAAGATGTCAATATTAGTCTATCTAGATAAACTGTGATATTAGTCTATCCACATCTATCTGCAAATCAATTTAAATTTGATATACAAAACTAATCATACCTGGGTTAGATTCAACCAATTTATCAAAGAATCTTTGAATCAAGGCATACGATTCAACTGTGTCACCATGTAATATCTTTACCATATGTTCTTTTGCCCTCCAAGGTTTTTGGTAACTTATATTAACTCCAAGATTTGTACGAGTCTTATGCACAATCTCTTTAGGAATGGAACGATCAGTAGACATGAATCTAAAATCATCTATCAAACAATTGTCAATTACTGTTGAAGAAGTTTGCATGTGAGAACTTTAGGCAAGTACTCAATGAACAATCATGGTCAGAAGTGTATTTTTGTAGCATCCACAAATCACTCTTCTTATAACGAAATGCTCTTACATACCATTTGCAGCCTCTTGCAGACATCTAAATTCAAGAGACCTCAAATTTGATACTGTAGTCCTAAATTCAAAGTTGTTTTCAACTGCTATTATGCAAAAACACTTTGAAAGCACTTCTTTACTTTTAAATAAAAATTTTTCCTTCAAATCAGAATAATAAAATATGTCTCCTATAACTTCATCATTTGAAACAGAAGAAGAAAAAACTATATTCAATGACATATCAATATTCTCCCATATACTACTAGATGAAGAAGACGTTCCCAAACAATTAACACTTACATGGGCAACTAATGGATGTCTACTAGTTGCATCTTTAGCAAAAGTTAAATACCAAGCAACATATCGTTCTTCTTTATCGGTACCACAGTTTGAACATTACTTTTACCAAAATCAAGTAAAACAGATAATTCTACTGATTCATCCAATTCAAGCCGTTCACATGTTAAAGCAACCAAAGAATTAAAGCTGACTCGTATATCTACCAAAATTCCGAACACTGAGTACTTCTCATAAACATTGCAGCCATTCCATTGACCTCCATAAAAAACAATAATAGGAATATACATTCTAATCTGGAAAAAAAATATAATGACGTATTTAGATGTAATAAGAGAATACTAAACGATCGTGCAAAGAGGAATTGTAACAAAACTGATAAGCTAATAAATACTAAACGATTGTGCAAAGAGCAATTGTAACAAAACTGATAAGCTAATAAATACTAAACGATCGTTTACCACCAATACATGATCGTATATAATAAATTAAATCATCATATAGAATAAGTTATATACGATTGTTTAAAGACACTGATCGTTAAATCATCGTATTCATTTTGATACACGATCGTTTAAAGACGCTAATCATTTAAACAATCGTATTGAATTTGATACACGATTGTTTAAAGACGCTGATCATACAAAATATTGAAAATTTTCGTGTTCATAAAGATGAACGATCGTGTTCATATAACAAAACAATCATCTATATATTGTTAAACGATCATGTTAATAGAGGTAAACGATCAAGTAATTAAAAAAAAATTAACCTGAAAAACTTCAAACTATCAATCTTCATAATGAAATACATAATTCTTACAGTAATTCTTAAAAGTTCAAAAAAAAAAACTTAAATTCTTACAAATAACAAAAAACTCAAACGACATTCATACTGAAATATAAATTTTTAAATCAAATACAGGATGTCTTACAATAATACCTACATCTTCTAAACATTCTATCTTCACGCCGAAATATATAATTCTGAACGAAATTTTATAATCAACTAAATAGTTCAAAGAAAAAACAATATTTACAGTACTCAACAAAACCAAAATAACTGAGACGATATTAACATAGCAATATACACGATTTTGATTGTCCAAAATGACAAGAAGAAAAACAATGTTATCGAAGATGATTGATATGAGAACGAATGTTGTCGAAAGTTATGAAAAAGGTAAAGAATGATCAAGATGAAAGATATATAAATTAGGATGAGATGAATAACTCGGAAATGACGATCGTGAAAGAATCGAGAAGAAGAAGAAAATCATATTTGAAAGATCGTTATAAAAGATTAAGGGCAATTAAGGAGTTATGAAAAAATAATTTGCCTTAATAGGCCTGTTATACAGGCCGTAAATAGTTTACAGTTTTGTTACATTTATGTAAGTTTCCCTAACAATTATCCATAAAACTAATGTAAGCAGGCTAAAAAATAATAAATCTAAATTAAAAATGTGCCTCATAAAAAGTCACCCACAACAAATGATAAAAAGAAAAGAAAATTCAAAATTTCATAACATAATGCAAAAATGTAAACTAAAACAAATAATAAATCTACATTTGTCTCCTAAAAAGACATCGCACAATAAATGACCAAAAAGATATATTCATAATCTAACTAAATTAAAACAAATATTTTATCTAATATTGATTTCAAAATTTAAAAAAAAATAGAGGAAAGATGTGCTAAAATTTAATATTAAATCTTACTTTGGTTAAGTTATAATTCCATAACAAACTAATAAAAACACACTATGTTTCAAAATTCAGCTACCTAATCCATGTACTTCGTTATAGTTATAAACCTGATATACACCGAATTAAAACAAAGGTTTTACTAAATACAAATTGTTGAAACAAGATGCAAATGGAACACAAACCTCAACGACACGATGATCGTGATACTGAAAAGTTTCGATCCATCTACTATAAAAAATTGTCTTTACACGTTGTAAAGTCATTACAAAAACGTATTGGTTAAAATTCTATTATTTTCATGTGTACATACACAACTTTTTAAAATATAATGTAGTACATAGAAAATAATTTAACATACAAATCATGTCAAACAAGGAAGATATATTTTAAAAATTAGTTTAATACAACTATAAAAGAATAAAAAAAAATAAAAGGTAAATATTTCTGAAATCTAACTTTAAAAATACAAATATGATATCTATTTAATTGATCATAGCTAATGGTACAAATGGGTTAAATAAAACATACAACTAAGAAAAATATATTAAATATTTATTAAAGATAGATCATACAACTAATAAATATATTAAACATTTATTAAAATTAAATATTCTAAATCTAACTAAATAAATAAATATAAGATTTATTAAAGATGGATATTTTGAGAATCTAATTAAATAAAAACAAAATATTACATCTAATATCGATTTGAAGATTAAAAAAAAAATAGGAAAGATATGCTTAAATCGACACTTAAATCTCAATTTGGTCATGTTATAACTCCAAAGTCAACTAAAAAAAATATGTTTCACAAATTTAGTTACCTTATCCTTTGTAGTTTGTTATAGCTGTAAATCCAAGATACATTTAAAATCATTGTATTGTATCCCATCAATAACAAAAGTCAGTGCAATAAATAACTAACACATCAATAACAATAGAACTTAACCAAAAAAACCTCACAATGAAAAGAAAAAAATCCTAAGATAGAGAATACTAAAAGTAAAAATATCAAAACAAACTTCAAATTTCAAAACACCTAATACAAAATTTCAAAATAAATCTAAATTAAAAATGTCTCATAAAAAGACATTTTCAACAAATGTCCATAAAAAGAAAAAGAAAACAAATATTTCCTAAAAAAACTTTGCACAACAAAAGATAAAAAAGAAGAAAAAGAAAAACTCACAATTTCAAAACAATCCATAATGCAAAATGCAGAGAAATTAAAAGATAATAAATCGAAACTAAAAATATCTCATAATAAACGTAGCACATCAAATAACAAAAAAAAAAAAAAAGAAGAAGAAATTCCAAATTTAAGAACAATCCATAATGCAATAATAAATCTAAACTAAAAATATTCGAGAAAAACATCACACAACAATGAGCAAAAAAAGAAAAAGAAACTAGAATTTTTTATTAAAAAAATCATAATACAAAATGCAAAGCAAGCTAAAATATAATAAATCAAATTAAAGATGTCTCATAAAAAGACCACACAACAAAAAATGATCAAAAGACGAAAAAGAAAAAACTCAAAATTTTAAAGCAATCTGTAATACAAAATGTACACAAACTAAAAAATAATAAATCTAAATAAAAAATGTCTCATAAGATGAGATATTGCAAAATAAAGAATAAAAGAAAAAGATAAAACTCCAAATTGCAGAATAATCCATAATACAAAATGAAATAAAACTAAAAGTATAATAAAAATCTAAATTAAAAATGTCTCATAAGAAGTCATCGCACAATTACAAGACAAAAGAAACTCAAAGTTTAACGACAATCTACAATGCGAAAAATGCAAACTAAAAGAAATAAGAAATCTAAATTGAAAGTGTCTCCTAAAAAGACATCGCGCACAACAAAGAGGCAATAAAAAAAAAAGAAGAAACTCAAAATTTCAGAAGAACCCATAATACAAAATGCAAGGTAAAAAGTTAATCTAAACAAAAAATGTCTCAAAAAAAAATATTGCACACAAAAGACAAAAGAAAAAGAAGAAACTCAAAATTTCATAACAATTATTCATAATAAAAATGCAAGCAGGCTAAAAACTAATAAATCGAAATTAAAAATGTGCCTCGTAAAAAGTCACCCACAACAAATGATAAAAAGAAAAAAAAAACTCAAAATTTCATAACATAATGCAAAAATGTAAACTAAAACAAATAATAAATTTACATTTGTCTCCTAAAAAACATCGCACAATAAAGGACCAAAAAAATAAAAAGAAGAAACTCAAAATTTCAAACTCCAAAATACAAAATGCAAGAAACCTAAAACAAATAATAAACTTAAACTAAAAATGTCTCGTAAAGAGACATCACACAACAAAGGATCAAAAAAATAAACTCAAAAAAAATTTCAAAACAACCTATAATACAAAATGCAAGTCAAGATTTAAAAAATGAGAGAATAAAAAAGAAAGATCCCAACTAAAATGAAACTAGAAGACTTGTCTTCTATTAAGGTAAAGTTAAGGTAATATAGAAAAATTGGTTCATGGACAAGCAATTTTTCTTAAATCACCTCAAATTTATTAAAAACACTCCAAAATAAATGATAAAGGAAAAAAACAATAATAGCCATGAATTAAACAAATAAAATTCCAAAATATTCAAAAAAAAAAAAGGAAAAGAAAAAGAAAAAGAAAAGAAAGGAATAGAAAAACCTAAGAGAGGGAAAGCTATGAGATTGAATATGGGGCTGTGTATTTAGATCACAGACGATGACCAATATTAATTGAAATAAGATACCCAAAATGCATGTAATTCGAATCATAATAAAAGTTTAATTAATTAAACTGGTAAGAGGATTTATGGTTTGATTAAATTCAATTACCAATTCAAAACTAGAGGTTCCCTACCATGATCATGTGGTCTTCTTAATTTGTTCCCCATCATTTGGCTCCAACTTAAAAAAAATTATATATAATCAAAGAACACTACAAGAAGTGTGGGGACTCCAGACGTACAAAAACGTCCGCGGAAGTGGTAAAAACGTTGGGAAAAGACTTTCTGGAGCAGAAAACGACGTCGGGAAAGTCATCGGAAGAAATGCGTCGGGAGAACACAATTCCTGACGCATCACCAACAAAGCGTTAGGAACAACCTTTTTCCGACGTTTCCTTTACTGACGCCTTTGATGCGTCGGCAATACATAAATCCCGACATCATCATGTCTGACATGAACTATGCGTCGGGAATAACGACTCCCAACGTCATTATATCTGATGTCACTTATGTGTCGAGAAAAACTATCCTCGATGTGTAGTGTGCAATGTATTCCTAACGTTTGTTGCGTCAGAAATTCCTTATATGTAATTTTTTTAAAAATATGTAGTTTTTAATTTTTTTCCTAAAATAAACTATAATGTTTTTCAATCAAGTCTCTATTTTTTGAAATATTCACATTCGTTTTGGATTAAATTAAAGACAATTCAAAATAAATTAGTAAGTTACGAAATACAAACACAAATTCAACAAAAAAAATTAACATTGATAATACAAAAGGTTCAAAAAAAATATAATAGTGTTCATAATACAAAAAATATAATGTTTATAATAGAAAAAAGCGTAAAGAAAGTCGTACGTCTTCTAACGAGCCTCGTACACCATTCTACACCGCGGGTTCTACAATGATAAAAAAGTGGCTAAGTTTAGTACATATATATCCATATCTTCATTGTATACTGTCATTTCAAAAACTTAAGAATAATGGAAACATATATATGTACGGCAGAGCTAGGGATTAGGTGGTGGTCCTTGCTGTCCCGAGTCATGTCTTGTATCAGCTTTCGTATTTGTTCCACTTCTAAAGCTAACGCTTGGTGATTTCTTTTCTGCTCTTCAATCCGTTCAATTCGTTCCAAAGCTTGATCAAGCTTAGCTTGTAATTGAATCTCTCTTTCTATGGATTGCGAACATGACGTCGAGGAACTGCTCGCACTCATCGTCTTGCGGGCCTTCGGCTTGGGTCCCCAACCAAGGCCTTTTGAGTAGTCTGGTTTTCTACCCAACACCTAATCGTATATCTCATCCCCATAGGGTGGTTGACTACCCTCTGAAGTAGGCTGGGACTGGAGTTCCAACATTTGATTCTGCAACAAATTTAAAAACTAAGTTAGTAAATAAAAAATATATATCAAAGAGGACGATTAATAAGGGCATAAGTATTGCTTCGATAATTTACATGCGCATCCTCTATGACCTGCGACACGAATGTCCCAGCTCGAACGTGTATTTTCTAAAATAACTCCACACAGTTAACCCACTCCCTTCTTTGCTCAGCGTGCTTGTGTTGTCGTTGTAGAAACGACTTTGACCCACTGCTATGATTGTAAGATTGCTTCTGTCTAGCAGCCTTGTTCGTCCGTGATTGCTCCTGCATGAAAACAATTATATTGTTTATTTCTTATACATATTAAAAGTTGAAATCATAATTAACCATGACAAATGGTTTAATTGTTCACCTGGAATGCACGGCTCATGTAGTGGTCACAGAGAAAGTGTCAATCCTCATCACGTCCCACCAATAGGTTTGGTGGGTTTGCACGAGCCTTCTCGGGGTCACTGTACTTTTTGAAGTGCCTGTGACAGTCGCCCTGGAACTCTTTAAAGGTGTTGAGCATCTGATGCTCAACGAACCTATTCATTGCTTGATCATTGAAATCAAACACAAAAAACCGCTACACATTACAAAAATAACACATTAGCTTGGTTAACTTAAATATGTTTCAAATGAAATTATAAATGTGTAATGGACTTAAATACCTGGAGGTCGGTCTTGACGACCTCAGTGTATTCTCTACCAACGTCCGCCCACTTAAGGCAGCGGACGGAAAATGTCTTTCGCACATACACGCCTATCGCCTGGCTGAAGCGAACGGCGTGTGGGTAAATAGGCTTCTCCATACCAGGGACAGTCGTCATTGGAATGCGCCCATTGGCTACAACGTAGCGCTCCAACTCTAAGAGTTGAGACTGCATATGTCTCTAAGGAGTCGAAGTTGCAGATGGTTAAGAAGACGACCATGCTCAATAAATTATAAGAATATATAATGTTAGAGAAAAAACATGAAATAATCTTATGTTAAAATGTATACCAATATTAGACTCACCCGAATTGTCGCCCACCGACGACGACCCTCCCGTAAGGTTATCTAAATTGTTTGCAAACTTGAGGAACATAGTGTCCATCTCGAGGAAATTATTACATGGATATGACGATGACATAACGCCTGTGGACATAGAAAACAAACATTCAATAAGCAAATACGAACACATTCAATAGATGTCGTTCCACACCCTCTAGTGAGTTTCAATTTAAATTCATACATCTCTTGCATGGACACCTTAATCGTCCGTAGGCATCAATGTGAAACTTAGCAAATTCTAAAAATTGGGTCACTCCCTCTCTATACTCAAGAGAAAACTTATTCCTTAAGTTTCATCCAACCTCTATCCATCATTTAAGTCCCTAAAACATAAAAAGGTTTGATTAGAAACATATCCATCTCCTATCACATCCTAAATTTACTCCCCCGAATATACAATCTCTCAAAATTTTTACTAAAACTAACTTCAAACTACGGAGGCTACCATAACTGCATGATAGCCAACACAACCTAATTATTAACCACAAAATACTTTAATCTCCGCATCCTACCCACCCCTTCCAACAATGCTACCTTACAAGCTATCCTACTACCACCCCTTCAAACCTTCACAAATACAAACAAATTCAAAACAAAAAAAAGGCTACCATAACTGCAAAATAACCATCCCAAATCAACAACGTAAAGTTATTCAACACAAACAGGATGCCATAACTGCAGGATAGTCATCCCAAATCAACAACAAAGTTATTCAACACAAACAAGCTACCATAACTGCGGATAGCCAAAACGAATTTTAATACATATTACAGAATTTTTGACACAAACAAATTTCATTGCTTCCCTTAAATTTTCAATTCAAACCCCCCACCCCCTTCAAAATTTCTATTTAACCTCCCTCTATTTCAAATTTTCAATTCAACTCCACCCCCTTCAAAATTTCAATTCAACCCCCAACCCCTTCAAAATTTAAATTCAACCCCTACCTTCAAAATTTCAGTTCAACCCCCCACATCAAATTTCAATTCAACCCATATTCAAAATTTACATTTCACAAACAAAAATATATTCCTAAACAAAATCCTAAACTATCTAACAAAAATAATTCATCATCAAAATCCTAAAACAAATTTTAAAAAACAAAACCCTAAACTATTTAAATAAACCTAACCTAATTAACTAAAATTAAGGATTTTAAACTTACCTCAACTAAGAATATGTGGCGACAGACATCGGGAGAGGGACAACGGCAGCTAACGACGATGAGGGCAACAACGGCGAGGAAACGGGGCTTCTCTTCCTCGATCGCCGACAGCTTCTCTTTAAGTTTTTCTTCGTTCGTTTGAAACATCGAATTTATAGGGGAACTCCCAACGCAACACAAAAACGTCGGAAGATTTCTTTTCTTTCGATGCCTTTCCTGACGGATAACTAATGGTGTCGGAGATTTCGCGTTACTACCGACGCCATTTCGACGCACCAAAAGAGTGTCGAGAGAGCGCCTTATTCCCGACGTCGTCCCCGATGCCATGTAGCATGCGTCGGGAATATATGTCTGAGAAAATTAATGTTATCTAATTTTTGACAGTCAATTCTCGACGCGACATGCATGCGTGGGGATAACTTGTTATTCCCGACATCTATATCACGACATTGGAAAAGGGTGGCTCCCCCGATGTGTGTAACTGTCCATTGGGATATTGTGTCATTCTCGATGAATTTTCTATCGATGCCTTTCTCTGCATTGGAAGAACTCCGATTTCTTGTAGTGGAAAAAAAGTGTGCTTAAAAACGATACTGACAAAGATAATAAAAATATAACTAAAGCAGAGACAACAATAGAAGAGATGTAAATTAAACAGAGAAGAAGAGTATTAACTTATAACCTGGTGATGTTGACTTCGAGAGAAAAAATAATGAAAGCCCTACTAATAGAAGAGGCAAAGACACACCTCTTTTGTTGGTTTTTTCGACAATCCAAATAACACTGTTGCCAATCAACTATCGATCAACACTTCATCTATTTTGAATTACAAATTAAATAGAGAAACGATTAATTTATTTTATTTTTGTTTATATACATGTGTTTGGAATAAATATATATATAAGACACATGTGAAAATGTTCAACGACAAAAGATTCTTTAGCATTTATTGACTTCCCAATTAAGGAATGGTTGTAGATCCTTAACAAAATATTCAAAACATTCCATAAATTAAAAATACAAAAGAAAATGAATGAAATTAAAATACCAATAAACAAAATGAAAGTGCACCCAAAAAAATGATTAAAGAAATGAAAATAATTAAAAGACTCACAATATAAAAAAAGAAAATATAATCAATAGTTGGTCAAGAGAGTTGTATCTATGCTAAACAAAATAAATAAATAAATAACTCAAAACAAATATATATGAAAAAGTGATCTACAATTCTATAAAGAATTAGGGCAAGAAATAACTAATACATGAATAACAATAAAACTAAACAAAAGAAACCTCACAGTGAAAAAAAAATCCTAAAACAGGGAATACCAAAATGTAAAAATATCATAACAAACTTCAAATTTCAAAACAATCTTTGTACACGATCATGATCAAAAGAGAATTACATGCGCGCGTGTGGTCGATATTGATACTACCTACACGATCGTGTATCATTTTCTAGAGGATTGTGTATCATTTCCTACACGATTGGATATCAGATGATCGTTTAGAAGAAGAATTACATGTGTGTGTATCATCGATTAATCGCATGTTGATTGGGGCATTTTTTTCGTATTTCCCATCGTGGGCCTTTAGGCTTTTTTCGTTTACAAAATTGTTCTATACAGTAAATATTTTGCTGATTTGTTATATTTTTTAAACCTCTTTAAATATCGGGGAATTGTAAAAAATGATAAAATGAACAAATTATTTACATTTTATGTCAAATGTAACAAAATTTTGTCTTTTAATGGTTTTTTTGGTGCCATAAAACATAAATAGTTTGTATTTTGGGGGTTTTCCAAAAATAGAATAAAACGCGAAAATATTTACCCCTTATAAAAGGATTTTTAAAAATGAAAAGGTCCACAGGTCCACAATGAAAAATACCAAAAATACCCTGCGATTAATCGACCATTTGCACTTGAAAAGCTTGGTACACGATTATAAATCAAGAGTTTAGATCTTGGTACACGATCATTTAGATTTGGAAGAGAAAATATATGAGAGATAATGAAGATTGTTTATCAATTGGGAATATGAAGAGGTGATGATAAAATGTAAAAGATTTCGAAAGAGGAAATGAACAAATCACGAAAAAAAAGTGAGAATATGAAAAAATTAATAATATGAGAAGGAGAATAATAAATCTTGAAAAAGAAAAGAAGATAATGGTCTACCAAATGTGCGATTTATGAAAATATGATGATTTTCTAATTTTGTTAGGGGTGTTTTGTTATGTATTTTAAAATTAAACTTGAATCTTTTTATTATTCTGGAAAAAAACCATTAAATATTTGGGAAATTGCCAAAAATAGGTTAAAAAAAGAGCTTTAAATGAATTTTGGGACAAGTTTTCAAAAGAAAGACTTTTAGGACAATTTGGGTGTGAATGGACAAAAATGCCCTTCATTAAATTTCTATCGCTCTCTATTGATTTTTCGCCTACCCACGTTCGCTTTCCCTTCTCTTTCGCATAGAACACCTGAAGTAAAAAAAAACATCTCCTTTCGTTGGCTTTTGAAATTTCCCACTCTGCTCTTCGAAGATACTCCGACTGTTCGTTTGTCGTCGGTCCTCCAGTGCATTTCGTCGCTTCTCCTTTTCGAACCTAAGAATCAACTTTGAGCGTGTTCTCTTATTTCAGTGAGTTTTATTTGTAACCCATTTTCAATATATTTGCTGGAATTTGTTCCTTTTTCTTCAGGCTTCAATCATGACATCGACTTCGACATCGACCGACGGACCCTTGTACAAGATTAATCCTTCCCATCATTTTTATTCCCTAGTAAGTTGTTTGTCTCATTTGGAAAAGACAACACATAATATTAAGGCCAAACTCAAACCCGATCAATTAGCCTTATTTAGGAAAACAAAGTTTGGGCACTTTTTGGACCTAAATATTGTCTTTAATGGGCCACTCATCCACTACTTACTGTTAAGGGAGGTGGAAGATGAAGGAAAGGATTCTATAAGTTTCTTACTAGGGGGCGTTGTTTGTACTTTCGGTAGGAGAGAGTTTAACATCATAACTGGACTATGGGGTCCTAAAGAGGACTATATTCAGTTGGTTGGGAATAGTCGACTGTTGGAGAAGTTTTTCAAAGACAAGGAGTGTGTTTATGTTAGCGACTTAGAGGATATATTTTTGGAATACGAGGGTGATGACGATGATATTGTGAAATTAGCTTTAAATATCTTTGTTGGGAAAAGATAGGCGAACCAAAGTGGACATTGGTTTTTTCAAGATTGCTGATGATTGGAATACATTTAATAATTATGATTGGGGTCGGATTGTTTTTGTACGCACGCTAAGTGCCTTGAAAAGAGCCTTGGACAAGCAATATGCCAAGGGAAAGAAGAAATCAACACAGACAAAAAAATATACTATCAATGGATTTCCGCATGCATTACAGGTATGTGACTTCTTACTTCTTACTTCAAAACTTTAAAACGATCGTTTAGTTATTTTAAACGATAGTTTAGTTATTTAAACGATAGTTTAGTTATTTAAACGATCGTTTAGTTGTTTTAAACGATCGTTTAGTTGTTTTAAACGATCGTTTAGTTGTTTTAAACGATCGTTTAGTTGTTTTAAACGATCGCTTAGTTGTTGTTTTAACGATCGTTTAGTTATGTTAAACGATCGTATAGTTGTTTTTTAACGATCGTTTAGTTATGTTAAATGATCGTATAGTTGTTTTCAAACGATTGTATAACCACTTGTTTATATATCTATATATATCTTGTGGTACTTCCTAAACTTGTTTGTCAAATGTCGAATAGGTTTGGGCATATGAGTCTATACCAACCATCATTGGATGTGGTGTAGATAAAGTAAACGATCATGCCATACCACGAATGCTGAGGTAGGTGTGCCAACAATCACCAAAGTCCCAAACTATAAGCCAGGTGTTTGACTCGCCAATGGTAAGTAGCAAGCAATAGTAACTTACTTAAGGATCGCGTGATTTTGTGCTTATTTCTTTGTCCTAAATACATTTGCCTTTTTCTATTTGCAGTTTATAATTAAGGCGGTCATTGAGATGACACCTGAAGAGGAGCAGTTGAAAATTGCTTCAGGTGAACTTTTTGAAAACTTCCGCTCATCTACCATTATTCAGTCGAAGAATGGTGGTTCAAAAAGAGTAAGAGAAGTTGTTAATGATGAAGATGACTTCAAAAAGAGTAAGAAACAGAAGTCCAAGATTAAGATGAAAAAGGCTATTCGAAATCTCCAAGATCGAGTAGCGGTTGTTGAAGGGCAACTTAATAGTATAAAATCAGATATTGACGAATTGAAGGGCATGATGTCAACCATATTGAAGCACATTGGACTTCAAAGAAAGGTTAGGAATGAAACTGTTAAGTGTATTGACGTTAGTTGTTTCATATTTGGTAATTACTCATACATTAAGTTGCATGTTCTCGCTAATTCATTTTGAGGTTCCATAGGGTGACGAAGGGGACCACAAGGTGTCCGAAGGCTTAGTAGATCATACATTAGAAAGTAAAGATGTGGATAATGCTAAGACCGAAGATGTTGACACAGGCGGTACCCCTAATTGGTTGAGGATGCCAAAAGAGGATGAACACATTGAAGTTAAAAAGAAGGTTTGGTTCCATGTTCTTGCTAATATTGATGTTTAATTTCTATCATTATCCACACTAATGCATTATGAGCTTCCATAGGGCGACGAAGATGTGTTGAAGAAGAAGGTTGATATTGGTTTAGAGGAGCCAATAGATGTCGTTGACGATGAGGACGTCACAGAGATAGAACCATTTCTCACTCAACGACCACACATTCGGCCCGCCCGTAGGAAGCGTGCAAGTGTTTACCTATCAACCCCATTCACAACTCTACCTAAACGGTCTCTGACATCAACCACCAGCACCTCTGAGTATGAACCAATTGTTTATGATCCTATGCACAAAATACTTGACGTCCATTTAGATAGACTTCGAGCTTGGATTACAGACAAGCGTACAGACGATGAGCTGCGTGAAACCTTTCATAGGAAAAAATCGAAGGCTTTTTTCAGAGACTTGTTTATGTGTCGCCGGTGGTTGTCAGATGAGGTATGGGATTATCTTATCATTTATGCAATTATAATTTTATCATTGTTATGGTTCTATACATTTACTGCTTACTTTTTTTTCTATTAGCATTTGGATGCACTTTTTCTTTTCATTCGCTTGAAGATTAAGGCAGTCGGGATACCTTTTTCTCAGAACTTCACAACTGCAGACACAATCTTTATGGTTTGGAATCGTCGCGTTACTTTATGTATGTATTTGCGTTTGATATTTGTCTTTCGGTCTGATATTTGCGTTTGTATGTTTTTCTTTGCAGCGCATTTTAGTTTCGAAGTGGCCCCTATACAAAGAATGTATTAAAGAGAATCGCCCGTTTGACTGGGACGAAGAGTATAGGTTGGTTGACTATGTTGTCGGGTCAAAAGAGGACTTCCAAGATCCTTGGGCAAGTGTTGATTACGTTTACTCTCCATTCAATGTCCATGGCAACCATTGGGTTCTATTATGCTTGGATTTGGTAAGTTGTCAAGTGAAGGTATGGGATTCGCTTCCGTCACTTACAACTGCCGAAGAGATGACAAACATATTACTGCCCATTCGACAGTTGGTGCCAAAGTTGTTAGATAGTACTGGCTTCTTTGATAGGAGAGGTAGATCATCGACATACAAGGAACCTTGGCCAGTTGTCATTGTTGACTCAATTCCACTTCAACGAAATAATAGTGATTGTGGCGTATTCACAATTAAGTATTTTGAGTACATAGCTACTGGTGTTGGTTTAGATACATTATGTCAAGAAAATATGTCATACTTTAGAAAACAATTAGCATTTCAATTATGGACCAACACTCCTATGTATTGAAATATTAACATAAATCACAAGTAGCAATTGGCTGTTCAATTATTGTGTATGTTGCATTTCAATTAGTATCAATTGACATTTCAATTAGTAGTATCGATTATTCTCTATGTTGCAAAACTACTTGTAGCTAAACGATCGCTTAACTTTTTTATGATTTTAAGAAGATCGTTTAGACTTTACCAAACGATCGTTTAGACTTTACTAAACGATCGCTTAATATTTTGACGTTTATTAAGAAAATCGTTTAGACATCGTTTATTAAGAAGATCGTTTATACTTTACCAAACGATCGTTTAGACTTTACTAAACGATCGCTTAATATTTTGACGTTTATTAAGAAGATCGTTTAGACATCGTTTATTAAGAAGATCGTTTATACATATGTGCGTGATGAGTATTTCTCTACACGAATATTTTGTGATATGTATCTAAACGAATACAAATATTAACTCAAATATTCTTTCTCAATTTTGGCCGTGTTTAATTGAAAATATCACAAAGTATTTATTTTATAACAAAGTTTAAAATTATAATATGTTATTCTCTCTATAAAAATTACATAAAAAAATTATATAAACGAATACAAATATTAACTGAAAAGTACAAGAACGAAATATATATTTTTTTATTTAGCAAAAGTATTTATTGGCCCAAAGTTCCAGCACATATTGTTGTCTAAACAGTTTCATGTTTGGCACAGTTAGACAACCAAGGTCACTAGCAGTGACAAGGCATTCAACAAATTTAGCACAGAAAATTCCACAATCCAATGAACGCCCTTTCTGTAATGTGGCCTTCGATCTGCGTATTGGCCAAGGGCCATATGTGAAATGATCTGAATGGAGGTTGACTCCAATTGCAATCGCGAGTGAGGGGATGCATCGTGCAGGCATTTGAAGAGCTTCATCAACAAGTTTCTGCTCAACATAATTTGGCATTGAGTCGGACACGTAGATCCTGCATTTTCTCATATCAGCTGCAATAACCAACCAGTGTTCTTTTATGTTGATGCAGTTAATCACGTAGTTGACATCTCCCCACCCTGGTATGTGGTTGTAATCACCAACAGCAGTGTTGAAATAGTATTCCACATCTTTTCCTGTCCATATAGTTAGGTGTGCTGTTGGGTCTGTCCATTCAGCTTTCGTATTATCTGGTGTCACCAGATGAGTATCGAAAATATGGTTCCAAACAATGCAGTCTGGTTTATTGATTCCAAGCTTCAAGAACAAGTCAAAAAATTTAGTCAGAATATAATGATGCAGTTTAACTTCTATACAAAAAAAAATTAAAAAATAACAACTTACTAGAAACGAGGAATGTAATATTCTAAAAGAACGCTTGCAATGGTGCTTGAGATGCAACATTTTATTCTGCAAGTGGGATAATAGCAAATTCAATGTCTACAAAGAAAAAATAAACGATTGTTTAGTGAATGAAAGGAGAGTATAAGCGATCGCTTAAGAAATGTACATGTGATCGTTTTACTTAGTAAGCGATCGTGTAATATTAACTTAACGATCGTTTAGTTAATAGAAGTGATCGTTTAGTTAATAGAAGCGATCGTTTAGTTAATATAAGCGATCGTTTGGGAAGAGTACTTACGTCTCCATGTACCCATGTGTTTTCTTCAAGCTGTCTGAAAAAGTCTTTCTTTCTGGTTGTGGAGACTACTTTCCTTTGTTCATGGGTTGTTTTTCTTGATCTTTTCCATTGTAAGTATTCCTTCCATAATTTTGGATCCACTTTCCACATCGGATTATATGTATCTACTTCTCTGATTTCCACATCTGAGACAGGTGTTGTAGATTCTGATATGATCTGAGCAGATGTTGTGGGTGGATTACCTTGTTCATCTTCATCTTGCACCTCTTTATTTGCTATTTTACATAGCTTTCTTCTCTTTATTGGTTTTTCTTGTTCATCTTTATCAGGCACAGTTACTGGTTCTTTTTCAACCAAAGTAACTGCTTCATCATTTTTTTTTAATCTCAACCTGTTTTTTTGTTGTTTCCTGCAATGTAATCGTATTAAACAAGTAACAAACTATTCATTCAAACGACTACAAATTTGTTGTGTATACATACCAGTTGAGATTCTTCATTTACAATTTGTACAGTTTGATCCAATGGAGCCAATTCACAAAGTGCAAGAGGTTGGCTCACAAATGGAAGGGTAGTAATCATTTGTGGCAGGTCTGTTTCTTTCTGAATTTGATGACTTAGACTATCCGATATATCTCTTATAGTCATTAGCAAGTCTGCATCCCTACCGTCTATGCTTATATCACTACCACATTCCTCTTGATGTTCCCTAAACAAAATGAGAAAAAACATGAGAATAAGAAAAAAAATACAATTGTTAGGTATTTATAAACTAGTAAACAATGAATGAAATGTTAACCTTTGGGTTTCCTCTTGATGTTCAGTATGTTGTTCTTCAGTAGGTTGTTGTTCAGTATGTTGTTCTTGAACAACATACTCATTGTCATTCTGATTAGTATGATCATTCCCTTGATTTTCAGTTTGATTCTAATAAACAAATAAAAACGAACATAAAATTAAAAAAATAATGTATTGTTAAACCATCGTGTATATAAAAGTAAACGATCGCGTAACTTTGATAAACGATCGTCTATCAAAGTTAAACGATCGAGTAACTTTGATAAACGATCGTCTATCAAAGTTATACGATCGTGTAACTAATGTATTATGAAAACAAATTTTACCTGGACCAATCTCTCCAGCATATGCTTCATTTCATACAGCTCAAATGACTGCTTTGTGATTGTGTCATCCATCCTACAGACTATAGAAGTCAGTGTGGATAAATCCTTACGAACTTCTTTTATTTCCTTCTTCAGTTTCTTGTAGGATTTTGAATGACTTTGTTCTTCTTTGTCATTGGACTTCTTTGATCTGAAATGTTTCTTCTTGGTGATTGGATGCATTTCAGACTCGTCAGCCACTGTTTGACTTTGTTCTCTTTGGGGTGACAGTTGTTCTCTTTGTGGAGATGAGTCTGATTGCTCCAATGATTTGTTGTTCATTGCTCCAATGGATTCATCGTCCTCCATTTGCATGTTATTATCCCCTCGAATTCGACTCTCCATGAAAGCCTTCTCTTGAGTTGACATCTTGAGTTTAGGTTGAACAACAGTCTGCAATATAATTGTATTAAACGATTGTGTAATTATATTAAACGATGACTGACAGGTTTTACTTACATTTTTGTTGTCGAATATGTTATTCTGCAGCATTTTGTAAGATGGAGCTTGTGTACAATTCCATCTCAATATCCTAGGGATTAATCCCTTACTGTTTCTTGTGGCCAGGTGCTCATTTGCAGTTGAGAGTACTTCATAAGCCCACACCTACAACATTTAAACAAATATGTTAAACTTTGATGTTCAATTGGCATTTACTTAAAGTGTATGAACAAATAAAAATCACCTGAAAAGCAAGCACGTAGCCTTTGATGTTGTAGTATGACACTGCTTTGGAACTTCGTGTCTTCTTCAGCTCGTATGCTTCTTTTTTTCCTTGGAGACTTGTCTTTAAACTGTTGAGCAGACGAGTGTAGAAGAAAGTTGACCAATCGAAGCTTTTAAATGCTTCTTCATCATCAACTCTTCCCAAAATATCCATGTCAAACTGTGTTTTCTTATCCTTCCCGACCATCACATTTTCTATAAAGACGGTCAAGGCGACCTTCACAGCATCATCATCATTTGTAAACTCAAAATTCTTGAAAATTTCCTCAATTTCCAAGCATGTTATTAGTTTCTTATTTTCTGATCCGAATAGAAGACTTTGTAGGCGCTTGCTATCGCAATCTTTCTCCAATGGATTGTTTGTTGGCCACAATCCAGTTATGATGTTGAATTCCTTTTGGATAAAACGGGCGTTCTTCCCTAAAACTGAGAAACAGATTCCATCTGCGTTACCGTCTTCAGGTATCTGCCTCAGCAAGAAATGATGGATCAACTGGCCGTTGAAGACCATGTTCACATTCAGCAATGGACCAAAAATTGTTTTTTCGAACATTTGCAGCTGGTCCTTGGTCAGTTTATCCTTAATAAGACTGCCGATCTTGTGCACTTGGCATGATGCAGTGGCAGGGAAATACTTGTCGCTAGGTACAGCCATCCTGAAATGATAGTTAATCGAAAAGTAATAAATTTAACAATCTGGAGAACTATATTGAAGACAGAAGTCGAATCCGAAACCCTAAACGCTTCACAATAATAATTTAAGAACACAATGATAGTTTTTGAAGACAGAAGTTGAAACGTTTGAAATATAAAGAAAGGAAAAGTGTAATGTTATAGTAGGAAAAGTTCGGGAAAATACCTTTTAACGTTGACGAAAAATATGGACTGAGACAAAAATGGTCTGAGAGAACAATTGACTGAGAGAAAACGAAGGTGAGTGATCAGTGCGGTTGTGTATTGCGTAGTGACGAAAAACGAACGAAGAAGGCGGAACGTATATATCGGTCGTTTTTACCAAAGGGGCAATATTGTAAATTCGCATACTTTTTTGAAATGTTGAATCGCGGTTGTAAACAAGTCGCGTGTGTCTTTCGTTGTTTCAAAAGATCGTTTAGTTTCTGTAAACGATCGTTTAGTTTTTTTATAATCGATCGTTTAGTTAATTTCAAACGATCGATTGGTTGTTTTAAACGATCGTTTAGTTTTGTTTGACCAATCGTTTAGTTTTGTTTAACTGATCGTTTAGTTAATTTCAAACGATCGATTGGTTGTTTTAAACAATCGTTTAGTTTTGTTTAACCAATCGTTTAGTTTTGTTTAACTGATCGTTTAGTTAATGTCAAACGATCGATTGGTTGTTTTAAACGATCGTTTAGTTTTGTTTGACCAATTGTTTAGTTTTGTTTAACTGATCGTTTAGTTAATGTCAAACGATCGATTGGTTGTTTTAAACGATCGTTTAGTTTTGTTTGACCAATCGTTTAGTTTTGTTTAACTGATCGTTTAGTTTTTTTCAAACGATCGTTTGGTTGTTTTTACACGATGTTGTTAAACGATCATTTGGTTGTTGTTAACCGATTGTTTAGTTATTTTTAAACGATCATTTAGATATTTTTAAACGAACATTTAGTTATTTTTAAACGATCCTAAAACCAGTTTTTGTGTTCTTAAATGAATGTTAATTGTTATTTTCGTCTTCTTCATCCATCTGGAAGCACAGAAAGTAAGAATGTTGGGACAAATCATTAAGAAAACACATCATTAACAAACATTCATTAATTAGTGTAATACTTAGTACATTGGTAGAGAAATTTCTAATATTGTATGCTCGACTTGTCGGTATATAAAATTGGATTGGTACACGTTAATCTGTTGTGACCTATTTGTTTACACCGACCACACTTATGCAATTTCGGAGCTTCACCAACACTTGGAATCCTCTTTTTCTTCGGTCGACCAACTCTTTTGACTACTTTTGGAGGTAAAACAGTCATATGTACGTAGTCTTCGCTTGTCTTCCAATCTGACTGATTCCCAACTGGGTAGACGGCCTCCGCATATGCAGCCAACAAACATTCATTAGTGTAATAATTAGCACATAAACTATAAACATTTATATTACGATCCCGTGCTACAGCAATGGCATGTGAGCATGGTAGTTGCTCAGCTTGAAACTCCTTGCAAGTGCATTCTTTAGTCTGAAGGTTTACGACCTCCTCCTTATCTAAATCTTTGACATGAAATTGGTAACAGTCAATTGGGTTGACCTTCATTGTCAAAGCTCCTTCTTGTTTCTTTTGAATAACTAACTCTGCCCATTTGGTCAATGTAGATGTCACTTTAATGCCTTCTTCTCGACGCTCCCAAAACCAACGTTGTAGCAAAGCTCGAACATTTTCAAGGAATGAAGCAATAGGCAAATCTCTAGGTTCTTTCAGTATAGAATTCATGGACTCTGCTATATTTGTTGTCATCATGTTATACCGTCTTCCTGGGCAGTGAATACGAGACCACCGTGCTATTCCAACATCATTTAAATATTTCCCTGAACCATTAGGAAATGCAAGAAGATGTCTCCACGCTTCTACAAATGTTGATTCACGATATGTTCTCGATGCATTATAAAACAAAGTAGCAACCGTGTCATTCTTATATTTATCATGCAAATTTTGACTCAAATGTTGGACACAAAGGCCGTGGAATGCAGAGGGGAAAACTGATGAAATACCCTTGGCGAAGCATGTTTTCCAATCTGTCACAAAGCCTAGATTAGGCACCTCCCCTATTGCACCTTTCAATTTTTCTAAGAACCACTGTATTGAGTCATCTGTTTCTCTATCAACTACTCAAAGGCTAGAGGATAGATCTGATTGTTACCATCTAAACAAACGGCCACTATCAACTGACCCCGATATTTGTTCTTAAGAAATGTTCCGTCCATGACTATGACCGGTCTAATGCAATTTAAGAATCCTCTAACACATGCACCAACAGCCATAAAAAGATATTTAAAGAAACGATCATCTTCGAGTTCCATGTGAAATATTGTACTTGGATTTGTAAATTTGAGTGCTTCACCATATCTACGCAAAAGATTATATGACTCTTCAGGAGACCCTCGCACTCGTTCATATGCATTTTCTCTGGCACGCCATGCTTTCTCATAACTCATATTTATGTCATAGTCTTGCCTCATGTCTTCTATGATATCACGTGGTTTGTATATGCGACCGGGTCCCTTGAATTTGGACTTTATTAATTCTCCAACAACCCAAGATTTTGCTTGCCTATGGTCACGATTCAAAAACTCAAGAGAACATGAATGAACTTTCACATACTTTTTAATCTTGAATATATTTGAATCCTTCAGTCTAACCGTTCGCAATCTCCAACCACACTTGTTGTCGATGCATCTAACAAAAAGAACCTCTTTTGTAGACTTTTTTACTACAAACTGAAAAAAAAAATTTCATTGCCAACACACTTAATCTCATTGACAAATCTCTCTTGCAAAAAAAGATTTGTCCTACATCCAACTCTTCACTTGTAGAGCTTTCTTCCGACCAGCCACTTCCTTTTGTCTTCAACTTCCGACTAGAGGAGCTGTAGTCAACTTTACCTTTTCCTTTGCAATCTTTTGTAGGAGCATCTCTTTGTTCTGGGATGTCAAACAATTCATTGTACATCTCAACTGACTCCCATGTAAAAGTATCATCTATTGAATGATATGACTCATATGATTCCCATATAGCCGAATTGGTCCCTATCATGTTATCACACAAGCCAACCTGAACTTCACCAATATCAACTTCATTCTCATCTAATGTATCCATTCCAATTGGAGGAGGATGAGGGTTTAAATTTTGAACTTGGTTGCTCCCAGATACTGAATTGTAATCTTTGTTTAACACTTTCATGCTTCGATTGCTTGTAGGCTCAAAAGATAGGTATAGGGGGACCTCCAATGGATTTTCACTAAGAATATAAAACTTCAAATCACGGTCCTTGCTTAACTCAAATGGAGGAGCTTCCTTTTCCCCTTTGATATCATATATACATCTTATCTTTATGTCAAACTTTGTAGGGTCAACTTCTGCAAGGTCATATAGTTCAGACTGTAAATCTTTGTGTGTTATTTCTTTAGGGACAACAATGCCTTTTAACACTCCTCCTTCATATTTTCTTTGTCCCTCATCCCATTCACCACCGTGACGCAATAAAATCCGAACATGTGTCATCCTTAAACTACCTTAAGTAGTTTTGTATCTTCAAAAATTGATTTGAACTTAAGAACCTACAAGATGCGTGCAAGATGTAAAGAAATAAAAAAAAATAACTGCAAGATGTGTGCGGGCCTAAGTGAGTTACTAAACATGCAAAGAATAGATCTACATGGATTAGGAGGTGTACCAATTTGATTTTGAAATAAATAGTGGAAGTTTGGAACGTGCGAGATGTGTGCGAGATACGTGCGAGATAAAGCATGAGGGCCGAAGAGAGTTACTAAACATGCAAAGAATAGCTCTAAATGGATTAGGAGGTGTACCAAGTTGATTTTGAAATAAATAGTAAAAGTTCGGAACGTGCGAGATACGTACGAGATGTGTGCGAGATACGTGCGAGATGTGTGCGAGATACGTGCGAGATAAAGCATGAGGGCCTAAGAGAGTTACTAAACATGCAAAGAATAGCTCTAAATGGATTAGGAGGTGTACCAAGTTGATTTTGAAATAAATAGTAAAAGTTTGGAACGTGCGAGATAAAGCATGAGGGACTAAGAGAGTTACTAAACATGCAAAGAATAGCTCTAAATGGATTAGGAGGTGTACCAAGTTGATTTTGAAATAAATAGTGAAAGTTTGGAACGTGCGAGATACGTGCGAGATAAAAAAAATACGTGCGAGATAAAAAAAAAAACCTTCATTCCTTCTATTCCTATTGCTTACTCCTCCTCTATTTGATCCAACTAAATCCTTATCCTCTAGTTCAATTCATTTTTCACTACCCATTGAACTTTCTAAGAACCTAAAACCAAACTTTGACTAAACTAATTTACGGCAAATAAGTCCAATTCCAAAAACCAGACAATTACGGATGAAAATAGCACCAAATACCCCAACCAAACATTTACTTACAGCAGATAAATTGAAAATCGGTTAGACATGAAACTCACCTAAATAAGAGAAAACACTCGAAGTTGATTGAATGGTCCGAATAGGAGCGACGAAATGCACTGGACAACGACCGACGAAAGGCAAGCGACGAAGGGCAAACGACGATGGGCAAGCGACGATGGGCAAGCGACGATGGGCAAGAGACGATGGCCGGAGTAGGTTCAGGTGTTCTACACGAAAGAAAAGAGAAGGGAAAGGGAACTATACGCGAAAGAGAAGGAATCGATCGTGGAGAGAAGGGAAAGCAAACGTGGAAGAGGGAAAGGAAAGGAAGGGCATTTTTGTTCATTCACACCCAAATTGTCCTAAAAGTCTTTCTTTTGAAAACTTGTCCCAAAATTCATTTAAATCTCTTTTTTTAACCTATTTTTGGCAATTTCCCTAAATATTTTGATATGAAAAAATGAGTCGAAACCAAATGAAATGAACTGAAGTTGTGAAATATTTTCTTGATTCTGGTGGCTACAATTTCCCTCGGCGAGCGCCTAGCGACGGAAGGGGGTGGTGTTTTCGCTTCATTTCTTCAACAGATAACCCAAATTCTACACTTACCCACAATTTACTTCGTGCAAATTCTCTCCAATTTCCAGATCATGGATCCGAACCAGGTAAATTTCACTACTTTCAAACTTTTTTTTTACCTTCTCCATCTTTTAATTATCATCTTTTCGTGCTTAGACATGCTGTTAATCTTCTGCGTTAGGCATTTTCGTCTCCTTATCCTTGTTGATTGCTAGATCCAATCGCAAACTAGGGCCGACGGTTGGGATGCGGCGTAGAAGTAAACATTCATATCTGTTAACGAACAAAATCCGTGATTACTGTAAGATCTGAGCTGATGATGGGCAGATTATGGAGGATTTTCAAATTAGCTACGGTTGAATTTCAATTGGTTTAGATTTTAGGACCTCCGCATATTTCGTTCTTGAAGCATAGGATTGAGCGCATTATTGGGTATTAGTATGTGATGCATTTATGAAATTGGGGTTCCATTGGGATTCTAGATTTGGAAGGTTTTCTTAGAGAGTTATTGCTATTGTTTGACTCATATGATCCCTCTTTTGCAGCCACCTGTGGAAAATTATGCTAACCCAAAGACTTGTTTCTTTCATGTTCTTTTTAAGGTAAGATTATGTTACTAATAGACTTCATTCTTGAATGGTCTCTGGGCTTTCTGGGATTTATGTGATTGTGCTTCTTCTTTTTCAGGCTGGAGCATTGGCCTTTTACATTCTTTCCTCTCTCTTTTTCAATAGTTTTGTTATCATTTTTGTGGTGACTGTTTTTCTTGCTGCTCTTGACTTCTGGGTCGTGAAGAATGTGAGTGGGCGTATATTGGTTGGTTTAAGGTGGTGGAATGAAATAAATGATCTGGGTGAGAGTGTGTGGAAATTTGAAAGCCTTGATCAAGAGGTGAGTGCTTAGTTCTTTCATTTTCAGAATTTGCTTCTCAATTATGTTATCAGGAAAACATTTAAATGCTTATTTCTTGCTTCTAATGCTCTTGGATCCTTGGTTGTTTTCTAGTCATTGTCTCGGATGAATAAAAAAGATTCCTGGCTGTTTTGGTGGACCTTGTACCTCACGGTAAGAAAGTATGGTGATCCCAAATATTGTGATAATTTGATTATGTGTTTGCAATGGTTTATCAAACAAGCGAGATGGTTTTTGAAAAATATATTTGATCATACAGATACGATTGAATGTCAGCAGGTGTGATTCCTGAAAGAGAATAATATTTGATATACATGTCTAAAGCTTGGAGGCAGGCCAGTCACTTTGTTTTTATGTTATCTTTTGTTGGATGTTGGGAGGGAACTTGAAGAAATTACTTATCCCTGATTATTTGAGTGCTTTGAAGAAGAACCAATTTTTTGTTTTTGGTTTTTCTTCAAAGTATGTTGTGGATTTTAGTTATTATTCTCTTAAGAAATGCCATTGCTTGCTAAACATGGACCATGGCCTTAGAAAGTAGGGAAAAAACAAAACAAAGGAAAATAGTTGGATTCAACAAGATTTAATATTTTGAGCCGTTTCTTTCTTGATAATAATTTCTAATTTTATTTTTATAGAGAAAATAATTTTTTGTTTTGGAATTTACTTTTATTCTAAGAAGCAAACGTAGGGGTTAATTTATGATCGACGTTATGTAACTACAAAATTAGACATTTACCTTAGAACTGATAGATTTGAATAAATGTTGTAGGGTCATTACTCGTTACCTTGAAATTCTCAAAAATGTATATGCTTTATGCCATGCAAGGGATATTTGCATTTCCATAAGCTAATATTCGGGAAAACAAAAGAGAACAAGAGAAAAAAGGAAAAAAGCAAATAGAAGAAGGAGAAAAAGAAAAAAAAAATCAACGATGGGGGATTGTTCTTTGGTCATTATGGTTTATTGCTAATCTAAATGGGTTTTCCTTTGGTCTCTATGGTTAGAGAGGAACTCCTGCATCTTCACAGGCGAAGATTGGTGTTCTGATTCCATAGTTTTTTTTTTTTTTTTTTTGACTCATCGATGGTTTATAAATAGTCATTTTTGTAGTTCCATCATTATCTTATTACCCGATGGAAAAGTTTTTTCTGTAGAACCTCTGGATAGTTACTCTACTCAAGAGTGGATCTACTTTATTTTGCAATTTCACTTAAGCATTTCTTATATTTATATATATACAGAAAATTATGATCTTCATTATTCATGTGTGCTCATGCTTCTGAACCTATGAAAAACAGGCAGTTGCATGGACTGTGCTGGGCATATTCTCTTTGATAAAGTTTCAAGCTGATTATCTCCTTGTCGTAGGAGTTTGTTTGACTTTGAGCATTGCAAACATCATTGGCTTTACCAAATGTCGTAAAGGTAAGCAATAAGTTCCTGGAGCTATCAAAATTCTACAGTGTTTGTACAAGCACTGAAATGCCTGATTTGTTGTTGCTTTCTCCGTCGGCAATAGCTTTGGAATTCTTTTCCATGAAAAACTTCTGAATTCTTTTGAAGGTTTTAGAAATATGTTTTTAAATCTCAAGGGATGGACCATTGTGAAACCCTGTCTGCTGTTTGTTAAGTTCAGTGTCTATTTTTAAATCATTGTTAGAAGAGATTGAGTTTAGTAGGGAAGTCTTCGTATACCAGCATGTGAGGATATGATTATATAAACATTTCTGTTTTGTTTGTCATTTTAACCTTTTTGCTGCTTGTGGAGCATAGTCACTTGTAGTGTAGCCCTTAGATACATACACATGCATATGGATTCAAATAGCTGGTATATATATGGTTAGAGCCTCATATCTCCAATACATCAACTTTATCAATGAACCCGATAACAATTATATTTTCTATAAGGAAACTAAGAGTTGCATGGACATAACAAACTATTTAAAATGAGGTAAAATTACATCGAGTTAAAAGTGTATGATTAAAAGACAATAATAATCTGATGATTACAAAGAAATTTAGACAAGGAACTTTACGAGGAAGCCACAAAAATAGTAAAATTATATATATATGCCTAAGAGATCTCCAAATCCAGACACTTCCTCAAAAATATTTTAATTCCCATAAAGCCATAGAACTTTTTTGTCCTTGCACACTAGAGAAAGACAAAGACCAGCCAAAAGATGAACACCTCCTTAGTGCTTCTCTGTCTGGCAGCTTAAAGAAAATGCCAAAAGACCTCTACCCTTGATTAACTCTTTCATTCATACCTTTTCTCATATTACACTGGGGCAAAGAATGTAAATTATGCCTGTGTTTAGTATTATTTGGCAACTGTAGTGGATATCACCCATAGGCCTAATAATTAAGTGTATGGTAACATTCTCAAAGAACGACAAATATAGCAAAATCTGTCATCAATGGACTCTATCACTAATAGACTCCAGTTATATAGTCAATCATTGACAAACTTCGTGGGTTGAATTTAATTATGCTATATTTGTAAATTCTTTTGCATTGTGCTATATATACTTATATGATAGACCCCTATCATTTACCAATATAGTAGTAGGAGAGGAAAGAAGACTTCATCTCATAAGGAAGGAGAAGGAAGCCGGGGAATATAAATAATAAATAAGTCAGCTGTAAGTATAAATAGGTTGTTACCTAGGGAGGGAAAGGCAGTTAGTCATTTGAATTGTTAGTTGAGTTCTGTTCTTCCTTGAGAGATAGGATAACAGAGTGCCCTTGTTCTGAATTGAGATTACTCAATTCATTTTATCGTTTTCATGAGATTGTAACTGAACTACAGAGTATTCACTCTATTAATAAAGTTCTGTAGTTGATATTCAAGCCCGGTTCCCATCATGGGTTACTAACAATCTTTTGGCATCGGGAAGTTTATAGGGGTGTTCTCTTAGACTAGTCATCACCATGATTGGAGCCATAGGAGGGCTCATGGGTTACTAACAATAGTCATTATATGATCTTTCTATTTGATTCAAATTATTCTAGTGCTTATGCACTTTACTGCTTTATTCTTCCCTTTCTTTACATTTTTACTTCAAAGACTGATTAAGGATGGAGAGGTTATTCCCATGTACTTGACTAAAATTTGTGCAATTGTTGTACTACTTTCAGATGCCAAGAAGCAGTTTCAGCAATTTGCCACTCAGACCATTGCTTCTCAGTTCTCCTCTACATTACAGTCAGCTTTCAGTGTTGTTTGAAGCATCCCATAGCAATTTGAAAGAAAGCAGATGAAAGAAGAGCAATGGCACAAGAGATGTGTTGAGCAACAGCTCTAAGGGCATGTAAATGTGCATTATTTTAGGTATTACTGGGTTGGATTGGATTGGTTCGTTTTAAACATTCCTTTTTCTTCTTCTTTTTGGATATACAAAGAAAAATATTAAATAATTTTGTACAACTCCCTTTTTCCCAATGTCTTGTATTGTGAAAATCCAATGAAGTGAATCATAGGGAAAAAACAAAACGTTAATTTTGGTTTATCCATATAGTTATAGTGTAGGCACATGCAATGGAAGAAACATTTAACACGCATGTTTTTATCATCACATTCATTTGTTTATTTTTTTTTTATTTTTTATTTTTTATTTGTTTATTTTTTATTATTTTAGATAAAGGCGATCTCTTTTACCATTTCATTATTTCTTTTGAAACTTTCCATTAAACCCCCCAATGCATGACAATTTTTCAATGAAGTCATATGGTAGAAATGGGTAACAATTAACATATTTGATTATAGTTTAGGTGTGTTCTTAAGTCTTACACTGTCACCGGAGGGGATATGATTTTTATAAAGGATTAAAATGTCACTGAGTTTAATTTGTATATTTAATATTCTATCAACTTCTTTGACATTGTAGGATTATATGATTATTTTGTGAGATTAAACTATTTTGTGAGATCAAGGTGTACATAAAATGACTATATAGTCGTAAATATAAAAATTTGCAAAATGGATAATTGTTGAAAATGATTCACGTGTTTTCAAAATAAATGACCTTATATTGACTAGATAGTTGTAAAGTTTTTGCTAACTTCTTTTAACAAAACAAATAAATTAAAAAAAATGTTAATTTTCATAAATATAATAAAATATCAAAATATTTACGGTATATGTAACAAAATAAAAAGTTCGATACTTTCATAAATTTCAGATTTTCCTTTGAATATTGCAAAGGATTTTACTTATTTTTCTTCTTTACAATTTATTCATCTCCTTTTCATATTATTAATTTTTTTATATTATTACTTTTCCTCATATTTCCACTTGTTCTTGTTTGTGGTTTATTCATTTTCTCTTATAGAATTTCTTCCTTTTGTCATCTCTTTTTTTTTTTTCTTTCTTCATCATCTTTCATATATTTATTCTTCTAGATTTAAACGTATACCAAGATCTAAACGATTGTGTCTAAATTATGGTGTACTAAGATCTAGGTTCAAGATCGTGTATCAAATATAAAAGATCTTGGTATATGATCTTAAATAAAAATTGTTTAGATCTTGATATACGATTGTGTACCAATATCTGAACAATATTGTATCATTTCCTAAATATTCTCATATCATGATCGGTTAGAAGAATTACACGGACGTGTGTGATCGATTAATTGCGTTTTGACTAGGACATTCTTGATATTTTCCATTATGGACCTATGGATTATTTTTGTTATCAAAATTATTCTATACCGTATAAATATTTTATTGATTTATTATATTTTTAAAAAAATCCTTGAAATAAGACCTAATGACTTCTGTCGTATTAACATAGAATGATAATATAATATTATATCTTTTTCATTTTTTTTTTTTGGGAAATTGCTGTTTTTTATTTAAAAAGGGTCTCATTTAAAGTAACCTCATTTTTAAAATCTACTTTTTCTTAACTTATTTTCAAACATTTCAAACATTAAGTGGAGAGATCCAGGACGTGAATGTAGAAGTTTGTCTTTAATAAATGGTCCTTAAATTGTCTAAAAGTATTTTTCTTTTCTTAAAATATTTGAACATTTATGGAAATCAAGGAACTTTGACGAAGAAAAATAACAGTGAGCTTGGTATAACCTATAATAAATTTCATAACCCATTAAAGAAAAGTAATAATATACACACACGCGGTTGCAGTTTAGAGTAGGAGAAATAGCGCATCCTCGATTTTAGCATTTCCATTAAACTAAAAGGATGCAAAAGTAAGCCTTGAAAGTTGATATAGATACATCAACTAACTAACCTTTCAAGGGGCCTGAGTTTATTGGCTTCTGCAACACTCTCACTGCAGGCATCCCATCCCCACCATCGTTTCCCATCCGCCACGATCGATCCTTTTTTCTCTCTGGCTTCTTGTGGCGTTTATGAGAAGATGCCTTAGCCTTCTTTTCGCTAATGTTTGGCTTGGCAAGTCCATTAGCTAGATCAAATGAATCAAGATAATCAGCCACCTGTTCAACACCGTGGCCTTTTTCACCATCATCCGAGTCTGAATCGTGCATTGTAGCGGAGAGCTTTTGAGTCTCAGCATCTTCTTCCTGAATATGATCCTCATTGGATATTCCTGGGGGCAATTCATGGTGGGGAATCTTTCCATCAACGTAATCCTTCAAAATTTGGCGGGAAGCTCTAGTTTCGTCCGGCAATCCACTAGATGCAACATAACCTCGGGAGACGCAATATGCTTTCAAAAGTTCTGATGCTAGGGGTGGTTGAGATTGTGGCTCATAAGGTTTTGGTTTCGGCAATTTAATCTTGTACACATCCTCAATCACATGCCTTGGGACTCGATTGGCAACGACTTGAATAGCCTCCCTGTGCTCCGTCATTCGATCAATAGGCAATACTCCATAAGCAATCATTTCGTATCTTGAGCTTGAAAATGAAGGAAAAACTAAACCAGGGCAATCACATAGTGTAAGCTTGTCGGAAATAATCAATGTTTGGAAGTGCTTTGTCTTCCCAGGAGTAGAGGTGACTCCTGCCCGTTTCTGGCCAACTAAAGCATTAATTGTCGAGCTCTTTCCAACATTTGGATACCCAACGAATCCCACCATGACGCTACCTGGTGATTTTTCATTCATTTTTCCTCCTACAGAAAGATTATCTGATCGGCTTGTAGAGTTAGTGCTTGATGTTCTCCTTTCAACAATCTGCTCAGCCTCATACTGCAAACGAGCCAGAAGCTCGTCTCGAGCATATATTTTCATATCAGGATCATCCACACCATTCTGGGGTTCATTGGTGTTCCACTGGGTGCTAAGTTTTTTCCCATCCAGAGCGGCAGAGGCAGCTTTAGCTGACCAAAACAGATATAATATTTCGTGCTGACTGAAAAATTCTGCCCATTTCTTCCTGTTCATAAGTTTTGACAAGGAATGTTTATTTGTTAAAAGATTGCACTAAAACATAGAGACTAACATTCCACTGGTGATTGATAACCTGACTGAATAAGACAGCAGATCTGCCTTGTTCACAAGAAGCATTGTCCTTTTATGTTGATCAACTTCTCTTGCATATGCCTACATGAACAACAAAACCAGGCCATGAGCACATAAAGGAGACAAGTTACAAACTAAGTTACATGCATTGGAATCATAAAGAGGACAAGAAATTTATGTAAGCGTTCATCATTGTTATTGTGAGTAGCCATTTTTATTCAAACATTGGAAGGTAAAGAAAAGACAATTAATGAACATAAACATAAAAGATGAATGTTGCCGTGTAGAGCAATACAAAATATTATAAAGATTCAAAACCAAGTAAATGATTTAACTGTTCAAAATATACAAAATATTTGAACTAAAATATACCATACTATTCTATGATTTTTCGATAGTACATCAAACTTTAATTGAGAATAAATAAATAATGCAAGGGCATAAAGAAACCAAAACCACAAAAGGAAACCTACCTCTGTCTAAAGAAAAGAACTCCTATGAAGAACAAGAAAAGACCTAACAAGTAATTACAAAGACTTCATCACTGACACCTCGAGAGAAACTTCAAAACCTCACAAGGGACAATCGTATGATTGAAAAAAAAAAGCCAAATATTTCTCATTCAAGTACTTCACTTTTTTCTTTTTTATTGTTTTTTTTTTTTTCTTTTCTTTCTTTCTTTCGTTGTTTTTTTTGGAAAGGGAACATGCTATTTTATTGCTTTTTCAGAACTAAAAAAACTACACACGATCGTCACATCAAGTGAATAACTTGTGTTGGAGAATGTACATGTACCACATAGAGTCATGATATCAATTGGGGAACTCATATTTCAGACACTCAGAATTTAATCAAACGAGTGCTTTCAACATAAAATTTACTATTTGGATCAACAAAAAAAGAAAAGAAAAAAAAAAAAGAAGAAAGAAAGGCAACAAAAACAATATATTAGCTAGTTTGCAACTCATTCTTCATTATAATTTTTATTAAGAGCCAAACTTTCAATTAATAAAAAATGAAAGATCCATTATTTTCTAGTATAAAATATAAACCCTGCTCCATATAAATGAGCTAAATATTCTCCAGCATAAAACTCAATCAAAATAGAAATAGAATGATAGAAAGTTATAGTGGAAAAGGCAAAAAAGAGTATAAGTCACCTCCAGGTCAGGGCAGCGGTAGAACAAAGGGTCTCGAGCATCAACAACCATCACAAGCTGAAAAGAAAGAAGAAATCAGCATTACGAATTACGACAAATAAAAGAATATCATGGATTCATGATGGAGGATGAACTGAACAGTTAACTATTGGAACTCCAAACAATTTGGTAAATTCTTTCTTTATTGATTCTCTTTCTGAACAATCTATAGGATTGTAGGAATGTCAATCCTAGGTTACAAGGTAAATTCTGTTCTTCTCTCTACCAGAAGAATTCAGAACATGTTGTCTAATTTCTCAAAACATGACATATCCCTCCAGCCAAAAGACAACTGTCTTTTATACAATGTTCCCGCCCAAAAAGACAACTGTCACTAAACTAATTTCCCGCCACTGACCTATTTAAATCCCACGTGCTATTTATTAACAAAAATCTATTTCTTCCTTCTACTATACACTTGCTTAATAAGAGGTCTAACATTAACATGAATGTACATGCCAATCAACAAAGGAAGCACTTAAACAATTACTGAAAAGGGATTATTGGAAACAATGATTGCTTTTTATAATACTTGAGGAATATTTTTTAAGAAACATACATAGTAGCTAGCTTATATTCACTTCCTAGTTTTCATGACCACTAGACGTTAATAATAAAACAGGAAACTACAATGGCAGTTAGTAAGTTTCATAATGTTTTTCAGCTTTTGGTTGGGCCTTGCTTGAAGCCTGAGACTCAGCTTTTATGATCAACTACAGTTAAAGGCTTACTTGTTGAAATATTGTTTGAGAGAGAGATGAGTTTGTCAAGAAAAGCCTTACATGGATAAATTGTATCAGTCCTGGATCAATATCTCCACTTGGTGTTCCCTTTCTAAGCTCTTCGCCAATTTGTCCATTCAAGACTTGAGCATAAATTGGATTGCATTTGTTTTTCCAGCCTAGTTATAATATTTGATGTTTTGTTGTTGAGTTTTCAATTTGTTTGTTACTTTTTGTATTTTGAGCATTAGCCTATTTTCATATTTTGATGAAAAGTATCATTTACTCTTTAAAATAATAATTAAAAAAAAGTATAAGGCATTCCAACAGTTAATGTATAATGTCATACTAAAGTTTGATACCAAGTTATCAATATGCATTGTAATGCAATAATGATTTAGGACAAAAATTGCTGTACTGGAACACAAGGTAGTTTTATATTTATTGTAAATTCAAACTCAGAAACTTTCCGATTATAAACTTTATATTGATACATTGATTTGCTACTCTGAACTTGCCGCACATGATAGGGAAAAGGACGAACCATTCTCAAACAGAAAAGAAAATAATAAACTTCAAAAAACAATTCCTACAAGATGAAGAAATAAACCCTATAGATTTAATACATCAACTCCAGAAATGGGAAAATTACTCAACTCCGGTAAGAGAAAAAAATTATATATGTGGCACAATTAAAAGATCTAAGAACAAGCTCTCCTTTTAGAGAACCCAACAACCAAAGGAATCCCCCTAAACTCTAGCAAGCGCCCACGTGATAAATCATCCAACCCTCTGTATGATTTGTTATCGTTGATCATACAAAATGTCTATTCTTTTTGTATGAAAGAACAATAATGGTAACAACAAATTATGTTGGAAAAGAATGGTGTGTGTTTGTTGACTAACAACTATATCAGTCATCATCAGAAGGATAAATGCCACCTTACCAAATCACATCGCTCGACAACCCGCCAAAGCTGTCTCCAAATATCTAGGTTTTTCTCAAATGGAGTAAGAACAAGATTTTCATTCTCCTCAAGCCTAAAACAAGTAAGTATAATCACATAAAAATGCTATCAATGAACAGGAATACTTGAGAACAATTAACAAATTTGAGTTTAATATGCTAACTGCTAAGACGAAACAAATAAAAAAGAAACAAGAACATCTCTTAAGAGCAAACCTCGCAAGGCTTCGACGCCATATTAAGAAAGATTGTCTCTCATTATCATCAAGCTCCTCTGCAGACATCTTTGAATTCCAGGGGGGCCTAAAACAAGAGAGAGATTTACTAATTGCCCAACCAAATTTCCAAACAAGAACTTGCATAAATTTGGTAAGGATAAGAAAACCAACCTACGTGGAACTCGTAGACTGCTGGCGTGCAAAGCCTCCTCTATTTTTTGCTGCTCTCTTCTTTCTGCAGGAGTCATTTCACTAATACTCGAACTTCCATCCCTAATAGCAAACATAGCATAAACCAATAACAATATCCCTTAGCAAAACTTCATTCATACTCAATACCTTCCAATCTGTCCATGACATACATCTAACTTGAACAAACTATGGCCACTTTCTATGTTGAAAACCCAAACGAACTTTAAAGCTCGTGGATTAACAGTTTCAATTTCAATCAAATACTGTAAATCCAAAACCTCAGAGGTACAGATAGCTAGAGAAACTTACAAGTTGATAAGAAAGTTGGGAGTAGGGTTATTGATAGAGAAGAGGCGCTCGGCCTCATCTGCTTGTTGGATAACAGCATCAATGTCACTGACCTCAGTGACCGACTCCAAAACCTTCTTCTGCTGAGATTTGTAGAATCTACCTTTCTCCTTAGACTGCTGGATCATTTGGTTATGTTGCTTCACAAGAGCCCGACCTAGCCCCATCTTGTCGTTCTTCCCCATATCGAAATCCCAGCACACAGCGTAATACAAGTATCTCGTCTGGAACCGTTGATTTTATTTCCTTAGGTATAGATATTTATCTATACCGAAATGGTGCATACTCCCTATTTAGAACCCCAAAGAATCAGTACATGCCTAGGGACTGAAAAATGATCTAAATTGTAACTTGACTTTTTAATACCTCTAACTAGGGTCACTACTTTATGCATGACAATTAGAACAAAAAAGCTCTCAAATACTTTATCTTTACTTATTTGTAAATAAGAGAGCCACATAAACATCATCAGTTTGAATAAATACTTTTATTCTGGCATACCATTCGTAAAAACAAAATAAAGTCCTTCAAACTACTTAAATCAACTTCAGTGCAAAAATCGCCCCAAAGTGCTGAAATAATTTTACAAAACAAACATATGTGGAAATAACATCTTAAGGCACTGTCAACGGACCATCTTGTCATGTGCCCTACACACTACTATAAAAAAAAAATTATTATAAATACTCAGCAAGTCCATGTCTGGGCATTCTAGAGAACTCAAACCCTTTTCAGTAGTAGTTGGCACCCATTCAACTGAGTTAAGTCTCACTCATCAAACCCTTAATTTAAAGAAAAAAGTAATTGCTCTTCTCCTCTGCCGACTACTCCACTTTACATCCCCTGTTTGAGATTATTCATATTTTTTTAGCATACTTCAGGTATTTCTATTAATTTATCCAAAAGTGAGCTTCTGGGGATTCATATTGATGATTCTAACTTGGATTGGATGATTGATTCTTTTGGCTGTAAGCAGGGCGTTGGCCTACTACTTACCTTGGCTTGCCTTTGGGTGGGAACTCTCTCTCTAATAGAATCTACCATCCCATTGTTGAGCGTATTTAAAAGAAACTCCACAATTGGAAGTATGCTTTCATCATTAAGGGGGAGCGGCATACTCTTATTCAGGCTTCTCTGTCTAGCCTGCCCATTTATTACTTATCTCTTTATTATGCTCCTTCAGATAACATTCAGGCTATGGAAAACTTGATTCGTGATTTCTTCTGGGAAGGGCTCACAGTGAGGATGGGATGCATAATGTGAATTGGGAGATTACTCAGCAATCTAAAGTAATGGGTGGTATTGGTATTGGTAATCTTTGCCATCATAATTTAGCTCTCTTAGCTGAATGGATTCGGCATTTCCTTCATGAGAAAGATGTTTTATGGTGTGAGCTCATTGTGGCTAGATATTATTCCATTATTCCCCCATTTAAATATGGCTGATCCCAATGGTTGTCCGTGGTCACTCTAAATCTCCTTGGCGGTTCATTTGCCAAATTATTGACCTGGTTGTCAATTGAACCCGTATTCAGCTTAGTTCTGGTACTTCGACTTCTTTTTGGAAGGATTCATGGATTTCTTGGGCGCTACACTATCTGTACAGCTTTTCCTCGTCTGTTCAACCTTAACCACTCCTCGGATGTTAGGGTTGCTAACGTCTGGGTTTAAAACATTGACGCTTGGGGTTTGCAACTCTGTCAAAATCTAAATGATTTAGAATCTATTGAGTGGGCTGCTTTGTCCCTTTTCCTACCTTCTGTCCATCTCCGCCTATTGCTTGATTCTTGGATTCAGACCATTGATCCTTCCTCCACGTTTACCGTTAAATCTCTTATGGATGATTTGGTGGGATCTCTCGACTTTCAAGTTAAGGAGGTTTATTCTGCTTTTTGGATGGATCATATTCCAAAGACAATCAAAATTTCCTTTGGGAACTCAGCCTAGGTACGATTAATAATGTTGATCGTCTCCAATGACGTCTGCTCTATATGTCCATCTCCCTTTCTTGGTGCCACATGTGTCATAATCATTCAGAATCAACTGCGCATCTCTTTATGCATTGTCCTTTTGCTTTACAGTTCTGGCATACCATATTGCAGGCCGTTGGTTGGTTGACTATTTCTTCTTATTATATGTTTGACAACCTTGCTTCTCTGTTTGGTTGGTCATCCATTTCATGGCACGAAGAAGACCATCTGGTCAGCCATTGTTCGTGCTTTTTTCTGGACCTTGTGGAACGAGCATAATAAGCAAGTTTTCAGCAATCTTCCTTCAAGTTTTGACCTATTCTTAGATTATACTCTCTCTACTTCTCTGTATTGGTGCAAAACTAAGCCACCTTTTTAATCATTTGAGTATTTCTTATTTAGTTTCCAACTGGAAGTATTTATTGTAATCACCTTTTGGTGCTTGGGGGTTCCCCCTATTTCATTTTATCAATAAAATGTTTCTTCTCTAAAAAAAAGTTAAAAGAGTAATTGCCACTCACTTTCCTTGACATATGTGATAGCCACAACTATGCATAAATTCCATGACTCGTATATTAATTGAGACATGAATCCACTGCTTTTCATTATCACATGCATCCCTTGAATCACACTTCATTATCAAATGTATTAGCATCACATTCACATTGAATACACATAACACTAAACAATTTAGTCATTCAACACACATACATCATCAATAATTATACATGATACTTAAATATACGATATACACATATACACATTGGATAGCCCTAAGGCTGTCATCAAAAGAGCCACCTAGCTTTAGTTAAAAAATTTAGTGATTAACCCAAAAATCACCAACATAAAATCTCATTTGGGCTAAATGACACTTCGGCTCAACAGGATTTCACACATCTTTTACCAACACTAATCAATATTTTGAATCTTATACTTCAGTGGTTACTCATACGGCTCTCACTTGGTGTAAATTGGCTCATCCATTTTGTGACTATGGTTTAGACTCGCTTATAGACTATTGGTTAAGTTTTTGTAATCCATTAGATTGGTCATACTTTTCTAATATCATCTTATCAATGAAAATGTTTCCTTTCCAATTAAAAAGAATATCGATGATGATTAAGAATGAATTTTACTCCATCACAAAAGGAGGGAAAGGGAAAAACTAGGTAACGTACAAGAACCCTAAACAATAAATTCCATGAGGCACATTGGGATTCAATGCATACTTGAAGAAGAAGATATTATTCCAAAATAAGAGCAATTTGTATTGTGGCAAAAAAAACTCAAATTCTACAACACAACGAAAAAGTGTAGTGAACCTTGAGAAATGAATGAAAAAAAAAAGCAACAAGTGACCATAACGATGAAGATGATAATACCAGGAATTGACAAAGAAGAAAGCAACAGAGGTGGTGAAGATTGAGACTGAGATTTGAGGCTTGAAAAGTTTGACAATGGCAGAAGACAAAGAAATGTGTATAGGACAGCATAAGAAACCCGTGCCAATAACAATGGGGTTTGAAATAGGGCTTCGACTTCTTTCTTTTTTTTCCTTGGGCTAACCTTAACAGGGATTTCAATTTCAGAAGTGTCTAGTCTGATGGAACTCTAACTTTGTAATAGCTTCTCTCTTTACTTCAATATGAATATAGAAAATGAATTGATTGGATATCAATTCGGAATTACAACTTCTGTTGATCTCCTCTCAAGATTCAACAGCCAAACTTTACATGAAAATTCATATCCTTTTTCCTGCCTAACAACTAGTATTTATACTTCCTAACTCACCAACCTACCTGCCCCCCCCCCCCTCTCACACTCTTTACATGTGTGTTTTATTCCTCCTCCTATAGACAAGCTTAATGGGAGGTCTAACATTACTCCCCCCTTCCAAAATCACCTTGTCCTCAAGGTGAAAAGTTGGATATAGACGATGTATCTCATCGTAACTCTCCCATGAAGTTTCATGTTCCGGCAGTTCTTTCCAACGAATCAATACTTCCCCGCCACAAGCACTGTTCTTTTGATATCCCAGTGTTTCTTCCGAGGTCAATATTTCTTCAACCAGCTTCTCCATTTCCTCCTTCTGGTCGAAGCCATACCTATAAGGTCTGACGTTTTAAGATGAATGTGATGTTCGATTTCTCTCCTTGGGGGAAGTTTTTCCGGCCATTCAAAGGCATCCTCATACTGTTTGAGTACCATCTGCACCGGATCTGATTCACTGGGGGGGACTTCAGTCATATAATGTTCTGAATTTGCAGTATTTCTTACTTCAACTGCTCTGCATTCGATTAAGTATCCCTCATCTTGGTCGCCCCAGGTTCTGAACATGCTTTTTAGACTAATCCCAGTCTTGGTTAGACTAGGATCACCTTTGATACAAATCTGTTTACCATTACCAGTGAAGGTGAAGGTCAAATTTTTCCAATCCACCACATAAACTCCCAAATAATGGAGCCATTGCATCCCTAGAATAACATCTACACCTCCCAATTCAAGAGGTAAAAAATCCTCTTTCACTTTCCAATCTGCTAATTGAATTTCAACATCTTCACAAACGCCCTTACCTTGGATGTGCCAGAGCCTAGGATAACTCCGTAATGGGTTGTTTCCTTAGTTACTATCTGTAAGGATTTAACTAGCTTCTCCAAAATGAAATTGTGCGTGGCTCCACAATCAATCATAACGATTATCTCCATATCTCGCAATTTCCCCTTTACTTTCATAGTGTCGGGATCGTTTAAACCAACGACTGAATTGATTGACAACTCTACAAAAGTCTGGTTATCATCCTTCACTTCTAACATTGCCAGTCCTTTCGCTGCCGATTCTTTTTCCTCAATTATTTCATATTCTTCATTTTCTCCAACCACTACAAACATTCTCAGCTCACGTAACTCCTTCATTTTACACTTATGGTCAGCTGAATATTTTTCATTGCAACGAAAACAGAGTCCTTTCTCCTTTCGAGCCTAGAATTCCGGTAATCGTCGAGAATTCGCCTCTTTCCTAACTTCATTAGCATTTGAGCTTCTCAATATTATCGTTCGAATAGGAAATGTAGTATTTCCTTTGTTTTCGAATAGAGTATTTCCCACCGTAGGTTTGCTGGAAGACACAGTTTGAGAAGGATATTTGCCGCCAGAAAATCCATTCAAACTTGCCTCATTCCTCATTAACTCTTTGTTTTCCACTAACTGAGCAACCTGCATCATCTCAGCTAACCCTTTCGGTCGACAGAAAGCAACCTCAGCCCTTATCCATGGAAATAACCCATTCATGAACGTATCTTCAACTACTTTTTCTTGTACATTAGATAAAGGAGCTACAAGTTTATCGAAAAGGTTATGATATTCTTCTATGGTGGTTTCCTGTTTGATTCGAAGAAATTTTCCTAAAATCGTTCCATCTCTACTCGATCTAAAACGGATTAGTAATCTTTCTTTCAAATTCATCCAGCTGAGGAATTTATCTCTTTCCTCTTGCAAACAATACCAGTTTAATCGTCGACGCTTATAGTCGATACTAACATCCTTTTAGATTCATTGAGTTTATGAATTTGAAAATACCTCTCTGCGGAATACGCATGAATCCGAATCATCTCCTGTGAATACTGACATTTCCACTTTCTTGAATTTGCTCCGTTTTGCTGTAACATTGTCGCTATCAGTTTTTCTCTCATTCCAGCATTCCCTGATATTTCAGTCCAACTTGGTCGATTTACTCGACATTGCTTCATTCTCTTTCCCTTTCGCTGATGCAAACTCGCGCACAGCCGATTCGGTCGTTCGTTCGCTGATTAAGGATCGCTCCTTCGCCATCTACTCCATCATTACCAAAAGCATTTACTGCTGCTTCTCCGACTGTAATCGCATGAATTTTAAGTTCTTAGCGATATCGCTTAATTTCGATTCAACCACCGGTATTTTACTTATCTCTTTCTTCATCGCGGCGATCTCTTGATCGATCAGCTCTAATCTTTCTTCGATCTGCATCTGTACCATTATCTTCTCCAGTAATCGCGGCTCTGATACCAAAATGATGGAACTCTAACTTTGTAATAGCTTCTCTCTTTATTTCAATATGAATATAGACAATGGATTGATTGGACATCAATTCGGAATTACAACTTCTGTTGATCTCCTCTCAAGATTCAACAGCCAAACTTTACATGAAAATTCATATCCTTTTTCAAGCCTAACAATTGGTACTTATACTTCCTAACTCACCGACCTACCCGCCCCTCCCCCCCCCCCCCCCCCAACACACACACACTCTTTACACGTGTGTTTTATTCCTCCTCCTATAGACAAGCTTAATGGGAGGTCTAACATAGCCCAAACACCAAAAATTACAAAATTCTCATAATTCATCCCAATGCATAATGCAAATATTACCATAAAACTCCAGCAATGTACTATATGTAACAGTGCCTAAAATGGACAATATTTGGGTCCCCTTGAAGCCCTCCACTTTACTATTTAAAATACGTCTATCTTACTCCTTACATTTTCATGAAGTAAATCGCATATAGATGGTCCTTATTTCCAATAAATTCAAAGAATCATTAGTCGCTGTATTAGTTAAACCGAGGGAGAAAATTGCAATTTCAAAAAAGATAAAAAAAAAAAAATGATTGTCTTCTTCTCCCTAATTATAATCGATAAATATGGAAATATAAATATGATTGAAATTCAACCAAAATAACTCTGTGGCATTCAAAATCAAAGGTTACAATTTCATTTCCATAAAACAAAACATTCTCGTTTGCCATATTTATAGTAGCGGTATTCATCTAACTTAAGTTCAATTGAATTAACACCTACAAGCTAGAGATTAAAAAGAATTGGATACTGTGACAGGTTACCTCAACAGGTTCTCTGATAAATAAAAAAGACGACATATGCGAGAAAATTTATGGTCTATGAAACGAAGCAGATTTTAGAGATGTACACATGGCGAAAACCTCAACTAATAGACGTATGCAACAAATCAAACAGCAGTTCGAAAACTCAAAATTTGCCGCAAGCGCTATTCTGCTATTTTCATGGAAAAGGAAAATAAAAATCAAATAAAAAAACAAGTAGATTAAGATAGGGAGAATACCATAAGAAGAAGAGAGGTGAAAATAAGAGCAAAATCAGAAGGAGAGAGATTACGGCGCCACGAGTGGAAGAAAGACAACGGCGACGGCCGGGCTTAATGGTAAATAGGCGGGGAGAAGAAGGAGAGAGGAGGATGGAAAAGTTTAGGTTTTCTCTTTCTTTTATTTATTTGTATTCCATTTTACAAAATTAGGCCGACTCTTTTCTAAAATAGGCTGAGATTTTATATATCTTAATATTATAAATAATAATATAATAATGTCCAAGTACATCTAAGTCTCCTTTGTCAAATTGCCTGTAAACAGGGCTTTTGGTGAGTTTAAGTGTACGATTTAATTTAGAATTTTTTAAAAAATATAACAATGCATCGAAATATTTACAGAATAATATCGAATGGGCCACAGTAAGAAATACAAAAAATAATTAATAGGCACTCAAGGTGCGTAACATATTTGGTAAACGAATATATATTTGGTAAACGATCGTTTAGATTTGATTATTATCGTTTGGATTTGACTATTCTTTGCGTCGTTTATATTTAATCTTTAATTGTTTCAATTTGGTTAGCCAAATTTAAACAATTGTTTTCAAGATTTTTTTGGTTTATATTTGGTATACGATTAAATTTGAGTAGCCAAATCTCAAGAATTTTCTTAAAGATTTTTTAGTACACGATCGTCTAGATTTGGTATACGTTTATATTTGGTACGGGATCATTTGGATTTGGATTTGGTACACGTTTAGATTTGATCGTTTAAATTTAATGATTTTTTTTTAAAAAAAAATTGTGCACAATTGTTTATATTTGGTATAGTTTAGATTTGATCGTTTAAATTTGACTACCCAAATTTAAATGATTTTTAAAGGTTCAGTTAGATTTAGCTATTTTGAAAAAAAAAATAAAAAATAAATAAATCTTTTATATTTGGTACAGGATATTGAACCAAATAATAATTAAAAAGAAAATTTGAAGAAGAAAGAAAAAGATGATGGAAAGGAAAAGAAAAATTGCAAAATAAAGAGGATGGAAAGGAAGGGCAAACGAAAATATATTTTAAAAATTGCATAACAAGAAAAGAAAAAGAGGATGAAAAGAAAAAAATTATAGAGAGGAAAGGAAGAAAGATAAAAAGAAATGACAAACCTGCAATATTAAAAAAAATGGTCAATTTTATGATCTTTTTCATTTTGTTACACGGATTGTAGCTATTTTCACAATTTGTTATATTTATGAAAATTAACCATTTAATTTCGAGCCACTTTGTATTTCTTCCTCTATTTTATTTATATATATTATTTTAATATTATCTTTCTTGATATCTATCTTTCGGTTGCACCTCGTTTTTACAACACTTATTGTTTTTAAATTTTAAAAAAATCAAAATAATTTTTTCTAAATTAGGTAAAATATGGATTAGAATCGAGACTCTCTTGTGTTCAGACACATACAGATGCTAGTTGCACTTGAGCTTTTGTTGGCTATTGTTACTAAATTTAAAAAAAAAAATTAGAAAATTTCATATACAACTTTATAATATTCTTTTATTTTTTTTTATTACAAATTGGGTGGAGATTTGAACAAAGACCTATTGTGTTCAAATATGCATTCTTAACCATCAATCTAATACGACATGAAAGCATTGGAATGTTTGTATTTTGTTTTCTTTTTTATCTTTGTATTGAATGTGTCTCTCAAGAGACTTTTTTTTTTTTTTTAATTTGTCAACCAAATTTATTGGTATTAAAAATTTTATAACTACATTTACAATCATTCATTCTCTTATAATGTTTTGAGTTGCTTTTAAAATTCTGCGTTGAATCCCTATTTTCTCTCCACTTGAAATTTTGAACAAAAGAAAATAATTTTATTAGATTCAAGTTTTTTCTTTAACCTTTTCATTTATTTTTCCCGTAATTTTTTATTCTTAGATATCTTTTTTAATACAAGCAAGTGAAGAGATTTGAACTACAAACCTTTTATCTTTAGTATAGATGTCGGTTGAACTAAATTTTTGTTTGTTTTTTTCTTAGATGTTGCATATGTTTTATTTAGTGAAATTTTGATAAAAATTTTAAATCATTTTCCTTCTTTTTTTATTGAGATGTTTCTTTTTCCTTTCCTTTATTATTTTGGATTTATTGAGTTTATACTAGTTTTATTATTGGAGAATTGTGGGAAATTGCCAAAAATAGGTTAAAAAAAGAGCTTTAAATGAATTTTGGGACAAGTTTTCAAAAGAAAGACTTTTAGGACAATTTGGGTGTGAATGGACAAAAATGCCCTTCATTAAATTTCTATCGCTCTCTATTGATTTTTCGCCTACCCACGTTCGCTTTCCCTTCTCTTTCGCATAGAACACCTGAAGTAAAAAAAAAACATCTCCTTTCGTTGGCTTTTGAAATTTCCCACTCTGCTTTTCGAAGATACTCCGACTGTTCGTCTGTCGTCGGTCCTCCAGTGCATTTCGTCGCTTCTCCTTTTCGAACCTAAGAATCAACTTTGAGCGTGTTCTCTTATTTCAGTGAGTTTTATTTGTAACCCATTTTCAATATATTTGCTGGAATTTGTTCCTTTTTCTTCAGGCTTCAATCATGACATCGACTTCGACATCGACCGACGGACCCTTGTACAAGATTAATCCTTCCCATCATTTTTATTCCCTAGTAAGTTGTTTGTCTCATTTGGAAAAGACAACACATAATATTAAGGCCAAACTCAAACCCGATCAATTAGCCTTATTTAGGAAAACAAAGTTTGGGCACTTTTTGGACCTAAATATTGTCTTTAATGGGCCACTCATCCACTACTTACTGTTAAGGGAGGTGGAAGATGAAGGAAAGGATTCTATAAGTTTCTTACTAGGGGGCGTTGTTTGTACTTTCGGTAGGAGAGAGTTTAACATCATAACTGGACTATGGGGTCCTAAAGAGGACTATATTCAGTTGGTTGGGAATAGTCGACTGTTGGAGAAGTTTTTCAAAGACAAGGAGTGTGTTTATGTTAGCGACTTAGAGGATATATTTTTGGAATACGAGGGTGATGACGATGATATTGTGAAATTAGCTTTAAATATCTTTGTTGGGAAAAGATAGGCGAACCAAAGTGGACATTGGTTTTTTCAAGATTGCTGATGATTGGAATACATTTAATAATTATGATTGGGGTCGGATTGTTTTTGTACGCACGCTAAGTGCCTTGAAAAGAGCCTTGGACAAGCAATATGCCAAGGGAAAGAAGAAATCAACACAGACAAAAAAATATACTATCAATGGATTTCCGCATGCATTACAGGTATGTGACTTCTTACTTCTTACTTCAAAACTTTAAAACGATCGTTTAGTTATTTTAAACGATAGTTTAGTTATTTAAACGATAGTTTAGTTATTTAAACGATCGTTTAGTTGTTTTAAACGATCGTTTAGTTGTTTTAAACGATCGTTTAGTTGTTTTAAACGATCGTTTAGTTGTTTTAAACGATCGCTTAGTTGTTGTTTTAACGATCGTTTAGTTATGTTAAACGATCGTATAGTTGTTTTTTAACGATCGTTTAGTTATGTTAAATGATCGTATAGTTGTTTTCAAACGATTGTATAACCACTTGTTTATATATCTATATATATCTTGTGGTACTTCCTAAACTTGTTTGTCAAATGTCGAATAGGTTTGGGCATATGAGTCTATACCAACCATCATTGGATGTGGTGTAGATAAAGTAAACGATCATGCCATACCACGAATGCTGAGGTAGGTGTGCCAACAATCACCAAAGTCCCAAACTATAAGCCAGGTGTTTGACTCGCCAATGGTAAGTAGCAAGCAATAGTAACTTACTTAAGGATCGCGTGATTTTGTGCTTATTTCTTTGTCCTAAATACATTTGCCTTTTTCTATTTGCAGTTTATAATTAAGGCGGTCATTGAGATGACACCTGAAGAGGAGCAGTTGAAAATTGCTTCAGGTGAACTTTTTGAAAACTTCCGCTCATCTACCATTATTCAGTCGAAGAATGGTGGTTCAAAAAGAGTAAGAGAAGTTGTTAATGATGAAGATGACTTCAAAAAGAGTAAGAAACAGAAGTCCAAGATTAAGATGAAAAAGGCTATTCGAAATCTCCAAGATCGAGTAGCGGTTGTTGAAGGGCAACTTAATAGTATAAAATCAGATATTGACGAATTGAAGGGCATGATGTCAACCATATTGAAGCACATTGGACTTCAAAGAAAGGTTAGGAATGAAACTGTTAAGTGTATTGACGTTAGTTGTTTCATATTTGGTAATTACTCATACATTAAGTTGCATGTTCTCGCTAATTCATTTTGAGGTTCCATAGGGTGACGAAGGGGACCACAAGGTGTCCGAAGGCTTAGTAGATCATACATTAGAAAGTAAAGATGTGGATAATGCTAAGACCGAAGATGTTGACACAGGCGGTACCCCTAATTGGTTGAGGATGCCAAAAGAGGATGAACACATTGAAGTTAAAAAGAAGGTTTGGTTCCATGTTCTTGCTAATATTGATGTTTAATTTCTATCATTATCCACACTAATGCATTATGAGCTTCCATAGGGCGACGAAGATGTGTTGAAGAAGAAGGTTGATATTGGTTTAGAGGAGACAATAGATGTCGTTGACGATGAGGACGTCACAGAGATAGAACCATTTCTCACTCAACGACCACACGTTCGGCCCGCCCGTAGGAAGCGTGCAAGTGTTTACCTATCAACCCCATTCACAACTCTACCTAAACGGTCTCTGACATCAACCACCAGCACCTCTGAGTATGAAGCAATTGTTTATGATCCTATGCACAAAATACTTGACGTCCATTTAGATAGACTTCGAGCTTGGATTACAGACAAGCGTACAGACGATGAGCTGCGTGAAACCTTTCATAGGAAAAAATCGAAGGCTTTTTTCAGAGACTTGTTTATGTGTCGCCGGTGGTTGTCGGATGAGGTATGGGATTATCTTATCATTTATGCAATTATAATTTTATCATTGTTATGGTTCTATACATTTACTGCTTACTTTTTTTTCTATTAGCATTTGGATGCACTTTTTCTTTTCATTCGCTTGAAGATTAAGGCAGTCGGGATACCTTTTTCTCAGAACTTCACAACTGCAGACACAATCTTTATGGTTTGGAATCGTCGCGTTACTTTATGTATGTATTTGCGTTTGATATTTGTCTTTCGGTCTGATATTTGCGTTTGTATGTTTTTCTTTGCAGCGCATTTTAGTTTCGAAGTGGCCCCTATACAAAGAATGTATTAAAGAGAATCGCCCGTTTGACTGGGACGAAGAGTATAGGTTGGTTGACTATGTTGTCGGGTCAAAAGAGGACTTCCAAGATCCTTGGGCAAGTGTTGATTACGTTTACTCTCCATTCAATGTCCATGGCAACCATTGGGTTCTATTATGCTTGGATTTGGTAAGTTGTCAAGTGAAGGTATGGGATTCGCTTCCGTCACTTACAACTGCCGAAGAGATGACAAACATATTACTGCCCATTCGACAGTTGGTGCCAAAGTTGTTAGATAGTACTGGCTTCTTTGATAGGAGAGGTAGATCATCGACATACAAGGAACCTTGGCCAGTTGTCATTGTTGACTCAATTCCACTTCAACGAAATAATAGTGATTGTGGCGTATTCACAATTAAGTATTTTGAGTACATAGCTACTGGTGTTGGTTTAGATACATTATGTCAAGAAAATATGTCATACTTTAGAAAACAATTAGCATTTCAATTATGGACCAACACTCCTATGTATTGAAATATTAACATAAATCACAAGTATCAATTGGCTGTTCAATTATTGTGTATGTTGCATTTCAATTAGTATCAATTGACATTTCAATTAGTAGTATCGATTATTCTCTATGTTGCAAAACTACTTGTAGCTAAACGATCGCTTAATTTTTTTATGATTTTAAGAAGATCGTTTAGACTTTACCAAACAATCGTTTAGACTTTACTAAACGATCGCTTAATATTTTGACGTTTATTAAGAAGATCGTTTAGACATCGTTTATTAAGAAGATCGTTTAGACTTTACCAAACGATCGTTTAGACTTTACTAAACGATCGCTTAATATTTTGACGTTTATTAAGAAGATCATTTAGACATCGTTTATTAAGAAGATCGTTTATACATATGTGCGCGATGAGTATTTCTCTACACGAATATTTTGTGATATGTATCTAAACGAATACAAATATTAACTCAAATATTCTTTCTCAATTTTGGTCGCATTTAATTGAAAATATCACAAAGTATTTATTTTATAACAAAGTTTAAAATTATAATATGTTATTCTCTCTATAAAAATTACATTAAAAAATTATATAAACGAATACAAATATTAACTGAAAAGTACAAGAACGAATATATATTTTTTTATTTAGCAAAAGTATTTATTGGCCCAAAGTTCCAGCACATATTGTTGTCTAAACAGTTTCATGTTTGGCACAGTTAGACAACCATGGTCACTAGCAGTTACAAGGCATTCAACAAATTTAGCACAGAAAATTCCACAATCCAATGAACGCCCTTTCTGTAATGTGGCATTCGATCTGCGTACTGGCCAAGGGCCATATGTGAAATGATCTGAATGGAGGTTGACTCCAATTGCAATCGCGAGTGAGGGGATGCATCGTGCAGGCATTTGAAGAGCTTCATCAACAAGTTTCTGCTCAACATAATTTGGCATTGAGTCGAACACGTAGATCCTGCATTTTCTCATATCAGCTGCAATAGCCAACCAGTGTTCTTTTATGTTGATGCAGGTAATCACGTAGTTGACATCTCCCCACCCTGGTATGTCGATGTAATCACCAACAGCAGTGTTGAAATAGTATTCCACATCTTTTTCTGTCCATATACTTAGGTGTGCTGTTGGGTCTGTCCATTCAGCTTTCGTATTATCTGGTGTCACCAGATGAGTATCAAAAATATGGTTCCAAACAATGCAGTCTGGTTTATTGATTCCAAGCTTGAAGAACAAGTCAAAAAATGTAGTCAGAATATAATGATGCAGTTTAACTTCTATACAAAAAAAAAATTAAAGAATAACAACTTACTAGAAACGAGGAATGTAATATTCTTAAAGAACGCTTGCAATGGTGCTTGAGATGCAACATTTTATTCTGCAAGTGGGATAATAGCAAATCCAATGTCTACAAAGGAAAAATAAATGATCGTTTAGTGAATGAAAGGAGAGTATAAGCGATCGTTTAAGAAATGTACATGTGATCGTTTACTTAGTAAGCGATCGTGTAATATTAACTTAACGATCGTTTAGTTAATAGAAGTGATCGTTTAGTTAATAGAAGCGATCGTTTAGTTAATATAAGCGATCGTTTGGGAAGAGTACTTACGTCTCCATGTACCCATGTGTTTTCTTCAAGCTGTCTGAAAAAGTCTTTTTTTCTGGTTGTGGAGACTACTTTCCTTTGTTCATGGGTTGTTTTTCTTGATCTCTTCCATTGTAAGTATTCCTTCCATAATTTTGGATCCACTTTCCACATCGGATTATATGTATCTACTTCTCTGATTTCCACATCTGGGACAGGTGTTATAGATTCTGATATGATCTGAGCAGATGTTGTGGGTGGATTACCTTGTTCATCTTCATCTTGCACCTCTTTATTTGCTATTTTACATAGCTTTCTTCTCTTTATTGGTTTTTCTTGTTCATCTTTATCAGGCACAGTTACTGGTTCCTTTTCAACCAAAGTAACTGCTTCATCATTTTTTTTAATCTCAACCTGTTTTTTTGTTGTTTCCTGCAATGTAATCGTATTAAACAAGTAACAAACTATTCATTCAAACGACTACAAATTTGTTGTGTATACATACCAGTTGAGATTCTTCATTTACAATTTGTACAGTTTGATCCAATGGAGCCAATTCACAAAGTGCAAGAGGTTGGCTCACAAATAGAAGGGTAGTAATCATTTGTGGCAGGTCTGTTTCTTTCTGAATTTGATGACTTAGACTATCTAATATATCTCTTATAGTCATTAGCAAGTCTGCATCCCTACCGTCTATGCTTATATCACTACCACATTCCTCTTGATGTTCCCTAAACAAAATGAGAAAAAACATGAGAATAAGAAAAAAAATACAATTGTTAGGTATTTATAAACTAGTAAACAATGAATGAAATGTTAACCTTTGGGTTTCCTCTTGATGTTCAGTATGTTGTTCTTCAGTAGGTTGTTGTTCAGTATGTTGTTCTTGAACAACATACTCATTGTCATTCTGATCAGTATGATCATTCCCTTGATTTTCAGTTTGATTCTAATAAACAAATAAAAATGAACATAAAATTAAAAAAATAATGTATTGTTAAATCATCGTGTATATAAAAGTAAACGATCGCGTAACTTTGATAAACGATCGTCTATCAAAGTTAAACGATCGAGTAACTTTGATAAACGATCGTCTATCAAAGTTATACGATCGTGTAACTAATGTATTATGAAAACAAATTTTACCTGGACCAATCTCTCCAGTATCTGCTTCATTTCATACAGCTCCAATGACTGCTTTGTGATTGTGTCATCCATCCTACAGACTATAGAAATCAGTGTGGATAAATCCTTACAAACTTCTTTTATTTCCTTCTTCAGTTTCTTGTAGGATTTTGAATGACTTTGTTTTTCTTTGTCATTGGACTTCTTTGATCTGAAATGTTTCTTCTTGGTGATTGGATGCATTTCAGACTCGTCAGCCACTGTTTAACTTTGTTCTCTTTGGGGTGACAGTTGTTCTCTTTGTGGAGATGAGTCTGATTGCTCCAATGATTTGTTGTTTATTGCTCCAATGCATTCATCGTCCTCCATTTGCATGTTATCATCCCCTCGAATTCGACTCTCCATGAAAGCCTTCTCTTGGGTTGACATCTTGAGTTTAGGTTGAACAACAGTCTGCAATGTAATTGTATTAAACGATTGTGTAATTATATTAAACGATGACTGACAGGTTTTACTTACATTTTTGTTGTCGAATATGTTATTCTGCAGCATTTTGTAAGATGGAGCTTGTGTACAATTCCATCTCAATATCCTAGGGATTAATCCCTTACTGTTTCTTGTGGCCAGGTGCTCATTTGCAGTTGAGAGTACTTCATAAGCCCACACCTACAACATTTAAACAAATATGTTAAACTTTGATGTTCAATTGGCATTTACTTAAAGTGTATGAACAAATAAAAATCACCTGAAAAGCAAGCACGTAGCCTTTGATGTTGTAGTATGACACTGCTTTGGAACTTCGTGTCTTCTTCAGCTCGTATGCTTCTTTTTTTCCTTGGAGACTTGTCTTTAAACTGTTGAGCAGACGAGTGTAGAAGAAAGTTGACCAATCGAAGCTTTTAAATTCTTCTTCATCATCAACTCTTCCCAAAATATCCATGTCAAACTGTGTTTTCTTATCCTTCCCGACCATCACAGTTTCTATAAAGACGGCCAAGGCGACCTTCACAGCATCGTCATCATTTGTAAACTCAAAATTCTTGAAAATTTCCTCAATTTCCAAGCATGTTATTAGTTTCTATTTTCTGATCCGAATAGAAGACTTTGTAGGCGCTTGCTATCGCAATCTTTCTCCAATGGATTGTTTGTTGGCCACAATCCAGTTATGATGTTGAATTCTTTTTGGGTAAAACGGACGTTCTTCCCTAAAACTGAGAAACAGATTCCATCTGCGTTACCGTCTTCAGGTATCTGCCTCAGCAAGAAATGATGGATCAATTGGCCGTTGAAGACCATGTTCACATTCAGCAATGGACCAAAAATTGTTTTTTCGAACATTTGCAGCTGGTCCTTGGTCAGTTTATCCTTAATAAGACTGCCGATCTTGTGCACTTGGCATGACACAGTGGCAGGGAAATACTTGTCGCTAGGTACAGTCATCCTGAAATGATAGTTAATCGAAAAGTAATAAATTTAACAATCTGGAGAACTATATTGAAGACAGAAGTCGAATCCGAAACCCTTAATGCTTCACAATAATAATTTAAGAACACAATGATAGTTTTTGAAGACAGAAGTCGAAACGTTTGAAATATAAATAAAGGAAAAGTGTAACGTTATAGTAGGAAAAGTTCGGGAAAATACCTTTTGACGTTGACGAAAAATATGGACTGAGACAAAAATGGTCTGAGAGAACAATGGACTGAGAGAAAACGAAGGTGAGTGATCAGTGCGGTTGTGTATTGCGTAGTGACGAAAAACGAACGAAGAAGGCGGAACGTATATATCGGTTGTTTTTACCAAAGGGGCAATATTGTAAATTCGCGTACTTTTTTTGAAATGTTGAATCGCGGTTGTAAACAATTCGCGGGTGTCTTTCGTTGTTTTAAAAAATCGTTTAGTTTTTGTAAACGATCGTTTAGTTTTGTTTGACCAATTGTTTAGTTTTGTTTAACTGATCGTTTAGTTGTTTTCAAACGATCGTTTGGTTGTTTTTACATGATGTTTTGCTTATTTTTAATCGATCGTTTAGTTTTTTTTAACCTATCGTTTAGTTGTTTTCAAACGATCATTTGGTTGTTGTTAACCGATCGTTTAGTTATTTTTAAACGATCATTTAGATATTTTTAAACGAACGTTTTGTTATTTTTAAACGATCCCAAAACCAGTTTTTGTGTTCTTAAATGAATAAGTCAATTGTTATTTTCGCCTTCTTCATCCATCTAGAAGCACAGAAAGTAAGAATGTTGGGACAAATCATTAAGAAAACACATCATTAACAAACATTCATTAATTAGTGTAATACTTAGTACATTGGTAGAGAAATTTCTAATCTTGTATGCTCGACTTGTCGGTATATGAAATTGGATTGGTACACGTTAATCTGTTGTGACCTATTTGTTTACACCGACCACACTTATGCAATTTCGGAGCTTCACCAACACTTGGAATCCTCTTTTTCTTCGGTCGACCAACTCTTTTGACTACTTTTGGAGGTAAAACAGTCATATGTACGTAGTCTTCGCTTGTCTTCCAATCTGACTGATTCCCAACTGGGTAGACGACCTCCGCATATGCAGCCAACAAACATTCATTAGTGTAATAATTAGCACATAAACTATAAACATTTATATTACGATCCCGTGCTGCAGCAATGGCATGTGAGCATGGTAGTTGCTCAGCTTGAAACTCCTTGCAAGTGCATTCTTTAGTCTGAAGGTTTACGACCTCCTCCTTATCTAAATCTTTGACATGAAATTGGTAACAGTCAATTGGGTTGACCTTCATTGTCAAAGCTCTTTCTTGTTTCTTTTGAATAACTAACTCTGCCCATTTGGTCAATGTAGACGTCACTTTAATGCATTCTTCTCGACGCTCCCAAAACCAACGTTGTAGCAAAGCTCGAACATTTTCAAGAAATGAAGCAATAGGCAAATCTCTAGGTTCTTTCAGTATAGAATTCATGGACTGTGCTATATTTGTTGTCATCATGTTATACCGTCTTCCTGGGCAGTGAACACGAGACCACCGTGCTATTCCAACATCATTTAAATATTTCCCTGAACCATTAGGAAATGCAAGAAGATGTCTCCACGCTTCTACAAACGTTGATTCACGATATGTTCTCGATGCATTATAAAACAAAGTAGCAACCGTGTCATTCTTATATTTATCATGCAAATTTTGACTCAAATGTTGGACACAAAGGCCGTGGAATGCAGAGGGGAAAACTGATGAAATACCCTTGGCGAAGCATGTTTTCCGATCTGTCACAAAGCCTAGATTAGGCACCTCCCCTATTGCACCTTTCAATTTTTCTAAGAACCACTGTATTGAGTCATCTGTTTCTCTATCAACTACTCAAAGGCTAGAGGATAGATCTGATTGTTACCATCTAAACAAACGGCCACTATCAATTGACCCCGATATTTGTTCTTAAGAAATGTTCCGTCCATGACTATGACCGGTCTAATGCAATTTAAGAATCCTCTAACACATGCACCAACAGCCATAAAAAGATATTTAAAGAAACGATCATCTTCGAGTTCCATGTGAAATATTGTACCTGGATTTGTAAATTTGAGTGCTTCACCATATCTACGCAAAAGATTATATGACTCTTCAGGAGACCCTCACACTCGTTCATATGCATTTTCTCTGGCACGCCATGCTTTCTCATAACTCATATTTATGCCATAGTCTTGCCTCATGTCTTCTATGATATCACGTGGTTTGTATATGCGACCGGGTCCCTTGAATTTGGACTTTATTAATTCTCCAACAACCCAAGATTTTGCTTGCCTATGGTCACGATTCAAAAACTCAAGAGAACATGAATGAACTTTCACATACTTTTTAATCTTGAATATATTTGAATCCTTCAGTCTAACCGCTCGCAATCTCCAACCACACTTGTTGTCGATGCATCTAACGAAAAGAACCTCTTTTGTAGACTTTTTTACTACAAACTGAAAAAAAAATTTCATTGCCAACACACTTAATCTCATTGACAAATCTCTCTTGCAAAAAAAGATTTGTCCTACATCCAACTCTTCACTTGTAGAGCTTTCTTCCGACCAGCCACATCCTTTTGTCTTCAACTTCCGACTAGAGGAGCTGCAGTCAACTTTACCTTTTCCTTTGCAATCTTTTGTAGGAGCATCTCTTTGTTCTGGGATGTCAAACAATTCATTGTACATCTCAACTGACTCCCATGTAAAAGTATCATCTTTTGAATGATATGACTCATATGATTCCCATATAGCCGAATTGGTCCCTATCATGTTATCACACAAGCCAACCTGAACTTCACCAATATCAACTTCATTCTCATCTAATGTATCCATTCCAATTGGAGGATGAGGGTTTAAATTTTGAACTTAGTTGCTCCCAGATACTGAATTGTAATCTTTGTTTAACACTTTCATGTTTCGATTGCTTGTAGGCTCAAAAGATAGGTATAGGGGGACCTCCAATGGATTTTCACTAAGAATATAAAACTTCAAATCACGGTTATTGCTTAACTCAAATGGAGGAGCTTCCTTTTCCCCTTTGATCTCATATATACATCTTATCTTTATGTCGAACTTTGTAGGGTCAACTTCTGCAAGGTCATATAGTTTAGATTGTAAATCTTTGTGCGTTATTTCTTTAGGGACAACAATGCCTTTTAACACTCCTTCATATTTTCTTTGTCCCTCATCCCATGCACCACCGTGACGCACTAAAATCCGAACATGTGCCATCCTTAAACTACATTAAGTAGTTTTGTATCTTCAAAAATTGATTTGAACTTAAGAACCTACAAGATGCGTGCAAGATGTAAAGAAATAATAAAAATAACTGCAAGATGTGTGCGGGCCTAAGAGAGTTACTAAACATGCAAAGAATAGATCTACATGGATTAGGAGGTGTACCAATTTGATTTTGAAATAAATAGTGGAAGTTTGGAACGTGCGAGATACGTGCGAGATAAAGCATGAGGGCCTAAGAGAGTTACTAAACATGCAAAGAATAGCTCTAAATGGATTAGAAGGTGTACCAAGTTGATTTTGAAATAAATAGTGAAAGTTTGGAACGTGCGAGATACGTGCGAGATGTGTGCGAGATACGTGCGAGATAAAGTATGAGGGCCTAAGAGAGTTACTAAACATGCAAAGAATAGCTCTAAATGGATTAGGAGGTGTACCAAGTTGATTTTGAAATAAATAGTGAAAGTTTGGAACGTGCGAGATACGTACGAGATGTGTGCGAGATACGTGCGAGATAAAGCATGAGGGCCTAAGAGAGTTACTAAACATGCAAAGAGTAGCTCTAAATGGATTAGGAGGTGTACCAAGTTGATTTTGAAATAAATAGTGAAAGTTTGGAACGTGCGAGATACGTGCGAGATAAAAAAATACGTGCGAGATAAAAAAAAAACCTTCATTCCTTCTATTCCTATTGCTTACTCCTCCTCTATTTGATCCAACTAAATCCTCATCCTCTAGTTCAATTCATTTTTCACTACCCACTGAACTTTCTAAGAACCTAAAACCAAACTTTGACTAAACTAATTTACGGCAAATAAGTCCAATTCCAAAAACCAGACAATTACGGATGAAAATAGCACCAAATACCCCAACCAAACATTTACTTACAGCAGATAAATTGAAAATCGGTTAGACATGAAACTCACCCAAATAAGAGAAAACGCTCGAAGTTGATTGAATGGTCCGAATAGGAGCGACGAAATGCACTGGACAACGACTGGCGAAGGGCAAGCGACGAAGGGCAAACGATGATGGGCAAGCGACGATGGGCAAGTGACGATGGACAAGAGACGATGGCCGGAGTAGGTTCAGGTGTTCTACGCGAAAGAAAAGAGAAGGGAAAGGGAACTATACGCGAAAGAGAAGGAATCGATCGTGGAGAGAAGGGAAAGCAAACGTGGAAGAGGGAAAGGAAAAGAAGGGCATTTTTGTCCATTCACACCCAAATTGTCCTAAAAGTCTTTCTTTTGAAAACTTGTCCCAAAATTCATTTAAAGCTCTTTTTTTAACCTATTTTTGGAAATTTCCCGAGAATTGTCAAAAATAGAAAATTTGACCTAATATTTACAACATATAACAAAATTTCAGATTCTATGAATAATAAACATTGATAGACACTAATATGCTTCTATTAGTGATATTGATAGACAGTGATCGAAGTTTATCAGTTTTTATCATTAATAGAATCCAAAATTTTACTATAGCTTGTAAATATTTTAATTTATTTTGTAATCTTTAAAAAGACCCTTTCATTATTCAATTTTTTTTCTTAGGATTTAATAGCTAAAATGACTAATAACTATTTATTCAAATATAAGGTGAATAATGTCACAATTATCTAATTTCTTTAACTACGATGTTACCTTAAAGAAAAGATCATCTATTACGTCTAAGTCAACCTTGTTGAGTCACATGGTATCCATGACTTCTTAAATTTGATGATTGGCCCCATTTGTGATTTGTATACTATAAGCTCTAGATCTATTCTCCCTTTAGAATTCCTAAAGTTAAGTAAACGAATAAAGGTTGAGGTCTTGTTGTTGTTATAGTTAAGTTTTGTGGTTGTTGTTGCTAAGTGAATTTAAAGAGGGAGGAAGCCAAAATTTGTTTGAAGTGTTAATGTGTTAGGAGACCAAAGTATGGGAAAAAGAGGAATGTTGTCTAAGTGTTGAAAGCTTAAGCGAGGAGTGTCAAGGAAACCTTAAGGGACAAAGTTTAGGCGAATAAAAGCACACCTAGGCACATGAGAGTAATGTTAGGGTGGCATTGTTTTGAAGCCATGTTGTCACACGACCAAGAAAGAGCTAGGCTGCCAAGGGCTTGTATGATGCAGCTAATGTTGGGGTTGATACCCTAAATCTCGTGGTCTTGTAGTTTGTAATTATATATATTATACAAACTTATTTATCTAATAAAATAAAGTGTTTTATTTTTTTTGACATTTAGTTGCATTAACCCACAAAATCAATAAACTAACATCCGAGGTTATCTTCTGTAACCTAAACATGTATGTAGAGACATACAAGTGGATCATGTTTAAGTGATAACCTAAATGGTATGTAGTAAATGGATAAGGTTGGGTACCTTATCCTGGTAACACTATGAATACGGTCTGCTTTGTAGTTGTTACAATTGTTCTAAAGTGCTACAAATAATTTGATCCTAATCATTCATGTCGAGACATTAGAGCGGGGGTATTCTATACAAAGAGTTTGTATGAGACCGTACCATGAAATGAATAGTCTCTCTTATTAACACCGTTACTACTTGAGACTACACTTTACTAGGATGACCATAGGTGACTTGACCAGAATTCTGAGTGAGTTGTGAACTCTTGCCTATGAAGGCGGTCCTTTGATTTGCATGGGTGAGAGTGGCCTATGTGATGGAAAACATACAATCGCAGCGGAAACAAGATCGGATTTTTACCCTAATTGCAACTAAACTTAATTTAGTGATTAACATGCATACTAAACACAACCCTAATTACATTAAATTAGGGTTAAAAGAAATACTTACCTTTGTAGCTTTCCGAAGCTCCAATTCTTCTCCCAAACTCGAACCGGACCACCACTATAATTGATCCGTTATTCTCCAAACTTAGAATCGGGTTGTGGGACCTGTTCAAAGTAGGTAATTTGAGAAAGAGATTGAATTTTGAGGTAGATTTTGGTGTGAGATTTGGGAGAGAAAAAGGTTTTCTTTTGTAATTTTAAAAATGGCAAAAATTCTCTTCAAAATGAAAATTGCTTCTTATATAGACTAATTACATGCAAAATTTGCATGTAATTGGATCACCAAAGCCCAACACCTCACAATCCACTAACCATTAGTGGATTGATTCACCATTCCATTTTCTCTTAGTGGGCTTGGTGTCATCACCATGAGCTTCCACATAGCCCACTAAGAGTTAGTGGAATTATCCAACAAAATGTTGGATTTTTCCACTAACTTTGGTCAAGAGGCAAATTGGTCATTTGACCATTCTAGTCAAAAGTCAACATTTTGACTTTTTACCATTTTTATCCATTTTGACTAATTTCGACCTCCCGAGCATGAACCCGCATTCATTTTCTTGAAATTCAAATCACATTTGAATATAAAGCCGTTCAAAGTTTGATTTTTCAAAGTCAAAAGTCAACATTTTGACTTTTTACAACTTTGACCATTCTCTTTAATTCTGAGATTTCGAATATGAATCTCTATTCATATTTTTAATATTTAAAACACATTTAAACATAAAGCTCTTGTCCAAAGCTATAACTGATGACTATATCACTTGTAGTTGTCAGTTTCCTCTCTTTACTTAATTCGAACAATTTGAATTATTCCAACATATTGTTCTAAGTTAATTCCGTATGAGCTAGCAGGGGAACCTAATGGACATATAGATTGTGGGCTCCAACGATCCAAGATTAACTAGCTAAACGTTTTTAGACCGAGTTAATCAACATTCGTTAACTAACTGGTCATTCCACTAAAGTCCCGCAGTTGCACTCCCTCATTATAGATATATTTGTGTCCATTTGATATAACCATTATCAGTAAGTTAATCCTTCACAGATTGTTTGTAACCTCGGCTAGGTCAAAATACCGTTTTACCCCCGAGACTACATCTTGTTCCTTAAGTCCCCCTGATCCACTATTGAACATTTGGTTCAAGGTGAAGGAATGGAATTCCCAAAGCGAAAGCGTGTGAACGCGGTGCAAGTGAAATTCAATTTAAAACCAATAAATTCAAAGAAAAAACAATAAACAAAATAAGCATGCTTCTCATGGAGGAAAAAGTGAAAATAAACTAACCTTTGTAAAACCAATTCTTCTTCCAAGCTTTCAAAACACCACAAAATCTTCCTTGTTATTCTCCAAGTAAAGAATCACAGAGAGTTGTGGGCTTCTGTAATTTTGGTGAGGGAAGAAATTTTTGAGAGAATTTTGTTTCCTTTGGAATATAGAGAGATCGTAAGATAGTGCTTAAAAAAAAATCTTAGTCCTAAAAAAAAATCTCTCTTTTTTCTTTTAAAACAAATCTTAACAATGATATGGAGAGGGAAGTTATCAAAAATAACTTCCTCCATCTTTCCCACGTAGAATAACTCCCAACGGAGTTATTCATTCTATTTATTAAAAAAATTAATTAAATTAAATAAAATCAATATAAATTTAATTAATATATATTATATCTCATATGATATAAACTTTATATTATATCATATATAGTATAACCAATGGTTTAGATCTCTCATATAATCTATAATTCTAATATGAATCGAATCCATATTAATTTCAACCTATAGTTTATTTATATCATATATAGTATAACCAATGGTTTAGATCTCTCATATAATCTATAATTCTAATATGAATCGAATCCATATTAATTTCAACCTATAGTTTATTTACGAATCTTATTCATATTATTATTATTATTTGAATCATATTCAAATATTAACTTCTCTCATAAAAACTTTACATTATAATGTATCAAATACATTATATTAATTGTATCATATACAACTTATTTCCTTTAATCAATTTGAACAATTCAAATTAAACCAAAATAAATTTGATTGTCATTTATCCTTATTGAGCTAACAAGGGGACCTTATGGACCTACAGATTGAAGCTCCAATGAAATGAGATTAATTAATTAAACTCTTTAATTAAATTAATATATATTCATTAACTATTAGTCATTCCAGTAAAAACTAATAGTTGTACTCTTCTTACTGTAGATATATTTTTGTGTCTATTAGATATAACCAATCAACAGTACAATGATCCTTCACAAATTGCTCGTAAGTACAGCTAGGCCAAAAATTACCGTTTTGCCCCTGTAATTACATCTAACTCCTTAAGTACCACTGATTCCTCTAATGAACAATAATTATAGTCCTACTATAACTGAACTCCTCTCAGGCCAAGAGAGGGTGTGGCGCCACATTGTTCAAGTCCTGAAATCAGCCCTTAAGAGAGCAATTTCTCTACTTACTCTATCTATAGAGAAGGAGTGAATTCCTTCTTGTGTAGCTGTGTTCTCAGCTCCCCAATCAGACGAATCCCCAGAATGGTAGGCATATTGAGTCGGCTACATAGGACACTCTCACCCATACAAATAAAAGGATCGCCTTCATAGGCAAGAGTTCACAACTCACTCAGGATTCAGGTCAAGTCACCTATAGTCACCCTGGTGAAATGTAGTCTCAACTAGTAACGGTGTTAATAAGAGAGACTATTCATTTCATGGCCCGGTCTTATACAAACTCTTTGTATAGAATACCCTCGCTCTAATGTCTCGACATGAATGATTAGGATCAAATCATTTGTAGCACTTTAGAACAATTGTAACAACTACAAAGCAGGCCGTATTCGTAGTGTCACCAGGATAAGGTATCCAACCTTATCCATTTACTACAGACCATTTAGGTTATCACTTATACATGATCCACTTGTATGTCTCCACATACATGTTTAGGTTACAGAAGATAACCTTGGATGTTAGTTTATTGGTTTTGTGGGTTAATGCAACTAAAGGTCAAATAAAATAAAACACTTTATTTTAGTAAATAAATAAAAAGTTTGTATAATATATACAATTACAAATTACAAGACCACGAGATTTAAGGCATCAACCCCAACACAAGGTCCAACCTATAAACCAAGTCCCTTTCGAGCCAATGAGAGGGCGGGATCCCTTGTTCAAGACTTAGATTCAGTCCTTAAGAGAACAACCTATCTACTAACCTTAAAGCGAGTAGGAGTGAATTACGTCTTGCACCCTACGTCCCTAGCCATCCATTCAATCTTACCCTCTGAAATGGGAGGCTTATTGGGCCAACGTTGTTGAACTGCCCTCACCTATACAGATCTAAGGATAATACCATTTGAACAGAAGTTCATAGTTAGCTCAGGATTAAGATTAAGTTACCTAGGTCATCATAATCGAAATAGTTAGTTTATATAGTTAACGGTGTTATAACTTAAAAGTGACTATTTCATGGTTCCAGTCTTATGCAAACTCTTTAGATAGGATGCCCTCACTCCCATGTCTCTACATGAATGATTTAGGATCACGTCGTTTGTACTAACTACAAAGCGGGCCACATCTATAGTGTTTCCAAAATAAGGCGTCTAACCTTATTCATTCACTATAGACGGTTTGGGCTATATACTCAAACTTGATCCAAGTTTATGTCTCTACATAAAGTTCAAGTTTACACTAGATAGCCTTTAGACCTTAGTTTATTGGATTCAAGATTATAATATTCTATTTTCATTAATAAATCATCAATAAACACTTTATTAGATCGAATATAGTTTTAACTACAAACTACGAGTTTTATGACATAAATTTTAACATTATGTCGCTGACTCAATATGCCTACCATTTTAGGGATTCGTCTGATTGGGGAGATGGGAACACAACTACACAAGAAGGAATTCACTCATTTTCTATAGATAGAGTAAGTAGAGAAATTGCTCTCTTAAGGGCTGATTCCAGGGCTTGAACAATGTGGGGCCACACCCTCTCTTGACCCGAGAGGAGTTCAGTTATAGTGGGACTTTAATTATTATTCATTAGCGGAATCAATGGTACTTAAGGAGTTAGATGTAACTATAGGAGTAAAACGATAATTTTTGGCCTAGCTGTACTTACGAGCAATTTGTGAAGGGTTATTGCACTGTTGATTAGTTATATCTAATGGACATAAAAGTATATCTACAGTGAGAAGAGTGCAACTATTAGTCTTTAGTGGAATGACTAATAATTAATGAATGAAGATTAATTTAATTATGAAGATTAATTTAATTATAGAGTTTAATTAATTAATCTCATATCATTGGAGCTTCAATCTGTAAGACCATAAGGTCCCCTTGTTAGCTCAATAAGAATAAATGAGAATCAAATTTATTTTGGTTTAATTTGAATTGTTTAAATTGATTAAAGGGAATAAATTGTATATGATACAATTAATATAATGTATTTGATACATTATAATATAAAGTTTCTATGAGAGAAGTTAATATTTGAATATGATTCAAATAATAATAATAATATGAATAAGATTCATAAATAAATTATAGGTTAAATTAATATGGATTCGATTCATATTAGCATTATAGATTATATGAGAGATTTAAACAATTGCTTATATTATATATGATATAATATAAAGTTTATATTATATGAGATATAATATGAATTAAATTTATATTAATTTTATTAATATATATTTAATTAATAAAAGGTAGTTACGTGTAGAGAGAGTGAGGGAGTTATTTTGATAACTTCCCTCCATCTCTCTTAAGTTGATTGAGATATACAGAATCACTCTGTATTCTCATTCTGATCTCTTGGTTCTCTGTGTTCCAAAAAGAAAAAAAAATTCTCTCCCAAACTTTTCCCTCACCAAAATTACAAAAACTCTATAACTACGTGTTCGATTCTTTTATTGAGAATAACGAGGAAAACCTCGTGGTGTTCTTGAAAAATTTGGAGAAGATTTCTTGGAGGTTCTATAAAAGTTAGTTTATTTTTCCCTTTCCTCCATAGAAGCATGCTTACGTTTTAGTTTTGTTTTTCTCTAAATTGTTGTTTTTGGGTTTTACAAATTGAATTCCATTTACACGGCATTAATAAGCTGCCGCTTTGGGAATTCCATTCCTTCAACCAAGAGGTGTTAAGAACCTCTACGAGACATAAGGTGAGTGGACAAGTGAGGTGGGCGTCAATAACCAAATCCATAGTAGATCTACTTTTGAAGTTGGTGCATCATCGAAATAGTCTAAATCGAACGATCGACCAATCTACCGATGTGTTCAAAGAACTTGGTAACTTTGCTCCTTAATGTACCTTCAAATTATATGACTAACTATGTTGTCGTTAATGCTCGATTCTCGATCCACGATAATGAGAAGAATAGTGAGAAACCAGTCCTCGTATGTAAGCATTGCAAGAAACAATGACACACCAAGGATCAATGTTAGAAACTCCACGGTTGGTCTCCAAGAGGTAACAAACGTTCCTGCAATGTGCAAAAGAACTCAGGGCGTACTGATGTTAGGAACACTACTCTCACCTCTTAGTCAACTGGCCCGACTACTAGCAAAACCAACCCTACTGCTAGCTAGACCAACCCTCCTACTTTATGCGCCATTGCTCAGTCAGGTATGCCTCAGTTCATTGACCTTATTAGTGTTAATGGGAAGAATCCCTGGATTTTGGATTCGGAGGCCATAAATCACTTGATAGGTTTTCAGAGCACTTTGTCTCTGGCTATGCTGATAATGAGAAAATGTGGATAGCCGATGGCTCTTTAACCCCAATTATTAGTAAAGGACAAATAGTTCTCTTTGACGGTTTCTCTCTTCAGAATGTTTTGCAAGTACCTAAGCTTTCTTAGAGTTTAAGATCACCCGTGAGCTGCACTGTAATGCTACTTTTTTACTTGAATTTGTTTGTTTAGAGATAATCAGGCAAAAATCAATCAAGTAAAGTAGAGAATGGGTGATAAATTTGAAATCAAGGATTTAGGAAATCTGAAATATTTCCTTGGAATGAAGGTGGTCATATCTAAAGAAGGCATCTCCGTGTCTGATAGAAAATACACCATTGATTTGCTTACCGAGATAAGTATGTTGGGATTACTTCTATTATAATACTCGTATCTTCCATCCCATTTGCTAGCTAGAAAGTTGAGAAGATAAGTTAAAAGTTTATCAAGAGTCTCAGACCAAAAACAAAGGAATCTCAGACCAAAAGTGAGAATATCAGGCTTTGTTCAGCCAATATTAAAAGACAGAAAAGACAGAGAGCTAATCTCGATGCATCTCAAGGTTATGGCAGACCCAGATTTAAATACAAAAAAGCCAGAGAGCTAACTTCGGTGCATCTCAGGGCTATGGTAGACCAAGATTTAAAGACAAAAAAGGTAGAGAGCTAATCTTGATGGATCTCAGGACTGTGGCAAACCGAGATCTACAAACAAAAAAGGTAGAGAGTTAATCTCGATACACCTCGAAGTTGTGGCAGATCGAAATTGGAGGACAGAAAAGGTAAAGAGTAAATCTTGGGCCATCTCAGGCTAGAGTTCAACCGAGATTAAAATCAGATAAGAAAATTTTCAAATCTTTTAGGCCATCCCGGGGCTGTGCTCGACTAAGACTGAAAGAAAGAAAGGGAATTTTAAGGTTCTCGGTTGATCTCAAGTTGATCCTGACCGAGATCACTTAAAGGATGTGAGATATATGATTTTCTAAAAATTTCTATTAGGGAAGGGTTAGAGTGGTTTAGATGTAGAGTTTATTTTAACACCCACAAATCTTTATTTTCTCTTTTTACACCATTCCACTTCAAGAGCAAGGTACAAAGAAAAATTTGAGAGAAGTTGAGCTCTCAGGAGAGTTGAAGGGAAGGCAAGTAAGTTATTTGGTTGAGCTCCGATGTACAGTTTCCTATCAAGACGTTTCTAGAAAAGCAAGGCGTTTGGCAAATTGGAGTTGAAGAAGAAAAGTTAGAGCTTGAGGTTTAAATCCAAGTAAGTAAAGCCTTATTTTCTTTGTTTAAGAAGCTCTAGAGCAAGTTGCTAGATTTGGATGTTGAGTTGAACTAGGAATCTATATAGGAGCTCATTTTGGCTAGGGCAAGCTTGTAGAATCGATCTTAAGCGAGCTAGAACCATCTAGGAGTCGAAAGAGATCAAGGTTAGTAAGAAAAGAGTTCTCTTGAGTGGAAAAGACAAAAAGGTAAGAAGTTGAAGAAGTTTCCTTTAGATGGAATCCAAGTCTTACTTAAGTTTCTTGTTATTTTTAGGGTAAGAGGAAATATGAAAAATCTACAAACTAAGAATCTAGCCAAAAGTAGTGTGTGAGAAAAATGAGTTTCAAATGAATTTCTAAACTTTATTAAGTTATATTTATAACATGCTTTGAGTTAAAGTATTTTCAATCATAATTGCGCTATAAATGTATTATAAAGCATGAGTTTCAAGTTTAGAAAAGTTTGATAAAATTTATAAATAAGTATGCATGATCTAAGTTTAAAAGCATTCAATTTGTACATGTTTCCTTGGACAGAAGATTTCCAAGCTAATTATTTGAATGTTGAGTTTATGAAAATATATCTAAGTGATAGATAAGTTTAGGCAAGGCATAATGCAAGAGTGAGATCAAGTTAAGAAGCTGTAGTAGCTAAGTACGAGTTAAGCTAAGTTTAAACTTAAGCTAGCAAATCTTAAGAGCAAAGCATGATTAAATGTTCTGATATTTCTAAGGACAATGCTAGATACACGACTGAGATTGAGATTATGATGATATTATGTGTATAGAGAAAATTATTTCGTTGTTGATGTCGAGTGTATTCCATGACAATGATACTGTCGTGAGTGCCAGATGATAGGAGTACTAGGCGTGTCCTACTACATCGTGGATAAAAGTTAGTAATGAAGATGTTGAGGGTATTGAGCATGCCCTACCATAACGTAGTAAGGTCAAGCTAGTGGATCTTAAGCCATGAGTTGCTTTTCTAGAAATATTTGCCTAGAAAAGTACTTTATAAGATTGTATTATATGTGTTGCATACATGACTCAGCAAACATGTTTTGTTTTAAAAGTTGTCACTCACGAAACTTTATAGCTCATCCTTTCAATGTTTAATTTCCTTTCAGGAAGAGATCGTGGTTCCAACACTTGTTAAAGCATCTGTTTACGCTGCTGGAAGTTGATTAGATCTTTGTATGGCTCATTCCATGCATGCATGATAATTTGTAATTAAGCTAAGAGATGATTATTGTTCGTTGTCTGTAATAGATTAATTTAAGAGTTTTGATTTAAATTTGTTGATTTTGTTTTAGTGTTGTTTGGTTGGGACTCTGAACTTCCTTTTGACTTTATAAGATTGTTGAACAAGTTGTCCATTGGTTAGATGCTTGAGTTATTCCAAGTTTTATATTTAAGTTTAAGTGTTTTCCTCAATGTCTTTATAAGAGATAGTTTTAAGTTCAGGTTAAGCAGGGTTGACAGGTACGTTAGAAGGAGAACGATGTTGGTAGACTTTAATAACTTGTAGAAATATAAGTTATTGCAATATTTATGTAAAATAATGAAGCCTTATTGTATAAGAACAGAAGAAAACATGGGAAAAAGTAGAGAATTTGATTAACTCGTGTATTGCATCTTACAAAAGAACTTTATCCCTATTTTATTGCATGTTATATGTCTTATTGCAGGATATTAGGCAAAAAGAAATAAAACTTGGCGATTGAACATCGTGCATGGAGTCACATTCAACCAACAAGGCGACGAGCAAACAAGCTAGGCAATCTGATGCACTAGTAGACAAATTTGGTTGGCACGAATGATAGAAAAAGGACAAAAGGATAGCTACACGACGTTGATGCAACTTTAACTAGACGTATTAATGAAGTATGGAATAACCTGTCAACATCACTCCCTACCTATAAATAAAAGACTCTACTTCAGAACATAGGGTGCAAATTTTGGATTGGAGAGCAAGCTCATTATCTTCCATTCTTTTTTTCTTGAGTTTTAGGTGAGAGCTTAAAAAAAGAGAGAGAGAGAGAGAGTTCTTCCCTTATCATTTCCCATCAACAAATAGGCAAAAATCAGAGTCAAGGAGTATGAGAAATCATACTCTGAGGCTTGACACATTTCTCTCTATACCATTTTATGATTTTGTTGTGTTAATTTGTAACATGTACTCCATGGCCAAAAGGCCTAAAATTATATTTATAAAATTAGTGTGTTTCTTTTATCATTCTCCTATCTTTTTTTTTTGATATTCTCTTTCAATCTATTTAATTAATTTATGAGTAATATAATGTGTTATTAATATTAGAGAATTCGAATGTATGTTTTATAAGTTTTGTTTAGCTGAATGCGGATATTAAAGCATTGTTTATTTGAGAGAAAGACAATCCCATTGATAGTAATCGCCTGACAAGTGAGAGCACGTATTTAACTAAACAAGCGATAAAGAGATTAACTTAACTTTAAGTATTTGGATCCTAGAGGCAAGTAAGTACGGCGAAGGCGCCGAAAGGATGCTTACCTTAATTTTGAAGTTAATAGATGCTTTGTATCGCCTCAAAATGTTAATACACAATACATTGCAATTAGATAATTAAATATTCCTTCATGCCTCGCTTGCAAATTGAGTTCATTTTCATTTCACTCCATACCCATATGATCACCTTACACCACCAAATGCACCTTAGTGTAAATAATTAGGAAAAAAATTATTCATATTCACACTATATAGATTATATCGCATAGGTTTAGCTACACAAGTTCAATAGGAACATTAATTCTCTGTGTTTGATGTTGGACTAAATAGGAAACCTCTATTTGCTTACACTTGGGTGATAGAGAGGAAAATTTGTATTACACATATGTTATGAGAAGTTCAGCAACACATAGATAGGATTTTCTCCTTTTATCGTATCATTCTATTTTAGTCGCCAATAGGTCGCTCAATTAGAGCTTAAACATGACATATCCACGAACAAATGTATGCACATAATGAAACAAATAAATTTTTTAGGTCGCTCAATTAAAGCTTAAACATAACATATCCAAGAAGAAATGTATGCACATAATGAAACAAGCAGGATTCACGCTGTCATCTTGGACCTAGAGAGGAGGTGCTCGGGATGAGGTGTGACACCTATTAAATTCAACTGTATACTAGGAAACTTAGATGATCAAGTTCCAGTTGATAAAGAATAATATAAACGTCTTATGGTAAATTGATTTACTTATCCCATACTCTTCCTGATATTTCTTTTGCTGTCACCCAGTTTATGCAGGCCCCTTATGAGGAACATATGGAAGTTGTCAACAGATTCTGAGATACTTGAAAACAACATCTGAAGGATTGATGTTTAGAAAGATAGACAGAAAGACCATTGAGGCATACACTGACTCAGACTAAGCATGATCTGTTGTTCACAGAAAGTCTACCTTAAGGTATTTGCTTATTGGTTTGTGTGTGTGTATTTGTTCATGGTTATGTCAAGTAAACTCTAAGTTGTTGACTTAGGCGATTAGGAAGGATTATGTGATAAAAGGTACTTCCTACCTATGCGTTGGGGACTTCCAAATAATAAACATGTAGGACAAGTTTTCCTATTGCTTGCCCAAGTGTAAGCAAAATGATAGGTTTCCTAGGAAGTCTGGGGTCAAACATAGGGAATTTCTATCAAATCTTAGTCATAAAGTTTACTTTTAATCTAGGCAGTATACAATCTCTATACAGTATAAAGTAAAAGTATATCTATGTGCTAAATCTAATATCTAGGCTAGAGATTATGTAAAAGGTGGCATAAAAGGGTGAGAATATGGAGAATGAACTAATTTGTCTTAAGAAAGTGTGAAGGAAGGTCTCTGCATTTTAAGCGATAAAGCTACACAATAGTCCTTGATGCGATAGAGATCAGTTAACTATCTTTTAATTAAGGTAGACACCTCTTAGTTCCTTATACGCCACACTTGCTTGCATCCTATGATGCAAATGATAAAGCTTAATTAAGCAATAGCTATCTAGAAGTTGTTACTTATAAAACTCATATTACCTCTCTTTTAAGGGTGACAACCTCTCGACGCCAAATTATCACGCTTGTTCTCCTTTCGAGATACAAATGATGGAGGTTTAATCGCTAAAATTGAGTTTGCCTCCAAACTCTTTCCTGTGCGTGTTAGCTATGTCCTTTCTACTTACTCTGGTAGTAGTTGGCGACAAACGCTGGCCAAGCGATAGAGTAAAGCTCAACTAATGTGATAAACCTTATAAATTAGACTTCTTATCAAGAACTTATCACAAGCCTAAACTACTTATAACACTTTGACAAATAAACAATAAAGACATGATACATTGAAAAGGGATAAAGTGGCAATGTATTAAAGAATGTAAGCCTTTGGGCACTGTACAATATGAATTCATACATTACAATGAAATACAAAAGATGGAAAGTAAAGAAATGAAAGTCGGCCGCAAAATGCCTAAGCATTCCCTGACTCTTTTACAAGTTAGGGGGGAAGAAAATGGTGGTTCTCTCTCTAGTTTTCTCTAAGCTCTCACTTACAGTTGACAAGAGAAAAGGATAAAAGTCTTATATAAAAGGCGAAAAGGCTAGTCCTTTCTGCTAACTCCAATGACGCTCTCTAGGTATTGATTCATTCAAACTAGACAATGTACATGGTGGGGATAGAGTTCTTTATATAGACTACATTCGGCAGAAAACTTCTATTCTTCTGATCATGTCAGCGCCCGTTGCAGTTCTTGTCAAGTTACACCAACTCCAACTACCATTCTTAGCCACTAGTGAATCTTCATTGCGTGATGATGTGGTTTATTCCTATCACATAGCTTTTACACATTCTCCTCTCTGATTCACTATCTCTTCTTTTCTTTATAATCTTGCAATAAAACACTGAAAAACAAGGTAAAACAAGTGTGGAGACTTAGTAAGTTGTATTTTCTTATATTTTTGAATTCGCGACAGAAGCTACGCGTTTTGACACATTATCTTGTATTTTGGCTCCATTATTCTACCTAAAAAGTCATAATAACTTGTACATCTACAAGTTATCAGTATTCTACCTTCGTTTAGGGTAATCTTATAACTTGGAGGAGTAAGAAGCAAAGTGTTGTAGTTAGGAGTAGCGTTGAGGTTGAATACCAAGCTATGAGTTTGGGAATATGTGAGGAAATTTAGCTCCAAAAAGTCCTATATGATCTTCATCAGGAGTATGAGACACAATTGAAGGTTTTTTGTGATAATAAAGTCGCTATCATTATTGCTAACTAAAGGGATAAGAGCCCTATGCAGCGAAATATTTAATAGAGACCTTACTCAATTTAATAAGGATTCTAAACATACCATTACAGTGGCAAAAAAAAAAAAAAAAAGAAACTAATTTCTAAGGCTAAACATGTTATAAAAAAATATAGAGAAGAGGAAAGAAATATTGACGACTCTGGATCTGTCAATCACCAAGTTGGAGCACCCTACTAAGAAATCTTCCTATTCTCTAAGCTAGAGATTGGTTTGTAGGAACCAAAAATTGGAAGGGAAAAAATTGCAAAGAAAAATTGAGAGAAATCACTGAGTACGCAAATCACAGAACCCTTCTGTCTATTTTTATGTGTATCAATATCTCCAGAAGTTAGAGAGTAAATGGGGAACCTGGAAAAATCACCCACGTTCCCTATTAATTTAACAAATTAAATTAATATTAAAATAAAATTAATTAATTAATTAATTAATTAAATGGGAAACTTTCATAAATATAACAAACTATTAAAATATTTACGGCATGTGTAACAAAACCCATAAAGTTAGCCATTTTTTAAATATTCTAGGTTTCCCCTTCCATCTTTATTCTCCTCTATGAATCGTCTTTCTTCCTTTACTGTTCTTTTTTTTCCATTGCGAATGATTTTTCTTCTTTTCCTTTTATTTTTTTACGTCCCAAATATGATTTCTTTCTATCGTCTTTCTTCTTTTTCGTTGTGTGCATCGTCTTTCTTCTTTTCCTTCATTTAAATTTGGGTAACCAAATCTGATTTCTTTCTATCGTCTTTCTTCTTTTTTTTTTTCACTATCGTCTTTCTTCTTTTCTTTTTTTTTTTTAAGATTTAGGGGTAACAAAATCTTCGTGTATAAAAAGAATCTTAAAAAAATCGTCCCAAAAGAATTAAAAAAATCATTTAACCAAATCTAAATGATCGTGTACCAAAGAATCTTGAAAAAAATAAACGATCATGTAAACAAATCTAAACGGTTGTGTACAAAAAGAATCTTGAAGAAAATCTTTTAGCCAAATCTAAACGATCGTGTAACCAAATTTAAACGACCAAATCTAAACGATTGTACCCAATTAAACAATCGTGTAACCAAATTAAACGATAGAATTGAAAAAATAAATTGTTTAGATTTGGATTGACCAAATCTAAATGATCGTGTACCAAATAATAACCAAATCTAAACGATCGTGTATCAAATATATTACACGCTTTGTACCAAATATATTACGCGCGTTGTTGACGTGGCTTTTTTAGTATTTTCGATTGTGGGCCTGTGGGATTTTTTCGTTTTTAGAATTGTTCTATACAGTATAAATATTTTGCCGCTTTGTTATATTTTTGAAAAGACCCCTAATTAAATTATATTTAATTAGTATTTTATTTAAATCATATTTAAATGAATATCTCTCACATAACTTATAGTTTTAATTTAATTAAATAAAATTAAGGTTAATTTTTATAAATATAACAAAAAACAAAAATATTTACGGTCCGTGTAAAAAATCAAAAACCCATAATTTCAGGTTTACCCTTGAATAATGGTGACCATTTTTCACTTCTTTGTTTTCTTCTTATTTGCGATTTATTAATCTTCTCTTCATATTATTAATTTTTCATACTATTACTTCTTCTTCATTTTACAATATTATGGTTATTTATGTAAATTTTACCAATTTCTTCATTTCCTCTTCCAAAATTTCTTTCTTCATCTTAATTTCTCATTTTTTTCTTCTTGGTATAAGATCAGGTCGTTTAGACTAGGTACAAGGGTATAAGATTATTTAGACTTCCTATGAGATCATTTAGACTTGCTACAAGATCGTTTAGACTAGATATAAGGGTATAAGATCGTTAGACTTGCTACGGGATCGTTTAGAGTTGCTATGAGATCGTTTAAACCAAGTAGAAGGGTACAAGATCGTTTAAACATGGTAGAAGGGTATAAGATCGTTTAAACTTACTATGAGATTATTGTTAAGAGATCACTGCTAAGAGATCGTTTAGATTGGGTACGAGATCTTTTAGACTGGGTACAAAAATCATTTTTTCACGCATGTGTGTCTGGTTAATTGTGGGGGTATTTTTGTTATTTAACGTTGTGGTCTTGTGGGCCTTTTTCTTTTTTAAAATTGTTTTCTATGGTGTAAATATTTTCACGCCTTGTTTTATTTTAAAAAAAACCTCTAAAATTAAACTAAAGGGTCTTTTAAAAAATATAACAAAGTGGAAAAATATTTATACTGTATAGAACAATTTCGAAAACGAAAAAAAGCCCACAGGCCAATAATGAAAAATACCATAAATACCCCGTCAACCACACTGTCAAAAATGCGCGTAATATATTTGGTAGAAAATCATTTAGATTTGATCGTTTAGATTTTGCTATCCAAATCTAACGAACAAATCTAAACGATCGTGTACAAAGAATCTTGCAATCTAAACGATTCCAAATCTAAACGATTTTTTTGCAAGATTCTCTATACACGATCGTTTAATTTGATTATAAATTTTTTTCAAGATTCACAATCATTTAGATTTGGTTATACGATCGTGTAGATTTGGCTAAACGATTTTTTGTACACGATTGTTTAAATTTGGCTACCCAAATCTAAACGATTTTTTTAAAGATTCTTTGGTACATGATCGTATAGATTTGACTATTTTTTGTACACGATCATTTAGATTTGGCTACCCAAATCTAAACGACATTTTTTCAACATCTTTTATATTTACCACACGATCTTGAACAATAAAATAACAGTTTGAAAAAAATAAAAAAATAGATATTTTATATTTGATACACGATCTTGAAACAAATAATAGTTTGGAAAAAAAGAAGAAGAGGAAAAAAGGAAAGACAATGGAAAGAAAAAAATCGCACAGAAAGAGAAGAAGAAAGACGATAAAAGGGAAGGACAAACTTAGAATATTTTAAAAAATTGGCCAATTTCATTGGCTTTTTCATTTTGTTACACGGGTCATAAATATTTTATCCATTTGTTATATTTATGAAAATTTTCTTAAACTAAACTATTAATTAATTGGGATCTTTTAAAAAATATAAAAAAACGACAAAATATTTACACTCTATAGAACAATTCCAAAAACAGAAAAAGCCCAAAGGCCCACCGTGTAAAATACCAAAAATGCCCTGTCAACCATGTCGTCAATAACGCGCGCGTAATATATTTGTGATCGTTTAGATTTGGTTATTGTTTGATATGCGATCGTTTAAATATGGTTCGATATATACGTGATCGTTTAGATATGGTTCAATATATATGCGATCGTTTAGATATAGCTACAACGCGATCATTCAGATATGGCTATAATTTATACGTGATCGTTTAGATATGGCTACAACGCGATCGTTTATATATGGCTATAATTTATACGCGATTGTTTAGTTTAGATATGGCTACAACGCTATCATTTAGATATGACTACAATTTGTACGTGATCGTTTAGATATGGCTACAATTTATACGCGATCGTTTAGACATGGCTACAATTTATCTTTTAATTTTGTTACACGATCGTTTAGATTTGGGAACCCAAATCTAAATGATTTTTTTTTCAAAATTTGGTACACGATTTTTTTAATTCTTTTGTACATGATCATTTAGATTTCTTTACACGATTGTTTAGATTTATTTACATGATCGTTTAGATTTATTTACATGATCGTTTACTTTTTTAAACGATCGTTTACATTTGGCTACTCCGATCTAAATGATTTTTTTTCAAAATTCTTTATACACAATCTTTTATTTTTTTACACGATCTTTTACATTTGGCTACTCCAATCTAAATGATCTTTTTCAAGATTCTTTATACACGATCTTTTAGATTTTGCTATTTTGTAGTACACAGTCTTATACACAGTCGTTTAGATTTGGTTACCAAAACATAAACGCATAAAAAAAAAGAAGAAAGACGATGGAAAAAAATCGCAACGAAAAAAAGAAGAGGAAAAGTAGAAAGACGATGGAAAGAAATCGAAGCAAAAAAAAAACGAAGAGGAAAAGAAGAAAAACGATGGAAAGATTAAACGACATAAAGAAAGAATTGAAAAATAAGAAAGATGATGGAAAGAAATCGCAGAAAAAAGAAAAAGAGAAAAGAAGAAAGACGAAATCACAGGCGAAGATGGGGAAGACGAAATAACAGGAGAAAGACGAATCGGAGTAAAAAAAGAAAGATGGAAGGGCAAACTTGGAATATTTAAAAAATGGCTAACTTTATGGGCTTTGTTATATGGGCTGTAAATAGTTTACAGTTTTGTTACATTTATGTAAGTTTCCCTAATTAATTCTCAAATTATTTAATTGCTAAATTTAATATCTTATATTTAATTTAAACAAAATTTGAATCATATTCAAATATAAATTTCTCTCGTAACCTATAGTTTATTGTGTATCATATACACATTAAATTTTAACCTATATTTATATTATGAATCTAATTCATATTAAATTAATATTTCAACTCATTTAAATATTTTATTCTCTCATAAATTAATTTTTGAATCATATCCAAATTTTAAATTTATATAATAGAGTTTAATTAAAATATAAACTTTATATTATAATGTATCATCGTACATTATATTAATTCCCAAAGTAAATATGAATATTTCAAATTACAACCAATATAAATAGATCTCATAACCCTTTATGAGTTAGGAAGGGGACTTAATGGACCTACAAATTAGAAGCTACAACAATATGAGATTAATTGGCTGAACTCATTAACCACATTAATCAATATTCACTAATGATGGGTACACTCCATTAAAGACTCACAACTAAACTCTTCTCATTGTAGATATATTTATATGTCCATGGATATAGACTAATACTAGTAAGTTAGTCCTTCACAATTGTTCGTAACGCCAGTTAGGTTAAATTACCATTTTACCCTTAGGTTACTTCTAGTCCTTAAATACTAGTGCTCCTCTAATGAATAACTTGTTTATGGTTTAACCACTAAACAGAAACCCTCTTGTGTAATAGAGAGGGCATGCCCTTTTTTCAAGTGTTAGAGACACCATTTAAGGGAACACTTATTTATTTACCCTGAAGTCGGGAAAGAGTGAATTTCATCTTGTGTGATTATGTTTCCAGCTCCCCACTCGGTCTTGTCCCAAAAATAATAAACATATTGAGTTGACAATTTATCCACTGTCACCCGTACAAATCAAAGGACAATCTATCTCGAATAGGAGTTCATAATACACTCAGGATCAAGACTAAGTTACCTAGGTCATTCTAATGAAATTAACTAGTTATGGAGTTACATCTAATGGTTACTATTTCATGGTTCGGTCTTATGCAAACTCATTGCATAGTATACCCTAACTCGCATATCACTTAAATGAACGAGTTGGATCATTGCATTTGTATCAAATACAAAGTGAGCCGTATCCATAGTCTTACCAAGATAAGGTACACGACCTTATCCCTATACTATAGACCCTTTAAGTTGTATCTCGAATATTGATCCCTGTATGTCTTCACATACTGTTTAAAACTCATCAAATAGCTTAGGATGTTAGTTTATTGGTTTTAGATTATTAATAAAAAACTAATAATATAATGAATAATACTTATTGAAATTATAATAATAACACTTTATTAATAACGGTTAATGGATTATATTTACTATCTACAAGTTTTAGGACATATAAAAATCCAATAAACTCCCACTTGGACTAAAACTCTAGTCTGTACGGGATGTAAATAATAAACTAATCCTCAAACATTGGAAATGGTAAAATGTACAAGTATATTACATAAAACGTATATCTAAAAATACCATAAACTATGGTGTCCTCATGCCCATTACACATCTCCCACTTGCCCTAGATTACCTAATATACATATCTTGCAGGCCTAGACTTTCTAGATGACCCTCGAACACTTTAGCCGTGAGAGTCTTCGTAAATGGATCAACAATTTTGTGCTTCGAAGTGATCTTGGTGACGATCACGTCCCCTCGTTGCGCAATCTCTCGTATTAGATGATACTTTCTCTTTATGTGTTTCTCTCGTTTGTGGCTGTGAGGTTGTTTAAAATTGGCAACTGCCTTACTCTTATCATAATATAAAGTTATGGGCATGTTCATGTTTGGAATAACTTTCAAATCATGTAGGAACTTTTTAAGCCAAACATCTTCTTCTGCTGCTTCGCAAGTAACGATGTACTCAACCTTCATAGTAGACTTTACAATGCATCCTTGCTTGATGCTAGGCCGTACCATAACTCTTCCATTCAAGGTCAATACTTATCCGACGTGGATTTTCTAAAATCCTTATCGGTTTGAAAATCAGAGTCAGTGTTTCCTATAAGGATCAAATCCTTAGCTCCACACACAAGCATGTAGTCTCTCTTTCTCCTAAGATACTTGAGAATAATGTTAATCGCTGTCCAGTGGTATATCCCTAGGTTCGACTAATATCTACTGACTATTCCCACTGCATAACAAATGTCTGGCCTAGTGCAAGCCATAATATCATTTAAGTTGCCTACAATTGAGGCATAGGGAATATGTCTTATATCCTCAACTTTTTGAAGTATCTTAGGACACTGTTCTTTAGACAAGTGAACTCCTTGTCTGAAAGGTAATAAATCTTTCTTAGAGTTTTGCATCTAATATCAAACCAACATTTGTCAATATAGGTTTCCTGAGACAGTGCTAGAGTTTTGTTCTAACGATCCCTTATGATTTGTATCACGAGAACATATTGTTGCTCTCCCAAATCTTTTATTTAGAATTGGGCTGCTAGCCAAGTTTTAACATTAGTTAGGTATCCCACATCATTCCCAATGAGGAGGATATCATCCATATAAAGTACTAAGAAAGCTACTCTACCTTTGTTAATTTTCTTGTATACACAAGGTTCATCAACGTTTTGGTCGAAACCATAAGATTTGGTCGCGATATCAAACCTAGTTTTCTAAGATCTGGATGTTTGTTTCAACCCATAAATGGATCAATTCAGTTTATAAACTTTTTGCTCTTAAGCTTGGGTTATGAACCCCTTGAGCTGAGACATAAAGATACTCTCTTCAAGATTTCCATTCAGAAAAGCAGTCTTGACATTATTTTCCATATTTCATAATCATAAAATGTGGCTATGGACAAGAGAATCCTTATAGAATTTAACATAACAATAGGGAAAAAAGTTTCCTCATAGTTAACCTCTTCTCTTTGGGTATACCCTTTTGCTACAAGCCTAACTTTGAAAGTTTATACATTCCCAGCCGAATATCTCTTTCTCTTATAGATCCATTGCACGCTATGGGTTTCACCCCTTTAGTATCTACAAGCTCCTACATTAAATTGAATTACATAAACTCCATTTCAAGGTCCATGGCTTTGACCCATTGATTCTTGCCTACATTATTAATTGCCTGTTTATAGGACAATGAATCCTTAATGCCATCATCTAGTATGATAACTTGAGTTTCAGTTAAACCCAAGTAACGGTTAGGTTGTGATACAATCCTCTCACTTTTTCGAGGCATTCTCAATGATTGAAAAGGATGAGGTTGACCTGATGTGTTGGTTTCATCAACTCTTGATGAGGGACTAACTTCATCAAGAACCCTTGTTGATTCATTAGTAGCTTCATTTAATACTAATTTACTTTGTGGTTTATGATCTCTCATGTGGTCTTCTTTCAAGAAAGTAGCATTTATCGATACAAACACTTTGTTTTCTTATGGATTGAAGAATAAACCACCTCTCGTTTCTTTAGGATAACCAACAAATTGGCATAACCTTGAACAAGGTTCTAACTTCTTGGGATTTGTCACTAACACGTGTGCTAGACAACTTTAGATTCTGAAGTGAGTTAAACTAGATTTACGTCCTCTCCATAACTCAAAAGGTGTTTTAGAAACACTTTTCGAGGAAACATTGTTCAAGACATTAACTACAGTCTCTACTGCATACTACCAAAAAGAGCTAGGCAATTAAGCATAGCTCATCAATGAACGAACCATGTCTAACAATGTTCTATTTCTCCTTTATGATACACCATTTTATTAAGGTGTACCAGATGCTGAGAGTTGTGATTGGATTTCCTGTTTTATCATATGGTCCTAGAATCTTAAATCCATGTACTCTCCACCTCGATAAGATCGAAGTATTTTAATCTTTATACTTAATAAATTTTCAACTTTAGTCTTATACTCCTTAAACTTTTCAAGAGCTTTAGATTTATGCTTTATCAAGTATAAATAACCATATCTTGAATAATCATCTATAAAAGAGATGGAAGTATTCAAAATCTCTTCTAGCTTTTACATTCATCGGTCCACAGAGGTCTGAATGTATAAGTTCTAAGGGATCTTTGACTCTATAACCTTTTTCAGTAAAAGGTCTTTTAGTCATTTTTTTCTTTAAGTCAAGATTCACATGGAGGTAATGAATCATCTCCTAACTCATCTAGAAGTTCATTTTTTACCAATATTCCAATCTGATCGAGATTAATGTGACATAACCTAAAATGCCAAAGATAAGTATTGTTATTTGGAGAAATTCTTTGACTTTTAATTTGAGTGTTAGCAGTTTTAAACATCTCATGATTTATAACTAATTTTGCTTCTTTAGGTCTTAATACATGTAAGTTGTTTTGAAGTTTAGCTGAACATATATGTACACTATTATTAGAAATGAACACTTTATTCAAAGAAAAAGTTTCATTAAATTATTTTTCAATAAGAAAAGAAATAGATATAAGGTTCCTTTTAATCTTAGGAACTATGTATAATTCTTCTAAAAACAGGAATCTATTTCTGAAAAACAACTTAGCATCTCCCACTGCGTGAGCTAAAAAAAACATCTTCTACTGCGTGAGCTGAAATGACATCTCCCACTGTGTGAGCTGAAATGATATCTCTCGTTCCAACCTTGAGCGTTATCTCACCTTCCTCGAGCTACTTGAAGGAACTAGTATCTTGTAAAGAATAAACATGGTTAGTGGCTCTTAAATCAAGTATTTAGACATTTTGATCATTTTCCACTAAACATGTTTCTAAAACAAGTAAATCAACTTTACCTTCTTTTCCATTCTTCTTCTTTGCAAGGTATTTTGGGCAATTTCTTTTATAATGTCTATTCACATTGCAGAGAAAAGATTTCCCCTTATCGACTACCTTAGCCTTCCTTTTGCCCTTAGCAATAGCAGTAGGATGATTCCCCTTCCCTTCTTTCTTTTTTTGGATTTTCTTAAACCAGAGGATGAAGGTGTAGACTTGGTTTTAGAGGATGAACCCTACTGAAGCCTCTTGGAATGGGCAACATTTGATTCTTCTTCTTTCTGTCCCTTAAACATCTCTTAGAGGGAGTCAATGATCTGACATGCAGTGACCATTGTCTCATGTTTCTTGCTTAGTATGTTAGACATACTGGCCAAGATGTAGATGCAGACCTTGTCAATGGCCTTTGTCCAACGGTCATATGCATCCTTCACAATCTATGATGCATTTCGAGTAGGGGAAGGAGGACATTCCTCTATTAAGACAGTGTAGATCATTGATAACCAGAATCATATTCAATTTCGATTTTCACGTCACATAATTTTCACCAGTTAATAGTTCATTTTTAAGTAGTGAAATAACAAAAAATTGACCGTATTAGTTATCTTTGTCTTAACCTATTACATTAAATAATCCAATCAATTCAGCAAGAGAAAAAAAAAACAATTAAAGAACCCTAATCAAGCAAATGATTTAGTTTTTGCAACGATACTTCAGAAGTTTAGAGCAACAGTTACCAAAGGGTGGTAAATTATTTCTCTCCTGAATTGAGAGACAATCTCAGCTAATTACTAATACGAGAATAACTCTTATTCCTATAGTTCTTAGCTACCGTTGTTCGATTAAGGATTCATTAACTTACTTAATTTATTTCGTAAGTGTGACCCTGCCATTTTCAGATCTAAGAGGTACGCTTTAACAGGCTACTGTTAGGAAAAACAACTGTTGAAGATTAACCTAAGAAACCCTATCCATTTTTGGAGTTTGCGTTTTCTGACTTCTATGATTAGGCCTTCTGAAGGGATGGTCGCTCTAGGACGACACGCAGGCATATCATAGAAATCTCACGGTACAACCTAATGGAGGAGACTGTAGGATACATTGACACGTGTCCTTCTCCTACTTACTATGAATGTTTTTCCTATTCACCTTGTTATTGATCCATACAAACACTTTTCGAAGGAGTCAACGCTTAAGGCAACACGAAGTTATGGATCTCACGTGTGAACTCTTAGGGACGTGAGAGCTAAAAATTGATATATCATATATACCATCTTTCCCCCACTAAAATGTTCTATTACTTTAGGGTTCGGTGTACTTAGCTAAATTCCGACTAAATGAATCTAACTAAGTCTTTTCTTAGTATAACTCTTATAATAAAAATTTTCTCTAAAATTTTTAGGTGTATTAAACCATTTAATTTACCCAGTGACATATTATACTAATAAGAATAAGGTTAATTCAATGCCGGTTTCGGATCAATTTCCAGGTAGGAGGTGTTCCGTAAACGGTTAACTTAAGTACCCCAGCCTTAGACAAAATTTTACCGGTGAATTTCTCTTATAACATTAAATTTTATTTGTCCTACTTAGTTTCATTAAGCTAAAATAAGACTTAATTCTAATCCTATTAGAACTAATGTGATCTTAGGTCTATTTAATCAAGTATACACAAGACATTAATTAAAATACAACAAATCATATTTAACAAAATAATGTCATGCATCATGCTTATCCAATTTCATATATTTAAAATATCAACAAATCATATTTAACAAAATATGAACTAATGCCAAACCGCTGCACCCATGCCATTCAGATGCTGAACTGAGCCAATTAGAGCCGACCATGTTGAACCAAGCCATCTGCCAGCCGTCATCGCAAGCCGTAAAAGAAGTTATGCCAAGCCGCGCCTCCTTAGTAACTGGTGATGTCACACTGATGTCACCTTCTTCAACCTTGCGACGCTGATTTTTTTGAATGCCGCTCAGTTTCTACGTAGTGCCGAAAAATCACCAAATGAGACCTTTTGGTTGTCCGTTTTGGGCGAAAAAGGTACCGTTTTTCTAAAAAAAAAAAATCCGAATCCAATTTTGGACTCTAAATTCCAAGATTTACAAACTAAAATGTCCAAAAAGTGCAAGGGCTTTTACATTTTGATCCTATCAAAACAGTAAATCTATAGCCAAAATTACAAAAACATTCAATTGCAAAATTTCTCACATTCACAAATGCATATCCCACGAAACTATGCAAATGTTTAAAATTCCTAATTAAAAATCGACCTAGCTCTGATACGAATTAAAGGGATAAGAGCTCTAAGACGCAAAATATTTAATAAAGACCTTACTCAATTTAATAGAAATTCTAAAAATACTATTTCATTGACAAAAAGTACAGAAACTAATTTCTAAGGTTAAGCATGATATAGAAAAAATACAGAGAAAAGGAAACGACTCTAGATTTGTGAATCACCCAATTGAGACACCACCACTCAAAAACCTTCCTATTCTCTAAGCTAGAGATCGATTTGTGGGAACCAAAAATTAGATGGGAAAAAATTGTAGAAAAAATTGAGAGAAATCATTGAGTACGCAAATCACAGAACCCTTCTATCTATTTTTTTGCATACCAATATCTCTCTCTTCTTGGAAGTTAGAGAGTAAATGGGAACGTGGGAAAATCACCCACGTTTTCTATTAATTTAACAAAATAAATTAATATTACAATTAAAATCAATAAATAAATAATTAAATAAACAATTTATTGAATCATATTTAATTACTATTTCATTTAACTCATACTTAAATGAATCTCTCTCACACAACCGATAATTTTAATTTAATTAATTTAATTCAATCAAGTCTAATTAAATAAAATTAAACTAAACTATTAATTAATTCTTCAATTAATTAATTGGTAAAATAAATATTAGGTTAAAATTGTCATAAATATAACAAAACATCAAAATATTTACGGCTCATGTAACAAAATCAAAAAGCCTATGATATTTTCATAAGTTCTAGGTTTGCCCTTGAATAATGCTGACCTTTTTTTCATTTCTTTTTCTTCACGATTTATTTATCTCCTCTTCATATTATTAATTTCTTTATACTATTACTTCTTCTTCATTTTACAATATTATGGCTAGTTATGTAAATATTTACCAATTTCTTCATTTCCTCTTTTAGAATTTCTTTCTTTTTCTTTACTTCTCATCTTTTTTTCTTTTTCTTCTTGGTACAAGGTCGTATCCTTTAGACTAGGTACAAGGGTACAAGATCTTTTAGACTAAGTAGAAGGGTATAAGATTGTTTAGACTTGCTACGAGATCGTTTAGATTTGCTATGGGATCGTTTAGACTTGCTATGAGATCGTTTAGACTTGCTATGAGATCGTTTAAACCAGGTAGAAAGTTACAAGATCATTTAGATTTGGTATAGTGGTACAAAATCGTTTAGACTTGGTATAAGGGTATAAGATTGTTTAAATTTGCTACGAGATTGTTTAGACTTGCTATGAGATTGTTTCTAAGAGATTGTTGCTAAGGGATCGTTGCTAAGAGATTGTTGCTAAGAGATCGTTTAGACTGGATATCAGATCATTTAGACTGGGTACATAATCATTTCTTTACGCGTGTGTGGCTGATTTAATAGCGATGGTATTTTTATTATTTCACGAAGTAGGCTTGTGAGTTTTTTCCTTTTTTAAAATTGTTCCATACGATGTAAATATTTTTGCGCTTTGTTCTATTTTTGAAAAAACCCTATCTTATATTTAGTTTAATCCAAATTTGAATCATATTCAAGTATAAATTTCTCTCATAACTTATAGTTTTAATATAAATCTAATTCATATTAAATTAATATTTGAACTCATTTAAATATTTTATTCTCTCACGAATTAATTTTTTAAATCATATCCAAAATTAAATTTATATAATAAAGGTTAATTAAAATATAATGTATCACCATACACTATATTAATTCCCAAAGTAAATTTGAACATTTCAAATTACAACCAATATAAATAGATCTCGTTATCCTTTACGAACTAGAAAGGGGACCTAATGGACCTACAGATCAGAAGCTACAAGAATATGAGATTAATTGGCTAAACTCATTAACCACATTAATCAATATTTGTTAATGTTGTGTACACACCACTAAAGACTCACAACTGAACTCTTCTCATTGTAGATATATTTCTCTGTACATGGATATAGTCTAATACTGGTAAGTTAGTCCTTCACAAGTATTTGTAACGCAAGTTGGGTCAAATTGCCATTTTACCCTTAGGTTACTTCTTATCCTTGAATATCAGTGCTCCTATAATGAATAACATGTTTATGATTTAGCCACTAAACAGAAACCCTTCTCGTGCCATAGAGAGTGTAGAGCCCTTTGTTCAAGTTCTAAAGACACCATTTAAGGGAATGCTTATCTATTTACCCTAAAGTTGGGAAGGAGTGAATTTCATCTTGTGTGATTATGTTCCCAGCTTCGCACTCTGTCTTGTTCCCAAAATGATAATCATATCGAGTCGGAAATTTGGCCATTCTCACCGATACAAATCAAAGGACAATCTCTCGCAGACATGAGTTCATAATACACTCAGAATTAAGACTAAGTTACCTTGGTCATCCTAATGAAACAGAAACCAACTAGTTAACGGAGTTACATTTAGTGGTTACTATTTAGTGGTCCGGTTGTATGCAAACTCATTGCATAGGATAACCTCACTCGTACATGACCTACATGAACACGTTGGATCATTGCATTTACATCAAATAGAAAGTGAGCCGTATCCATAATGTTACCATGATAAGGTACCCAACCTTATCCTTATATTATTGACCCTTAAGCTGTATCTCAAACATTGATCCCTATATGTCTTTACATACTATTCAAGACTCATTAAACAACTTAGGATGTTAGTTTATTGGATTTAGGTTATTAAGATAAATCTAATAATATAATCAATAATACTTATTGAAATTATAATAATAACACTGAATTAATAACAATCAATGGATTACATTTAATATCTACAAGTTTTAAGACATAAAACCCAATACTAAGAATCCTGTTCAACATGATAGAACTAAACATGTTGAGATTGATTGGCATTTCATCAAAGAAAGACTTGATAGTGGGAGCATATGCATTCTGTACATCTCTTTGAGCCAACAAATTACTAATGTTCTCACCAAGGGGCTAGAGGCTTCTCAGACCAAAATTTGACTTTTGTTTTAACAAGTTGAGCCTCATTGATATTCACGTTCCAACTTGAGGGGGAGTATTAGAATTAGTGGGCTTGGCCCATAGGGTATTTATGGAAAGATTTACCCTAATTCCTAAATCTTTTTTCTTATTCTATTATGTATCATTGTACCTATTATTCATCCCAAAATAATAAAACAACAATATTTTGGTTTTTCTTCTAGTACTTGAGTTTTCACGTAAGCCTTAGTTTTATGTTTATTTCTTTCAATAAAGGGAGCTTTGGAAAACAAATTCTCTCATTTTACTCGTGCAATTTGAGTAATTTTAGTTGTAAAATAAGCTCGTGTGTTCTAGTTTCTAAGGTAGGACTACTAGTTGAAGAAGAGGCGGGGAAGATGTTCATCCATTTAAGAGAAGCTTCAAAGGTCATTATTGGGTAAATTTTGAGTAGTGTTGATTGTTCAAAGGCTACATAGCTCATTGCTTTGAATTGGAAGCTGGAACTTTGAAGCAATGTAGGTGAGAGGTTAAGGAAGAAGTTTGTAGAAGGAAGTTTCTTTATTTGAGTTTTGGATTCTTAGTTATAAATTTATAAAGTTAAGTATGGACTTTCATATGTTAGGCAACGATGTTAGACCATGAACTTGAGGGCTAGGCATTAAAACTAGTTGGAAATAGGTTCTTAGGTGAGTTTCCATACACAACATTAGAGACAAGGCAAGGCAAGCACAAAGGGCAACTACTATGGTCATTAAGAGCTTAGTTGCTCGGGTGTTTTGTAGTGTTAAACTGCTAGATAGTTTCATGACGCATTAGACACAAGGTAGACACCTAGGGCATGCAACTGTGAGGTTAGCCATCGCTATCTAAGGCCATGCCAAGGCTTGTCCGTTTGCGCCTGACATGCCCATCAACAGTATCAATGCATGTTCGGTGACATAGTTCCGAACATGGAATTTTGAGATTTTGGTGATTTTAAATTGTTTTGTGGATATTTTCTAAGTATGAGAAAGTTAATTTGGAATTTTAATTTCCATATGTCAAATAAAGAAGGAGGAAAAAGGAGTTTATAAGCCAAGGGTTGAGGTACAAGTTGTGAATGATAAAATGAATTTCAATGTTTATTCTTAAATAAACAAGAGTTTCTAGCAAATTGTTTCTAAGCATGCTTTGAGAATTCTTAAGTGATGTTTCTCTACTGATTTAGAATGTTATTTGCAAAGCATGAGTTTGATAAAGAATTTATACTAAGCATGTTTTATAAGTTATTTCCAAGCATGTGTCATAACACATTAGATTTGAAAGCCTAGTTCTGAGTATTAAAGCAAGTGTTTATACAAGTATGATTTCAAGTTAAAGATTTTAAGAATGTTTTACATGAATCTGTACTCGATTGTTCAAATTTAACCCTCTAACATAGTTAAGTTGTGTACAAGTGTTCTATATTGATGCGAGGGCAACTTAGGCATAGTTTTTAGTACATCAGTGAGGGTACAAAGTATTGTTGCAGGACCCATGTCTGAATAAAAGGGTCATTTTGACTAAGTGTAAGGAAAAAGGCATTTTGTAAGGAAGCATGCATTTTGAAATTGGCATTAAAGTGAGGCGACACTTTGAAGAAGTATATGTTCGACACAAAAAATGAGGAGTTCTAAAGTTTAACGCGAGACGAAGCCAGGCGAAGAAACCTCTGAGCTTGATTTGATAGCGGTTTACGTGTAAGGTTAAGCTTAAGCATGGTTAAGATAAACATTAAGCTTACACATGTAAAGTTCCATGTAGGAGTTGTCAAGTTATTAGGACTCAAGGATGACTAATCTATTTTAAAGATTAGTATAAATAAAAGGGAATGGACAAGAAAGGAGGATTGCGCAAAGATCATTAGTATTGTTCTACTAAAAAGAAGAAGTATTAGGAAAGAAGAAGAGACCTGAAGCCAGGCATTTTGAAGGGAAACTTAGTGTAGTGAATGATTTAGTTTCCAATTGTTTAATGTTTTCAATGCTTCTTTCAGAATTTCTTATTCATTGTAAAGTTGTTTCTACGTGACTAACATTTATGTAAGGAATGATTATTCTAAAGAAAAGTTCTTATGTGAAGTAAGGTTTTATATGTGATGAATGCTTTGTATTGTACGTTATATTGTAAACCATTAGTATTATTCGTATCAATGAAGCTAACTATGATGCACATAAGGAGTAAAGGCAGCCATGTAGAAAAAGACTGCATGGTGGGAGAAGCTGGTCAATGCGTAAAAAGAGTGTAACGCCCTGAATTTTCGAGGTAATTTTTTTTTATCATTTTATGTAATCTTTCGGAAATTTAAAATTTTGTAAAATGATAAATAATAATATAATATTAATTATATTATTATTATTAGGTATTATTATCATTATAATTTAATATTAATACTTTTATTATTATTTAATATTAATACTAATATTATTATTTAATATTATTATAATTATTTAATATTAATATTTTATTTTAAATTATTATTAGGTATATATATATATATATAATAATAATATTTTATTTTTATTTTTTTAAAACCCTAAAGAATCGCGCGCGCCCCCCCTCTCTTTCGAATTCTTCTTCTTCTTCATCGTCTTCCGCTTGCGAACGCCGCCGCCGTCTCTCCAGCTTTCTCTCTTCCGCTCGCGTTCCGTCGTCGTCCCATCTCTGTCTCCGTCCGCTGTCACCGTCCTCTGTCTCCGTCTCCATCTCCGTCGGTGTTCTTAGCTCCACCGTTCGTTCGCCGCAGCCACCATCCGCGCGTTGCACCGTCTGCCGTCCATCTGCAGCCGTTGTCCCCTCTCTCTTCGTCTCTGCCACCGCCGGCGGCTTCTCCCTTCTCTTCTCGTGTTCTCGACGCAGACAGAACACCGAGGGGAGCGCCGTCGTTGTCGGAAGGAGGAAGGAGTAAATCGAGCCGCGAAGTGAAGCCGACCCGAGCCACGAATCCGAACCGAACCGAGCCGCGAGTCGAGCCGCAAACCGAGTTGAGCCGAGCCGCGAGCCGAGCCGCAAGCCAAGTTGAGCTGAGCCGCGAGCAGAACCGCAAGCCGAGTTTAGCCGAGCTGCGAGCCGAGCCGCAAGCCGAGTTGAGCCGAGCTGCGAGCCGAGCCGTAATCCGAGTTGAGCCGAGCCGTAAGCCGAGGCGTGGACTGATCCAAGCCGAGCCGAGCCGCGAGCTGGCCAACCCAAGCCGCGAGCCGAGCCGAGCCGAGCCGAACACCTCCAAGCCGAGCCGAGCTCACTGTTCATCGAGCCACCTAAGCCTTCCTTCCTCCACTTCGGGTCACGGTGAGTCTTCGGTAAGGATTATTTTGATGAATTTCCTAATGTTGCTACATCCGATTCGAATTTGAATATTGGAATAAGATTTGGTCGTACCTTTCATCCCTTGAAGGTATTAAGGAGTTGACGTTTAAGTTCTCGGGTTCCGCGGCAGACTTGTTTTGAGATAGCTTTCCTTTCCTTGGGTAAGTCAACGGATGTTGCTTAGGACCATTTAAAATGACTCCTACTAGTATCATCGATTAAAACCTTCGTGTTTTCGTTTAGGTGGATTCGTTGAGCGTGGACTCGATCGAGGGGCATAACCGAGAATCAGGTAAGGGTTTTCCTACTACTGGACCTCGGATCGAGGCTGGAAACGTAGTAATCAACAGGGGATTACACGTTAATAACTGTACTGAATAAATGCATGTGTGTTTGACTTTAAGTATCGTTGCTATGTTCTTGTCTGATGTAAAGGTAACGCGACCGTTAGTTGTAGCTTGTGTGCCATCGGGTGTAAGGAATAGCGTACAGATAGGCACCGATGCCGGATGTTTGGTATATTGTAGTTATATTAATAGGCTACGTTGTAGAATGAAATTGTACGTCGATGGACCTTAAAGTTTTACGGTTAGGTACGTGGTAGCCTTCGGTCGGGACATTGATCATGGAGTTTGGTCGGGGAAGGACGGCGAGTCCGATTTTGATTGATTAGTTGACTGGGTCTAGGGGTTATCACAATGGTGTGCGAATTGGAAATGCGTATAGCATCTGAGGATGTAGTTGTTTAAACCTATACTTTTTGACAGGCAAAGCCTATGGCGGAATTGTAATACGAATGTTGTTGGGGTATAACTGTTGTAGACGATTTAGTATGGACTGAGGGGTAACGGTTAGCTTCATCTATGGGGTAGTGTACCTTACAGAAATGTGCATCCTTCGGGAGCACTAGACTGATATGTGCATCCTTCGGGAGCACTAGACTGATATGTGTATCCTTCGGGAGCACTAGACTGATATGTGCATCCTTCGAGAGCACTAGACTGATATGTGCATCCCTCGGGATCACTAGACTGATAGGTGTATCCTTCGGGATCATGTGACTGATATGTGCGTGCTACGAGACCACTAGACTGTTATGTAGGGTACCCCTGAATAGGAAGTTAACTGTTGTTCCCTATCGGGCCCAGTAGTGGGTCCCTTACTGGGTATATTTATACTCACCCCTTTTCTCTTCTTTAACTTTTCAGGTAAGGGTACAGCGAGGGGCAGACCGACGAGATGCAGGAAGGATGCGTGAAGGCCATATGGACGTGTCTGGTTTTCTTATTGCTTCCGCTGATGTATTTTGTTAGAATATTTGGTTTTGTGATTTTGAGTTGATGACCTGAGTTTTTATTTGAAACTTTTGTGGCTGTGATTTAAAATAGGGCCCGAAACTGTTTTTGTAATATTTCCAACGTTTTAAGGAATCGTAACCGGTCCGTTATGAATTTTGTGTTGTGTGGTCGAGTCTTAGTACTGAGTAGTGACCTCAGCTTAGTCCGGAAAGTTGGGTCATTACAAAGAGCGTGTTAAGCCTAACGACCTAAGCAACAAAAAATGAACTAATATATTCTTTAGTGGATTCTGTTGATGAAAAGGACATCACAGTAGTCTATGCGTGGGAATGGTTCATGTTATCGATGAAAGGAGGATGGCAGACTAATGTATGTTTAATGTTTTATGAATAAGGCATTGAAGTCATGTTTGTGAAAGTGATTTCATGAAATGTTTGTCCTAAAAGGTTTTCTAAACTATCATTCACTAAGTCTTTGACTTACGTTTTAAGTTTTTCCTCTCTAGGTGATTGAGTGTTTTGTCAAGTAAAGAAGAATAAGATAAGTTGTTACGTGTGGAAGCTAAGGAAGAGATTTAAGCTCTTTTACTTTGTATTTATTATAAATAGGAAATTGTTTTGTTTATAGAAGCCTTGCCGCAAGGAGTTGCATCTCTATTGTATGAGAGCTAGGCAAGGCGTTCAAGTTTAAGATTAACTCTTGTACTAAATAAGTAAGGAAAATGTAATTATATAACACTTGGTTCAAGATAAGAAATTGTTTGTTTATCAGTTTTATTGGAAGTTAAATTAATCTTTTTACTTCGTGTCAGAGTATAAGTGTAAGACTTAAGTGAGCATTCTGGCGTTTCACTTGAAGCATCAAAGATACTCAAGGTCTTGTCTTGTGCCGCATAGTGAGATTTTGGATGCATGTAGGGCCAGCGCGACAATTGTACCTACGAAGAAGGTTACAGTTTGACTGTGCCTAGTTAAGATGGTGTTGTATCAAATGACAATGAGGTATGTGGTCACCCAGTTTCAGTTATAAACGAGTTATAGAGTAATCTAGAGTAAAGCTTTATGACACGATATTTACTTGCATATTTCAAGCTAAACATTAGGCATAAAGCATGTTTACTTACTGATTTTTTAAACTCATCATTTCAAAATGCTTTCTCACTTTCCAAGTAAAGATTGTTGTGCCTGAGCTTGCCCTAAAACTAGAAATGTCCATGGGACGGGGCCGGGGATGCCACTTTTCGTCCTCGTCCCCGCCTCCTATACCATTCCCCATCCCCACCAAATTCTCCGTGGGGAACGAGGCAGGGATTTGGCGGGGGTCGGGTTCCCCGCAGGGAAATATTCCCTGTTTTTTTTAAAAGTTTAATCCCATTTTCATTTGAAATGTATATACATTTCCAATGCTGTTTTATTTTTGATAGAATATTATCAATTTTCTTATTTAAAACAATTCAAAATGTCAAATTCTCTTTGTTGATAAAAATAAAAATTCAACTAGTAAAAGATACTTTTAAAAATCCATCCATAAAATTCAAAAATCCATACAAAAAAGTCAAAGATCAACCCATAAGTATTCTAACAAAGTCTCCAATTACATCATATAATTTTTAAGACACAATAATATATACTTTTTAAGAAAAGTTCACAACAAAGAAATGAAATTAGGGGAAAAAAATATAGAAAAGGAATAGATAAAAAAAAAAAAAGAAAGAAAGGAAGAATGTCAAAATAGTTTTTTTTAAACTCTTTTACATATTATTAAATAAGTAAATACATAAATATTTATAATTATATTTAGGGAAATTTTTATAAATATAACAAACGGGTAAAAAATTTACGGCCCGTGTAACAAAGCTCATATAAATATCCATTTTTTAAATATTTCATGTTTGCCCTTCCCTTTTATCGTCTTTTTTCACCTCTTCATCTGTGAATTTTTATCATCTGCGAATTTTATCGTCTTTCTTTTTTTCCTCTTCTTTTTTTCCAAACTGTTATTTGGTTTAAGATTGTGTATCAAATATAAGAGATCTATTTTTTTCAAACTTTTATTTGGTTGTTCACAAGATCGTGTACTAAATATAAATATAAAAGAATTGAAAAACGTCATTTAGATTTAGCTACCCAAATGTAAACGACCGTGTACAAAAAATAGTAAAATTTAAAAGATCGTGTATAAAGAATCTTGAAAAAATCATTTAGATTGGAGTAGCCGAATATAAACGATCGTGTAGAAAGGGTAAACGATCGTGTAAAAAAACAAAGCATCGTGTAAACAAATCTAAATGATCGTGTACCAAAAGAATTAAAATAAATCGTTTAGCCAAATCTAAACGATCGTATACCAAAATTTGAGCCAAATCCAAACGATCGAGTAACCAAATTTAAACGTAACCAAATTAAACAATCTGTAACAAAATTAAACGATAGAATTGAAAAAAATAAATTGTAGCCAAATCTAAACGACCAAATCTCAACGATCGTATACCAAACAATAGCTAAATCTAAATGATCGTGTACCAAATATATTACGCGCGTGTTGTTAACGACGTGGTCGATGGGGTATTTTTGGTATTTTCCATGATGGGCCTATGGGCTTTTTCCGTTTTCAGAATTATTCTATACCGTGTAAATATTTTTCCGCTTTGTTATATTTTTTAAAAGACCCCTTATATTTAATTATATATATATCTTTGCAGTCAAGACACAGAGCCCTCCATTGGTTGATGTTATCTATTCTTTTGGTGTACAACTTCGAGTATATGAAAGCAGTTTGTGGCAATTCACCATACTAAACTCTAATGGAGTTCGTGATCATATCTTATAGCTTCTAAACTAAGAAGGAAGCAGCAAAAGGTGATTTTTGTTGTGGTTGGTTTTCTTGCACCACATTCTTCCCTTTCTCACCGGCTTTGACAATAAGAGTTTGACTCAACTCAGCAGTTTTACGAGTATAAATTTGCTCTTTCAAAGCTGTGATCTCATGGACTCGTTCCTCGACAGCTTTCATCGAGAGATTAATTTTCCTCTCTATCTCTGCCATGGTGGCCTCGACTATGACATCAGCTATCATGACAGACACTACTTCAAGATATGATTCTTCCTATAATAGATCAGAAGCATGAGTAGGGTCGTCAGACAAAGGATTCTCTCTGATGATGATCTAACCTTTAGAAGATTCTATTAGTTGTTCTCAACTTTTCTTTGTGAGGATAAAACTTTGTTTTGTTCTTGCATGCTCCTCATTGAATGACTCTGGGCGATAAGTCTTGTATAAGTGTCGTTTGTGATAGTAGCTTTGGATGCAACTTTCCTTAGTGCCATTAGTTTGCTTGTAGATTTGGATGATGAGAGAGAGATGAAAGGTAAAGATGTCACACTGGACGTGCCAATTTATTCACACGAGATTTTTAGAGAAATTTGATTAATGGAGTTGAACTTGTGTTGATGTTGTATTTATGTTGATTTGATGTGATGTGGTTCGATCTCTAGAATTTGATCCTTTTATTCTCTCTTAGTTGGATGCTTACGCTTGATTTGAGGAAGTGGAGCACGTCATGTTCTTGAACTTAGAGTCTTGGAAGAAAGCTTGTATCTTCAAAGGAGCTTCATTGTTTGAGGGTGGTCGACTTTAGGAGTTAGAGAGTCTCTAGTTCTTGGGAGAATTCTCTCTAGACCTTCTGGAGTAAAAATTTTTCAACCCCCACAAATGAAGAAAGTTCGTCTATTTATAGAGTTCTCTGGTAGGCTTTTATAGACTTGGGCCTCGTTGGTCCATGGACCAAACCCATGAGCTAAACCACATGGGTTTGGGTCATATTTAACCTTTGTGCTAAATTAAGCTTATTTTTTGGCTCAATTAAATTTTAGCCTGAGTAAATAATATTTAATTAGACTAAAGTAATTAATTTGATCCAACGGTCATAATAAATATGCGACATCATCAGAATTGGCCAATTTATGTCTTTAATTTGAATTTGGGACACATGCCAATTTTTAGTTAATTTCAAATTCAATTATTTTTTAATAAATGACATGACAATTTGTGATTGGTCCCAAAATTTCTTATTCCACAGTGTGTTCAAAGAAGTAAGTTCCACAAATACATGATTGTTCATTTCTCATCAATTAGAGGTCTTGGATCTTGTACAAATTGTTAGGATTTAAGCAAGTTGAACTCTCAAACAATTTAATTAATAATAATTTTAATTCTAAAATCTTCTTTGATTGTTTCTTACCCTATGATAAAGATTGCACCCAAAACCAATGCCCTTGCCTCTTTTATTTTTTCTTTGAGAAGTTTTATTCTAATTTTGTTGAGTTGGATTAAAATTCCCTTCAATTTTCTTTTGATTTTTGTCCAAACAATTGTTCTTTAAATTCTTGCATTACTTTTTGATATTTCCTCTTGTGTACTAACAAATTTTCCCATTAGTTTTGATTTTAAGAAAGTTTTCTATTCCTTAAGCACTCCCTTGGGTCTAACCCTTACTCCTATATACTTTGGTAAAACATATTGAGTAGGGAAAATTATAAATACTTTTTGAGGCGAAAACGTTAAGACTTCCCTTGTTTCAATCTTCTTTGTTTGCAATTATAACCAACTCTTGTTTCTATAATTTCATTTAGTTGCAATTTCTTGTCATAAAATGATCTTACCTAGCATTAGTTTTTGCTATACACTTCCGTTCGTCATCGATGCTCTTGCTTTTTCATGTATTGTCTGCTAATATGAGAATGTCATTTGATGTACCTAAGCTCAATATCTATACCATTGTTGATAGAATGTTCAATAACATCCAAATTTCTCAATTGTCCCAAGTTGATATTTGTAGAGCCAAATATCTAGTCCAATCTTGTTCATGTTTTTTTCCCTATAAATAGTGTGTATAAAAATTCCAAAATTTGTGGTAGTTTCCCAAATAAAGAAGATGATCTAAGCGATGATGTAGGAGCTTCTAAAGTTTAAAATAGATCAGCTCCTTATCACAAGTGCCTAAGCTTCATGGTACTTCTAGCCCACATAAGCTTAAAAACAACTTAGTTGAACTACATTATAACTTGATTGTTTTATAGATAGTACGTAGATGGGTTAAGAGAAACTTTAAGTTCAATCCAATATAAAAAGGCAAAAGAAAAAAACTAATTTGGACTATATTATGACAGAAGGGAAACAAATTTCTGTAAAAGCGTGTGATCATCGTGGTTTTAATGAGGATACACATACGTTCATTTGTTTGAATTTATATCCAAAAACTCGTAGTTTGTAATCATGTCCTATTCAATAAAGTCGTTATTGAGTAATTGAATACTATAATCTTAAATCCAATAAACTATGGTCTTGAGGCTATTTTGAGTAAACTTGAACTTTATGTAAAGACATAAACGTGGATCAAGTTCGAGTATATAGCCTAAAACGGTCTATAGTACATGAATAATGGTTGGGCACCTTATTCGTAGACACTATGGATGTGGCCTGATCTTGAATTGTTCATGTAAAGACATGAAAGCGGGGGCATCCTATGTAAAGAGTTTACATAAGATCGAACTATGAAATAGTAAGTTTTATGTTATAACGACGTGTATTGTTTAAAATTGATTATTTCATTTTTTGATGACTTAGGTAAATTAATCTTAATCTTCAGCTAATTATGAACTCCTGTTCACACGAGATTATCCTTAGATCTACATAGGTAAGGGCAGCTCACTAGCGTTGACCCAATAAGCCTCTCATTTCAAGGAAAAAACTGTGTGGATAGCTAGGGACATAGGGTGCAAGACATAATTCACTTTTACCCGCTTTAGGGTTAGTAGATAGGTTGTTCCCTTAAGGACTGAATCCAAGTCTTGAATAAGGGGCCTTAAGGAGCAAGATCTAGTCTCAGGGGTAAAATGGTATTTTGACCAAGTTGAGCTTACAAATAACCTGTCAAGGATTAACTTACTGATCATGGTGATATCAGATGGACACAAATATATCTATAGTGAGGGGAGTGTAACTACGAGACTTTAGTGGAATGACTCGTTAGTTAACGAATGTTGATTAGTCGGTATAAAAGAGTTTAGCCAGTTAATCTCGGATCGTTGGAGTCCATGATCTATAGGTCTGTTAGCTTCCCTTGCAAGCTCATATGAAATAAATTTAGAACAATATAATGGAATGAGTCGAATTATTCGAATTAGGCAATGAAGGCAAAATCGATAAGTATATGTGATATAGCCGTCAGATTATAGATTACAGATAGAACTTTATGTTTAAATGAGATTTAAATATTAAAGATATGAATGCAGATTCATACTCAGAAGTTCGAAAATGCTGGAAATAGTGAAATTTGTAAAAAAGTCAAAATGTTCACTTTTGACTTTGAAAGGTCAAACTTTGACCGGCAATATATTCAAATGTGATTTGAATCTTGAGAAACTAAATGTGGATTCATGCTCGGGAGATCAAATTAGTCAAGATGGACGAAATTGTAAAAAGTTAAAATGTTGACTTTTTGGTTTGAAAAGTCAAAGTTTGACTTTGACCAAATGACACAATTTCTCTTTGACCAAAAGTAGTGGAAAAATCCAATATTTTATTGGATTATCCCACTAACTATAGTGGGCTAGGTGTTACCACACTATGAAGACATTAAGCTCACTAGCTGTTAGTGGGTTATGTGTGTGTTGGCCTATGAGCTTGCATTTACATGCAACTTTGCATGTGAATTCACTATAAATTGGGCTCTTGGGTCTTTTGGAAAGGGTTGGACTTTAGAAGACCAAAAATTGAGTTGCTTATTATTTTTTTTCTACAACAAATTGAAAGCCCAACCCTATTCCTTAATATTTTTCCATCTTATTTCTCTCTCTCTCTCTCTTCCTTCATCCAACAGGTCCCACAACTCGGTTCTAAGTCTGGAGGATAGTAGGTCAATCATAGTGGTGGTTTAAGCAACAATCGAAGCTTTGAATGTAAGTTTTATTAAAAAAAATCGTAATTTCAAACTAATTTACAGTTTAAGTTTTCTTGTTATTTAATTGTAATTAGGGAAAAATCTTGATCTTTTTCTACCGTGCATGTTTAATCTATATCACAATTAGATTTAATCTAACCTAAGCATCATGCTCTGATACCAACTTGTCACGTCCTATCCCGCATGTGTCCTTAAACGTGCCATGTGAAACGAAACGTGACTTAAGCAACCCTAACACCTTTAAAGCAAAATGCTAGAACATGCGCTTAGGTCCCTTAATACTACTAAATGATAAAGGACAACCATAACGTAGTGGATAATCACACAACTACACTTTTAATAACTTAATAACATGCTTTCTACAGCAGTACATGAAGCAAGATCTTAATACAAGATTTAAGTAAGAAATCCCCAACTCTTTTACAGTCTTCAACCTTTAAGGATTGCTTAGCTTCTTTAACGATCACTTAGCTTCTATTGCTTAGCTCCTTTAATGATTGCTTAGCTTTCAACTCAATCGCTCAGCTCCTTCTGTTGGAATTTATGTCCTAAAACACGTAGTTTGTAGTCTAAATTATATTCTATTTAATAAAGTGTTTATTGAGGATTTATTAGTGAAAATAGAATATTATAATCTTGAATCCAATAAATTATGGTCTAGAGGCTATCTAGTGTAGACTTGAACTTTATGTAGAGAAATAAACTTGGATCAAGTTCGAATATATAGCCCAAACGGTCTATAGTGAATGAATAAGGTTGGGCGCCTTATTCTGAAAATGCTATGGATGCGGCCCACTTTGTAGTTAGTATAAACGAAGTGATCCTAAATCGTTCATGTAGAGACATGGAAGTGGGGGCATCCTATGTAAAGAGTTTACATAAGACTGGAATCAAGAGATAGTCACTTTTAAGTTATAACACCGTTAACTATATAAACTGACTATTTCGCTGAAATTGTTTGTTTGATGGTTATGAAATGATGGAAAGTCGATAATGCATGTGTTGGACCAAATAATTTAAAAGAAAAATGTCCTAAACTTATATATGTGATATATATATTGATGGTCGGGTTCATAAATGGGATTTTGTGATTTCATTTCACATTTAGATCTTTGTGTTGTATATTTTTGTGTTTTATAATTCATAAAAGACTTTCCACTCCCATTCTGTTTATTTTCAATGTTGTCTTTAATGTGGCTTGAAATCTATATAATGAATGATTATTTATATTTCAATAGTTGCCATGAATAGATTTTGTTGTTTTGAATTTATTCTACAATGATTTGTTGGCTAAGTCATTCAATTGCGGGCATGATTTAAGAGGCTTGGAAAGAAAACTCAAATGAGTAAATTGATGGACTAAATTTAGGTTGTTTGTCCTTTATGTTTGTGATAGAGAGTCTGAAACCTACCAATTTATATGATTGTGATAAAATGTAATTTGGTTTGATGGCCTAGTTACATAAATAGTTCCAATACGGACAATCATGATTTGATTGGTGGTTTATTCAACAAATTTTGATTTTTACATATAGTATAAGAATTAGCTAGTTTACTTCTATGCTATAATTGAGGATGACATTCTGTATGTATATTTGATGAGCATATACTATAGTATTCCGAATAGTTTGACAAATTTATGCTGTAGTAATGAATGCTATTGTGATGATTTCAGTTAGTCTATGCATTATTGGATGAAAATAATGTATGACATGAATCATGCATAAGATTAATTAGAAGTAGAAAGTCAATTAAACAAAAGGATCATGAATACCTTATAATAGAGTTTTGTGAACTAAATGGATTTGTTCATGAAATTTATTCCCCTCAACAAAATAGTATTGTTGAACTTTAAATATGTTATGCATTTAAATATTTAGAAGTGTGAGGGTGTCTAACTAAGATAGCATATCTTGTGTTCAAGAAATTCTTCAGCATGATTGAAAACCCTTGACTATGTTTACTGATTATATTCTTAATAGTGTTGCATATAGATTTACATATTCAAATCAGTTTGTGAATATTGAGACGTTGTTGTGATTTACTTGAGCATGTCTATTAGCATGTTAGCATGGGTAGAGATGTATGTCGTATGTGACAGAGTTATGCAAGACTTACTTCATGAATTGTCGCGCAATTTGGTTGTTAATTTTCATGAAATTGAAAGTATTACTATTATCTGTAATAAACTTTAGTCGTACAATATTATTTGCATATAACTAAAGTTTGCTAATAGTATGAAAAGATGCAAATTCATTTTTTATGAATCTCATAGGAACTTATGAAAGTTCAAGATATTCTCTAAACTATTGAATATTTGAGATCTTATAAGGCATGAGAACTTATACCTTAAGGTGTCTCTAAATTAAAGTGGTATCAGAGTCATGTTGTTCTTGGTTTAGCTTGTTGATATAATCCTAGGTCGAATAAAGGTGTAGTGGAACCTTAAAAGTAGTCACAGTAGGGTTGAGCTCTATTGAATAGGCAATATGCTCTAGAGAGAAGTTAGCCTAGATAAAAGTTAAATGGATGGATGTATACTTTAGGTGAGGTTCAGTTGGAACTTTATTCGAGGGTAGGATCGTTGGGAATGCGACCAAAGTCCCACATTAGATAAAGAAACTGATCATAAGTATATAGGTGTAACTTTAGACTAATGAAAAATATTTTGAATCAAACATGTAATTTAGAATGTTTTGATTCTTATTCTTGTACGACTAAATTAGCCACTATAGAGCCTTAAAAGCTTTTGTAGCTGTATGTGGTCTTCTAATACATCAAGTGTATGTAAAGATGATATTCCTCAATGATCATATGTATAGTCAAATTTCTTTATGGTCTTAAACTAGTTCTTGAAAGTTTGATGAAGAAAAATTTTAACAACACTGTAAACAATGTCTCAAGTAGTGAATTGTTGATATATGTGTTTACTAAAAGTTGTTTGGAGTTTATTGTGTGATTATATGTTTGTATGTTGATGTGAAAGATTTATGTGATACAGACATAAATGTTAGTAATGCTATAAAGTCATCACATCTTGGATTCATGAAATATTTATGTGAGACTAATATGATGAGTTTAGTATTATTGAGAATGTTTTGATTTATGTCAATCACACATTGAATACTATTAAAGAGATTTTAATAGTTTGATAGTGCTCTTATGATGCTAGTAATGAGCCTTTAGAAAAGTAAATGAGATAATCTTTCTCAATCTAAATATGCAAAGATTAACTGTACAAGACATGTTGCTGCATATGTTGTGAGAAGATTGAGTATATACACACATAATCCTGATTAAGATTATTTTATTGCTCATCGTCATTTATTAAGATATCTTAAGGTTACAATATATTTTGGTTTGCATCGTAATTATTCTCTACCATACTAAATAGGTAGTGTATGCAAACCGGGTAACTTAGAATGACGAGGTAAGCTTTACTAGTGGATATGTGTTCTTAATAAAAAATGTACCATTATATGGGTCTATTAACATAGAAGCCTAATGGGAGATGTACCATTATGGGGGACCTCTATACCAGTATATTTGTATTAAGATTCATACACGGCTATAGGGTATTGTCAAGAATAGTGTATTATGAAGACATATTCGTCTGAAACATGGAGTAGTGAGATGATGGTTGAATTAAAGAATTATCTTCTTGAAATATGTGAGGTCTGAGGAAACTTGTAGATCATCACTCCAAAGGCCTAACAAGGAGAGAGTAATTCTAGGATTTTCAACAAGTATGAGACTTAAACATTTAATGGTCCATAGCCCTTTATTTGGGTGGTTTATTGTGATAGACTTGATGGTCCGTAGCCTTTTTCTAGGTGGTCTATTGTAACGCCCCGAAGTTCGAGGTAAAAAAATTTTAGCATTTTAAGTGAATTGTTCGGAAATTTGAATTTTGGTAAAACGATAAAATAATAATATAATATTGATTAGATTATTATTATCGGGAATTATTATTACAATTTTTAATGTTAATATTTTCTTTTTATTTATTTAAAATAAATATTAATATTTTTATTTAATATTATTATAATTAATTAATATTAATATTTTATTATAGATTTATATTAATTTTATTCAATATATATATATATATATATCATTATTTATTTTTATTATATTTAATATTATTATTATTATTATTATTATTTATTTCTATTACATATATTATTATTATTATTGTTATTTATATATATATATATATATATATATATATATTTTTAAAAAAAAAAAAAAGAAAGAGAGAACGAAACCCTACCTCGCGCGCGCCTCACCCTCTTCCTCTCCTTCACCGTCTCTCCGTCTTCCTCTTCCGCCGCGTCTCTCCGTCTTTCTCTTCCGCCGCTTCTCTCCGTTTTTTTTTTCTTCTCTTCCGCACGCGTCACCATCTCTCTTCATCTTCATCTTCGTTTTCGTTTCCATCGTCGGCAGCTTCAAATCTCCACCGTCGTCCGCCGCGGCTCCCCATCCATTTCGGATTCGCTTCCAACCGCCGGCAGCCGATAGCCCTCCCTCTTCCTCCGTCTCTGTCACCGTCGACGGCCCCACTTCAGTCTGTGTTCCCGACGCAGCCCTGAACGCCGAGGAAAGCCACCCACGTCCGCCGTCGACGTCTCACTCGAGCGTTGTCGGGTGGAGCAAAAACCAGACCTGAGCCACGGATCCGATTCGAGCAAGCCGCGGGCTGGAGCCGAGTGAGCCGGGTGAGCCGAGCCGAGTCGGGTGAGCCGAGCCGAGCCGAGTGAGCCGAGTGAGCCGAGCCGAGTGAGCCGAGCCGCGAGCCGCACTGAGCCGAGCCACGAGCCGAGCCGCGAGCCGAGTGAGCCGAGCCGCGAGCCGAGTGAGCCGAGCCGCGAGCCGAGTGAGCCGAGCTGCGAGCCGCACTGAGCCGAGCCGCGAGCCGAGTTGAGCCGAGCCGCGAGCCGAGTTGAGCCGAGCCACAAGCCGAGCTGTGAGCCGAGGCCAAGCCGAGCCGAGCCGAGGTGGAGCCGAGCCGAGCCGAGCCGAGCCGAGCCGAACGCCTTCAAGCCGAGCCAAGCTCCTTATTTCACCAAGCCACCTAAGCCTTCCTTCCTCCGCTCCGGGTCACGGTGAGTCTTCGGTAAGGATTGTTTTTGATGAATTCCCTAATGTTGCTACATCCGATTAGAGTTTGAATATTGGAATAAGATATGGCCCTACTTTTCTCCCTTGAAGGTAGTACAGAGTTGACGCTTGAGTTCTCGGGTCTCGCGGTAGGCTTGTTGGAGGTAGTTTTCCTTTCCTTGGGTAAGTCAACGGATGTCGCTTCTGACCTTTTTAAAACGACTTCTACTAAAGTCATCAACTAAAACCTTCGTGTTTCGTTTAGGTGGGTCTGTTGAGCGTGGATTCGATCGAGGGGCATAACCGAGTATCAGGTAAGGGTTTTCCTACTACTGGACCTCGGGTCGAGGCCGGAAACGTAGTAATCCACAGGGGATTACACGTTAGTGACTATACTGAATAAGTGTATCTGTGTTGACTGATGGGCACTGTTATTATGTTTCTGTCTGGTGTAACTGAACTGCAACCGCTAATTGTAGATTGAGATTTTAGATTGATGGACGTTGATCATGGGATTAGACGGGGAAGGACAGTGAGTTCAGTTGGTTATTTAGCTGTTTGAGTCTTGGGGCTCTTCCATAATGGTATACGAATAGCTGACGCGTGTAGCAACTGAGGGTGTAATGGTTTAAGCTTATACTACCTGGCCAGTAAAGCCTTTAGGGAAATTGTAAAATGATTGATGATTGTGGTATGACTGTGGTAGACGATTTAGTATAGACCGAGGGGTAACGGTTAGCTTCATCTATGGGGTAGTGTGCCTTACTGATATGTGCATCCTTCGGGAGCACTAGACTGATGTGTGCAACCTTCGGGAGCACTAGACTGATATGTGCATCCTTCGGGAGCACTAGACTGATATGTGCATCCTTCGGGAGCACTAGACTGATATGTGCAACCTTCGGGAGCACTAGACTGATATGTGCATCCTTCGGGAGCACTAGACTGATATGTGTGTTCTACGGGACCACTAGACTGTTATGTAGGGTACCCCCGAATAGGAAGTTAACTGTTGTCCCCTAACGGGCCCAGTAGTGGGTCCCTTACTGGGTATGTTTATACTCACCCTTTTCTCTTCTTTAACTTTTCAGGTAAGGGCACAGTGAGGGCAGACCGGCGAGAGGCAGGAAGGACGCGTGAAGGCCATATGGACGCGTCTGGTTTTCTTATCGCTTCCGCTATGTATTTTGTCAGAATATTTGACTTGTGCTTTTGGAACTAATGACTTGAGTTTTTGTTGAGACTTTTTATGATTGATTTAAAATAGGGCCCGAAACTGTCTTTTTGTAATGTTTCTAATGCTTTTAATGAATCGTAACTGGTCCGTTTTAAATTTTATGTTGAATGGTCGAGTTTTGGTGTTTGGTAGTGACCTCAGCTTAGTCCGGAAAGTTGGGTCGTTACATCTATTTCGATAGACTTGATGGTCCATAGCCACGTATAGGTAGTCCTTAAATGGATTTGATGGACGAAACTAAAACCTTAGAAATTTCCATAGCCCTTTTTTGGGTGGTCCTTGTATGGATGGACTTGATGGATAACGTAAAATCTTCATAGCTCAGTCTTGAGTAGTTTGTCTTTGACAGACTTGATGAAGTTGGTCTTAATATGGACTAGTTGTGAAGTCTTCATAGCTTAGTTTTGAGTGATCTATTGTGATAGACATGATGAAGCAATAAACGTGATTGTGAGGGTGTGGCCGCCTTCTATGAAAAAGTTTAAGGATCTTTTTCTAGATCTTTCACGTTGACCCAAGGTTCTATGTGTACGATCTTAAATAGCACAATTTTGAGTTGTTTGTTGTGATAGACTTTATTGCAGAATCGATGGAAAATTAAGAAGTAAAACGTGTTGTGCGGGTCTCAACCATAGTTATTGAAAGTTCAAAAGCTAACTTACTTTCTCTATAAATTGGATTGTTGCCCTACCTCACTACGCATCAATTCAAATCGAAAGATATTGATGTTTAAGTTTATACTACTTTCTTTGCTAAGAGAAAATGGTTTATTATTGTTTTAACTGGATTACAATGATAGCCATACGTAGGGGATTGTTGGGAACGACTATCATTGTACTATTTTATAAGAGTTAAAAATTAATAATTGTTATTATTTAATACATTTTATAACTCAAAAATCATAATTATTTTATATATATATATATATATATATATATATATATGTTTAAGGAAAAGTTTTTTGGGTGATATCCTTCCTTTCACAAACAAAACCCTAATTTCTTTCTCTGAGCGTTTTTCATTTTGATTCTATTCCCAACTCTTACGAGTGCACGCTAGAGTTTGGAAGTTGTGTAAACCTTGGGGAGCAACACGGTATATGCGATTTAGCACTGAGGTATCACCGAATTTTGCTTTCAAGGCATTGGTTCGACACGGCACAACAACGATGATCAATGTTTGTTTTTCCAACATATACTGAGATGTTCTAAGTTGATAGCAAACCTTCAGGGGAGATTGTTCTATGTGCAGAGGTTGTGTGATGAGGGTATCTAGTAGATGCCTAGAGTTTCCATCACATAGATGAGGACCTCTACGGACACTTAGATTTTCCATCTTATGATAGCTATAGCAAGAGAGGGTGTTGCTGGCGCCTAGTGTTTCATCTCGCAGTTATTGTATCAAGGAATAAGGCTTCTAGCCTAGAGTTCGTCTCATAGTTACAAAGAGTTCAAGGTATAGAAAGAAAGAAAGAAAAGAGAAAGTTAAAAGCTAAGTTGGAAAAGAAAATGCTTTGCTAAGTTTATGTATATTTTGCTCAAAGTTTTCATTATCATTTTTTGTTTTAAAAGTCACTCACAGGGCTTTGTAGCTCATCCTTTCAATGTTCAATTCCCTTACAAGTGGACATCGTGGTTTTAGTGCCTATTAAAGCTCGACCTACTAAGATGACTAAGGTTAGAGGTTCTTAAGTTGACGGTTTACGAAACACCTATTATTTGGAGATCGTAATTAGTTCTTAAGCCTAATTAACCTAGTTTAATTATCATGCATGAGAGGTTTGAGGTAATAAAATTGGTTTATCAGCTAGACATTGTAGGTTAAAATCTAATATAATGGTTATGCTCAGATGTTTCACATAGATTTAGAATTTGTTTAAGTTAACCTAAATATAATTCTAAAATATTTGAATACCCAAAACCGTTATACAACATTTTAGCAAGAGAGAAGTAGTGTACTTTTACCTCTAGCGTCTCTAAGACTTCACACGTTGAGATCCATGTAGGGCTTTAGGTCATGCATAAGAGCAGACTCCCGTCATAGAGTGTTTGCATGAATCAATATCAAGGTGAATAGGGGAAGTAGTTCATAGTGAGTGGGTGAGGGATATGTGACAACACAATCCACAGTCTCTTCCATTAGGTTGCATTGTGAGATTTCCATAATGCACCTGCTTGTCTGCTCTAGAATGACGTTACCTTTGGAGGATTGTATTATAAGATTTGGAACACTACAAACTCCAAATATGGATAGGTTTTCTTAGATCGTTGTCATATTGACTTTCCACTTTCAAGAGCATGTTGATTCTGATCTATGAGATCTGAAAATGTCTGGCTATACTTAAAAGAATTACTAAATTGTTAGTACATTCTCGAACAAAGTAGCGATAAATAAGTGCTATAAAGAATAAAATGTTATTGTAGAGTTAGCATCTAGTCAAGATTGCCTTGGTTCAAAGGAGGAGTAATCAACTATCCTTCGGTAGAGGTTCTTTTAAACCTTTGAAATATCGTTGCAAAACATAATAATGAAGGATATATTATTAGTAATTGCTAAAGTAGTTGGTTTTTAAGGATTATAGTTTTTTTTTACTAAGAGAATATGTTTGTCTTTTCAGCATGAATAGCTCAGTAGTTCAACTTTTAGCTTCCAAAAAAACTTAATGGTGATAATTATGCGACATGAAAATTAAATCTTAACGCGATACTAGTGGTTAACGATTCAAGATTTGTCTTAACTGAGGAATGTTCTCAAGCCCTGCCTCTAATGCAAACCGAACTAATCGGAAAACATATGATCTATGGTTGAAGGCTAATGAAAAAGCCCGTGTCTATATTCTTACCAGTATGTATGATATTTTGGATAAGAAATATGAATCCTTAGCCACAGTTAAAGAGATTATGGATTCATTAAGGAAAATGTTTGGGCAACCATAATAGTCCATAAGATACAAGGAAATTAAATGCATTTATAGTAAGCGTATGATAGAGAGGACCTCTATTAGAGGACATGTTGATACACTTCAACATCGCCGAAGTAAATGGTGGTGCCATCGACGAGGCTAATCGATTAGCTTTATCTTAGAGTCTCTTTCGAAGAGTTTCATACCATTTCAAACGAATGCATCTTTGAACAAGATAGAGTTTAATCTGGAAACCCTTTTGAATGAGCTTTAGCAATTCTAGAAGCTTACCATGGGTAAGGAGAAGTAGGTGGAAGCAAATGTTGCTACCACAAAAAAAAAAACGTTTTTAAGAGGATAGTCCTCTAAAATTAAAGTTAGATCCTCAAAACCTAATGTTCAAATAAAGAAGGGAAAAGGGAAGACTCCCAAGCAGAACAAAGGAAAGAAAGCTACAGAAAAAAACAAGTGTTACCACTGAGGCCAAAATGGGCATTGGTTAAGAAACTGCCCAAAGTACCTTGAGGAGAAAAAGACAGAGAAGGAAACACAAGATAAATATGATTTACTAGTTCTTGAAACATGTTTAATGGAATATAAAAATTCAACCTGGATAAATATGATTCAGAAGCCACTAACCATATTTGCTTCTCATTTTAGGAAAATAGTTCATGGAAAAGGCTTTTAGAAGGCAAGATCACTCTCAAGGCTGGAATAGGAGAGATGGTCTCAGTTGAAGTAGTGGGAGATTTAAAGTTTTATTTTAGATATATCATACTTAAGAATGTCATGTATGTACCTCAAATGAAAAGAAATTTAATATCTATCTCTTGTATTTTGGAACAAATGTATAGAATATCTTTTGAAATTAATAAGAGTTCATTTTATATGAAGGTATTCAAGTTTGTCTGCTATACTTGAAAAAAACTTATAAAAGCTAAGACCAACTAGAGAAAATTTTGTCTTAAATACTGAAATGTTTAGAACATCCAAAACTTATAATAAAAGACAAAAGGTTTTTTCTAACGCCTATTTATGGCACTTGAGACTTGATCACATAAATCTCAATAGGAGTGGAAGATTGGTTAATAGTGTACTTCAAAGTGGTTTATTAGATAGAGAACATTTTGAAAAGTATTATGATTGTAGATTTAACATGAGGGGCTCTAAATGAGCGACTATTAGGCGACTAAATAGGGTAATGCAATAAAAGGTGTACTCTTATTCATGCGTTGCTAGATTGGTAAAGGTAAACGTTATCGCACAAGTTTTCCTCTTTATTGCGCAAGTTAAGCGAAGAGAGATTTTCTTGTAAGTTCAGGGTTGAACATAGAGAATTTAAGCTCCTAATCTACGTTATTGCGAACTAAATCATGCAGTAGAAGCTATACAATATAATTATGAACAGTATGCTAATTTTCCTAACTATTTAGACTACTGTGCTTGGGGTGTAAGGTGAGCATGGCGAGATGGAATAATGAAATATGAACTCATTACAGCATGATGAGGAAGGAAAAGTCTAATTGACTACACACAATAATTTCTGCTTTAACACTTCAAGGAAATACAAGGCATGTATTAACTAAGAAGCAGTGCAAGCAACCTCTCAGCGCTTTTACTATACTTGCTCGACTTTCGAGATGTAAATACACAAAGTTAAGCTATGATTTGTATCTAATCATCTTAAATGTTCTATTAGCAGTTATTCTTAATTAAGGTGGACAACCTCTCAGTGCTTTCGCCACACACAGTATCCTCTCGATAATGTATGTAAAGGATGAGTTTGGAGATAAGATCACATTACTTTAATCTTCTCGCTATAAGCTAAATACGGTTATCACTTATCAGACGATCACAATCTATAGCATTGCTCTTCTCTCGAATGCACAATGTTAAGATATTTGCGTTTAACTTAGCAAAATGCATAACACATCTATTCTGATTCTCTAAAGTATCAAAAACACACTTTATTACTATTTAGCTAACTAAATATATTGAACAAGAAAAGAATAAGAAATATGGGAGAATGGAAGAAGAAATGCATTGCTTTAATAAAACTTACTTTAGGCCTCTTGGCTATGATGTGTTCATCTTCCAAAACAACACAACAAAAATACAAAGTGAAATACAACAGAGGATGTTACACCGCACAACTTGATTTCTCATACTTTATTACTCTGATTTGTGGCTATTCATGAGGGGTAAGATGGATGGGGTGAGCTCTCACCTAAAACTCAAGAGAATAGTGAAAATGAACGATGTAAGAACTTGCTTTTTGGCCAAATGTCCACACCTTGTTCTAGAGCGAGAGACTCTATTTAAACGTGAGAGTTGATGTTGATAGGACGCCATGAGCCATAAGACCTCTGAAAAGCTACAGTGGCACTGCGCAGACATCCTTTCGTCCTTTTTCCTAATTTCCCACCAACCACTTTTGCTAGCTAGTGCCTTAGACTCTTAGCTTGTACTTCTTTTTGCCTCATGGGTTAAATGGATCTTCTCACGTAAGTATGATATCATCGAGCTTCACTCTATTTTGTCTAAAATCTTGTGATAAAAGCACTAAAATATAGGAAAATAGGGATAAGGTTATTTTATATCATGCATTTCGTAGAATAATCAAATCACCTACTTTTTCCTTTTTTTCTTCTATTTTCATTGGATAAGACTTTATCATTTTAATTAAAAGGCTATAATAACTTGTATTTCTACAAGTTATCACACCATTAAATTTAAAATTGTGCTTGTCCTCAAGCATCATCTTAGAATTATAAGCATGATTTCTTTTGTGCACATCGCTAAACATTTCAGAATGTGTTTCCAATTTCTCTCGCACTCTGACATTTCTTATTTTATTTGTGTACTCTAAACTTGAAATTATTTCTAGATTCTAAACACGACAAGCTTAAGTCTCAAAATATCCTTGTTCATTTTTCATAAAATCTTATTTACTCTTTCTACGAAATGGTCACTGTTTTCAAAAACTCCTAGTTCCTTTCTTTTTCTTGCAAACACTTTTATTAACCAAGTTATGTATTTGCATTGGGCGTTGAGTGAAAAATCATAGATACTCTATGAGTCTATCCCTCTCAACAACTATAACTCTTATTGCAACTTGTTTATTTACTCTCAACCTTTGATGAAGCTTTTCTTCTAATTTATTTTGGTGAGGGGAGACAATATAGAAGTTCTTATTTCAATTGAATTTAGAATTAACAAATGAGTTAGTTTTTTTCTTTTTTGAAAATGAATGGGTTCATTAATTTTTCAAAGCTTTGACTAGGACCTCACACACCCCAAAATTTAGGGTCTCGCAATGTCCTCATTGGGATTAAGTGAATGATAAGATAAACGTTGAAAAATTTACAAAAGAGGTTTGAAGTAAATCTTGCTCGCCTAAAGATTACAAGAAATATTTACTAAGTTCATTTTACTAGGGAAAGCCTCATCAATAGGTACAAGTTAAATTACAGTTATCATAATTTTCGTCATGAAGATTATCCTTGCGCGAAACAAAAGAAAGAAAGCAAAGGACATATTAATGAAGCATTTATCAAGAAGAGTGCATCATATGAATAATAAATAAAAAGATAGAGTGCATTGCATGAATAATAAATAATAAATATGCACAAAAAGTTTCATACAAAAGAACATAAAATAAAGAAGGAAAAATATAAAAACTCTGAACACCACACCCCCCCCCCCCCAATTTAATTCTCTGAACGAGGGTCAAGATCACTAAGAGTAGGATCTGGAATTTGAATGGGAGGACTTGGCACGATCAATTCAAGTACGATGATAGGTTGGGGAACATGTTGTACAAACACTGTGTGCATATATTCCATTTGTGCTACAAATTGCCTATCGTGTTGCTCTGTAATTTTACGCGACTGGTTAGAGTGGGCCATCATCAAATTGATTAAATGGGTCATAGTAGAGGATAGTTGTGTGACTGTGAAGTTGAGGGTGGAGACTTCGGCTTCTAAGCCTTTCACCTAAGTGTTAAGGCTAGCCATTCGATCCTTCATCGTTGCATTCTCTAAAAGCACTTCTGTGTAAGCAACATTCATAAGCTCCACAATAACATTGCATAGTACATCGCGAAGATCAACTTCTTTCTTTGTAGGGGCTTTCTACTATAATTGTATTTATTCTTCTAGAGGTGCTTCTTCCTTCGAACTCATCTCGCCTGCATCTTCCTTAACATGCATGTCTTGGAAAAGTGGATCATAAACAATCAAGGGAAGCACGAGGTCGAATATTTCTACCTCCTCTATCGTCTTATCTACTGAAACATCCCCTTCAGTCAAATTCACAACAGGACATTCAAATCAATATGCTCTGGATCCAGTTGATTATGGGAGGGTTGACGAGTGCATTGCTAGGCGACATAGATGATCATCACGAAGGATAACCTTGAGAGGTTTTGAATTTTGTAGAAAGATGTTGGTTGTGATGAGAGTGGGATGAAGAAGGGGATGCACAATATAATTATATCCTAAGTATTTGCACTACGGTGCTTGGCGATACAGGGTGAGCATGGCGAGATGATGGAAATGGAAATTGAACTCATGTCTAAGCATGGTGAGAAAAGAATAGTTTAATTATCTAATTGTAAGGAATTTTGCTTCAATAATTCAAGGTTATTTAAAACATGTATCAACTTTGAATTATGAAAAGCAACCTCCCCCCACCCTTACCATAATTACTCGCCTTTCGAGATTCAAATACACAAAGTTAAGTTATGATTTACATCTAATGATCTTGAATTCGCTATTAGTAATTTCTTCTTGATTAAGGCAGATAAAATCACGTCGAGAATGAGTACGTCAGGAATGTCCTACCATTCCCAATGCCTGCAAAGTAGCGTCAGTATAAAGAAGCAATTTCGACATTTAAATTAAGACGTTGGGAATGCTTAACCGCTTTGATTTTTTAAAATTAATTTCGAAGTTTATTTGATGCCATGGAAACAAACGTGGGGGAAAATAAAAATAATTATTTAATTTTTTAACATTCCCTGACGATCCTAGAAATGTTAGGGATGGTTACAATCATCACCGATGTCTTCGTTAACTACGTCAAGAAAAATTAAATAATAATTTAATTATTTAATGTTCCCCGACATCTATGCATGGCATCTGGGATAGTGCTAACCAATACCGATGATATTAGTGAAATGTCGGGATTGGTTGTAACTATCTTCGACATGTCACTTATGGCGTTGTGGAAAGTGGGGTTTTTCGACGTTTTCGAGGTACGTCAGGAAATGCCCTATATATTTCAGTTTTGTGTTCATAAAACACAGAACAAAACACTAAGGAATTTAAGAGGAAGAGGTCGAGAGAGAGATTGTCGTTGTCGTCCTCCATTCATTGTCTGCCGTCCATCGTTGTCGCTGTCGGAGTTCTCCAGTGCCCATTGTCCTCCCTCGTCATCTTATTTATCCACCACTACCCCCAATCAAGGTTTGCTTTTTGTTTTTTTTTTGTTCTTTTTAAAATTAAAAAATGTATGTATTGATAGAGTTTATTGAAATTGTTTGCACGTTCTTTATTGTTTTTATTTTAGTTTTAGTTTAGTTAATTAGTTTTAGGATTTGTTTTAGAATTTACATTTTGAAATATTTTTAGGATTTAGATTTAGATTTTGAATTAATATTAGATATTAGTATTGAATTTGAATTGTTTTTTAAAATTTAAGATTAATGTTGAGATTGAATTTGAGACTTATAAATAATTTGAATGCGTTGAGATTTGTGAGGGTTATATTGAATTTTAAGGTGGTTATATTGAATGGGGGGTTACTGAATTTGAGATTGTGATTTAATTTGAATTTGAGATTGAATTTGATATTTAATTTAATTTGAATTTGAATTTGAAATTGTTTGCATGTTCTTTATTGTTTTGTTTGTTGGAAATAGATAGCTTGTAAAAAGGTTGAAGTAATTTGTGATTGATTTGTTTTATACCTATCCTGCAGTTATGGGAGCTTTTAATGAAGTATGCTGGAAGTATTAGTTTTAAACTTAGCTTCAGTGAAACTTGGGAGATTGGGCATAGCGTATTCATGGAGTAAGTTCGAGTAAGTTGGAGCATTTGAGAGGAGGAATATAAGACTAATCAAAACTATTTATGTTTTAGGGCTTTTAAAGATAGACAAGGGTTAGATGAAACTTAAGACGAAACTGAAATGTTGGGTATGCTTTATGATTTGCAAGCTCCAATTGTACAAGTAGAAGAAACGAAGGAAGGTTTGAAGAATGACATGTCGTTTAATAATGGGGTAGATGTAGAATAAGAGACAACAAATATATTTCAGGACTTATTGAATGAAGCACGCAGTGAGCTATACCCCGGTTGTTCTGAAATTTCCTCTCTTAATTTTTTGGTTAAGATCATGTATGTAAAGGTTCTCAACGGTTGGAGTAACAAGTCCATCGACATATTGTTGAAGATATTAAAACATGCATTTCCACTGAAGCCAAATGAAAATTTTGTGATTTGGGCCTAGGATATAAAATTATTTCTGCTTGTAAGTACGATTGTGTATTATACTGGAAGGACTTTGGGGATTTGCAACATTGTCCAACTTGTGGTGAGTCTCGATACAAGGTTAGTCATAACAGAGAATAGTTTCGTACAAGGTATTGTGTCACTTTTCGTTGGTAACGAGATTACAACGCTTGTTTGTATAGCAAGAAGGCTCATCTAACATGAGATGACGTAAGAATAAATGAGTGGAAACAGAGGATGTGTTGAGACATCCAACTGGTATAGAAGGATGAAAGCATTTTGATTGTGAATTTTTTGATTTTGCTTCAGATTCATGGAACTTTTGTTTGGGGTTAGCTTTAGATGGATTTATCGTTTGGTAATATGAGTACCTCGTATAGTATATGACATGTAGTGTTAATTCCTTACAATTTGCCACCTTGAAAATGCATAAAAGAGTAAAACTTCTTCATGTCATTGCTCATTCCCGATCCAAGATCTCCTGGTAGAGATATTGATGTGTACCTCCAACCATTGATTGAAGAACTGAAAGAGTTATAAACCTTTAGTAAGCGTATGCATGATTCTCTTACATGTCAGTTCTTTCAATTGTATGCAGCCTTGTTATGGACAATTGATGACTTCCCGATATATGGTGACCTATCCACGTGGAGTACGAAGGCATATCATGCATGTCTCACATGCATTTGAGATAGATCGTCGTTCGAGATAAGATGGAAAATATCTTTCATGGATCATTGATGCAATCTTCAAGAGAACCACGTTTGGCATGAAAGTAGGCTACGTGATGGAAAAGTAGAGCGTAAGATTCCTCTAGTGGCAATGAATGGGCATGAAATCTTGGAACAACTAGATTCGTAGGAGTTTCCAGTTATGAGTAAACATCCCTCGCTGAAAGATAAGAAAAAAAAGAGCTTTTATTTGTACTTAGAAATGTATTTTCTTCGAACTTCCTTACTGGTCGAGGAAACTATTACGTCACAAACTTGATGTAATGCATATTGAAAAGAGTGCATGTGACAACATGGTTGCTACGTTGTTGAATATCGAAGGAAAAACTAATGATACAATCAATGCTCGGTTGGACCTACAATATTTGAAAATACGAAAAGATTTACACCTGATAGAAATCGGTAACAAATTGGTGAAGCTACATGCGAGTTACACATTGACTATCAGTGAGCGAGTTGAGTTTTGCAAGTTTATGAAATTAAGTTTCCCAATAGATTCGTTTCTAATATTTCACGATGTGTGAATGAAAGAGACAGGAAAATATCAAGTCTCAAATCCCACGCCTGTCATGTTTTGCTACATTGACTTTTACCTATTGGTGTTCGAGCATATTTATCAAAAAATGTGTACACCACTATTACTGAATTATGTAGTTTTTCGATGACTTGTGCGCAAGAATGAGAAGAATAAATGATTTGGACCAATTTCAAGCAAATATCATAATCATACTTTGCAAATTAGAAAGAATATTTGCACCTGCCTTCTTCAGCATAATAGTTGTTGGAATTTGTGTCCTAAAACTCGTACTTTATTATTTGATTCAATAAATTCTATTATTCGATGCTATAATCTTAAAACTAATAAGTTAAGGTCCCGAGGATATTTTACTGAGTTTGTCAAATACACTTGAACTTTATGTGTAGACATAAACATGGATTAAGTTCAAGTTAATAGCCCAAATACTCTATAGTGTATGAATAAGGTTAGGCGCCTTATTCTGGATAAACACTATGGATGCGGCCCGCTCCGTAGCTAGTACAAACGATGTAATCCTGAATCGTTCATGTAGAGACATGGGAGTGGGGCCATCCTATGTAAATAGTTTGCATAAGACTAGAACCACAAAATAGTCATTTTTTGTTATAACACCGTAAACTATAAACTGACTATTTTATTTACGATGACCTAGGTAACTTGATTTTATTTCTGAGCTAACTATGAACTTCTGTTCATTCGGTAGTATCCCTTAGATCTACATAGGTGAGGGCAACTCATCATCACTGGCCCAATAAGCCTTCAATTTCAGGGATAAGACCGAGTGGATAGTTAGGGACATAGGGTGCAAGACGAAATTCACTCATACCCATTTCTAGGATAGTAGATAGGTTGTTCCCTTAAGGACTGAATCCAAGTCTTAAACAAGGGGCCCTACCTTCTCATTGGCCTGAGAAGAATTTAGGTTTATAGGTTGGACCTTAAACCAATTGTTCAATAGTGGATCAGTGGGTCTTAAGGAGCAAGATTTAAACTTGGGGGTAAAATGGTATTTTGACCCAGCCAAGATTACGAACAAACTGTGAAGGATCAACTTACTCATCATGGTTATATCAGGTGGACAGAAATATATCTATAGTGAGGGGAGTGCAACTAAGAATCTTTTGTGGAATGACTTTTTAGTTAACGAATGTTGATTGAGCTTGGTCTAAAAGAGTTTAGCCAGGTAATCTCGAACCATTGGAGCCCATGATCTATACGTCCATTAGGTTCCCCTACTAGCTCATATTAATTCAACTAAGAACAAAATGTTGAAGTAACTCGAATTATTCGAATTAAGAAAAGAGAGAGAAACTGACAAATATATAAGATATAAGTTGGTAGAAATAAACTTTAAGTTTTTTGTTTAAATATGATTTAAATAAATATGAATATAGATTTATATTTAAAAGCTTAAAAAGTTTGGAAACAGTCAAAGTTGTAAAAGTCAACTTGTTGACTTTTAACTTTGAGAAACAAAACTTTGACCGGGTTTATATTCAAATATAATTTGAATTTTAGAAAAATGAATGTAGTTTCATACTCAGGAGGTTAGAATTAGTCAAGATGAAAAAAATAGTAAAAAGTCAAAAAGTTGACTTTTGACTAAGAACAGTCAAAGTTTGACTTTGACTTAATTAGTCAAATGACCAAAATGCCCCTTTGACTAATTACTTTATTAATTAACGGTTAATGGGGAATGTGGCAGATTATTGTGAATTTGAAGCCACTAATTCCATTAAGATTTAATGGATTAATTAGGTGTTGAAAATGTATGAAATAACATGCAATTTGCATGTAAATTTCATATAAAACATTTCTCATTACAGAATGAGATGGAGTGATGTTTTTCGGAAAAACCACTTAAACGATATACTACCTCCTTCTTTCTCCCCAAGTTTTACTTCACAAAATTGAGTCCCACAGCTCTGTTCTTGGTCTTGAGCTTAGTAGGTGAACTTAGTGGTTGTCCTTGCTCGTGATATTCAGGCAGAGAAGAAAAAAGGATTGAAGAAGAAGTTCAGAACAATAAAAGGTAAGTTCATCGTTTACCTTTTAGGCTCCTCGCTTAGGACCATCGCATAGCATATGCATGTTAATTTCTAAATGGTTTAGATGCATATAGAGTAAAGCATGATTCTAAATCTTCCGCTGCAGCATGTCTCTTAATGTTTTTCCATCAATAGTACACCTTGCCATTCACCTACCATACAAAACACAGGTTGCTGGTCTGGTTTCTTACAGTTGGATGTATCCCATTGAAAGAAGTCTACGTACTTTAAAACAATATGTTCGTAATAAAGCACCTCATGAGGGCTCTATCACAGAAGGATATCTGATGAACGAATCAGACCTTTTGTTCAGGTATCTAAGTGGGATTGGGATTTGATTCACTAGAGATGAACGAAATGATGATAGCATTCTAGAGGACGAAGTGATTGGTGAGTTCAAAGTGTTCGTTTAGAAAGTACAACCATTTAGGGTATGAAGTTTACGAACCACATAACAGGAAGAGAAACACCTCTTTCATTGGTACATCCTCAATAATGTAGATGAAATAGCGGACTATTACAAGTAGCATTTCCAACTTTAATGTATACTTCATTCACTCTCTTCAGTTTTTGTTATTGTCATTACACAAACTCACAATTATGTACTTCAAGGAACACCTGAAATTGATATGTCAGCAGGGTCAAAGGGTTTTTGACATGTTTAAAAGACATCAACGAGCATTTCTTAATTGGTTTAGAGCTAAGGTATATAGAGTAAATGAATTCAAGAACTAGTATATGCTTCTTTCATACTTTATATATATTCATTTGCATCAATTTCAGGTTCTAGAAATGTGTGATAGAGAAAACCTTTCCCAAGATTTCTTCTCACACGCAATGAGACCTTTACTTGAGGTTCGTTTTTATAGTGGATGCATTGTCGTTGTATACAATTTCACACGTTTGAGCATGATTCTCGACGCACTACACAGAATAGTGGAGTCATGGTAGTTGATGAAGGTAATAGGGGTAGAAGTGTCGATAATAATTTCTATGGTGTTTAAGATGAAGTGTTGTACGTTCAATATTCACTTGGATGATGTGTTTGGCTATACAAGTGTAGATGGTTCGACACAGACAACAACAAAAACCATAAGACACACATGGAACTAGGCTACAAATCAATCAACATGTCTCATTTTTGGTTCGCTGAGGAACCAGTGATTCTCGCAATCTAGGCACATCAAGTGTTACCTTGAGGACTCCAAAAAATGGTATCAATTGAAAAGTTGTTCAAATGGTTCAAAATAAATGTATATGGGGGTGCCAGAAGTAGAAGATATTGAAAATGAGCAACTTAATGTATTGAAAATCATTGTTGCACATCTTGTTGACGAACATATTGAGGTTAACACTTTCTACAGGACTGAAGTTGATCCTACAATGGTTGAAAGATCAGATGTGCATCATGTTGCTGACGACTTCATAGACGATGATGATGGACAATTATCATCACCTCAAAGCTGATCAAGCAATGATGAATAGTAATGTCTTCTTCATATATACACATTTTTCATTCTTCTATTACATTTAGTTAGAGATTCTTACATTGGTTTAGTTTATTGATTTTTATGTTTACAGGAATTATTTCATTTCCCAGCAGTTTTCATGCATATGTACCTAGAGTTGGATGACGCATTCATTTTTGTTGTTTAAATATAACATTTTGATTGTTTGAATGTAGGAGTAATCAAGGGTTAACAAGTCTGCTATAGAGTAGCAGCCTTACAATCATAGAAGCAGATTCCAATTGTTCCATGAATGACAACACGATCTCATTGAAGAACGCGATCACTTAGTGGACCGTGTCGAGTTTTTCAGAGAAACACACACCAATAGAAATGGCAAATTCATTTCACAGGCAGCAATGGATGAGCATGTAAGTTTTATGAAAACTTTTTATTGTCCGTTCTATTTTAATTGTCATCTTACAACTTATAACTTGTATGGTGCAGAATTGAATGTTGAAACTCTAATCCCAATGCACTCTAGAGGATTCGTAATCACGATCTAGGGACGAGATATGCGAGATCATGTCGGAAGGGTACTGCTTCCAGTTATTCCTCTTTTTATAAGATGCAGTCCAGAGAGGTTATCAAACTAAAGGCTAGCCCTGAAAATGCTAACCACTTAATTAAATAACAATGAAGAAGGGAGGAGGAGCATGACCAACAAATGGCAAATAGAAACCAACAAATGGAAGAGATTGCTCAACAAAAGGAAGAGATGAGGAAGGTGATCGAGGAGATGAGTCAGGCACAAAGATGATCGTGAACATGGTTGGGGTACGTATTTTTCAACTTTTAATTTATTAATTTCTCATCTATGATATATATCTAACTTGACTTTTATGACATTTGTATGCTTAGAATTCTTTCTTCTGGCGTCTGCGAGGATTTAGGAGATAGATATAGTTTTTTTTCTTTTACTTTCGTCTTTTTGAACAATTTGGACAACAATATTAATTGTAATTTTTCTTAGACATTTGGATTTCATATTTTGTTTTATAAATTTTGTTTTATTTATTTTAATAATTTATTATAAATTTTGTTTGTTGCCTTCCGAAGCAGAATTGAAAACAATAATACCTCATGATAACAAAAAAAAAAAGAAAGAAAAAAAATTCCCGATGGAGATACTATGTTGGGGAAGGGGTTTCCCCCGATGTCTTTTCACGAAGGTGATGACCGTCGTACTCCATGGCTGACGTTGGTCACATGTCTGCATGAATTGCATTAGGAATGAGGTTACTCTGACATCGTCCCATTAGTGTGTTTGAAAAAGTTTCCTCAGTGTGGTATTTCCAACGTTTGTACCGACAGAGTTTTCAATGTCGAAATAACCTTGGCCGATGGGCTTCGCTATTTTGGCCGATGCACTACAACGTCGGGAATGCCCCAGATCCTTATAGTGTATGATTCTCTAGGTATTAAAAACACATTTCATTGCTAACAAGTTAACCAAAAAGATTGAACATGAAAAGTAATAGAAAAATGGGAGAATGGAAGAAGAAATGCATTGCTTTGAATAAAATAACTTTACGTCTCTCAGCCATGAGGTACATCTTACAAATCAATACAATACAAAATGCAAAATGAAACACAGAAGAAGGTCTTATGCCTCAAAGTATGATTTTGCATACTCTTTGGCTCTGATTTTTTCCTATTTGATGAGGGGGAAGATGGAAGGAATGAACACACTCTCTCTCTTTTGTTCTAAGCTCTCACCTAAAATCAAGGGAAGGGAGAAGATGGACGACGTAGGAACTCTCTCTGGCCAAATTGTGCACACTTGTCCTGAAGTGAGAGACTTTATTTATAGGCGAAGATTGATGTTAATAGGATGGCACGCATAATTGCCTCTAAAAAGCTGCATCGATGCCCCGATCCATCCTTTTGTCCTTTTTCTGACTTTCGTGGCAACCAATTTTGTCTGCTAGTGACTAATCTTGCCAAAATTGCTTCTTTATCGTCACGTTGGCTGAACGTGTCTCTTCGTGTAAATATTATATTGCTACGCTTTACTTCTTTTTCCTAAAATCCTACAATAAGAACACTAAAATGCAATAAAACAGAGATGAAGTTCTCTTGTATAATGTTATTCACAGATTAATCAAATCACCTACTTTTTCCCTTGTTTTCTTTCATTCTCATACGATTAGACTTCATTACTTTATATAAAAGGCTACATTAACTTGTATTTCGACAAGTTTTCACACCGCTCAAATTTAAAATAATGCTTGTCTTCAAGCATCTTCTCAGGATTTTATACATGATTTCTTTTGGGCACATCGCTAAATCTTTCAGAATGATTTTCTAATCTATCTCACATTTTGGCATTTCTTATTTTCTTTGCTTACTCTAAACTTAAAAATATTTCTAGATTCTAAACGCCGCAAGCTTAGGTCTCAAAATATCCTTGTTCATTTTCAAAAAATCTTATTTCCCCTTTTTGCGAAATGGTTGTTTTTTCTAAAATTTTTAGTTCCCTTCTTTTTCTTGCAACAACTTTTATTAGCTAAGTTATTTATTATGTTAGGCATTGAGTGGGAAATTATAGGTATGCTTTGAGTCCATTCCTCTCCCCAACTCTAACTCTTATTGCCACTTATTTATTTACTCTCAGATTTTGGTGAAGCTTTGTTTCTTATTGAGTGTTGGTGAGAGGTGACATCATAGGAGTTCTTATTTCAATTGAGTTTAAAATGAAAGAATAATCAAGTTTCTTTTTTAATTTAAGGCTTGAAAAGGAAGGGTTGGTATAAAGTATCGCAAGGAAGGGTGGGAAATTTAAGGCTTGAAAAGGAAGGGTAGGAAATTTAAGCGCACGTGGTGTTTCTTTTTCGAACGCTTTAGCTCGAACCTTGCACACTTCTAAATTTAGAGTATAACAAGGCCTTATTGTGAAAAAGTGAATGATAAGATGAACTTCAAAAAAATTACAAAAGAGGTTTAAGGTAAAACTTGCTCGCCTAAAGACTACAAGAAACATTTACTAAGTTCATTTTGCTAGGGAAAGCATTATTGCTAGGTACAAGTTAAATTAAACTTAACAAATATTTCATCATGAAAATTAACCTTGCGAGGAACAAAGGAAATTATGCAAAGAACTCATAAATGAAGCAAACGCCAAAAAAAGTAAATCACATAAAAAAAAGAGATATGGACTTAAGAGAAATTTGATTAATCAATTGAATATGTACATGACAAAAGAACAAAAATGATAAAAGAAAAAAACCATTTAAAAGATAAAACCCCCAAATTTAGTTCTCTAGGCAAAGTTCAAGTTCGACAGGAGCTGGATCTGTTGGCTGAATGGAGGAAATGGCGTGATCAAATACGACATGATAAAAGGCTGAGGTACACGCTATACAATCACCACGTGCGTGTATTCCATTTGTGCCGCAAACGGTCTGTCATCTTGCTCCATAATTTGTTGAGATTTATTGGAATGAGTGAGCAACAGATTGGTCAAGTTGTTCAAGGCAGAAGACATTTGCCCATTTGTTGAGCTTAGCTAGGAGACCGTGGCTTCTAAACCATCCACTTTGGTGTTTAGTCTCGTGACAGGGGTATTGAAGCTGGCAATTTGTTCTTTTATTGCCATGTTCTCCAAGAGCATTTCTTTGGAGACCTCATTTATGACTTTGATAATACATTGAGGAGTAATTCGTAAAGCTCACCTTCATTCTCTGTAAGGACTTTAACTTCTAGTTCTGCTCTTCTCTTTGAACTCATATTGCCTACATCTTTATAGATAGGTATGTCTTGAAAGAGTGGGTCATAAACGATCAGATAATGCTTAAGGTAAGACGATGTTTCATCCTCTGCCGTGTTCTTTTTTCTTCGTCTCCTTCAAATAAATCATTAGCTAGGACATTCAGATCTAGACAGTCAGAGTCCAAGTCAATGTTTAGTGGGTAGGAAGGTGTCTGGCTTGGCAACACAAATGTTCATCGCGTGGGAGAGCTTTGAAGAGTTTGGAATTTTGGAGAAAGGGGGAATGAGATGGAGAAGAGGAATGAGAACGCGAGGAAGGTATGGTGGGTGATGGATAATGGAAGGTGTTTTTGACGGAGATAGCCAGGTGAGGACTCCACTAGCTGGGAGAGATGGGAAATGCAGGTGATAAAGGGGATTTAGATGGTAGAGAAGGAGGTATTATAACTTATTCAGAAGGAGGAAGGGGTAGATTTTCTATTTGTGGCAAGGAGAAAGGTAAGGTATCATCTTAGAGGTTGGATTCGACAAAAGAGTTCTCTTCTATGACCCTTTTGTTCGTAAACTTTCATCGTTTTTTGTGTGGAAGGTCAATCGCAGGCTGGTCTTTCTGTGTTGTTTCAACCTCTACCCTTGAGGTTGCTATTTTTCTTCTCAACAGTGATGGAGATTGAGAAGTGTCAACTGCATCATCAACTTCAATTCTCTTCCGCTTCTATGTCTTTTGGCGGTGTTCTTCCTTCTTATTCTAATTGAGAGTGGTTACGTGGTTAAGTTTCGCCAAATTGCACTTTCCACCAATCTCAATCTTTAGGTATCTTGCAATGGTAGGAAGGTACTTAAGACACAGCTTCTCTTTTGTTGTTAGGAAAGCTTTGGCACCTTTGGGGTTCCTCATCCAGCCTAGGAATTCCCCATTCATCACATAGCCCAAATTGAACGCTTGTTTCATCATTATGCCATAGAAGAGCAGTGTGAACTCATTTGGCACCGTACTATCATGCCACATTGGGATAATCTTCTTCTTGTAAAAGAAAACCACACATTGCCCACACGATCTTGTTAATTGATGTAGGTAAAGTTGAAGTCTGTCAGTCGATGTCCTTTTCCAGTCCGCCCTTGGCCACATGATTCCTTTCATTATTTTTTTTTGTGTCTCCTCTGTCGGTTCGGGGATGAGTGTTTGGCCAAGGTATGCATCTGAGTCATTTGGGAGGTCATATATGTTGGAATTTATGTCCTAAAATTCATAGTTTGTAGTTTAAATTATATTATATTTAATAAAGTGGCTATTAAGGACTTATTAGTAAAAATATAATACTATAATCTTGAATCCAATAAACTAAGGTCCTGAGGCTATCTAGTGTAGACTTGAACTTTATGTAGAGACATTAACATGGATGAAGTTCTAGTATATAGCTGAAACGGTCTAGTGTATGAATATGGTTGGACACCTTATTCTGAGAACACTATGGATACGACCCACTTTGTAGTTAATATAAAAGATGTTATCTTGAATCGTTCATGTAGAGACATGGAAGTGGAGGCATCCTATATAAAGAGTTTACATTAGACTGGAACCATGAAATATTGACTTTTAAGTTATAACATCGTTGACTGTAAAAATTGACTATTTCGATTTTTTATGACCTAGGCAACTTAATCTTAATCCTGAGCTAACAATGAACTTCTGCTCAAATGAAATTATCCTTAGATTTGGATAGGTGAAGGAAACTCATTAGCATTGGCCCAATAAGCCTTCCATTTCAAAGGTAAGACCGGGTGAATGGCTAGAGACACAGAGTGCAAGACAGAATTTACTCCTACCCATTTTAAGGTTAGTAGATAGGTTGTTTCCTTAAAATTTGAATCCAAGTCTTGAACAAGGGGCCTCACCCTCTCATTGGCCTGAGAGGTATTCGGTTTATAGGTTACACCTAAAACCAATTGTTCAATAGTGGATTAGTGGGACCTAAAGAACAAGATGTAATCTTAGGGGTAAAACGGTATTATGACCCAGCCAAGGTTAAGAAAAACCTATGAAAGATTAACTTACTGGTTATGGTTATATCAGATGTACAGAAATATATCTATAGTGAGGAGAGTGCAATTACAAAACTTTAGTGGAATGACCTATTAGTTAACGAATGTTGATTCGCTCGGACTAAAAAGGTTTAGCCAGTTAATCTTAGATCGTCAGAGCCCATGAACTTGCAGAGGAACCTAATATATTAGGTTCCTCTACAAGCTCATATAGAATTAACTTATAACGATATGTTGGAATAATTTGAATTTTTCGAATTAGGCAGAGAGAGAGAAGCCGACGAATAAATGTCATATAGTTGGGATTGTAGAGCTTTAAGTTAAACATTATTTAAATATTAAAAATATGAATATAAATTCATATTTGGAAGCTCCAAATTGATGTAAATGGTCAAAGTTGTAAAAAGTCAAATGTTGACTTTTGACTTTAAAAAGTCAAATTTTGACCATCTTTATATTCAAATGTGATTTAAATTTTAGAAAACTAAATGTGGATTCATGCTCAGGAGGTATAAATTAGTCAAGATGAACAAAATGGTCAAAAGTCAAAAAGTTGACTTTTGACTTTAAAAAGTAAAAGTTTGACTTTGGCTTGAATGGTCAAATGACCATATTACCCTTGGATTAAAGTTAGTGGGAAAATCTAATATTTTGTTGGATAATCCCACTAACACTTAGTGGATAGGTGGCTACATAAGATGTAAATACATAGCTCACTAAGTTCAACTAATTTTGCATGTAATTAGCTTATTTAAAGGGTTTCTTTTTTCAAATTGTTGATAACTTTTTTGGCAAAATTTTATTTTTATGAAGTACAAATTTTTTTCAACCTAATCTTCTCTCCCAAATCTCAAACCAAAATTCATCCTCCAATTTCCATTCCTCTCTTAACTTCCCTCACATAATTGGGTCCCACAATCTAGTTTCCATCAATATAAATCATTGGTTTCCTCTCGGTGAAGGGTACCTTGTCCCCCTCCACTATCGCATATGACTCTTCAGGATGATACTTCACCACAAAAAACATGTTGATCATGTTCAGCCTGACTTTGGTCTCTCTTGTGAAAAACTTCTCCCATTTGAGTGCCTTAATGGGTCAGCGGAGAAATTCCAGTAAAGGACCATTAAACAGAAGTAGCCCCTTCCCAATCTTAATAAGCTTGTCAAGCTCATGGGCGCTCATTGGTCCGCTTTTCTAGACATCCTCAAGACTGGATGTCTCTGCCTTGCTTTTGCCCTTCTTAGGTTACGCAATGCTTACGAGTCCTGGCTCTTCAGGCATGCAGCTTGACTCTAAAGGTCTTATTCTCTCAATCTCTTCGCTAAACTCTTCCGCCACAACCTCCAGGCGGTCAACTTTCTAATGTTCGACAACCTTGCTTCTCGCTGCCACACTTTCCACTTTCTCGCTCAGGTCTATGAGCACCACCTTTTTCTTTTGTTTGACGGTTTGGATCTCTGCCAACTTGGTCTTAGTCTCCGCTAGACACTCAACTTTTTCTTCTTCTTCTTAAATACATGGTGGAGATGGCCGCCTCCTCGTGACCCTTTTCTTTTCTTTTTCTTTCTTCCTCCTTTCTTTTCCTCCTTTCTTCCATCATGCATGATTTGAAGGCGCCCTTTCTCTTCCTTCTTTCCCTTATACTCTTGGATGCTCTCTTCTTTCGCCTAGCCCTTTCTTCTCGTTGGGCTTTTTCTTCCTCATTTTTCCTCCTTAGTCTTTCTTCTTCTTTCCTCTTTTCCTCTTCAACCTTCTTCTTTTCTTTCGCTTTAAACTCCTTGTAAACCCGATATTTTCTTGGTTTAATTTCTTTAATTGTGGAAAAAAAAAGAAAAAGAAAATGGAAATTAAGTGTAAATATAAATATATATATTTATATATTAATTAGTTTTATTAAATTAATTAAAGAAAAGAAAGAAAAGAAAGGACAAAAAGAAGAAAAGGAGAAGAAAATTTCATTTTCTCTTTTCTTCTTCTTCTTCTCTTCCCTTCACCGCCAAGAGTTTGAAGACATCCAAGTTCCCTTTTTTTTTTCTTTTTCCTTCTTCAATTTGCAGAGAACTTCTAAGAGAGAGTTTGGAAGAAGAAGAGAAATTTTACTAGAATTTTTAGGTTGAAGAAGAGGAGGAGAACTCAAGCAAAGTGTATCAATGGCTGAATTTTAGTTCATTCTGCACATCACTGGTTTCTAATTCGGTTTGAACGCTTCAAAAGGAATTAAGAGGTGAAATTTACATTTACTGAAAGTTAACTCATTTTTAAACAAACTTTATGAAGAACGTTGGAGCAAATTCGGATATTCATTTGGTGCTTTTTGATGAAGAAAACAGGGCAGTTGGTTTTCACTCGAAATCAGGAGGTCTCTGGTTTTTCTTGTATTTCAGAGTGTATCGGTGGAGTTAGAATCTCTATTTGGTATGGTTGGAAAGCTTATTCAATTTACTACAACGTTCATGAAGAAATTATAAACCAAAAACGACTAAAAATTGGTTAAATTGTAGGAACAAGTTAAAGAGGTCGTGTGCGCGCGATTCTGGAAGTGGTTCTGTTTTGAGGGTTATATGTGTTTATGCACGGGGAATCAGATTTATATGTCTTCAGGTAAGTTTTAGAGGATCTCAAAATGAAGATTTTGATATAAAGAAAACTTATTTTGGTTAAGTATTGAGAAAGTTATAGTCCTTTGAAGTTTATGTTAGAAATCTGGAAATTTTAGAGAATTGTTGAAATAGGATTTTATTTCTTAAGCTTTGTTTTCGTGAGCGTCATCTTTGGTGCGACATGTTATGTATATCTTTAGGAAACCAGAATGTTTAGGGTTTTAATACTCGGTTGGGTTGTTGGCAGGCCGAGAAGAATTAAACCGAGTTTATAGACCAAGGATCTAGCTCAAGACTGTGAGTGACGAAACCAACTTTGAAATATTTTCCATAACTGTTATTATGATTGAATGCGATAAATGTTTATTTACGAAGCCATGAAAGGTATTTGAATTTCATGACTATTTTCAAGTATACATTTGGAGACTAGATTTCTTAAAGAAATTTATGCTAGCACGTAGATATTAAATGTCTGGAAAGTATTTAAACCACAATATTTTAAGCAAAGCATGAATTAGTATGAAGTTTTGTTTTAAGAACTACAATTTTCCACGAAAGAGCTGAGTAAAGTTCGAGCTTTGTGTAAAATTCATAAGCAGGCATGTTTTAATATTTTATGATGATTTATGAAATTTTCATTAACTACATGACTGAGATCTTGAGCCTGAGGTTAGAGATTACCGTGTGCACACTGGTTAGATTTCGTTGTTGACGTTGAGTGTACTCCGTAACAACGATGCTGTCGTGAGTGCTGGGCGGGCCCCACTACGACAAAGACGATGGGAGTGCTGGGCGGGCCCCACTACATCGTAGTGCTTGTAAACTTTGTTGTACTAGGTGTACCCTACACAACGTAGATTCGTCATGTTAGTTAAAATGCTTCGATATACTTGATATGCCTTGCTAGATTTCAATGATGAACATGCTGAGTATTTAAGGAAGCTATTCTTACTATTACACATTTACATTTACGACTTGTATAAACAGATTTATATGTGTAAAGTTTTCACGTGCTCTTATCTTTAAATTCATAGTTTTAAACTGAGTCACTCACTGAGCTTCATAGCTCACCCTTTCCAAAATGTTTTACCCATTTTCCAGGTAGAGATCGACTTTCCGGTGCCTGATAGACTGCCTTAGTCTGCGGAAGCTTCATTATCGATTGCCAGTACGTGTTTTGAGTTGGGCATAAAGTCTGTTGTGTTATGATGTATTCACACCCTTGTATGTTATAGATACTCCACAGTTTGTATAAGCTTTAGGAGCTGTAGTTGTGTAAATTTTGTTGGTTATATTTTGATTAAGGTGTCTTTAAGTTTACTCGTGAAATCGGTAAATTTTGAGGTACACTTCATGTATGTGTTTGACTAGCTGTGTTTGACTAGCCTAGGATCCGCTGTGTTTTGTGGCATGTACAATAGTTTATATACTAGATTGGCAAGTTCATCACATGAAAGTTTTAAGCAGAGTCGACAGATACAGGTACAGAAAAATGTTGTTCGTCGGCTTCACACCATCTTTCGGTCTAAGGTAGCAGGTAGTCCGGGAGGGGGTGTGACAACTTGGTATCAGAGCAGTTTGCTCCATGGGAATTAAGGTAGAGCGGTTAGCTCTAAGAAGAAACTGGAAACTAAATAATTGAAAGTCAAGTTAGCTTAAAGGGAACTAGTGGAGTATGGTCTAGGTAAGGGTAGAAGTGAGTCCAATTATTATTAATACGTGAGTAGACATTTAGTATCATGCATTTGAGTTAAGTATTTATAGTATGTCTAATGTGTTGACATATTATAGGAGTAATGCCACCACGTACTGGTAGACGACGCCGGCAGAATCAGGACGGGATGCAAGGTCCTACCCAAGGTCCATCTGTAAGGGAATCTAGTACCCTAGGAGTTCGAGGTGGTGCAGGAAACGAGCAGTTTGCGAGAACAACACAGGAAATAGGAAGGCCAGATAGAGCAGAGCCTAGTGATCCAGAAAAGGCATACGAAATTGAACGGCTGAAGAAGTTAGGGGCTACAGTGTTTGAAGGTTCCACAGATCCAGCTGATGCAGAGAACTGGTTGAATATGCTTGAAAAGTGTTTTGATGTGATGAATTGTCCTGAGGAGCGAAAGGTTAGATTGGCCACATTTTTGTTGCAAAAAGAGGCTGAAGGATGGTGGAAATCTATATTAGCAAGACGCAGTGATGCACGTGCTTTAGACTGGCAGACTTTTAGAGGCATATTCGAAGATAAGTATTATCCTAGCACATACTGCGAAGCCAAGAGGGATGAATTTATGGGGTTGAAACAAGGATCACTTTCAGTGGCTGAGTATGAGAGGAAGTATACCGAGCTTTCACGGTATGCTGACGTTATTGTAGCTTCTGAGAGTAACAGGTGCCAAAGGTTTGAAAGAGGGTTGCGTTTTGAAATACGTACCCCAGTTACAGCCATTGCTAAGTGGACGAATTTCTCTCAGTTAGTGGAGACTGCCCTTCGTGTGGAGCAGAGTATAACACAAGAGAAATCGGCAGTGGAGCTTAGTCGTGGGACTTCAACAGCTAGTGGATTTAGAGGCCGTGAGCAGCGGAGGTTCACGCCTGGGATAAATATTTCAAGCCGTCAAGATTTTAAGAATCGCTCTGGAGGTCAAGCATCGAGGAACGTGAGTTATGGTAGTGTTTTTCAGAGACAGAGCTAGAGAATACCTAGTCAACCCATTAGATCAACAGTAAGATCGCAACCAGGTCAAGAGTCCATTGCTAGTACCATCAGGTGAATACCATGCACGAGTTGTGGCAGGAACCATCGGGGTCAGTGTTTGGTAGGTGTCGGTGTATGTTACCAGTGCGGACAGCCAGGACATTTCAAGAAAGATTGTCCGCAGTTGAACATGACAGTTCAGAGAGATCAGGGAGTTGGGTCCCAGACAGTTGAGCAATCGAGAGTTTCAGTGGTTCTAACAGAGGGCACCAGTGGTGCAAGGCAAAAGGGAATTGTTGGAAGACCGAGGCAACAGGGAAAAGTCTATGCTATGACTCAACAAGAAGCAGAGGACGCACCAGACGTTATTACTGGTACGATTCTTATTTGTAATGTACCTGCAGATGTTTTATTTGATCCAGGTGCTACGCATTCCTTTGTTTCTAGTATATTTCTGACTAAGTTGAATAGGATGCTAGAGCCTTTATCTGAGGGGTTTGCTATATACACTCCAGTTGGTGACGTTTTACTTGTTAATGAGGTGTTACGTAATTGTGAAGTTTTAGTAGAAGGTATCAGTTTGCTAGTGGACTTGCTACCACTAGAGTTGCAGAGGTTAGATGTAATTTTGGGAATGGATTTCTTATTTGCTCATTATGCATCTATGAATTGCCATAGGAAGGAAGTGGTTTTCAGAAAACCAGGCTTTGCTGAAGTGGTTTTTAGAGGTATGAGGAAGGCCGTTTCTAGAAGTTTAATCTCAGTTTTGAAAGCTGAGAAATTACTGAGGAAGGGTTGCACAGCGTTTCTTGCACACATCGTAGTAGTGCAGAGAGAAAAACTAAAGCCAGAAGATGTTCCTGTGGTGAAAGAGTTTCTTGATGTATTTCCAGATGATCTGTCAGGTTTGCCACCTGATAGAGAGATTGAGTTCACCATTTAATTATTACCAGGAACAGCACCTATTTCACAGGCCCCGTATAGAATGGCTCCAAGCGAGCTAAAAGAATTGAAGATGCAGTTACAAGAACTAGTTGACAAGGGATACATCAGGCCTAGTGTTTCGCCGTGGGGAGCACCAGTGCTTTTTGTGAAAAAGAAAGATGGTACCCTCAGATTATGTATTGACTATAGACAGTTAAACAAGGTTACAATACGTAACAAGTATCCTTTACCACGCATCGATGACTTATTTGATCAACTAAGGAGAGCAGCGTTGTTCTCTAAGATTGACTTAAGGACAGGATACCACCAGTTGAAGGTTAGAGAATCAGATATTGCTAAAACAGCATTTAGAACGAGGTATGGGCATTATGAGTTTCGAGTTATGCCATTCGGTTTAACGAATGCGCCAGCGGTTTTCATGGATCTCATGAACAGGATCTTCCATCGGTATTTAGATCAGTTTGTGATTGTGTTCATTGATGATATATTAGTTTACTCAGTTGACAGAGAATCTCATGAGGAACATCTGAGGATTGTTCTACAGACTCTACGTGAAAAACAGTTATACGCTAAGTTCAGCAAATGTGAGTTCTGGTTGGAACAAGTAGTATTTTTGGGGCATGTAGTTTCAGCAAAAGGAGTTAGTGTCGATCCACAAAAAGTAGAAGCGGTTGTCAATTGGGAAAGACCAATTAGTGCGACAGAAGTACGTAGTTTCCTGGGTTTGGCAGGATACTATAGGCATTTTATTGAGGATTTCTCTCGATTGGCATTGCCTTTGACCGCTTTGACAAGGAAGAATGTTAAGTTTGAGTGGTCAGATAAATGCGAGCAAAGTTTTCAGGAATTGAAGAAAAGACTAGTTACAGCACCTATTTTGGCACTTCCTGTAACAGGGAAGGACTATGTAATTTATTGTGATGCTTCAAGGCTAGGATTAGGTTGTGTGCTTATGCAAGATGGGAATGTAATAGCTTATGCTTCAAGGCAGTTGAAGGAGCATGAGTGTAATTACCCTACCCATGATCTTGAGCTAGCAGCAGTTGTTTTAGCACTAAAAATCTGGAGACACTATTTGTTCGGGGAAAGGTGCCATATTTTCACAGATCATAAAAGTCTGAAGTATATTTTTGATCAAAAAGCGCTAAATCTGAGACAAAGGCGATGTCTAGAACTGATTAAAGATTATGATTGTACTATAGAGTATCATTCAGGTAAGGCCAACGTTGTAGCAGATGCATTAAGTAGGAAGTCAAGACTTCCGAAGAGTGCCTTGTGTGGTATTCGAGTAGCTATGTTGAATGAGTTAAGAGGTTCCAAGGCAGTAGTAACTACAGAGGATTCAGGAAGTCTCTTAGCTCAATTTCAGGTTCGGTCTTCTCTAGTAACTGAGATTGTAAGAAGACAGTCAGAAGACAGTAATTTACAGAAGAAGGTTGAGAAATCCAAGAAAGGCTTAGAGGTGGAGTTTGAGTTGAGAACAGATGGAGCCATTGTTAAACAAGGAAGATTATGTGTTCCGAATATCAGTGAGCTTAAGAATGCTATTCTAGAAGAAGCTCACAGTTCAGCTTACGCTATGCATCCAGGTAGCACCAAGATGTACAGAACTTTAAAGAAGACTTATTGGTGGTCTGGAATGAAGCAAGAGATAGCTGAATATGTTGATAGATGTTTGATTTGTCAACAGGTTAAACCAGTAAGACAGAGGCCAGGAGGATTTCTTAATCCTTTGCCAGTGCCAGAGTGGAAATGGGAGCATATTACTATGGATTTTCTATTTGGATTACCTCGTACATCCAGTGGACATGATGGTATATGGGTAATAGTAGACAGACTCACCAAGACGACACGATTTTTACCGATTAAAATGACATCTACGTTAGACCAGCTAGCGAGATTATATGTTGATAAGATTGTGAGTCAGTATGGAGTACCGGTGTCCATAGTTTCAGATAGGGATCCGAGGTTTACTTCTAAATTTTGGCCTAGTTTACAGAAAGCAATGGGAACAGGGCTAAAGTTTAGTACATCATTTCATCCCCAAACAGATGGTCAGTCCGAGAGGACCATCCAAACTTTAGAGGACATGTTGAGAGCATGTGTCCTACAACTTAAAGGAAGTTGGGATACCCACTTGCCACTTATGGAGTTTTCTTATAATAATAACTATCAGTCTAGTATCGGTATGGCACCATATGAAGCCTTATACGGGAGACCATGCAGAACTCCTGTGTGCTGGAATGAAGTGGGAGAGCGGAAGTTAGTAGGTCCTGAGTTGGTTCAGATTACGACAAACAATATTAAGTTGATCAGAGAAAATCTGAGGAAAGCCCAAGATCGACAGAAAAGTTATGCGGATAAGCGACGAAGAAACCTAGAATTCCAAGTTGGAGATCAAGTTTTCTTGAAATTATCTCCATGGCGAGGTGTTATTCGTTTCGGAAGAAAAGGTAAGTTAAGTCCTAGATATATTGGGCCATATCAGATAACGGAACGAGTTGGACCAGCAGCGTATAGACTTGAGTTGCCAATAGAACTTGCACGAATACATGATGTTTTCATGTATCCATGTTAAGAAAATATATACCAGATCCATCGCATGTGTTGCAAGATCAACCAGTTGAATTAAAAGAAGATTTGAGTTATGTTGAAGAACCAGTTCAGATTCTCGACAAAAAGGAACAAGTTTTGAGAAACAAAACGATTCCACTCATAAAGGTTTTGTGGAGACATCATGGAGCGGAGGAGGCAACTTGGGAACCAGAATATCAGATGAAGAAGAGCTATCCGATACTTTTCAGTTAAGGACATTCTAAATTTCGAGGACGAAATTTTCTAAAGGGAACGTAAGTTGTAAACCCGATATTTTCTTGGTTTAATTTCTTTAATTGTGGAAAAAAAAAGAAAAAGAAAATGGAAATTAAGTGTAAATATAAATATATATATTTATATATTAAATAGTTTTATTAAATTAATTAAAGAAAAGAAAGAAAAGAAAGGACAAAAAGAAGAAAATGAGAAGAAAATTTCATTTTCTCTTTTCTTCTTCTTCTTCTCTTCCCTTCATCGCCAAGAGTTTGAAGACATCCAAGTTCCCTTTATTTTTTTTTCTTTTTCCTTCTTCAATTTGCATAGAACTTCTAAGAGAGAGTTTGGAAGAAGAAGAGAAATTTTACTAGAATTTTTAGGTTGAAGAAGAAGAGGAGAACACAAGCAAAGTGTATCAATGGCTGAATTTTAGTTCATTCTGCACATCACTGGTTTCTAATTCGGTTTGAACTCTTCAAAAGGAATTAAGAGGTGAGATTTACATTTACTGAAATTTAACTCATTTTTAAACAAACTTTATGAAGAACGTTGGAGCAAATTCGGATATTCATTTGGTGCTTTTTGATGAAGAAAACAGGGCAGTTGGTTTTCACTCGAAATCAGGAGGTCTCTGGTTTTTCTTGTATTTCAGAGTGTATCGGTGGAGTTAGAATCTCTATTTGGTATGGTTGGAAAGCTTATTCAATTTACTACAACGTTCATGAAGAAATTATAAACCAAAAACGACTAAAAATTGGTTACATTGTAGGAACAAGTTAAAGAGGTCGTGTGCGTGCGATTCTGGAAGTGGTTCTGTTTTGAGGGTTATATGTGTTTATGCACGGGGAATGAGATTTATATGTCTTCAGGTAAGTTTTAGAGGATCTCAAATTGAAGAGTTTGATATAAAGAACACTCATTTTGGTTAAGTATTGAGAACGTTATAGTCCTTTGAAGTTTATGTTAGAAATCTGGAAATTTTAGAGAATTGTTGAAATAGGATTTTATTTCTTAAGCTTTGTTTTCGTGAGCGTCATCTTTGGTGCGACATGTTATGTATATCTTTAGGAAACCAGAATGTTTAGGGTTTTAATACTCGGTTGGGTTGTTGGCAGGCCGAGAAGAATTAAACCGAGTTTATAGACCAAGGATCTAGCCCAAGACTGTGAGTGACGAAACCAACTTTGAAATATTTTCCATAACTGTTATTATGATTGAATGCGATAAATGTTTATTTACGAAGCCATGAAAGGTATTTGAATTTCATGACTATTTTCAAGTATACATTTGGAGACTAGATTTCTTAAAGAAATTTATGCTAGCACGTAGATATTAAATGTCTGGAAAGTATTTAAACCACAATATTTTAAGCAAAGTATGAATTAGTATGAAGTTTTGTTTTAAGAACTACAATTTTCCACGAAAGAGCTGAGTAAAGTTCGAGCTTTGTGTAAAATTTATAAGCAGGCATGTTTTAATATTTTATGATGATTTATGAAATTTTCATTAACTACATGACTGAGATCTTGAGCCTGAGGTTAGAGATTACCGTGTGCACACTGGTTAGATTTCGTTGTTGACGTTGAGTGTACTCCGTAACAACGATGCTGTCGTGAGTGCTGGGCGGGCCCCACTACGACAAAGACGATGGGAGTGCTGGGCGGGCCCCACTACATCGTAGTGCTTGTAAACTTTGTTGTACTAGGTGTACCCTACACAACGTAGATTCGTCACGTTAGTTAAAATGCTTCGATATACTTGATATGCCTTGCTAGATTTCAATGACGAACATGCTGAGTATTTAAAGAAGCTATTCTTACTATTACACATTTACATTTACGACTTGTATAAACAGATTTATATGTGTAAAGTTTTCACGTGCTCTTATCTTTAAATTCATAGTTTTAAACTGAGTCACTCACTGAGCTTCATAGCTCACCCTTTCCAAAATGTTTTACCCATTTTCCAGGTAGAGATCGACTTTCCGGTGCCTGATAGACTGCCTTAGTCTGCGGAAGCTTCATTATCGATTGCCAGTACGTGTTTTGAGTTGGGCATAAAGTCTATTGTGTTGTGATGTATTCACACCCTTGTATGTTATAGATACTCCACAGTTTGTATAAGCTTTAGGAGCTGTAGTTGTGTAAATTTTGTTGGTTATATTTTGATTAAGGTGTCTTTAGGTTTACTCGTGAAATCGGTAAATTTTGAGGTACACTTCATGTATGTGTTTGACTAGCTGTGTTTGACTAGCCTAGGATCTGCTGTGTTTTGTGGCATGTACAATAGTTTATATACTAGATTGGCAAGTTCATCACATGAAAGTTTTAAGCAGAGTCGACAGATACAGGTACAGAAAAACGTTGTTCGTCGGCTTCACGCCATCTTTCGGTCTAAGGTAGCAGGTAGTCCGGGAGGGGGTGTGACACTGCTTGATGAGCTTCATCATTTTATCAAAGTATTTCGCTAGGACTTCGATTCTTTATTTCTCAATGAGCTCTCCTTCTCTAAAAATTACCTGGCCAGCCCCATGCTTCATGTGCTTATACTTTAGCTGGTCATCATCATTCTCCCTAGCCTAGGCTCCATGTTTATCAACCCGTGATACATGTTTTTCTTCTTGCTTCATCCGTCAATCTGCTTCATGAAGAGAATCTGTGGCACTACTTTTGGGTCTTTAAGCCGGCTCCGAATCAGGTCCAACAGAGTGAGAATGGGATGAAGATTCATGTGTTCTTTGCTTAATAGTGATATTCCTCCTAGAACCCCAGGTCTGGGTTTCTGCAATGAAGCGTAGCGGTGTTTGGACGATTTCGATCGTTTGGCTGGCGAATAATTGGACAAACTTTCTTTCCATAGGATGAATTTAGAGCTTAGTGGGGCTTCAAAACATTTCTATTGTTGATCAGCCATTAAAACTTGATAAAGATGAAGTTGACGGTGAAGATTATGGTGAACGAATGAGTTTTTCAATAAAGGTTTAGAGTTTTAGAGAAAGGAATTTCACGAAAAGATTTTGAGAGTTTCGTATAAAAGGTGTTGAGGGGTTTTTCTTCACTAGTTATAAGTGAAATAGTCATCATTACAAGGTCACGTTAATTAATGCGTCTAACACAAGGTTGACACATCTCTATGAAAACCAAAATGATCATTGTAATGATGATGACACTTTGATTTCCTTCACGTGACAAACAGATCCCTAGGCAATTCAAATTTTCGGCAGTTAAAATTAATACCATGCCTCTTACTTTCGTGCCGCGTAACATTTATTCTACTCTCATCTCATGTGATATTCTCCCCTTGTATCTCCATAGGCACAAAACACTCTAAGCTAAGCTAAACTATAAAGCGGTAAAGAAAGCGATAAAAGAAAGCAATAAAGGAAATCAGTAAATTGCAAGAAAACAAATAAAGAAAATAACAAAGGTAAAAGTATAAAAGAAAAAATAAAGGAATAAAGATGCTCAAAATAATGTGTTTTGTTTAATTGATTGAGCTTGCAATATGATACAAATGCATTAATGCGTTTCAAGGTAATGTCAAAGAAGGTGCTTTACATTAAATCCATAGAAAATTTAGCGCGTTGTCCATCTTTAAGGTACGCCTTAAGTCCTTGTCTGTTTACCTTGAAAGCATTCGTTCCATCCAGCGAGGTGATCTCCACAGCACCATATGGGAATATTTGTTTAACCATAAATGGTCTTGACCATCCGAAGCTTACCTGAAAAACAAACATAGACGCAAATTAAAAAGTAATACTTTTTGCCCAATTAGCTATTCACGTCTACGGATGCGACTATCGTGCCATACCTTCATCTTCTCTTTATAAATCTTGGCTTTCCTATAAGCTTGAGAACATCTCTTTTGAAGCTTATTTAATTGCAATAACCTAGCCTCTCCTATGGCATGATGGTCAAAGTTTAACTTTTTACCTGCCCATAACGCCTTCTATTCCAAATCCAATGGTAAGTGGCAAGCCTTCCCAAAGACTAGCACGTAGGTAGACATTCCAATAGGCGTCTTGTACACTGTGAGATATGCCCACAAAGCTGAATCTAGGTGATGTGCCCAATCCTTGTGGGATGAGTTTAACACTTTTTCCCAATATCTTCTTAATCAACCTGTTGGATACTTTCGCTTGACCATTTGTCTCGGGGTGGTAAGCGGTTGCATTTTTATGGATCTTGATTGATTATGATGCGATTTATAAAGTGAGATCCTTCATCACTGATAAGGGCTCTAGGTGTCCCTAATCGCATGAAAATATTGAAGGAATGGAATTCCCAAAGCGAAAACGTATGAATGTCGTGCAAGAGAAATTCAATTTATAAAACCAATAAATTCAAAGAAAAACAATAAACAAAATAAGCATGCTTCTCATGGAGGAAAAGGTGAAAATAAACTAACCTTTGTAGAATCAATTCTTCTTCCAAGCTTTCAAGACACGACAAAATCTTCCTTGTTATTCTCCAAGTAAAGAATCACAGAGAATTTGGGTTTCTGTAATTTTGGTGAGGGAAGAAATTTTGAGAGAATTTTGTTTACTTTGGAATATAGAGAGATCGTAAGATAGTGCTTAAAAAAAATCTTTCTCTTTTTTCTTTTAAAACAAATCTTAACAATGATATGGAGGGAGAAGTTATCAAAATAATTTCTTCCCTCTTTCCCACGTAGAATAACTCCCAAGGGAGTTATTCATTCTATTTAATAAAAAAATATTAATTAAATTAAATAAATTCAATATAAATTTAATTAATATATATTATATCTCATATAATATAAACTTTATATTATATCATATATAATATAACCAATGGTTTAGATCTCTCATATAATCTATAGTTCTAATATGAATCAAATCCATATTAATTTTAACCTATAGTTTATTTATGAATCTTATTCATATTAGTATTATTATTATTTGAATCATATTCAAATATTAACTTCTCTCATAAAAACTTTACATTATAATGTATCAAATACATTATATTAATTGTATCATATACAATTTATTCCCTTTAATCAATTTGAACAATTCAAATTAAGCCCAAATAAATTTGATTCTCATTTATCCTTATTGATCTAACAAGGAGACCTTATGGACATACAGATTGAAGCTCCAATGAAATGAAATTAATTAATTAAACTCTTTAATTAAATTAATCTATATTCATTAACTATTAGTCATTCCACTAAAGACTAATAGTTGCACTCTTCTTAATGTAGATATATTTTTGTGTCCATTAGATATAACCAATCAACAGTGCAATCACCATTCACAAATTGCTCGTAAGTACAGCTAGGCCAAAAATTATCGTTTTGCCCCTGTAATTACATCTAACTCCTTAAGTACCACTGATTCCTCTAATGAACAATAATTATAGTCCTACTATAACGGAACACCTCTCAGGCCAAGAGAGGGTGTGGCGTCACATTGTTCAAGCCCTGAAATCAGCTCTTAAGAGAGCAATTTCTCTACTTACTCTATCTATAGAGAAGGAGTGAATTCCTTCTTGTGTAGCTGTGTTCCCAGCTCCCCAATCAGATGAATCCCCAAAATGGTAGGTATATTGAGTCGGCTACATAGGCCACTCTCACCCATACAAATCAAAGGATCGCCTTCATAGGCAGGAGTTCACAACTCACTTAGGATTCAAGTCAAGTCACCTATAGTCATCCTGGTGAAATGTAGTCTCAACTAGTAACGGTGTTAATAAGAGAGACTATTCATTTCATGGTTCGGTCTTATACAAACTCTTTGTATAGTATACCCCCGCTCTAATGTCTCAACATGAATGATTAGGATCAAATCATTTGTAGCACTTTAGAACAATTGTAACAACTACAAAGCAGGCCGTATTCGTAGTGTCACCAGGATAAGGTATCCAACCTTATCCATTTACTACAGACCATTTAGGTTATCACTTAAACATGATCCACTTGTATGTCTCCACATACATGTTTAGGTTATAGAAGAGAACCTTGGATGTTAGTTTATTGGTTTTGTGGGTTAATGTAACTAAATGTCAAATAAAATAAAATACTTTATTTTATTAGATAAATAAAAAGTTTGTATAATATATACAATTACAAACTACAAGACCATAAGATTTAGGGCATCAACCCCAACAAATATTTCCCTTAAAAAATTTGCTTACTGTAATCGCATCATTCTTCGTACAGGAGATGACTTCATTCCACTTTGAGACATAGTCTACGACGAACAAAATGTAGATATGGCCACGAGATTGACGAAATGATCCCATAAAATCTCTGCACACATCAAAAAGTTCAATTTCCAAGATGGGTTGTTGGGGCATTTTATCGCGTTGAGACATATTCCATATCCTCTGGCATCAATCACATTTAACCACAAAGTTCTTTACATCTTGAAATATAGTAGGCCAGAAATACCCATTCTGCAAGACTTTTGCAGTCGCCTTTTGTCCACCAAAGTGTCCTCCATAAGGTGCTTCATGACACTTGGTGAGGATCTCAGTTGTTTCATATTCAGGGACATATCGTCTCAATATTTGGTCTGACCCCAATTTGTAGAGAAAGGACTCATCCTTTCTATAGAAACGACATTCATGAAATAGCTTTTTTCTCCGTTGGCTGTTGAAGTCTTGCGGCCATGTTTTGTATACCAAGTAATTGACTATATTCATATACCAGGGTTCTTTTTTTTTCAACGCGAAAGAGTTGCTCATCAAGAAATCTCGCATTGGAAAGGTTCGTTGCTAATAGCGATAAGTGATCCGCCACCTAGTTCCCCGTACCTTTACAATCTATGATCTCTAAATCAAACTCTTGGAGCAATAATATCCATTTTCTTAACCGCAACTTGGCATCTTTCTTTGCCATAAGGTATTAGATTGTAGAATGATCAAAGTGTATCGTAAATTTAGAGCCAACAATATAACTCCTAAACTTTTCAATCGCAAAAACTACTGTGAGCAACTCCTTCTCCGTAGTGGTGTAATTCTCTTGAGCCTCCTTGAGAGTCTTGCTTGAGTAGTAGATGGGGTGGATCACTTTGTCTTTCTTTCTATCCAGCATAGCCTCTACAACTACATCAATCGCATCACACATAAGTTCAAATGGTTATGGCTAGTTAGGCGTGATGAGAATAAGTGCTAAGGTCAACGCGTCTTTCAAGGTTTGAAACGCTTGGCTGCATTTTTCATCAAAGCTGTAGGGTTGATCGGCGCATCAAAAGTTTATTGAGAGGCTTGGTAATTAGAGAGAATCCTATGATAAATCTTTTATAGAATCCAACGTGTTCTAAAAAGCTCCTAAATTATTTGACATCTGAAGGCAGTGGCAACTTGCACACCACATTAATCTTCGCGTTGGAGATGTTGTGCCCAAGCACAATTCTCTCTCTAACCATAAAATGACACTTCTGCCAGTTCAAAATGAGTCGCTTCTCTTCACATTTGTTCAAAACTTCTTCCAGACTACTCAGACATTCTTTGAAGGAATCCCCAAATACTAAAAAATCATCCATGAATATATCAACTTATCTCTCCAAGAAGTATGAGAAAAAAGTGACCATGCATCTCTAGACTGTTCCTGGCACATTGCACAAGCCGAAAGGCATGCGTCGAAATGCAAATGTGCCATAAGAACATGTGAATGTTGTCTTATGATAATCTTCTGGTGCAATCATGATCTGGTTGTACCGGAGTAATCATCCAAAAATAGAATTTTGTTTCCACAAGCCTATCCAATATTTGGCCATTGAAAGGTAGAGAGAAATGGCCTTTCTTTTTTGTTATATTCAGCTTGGGATAATCCATTCAAATCCTCTACCCCATGACTATTCGCGTTGGGATCAATTCATTATTCTCATTCTTCACGACAGTAATCTCACCTTTCTTTGGTACACATTGAATTGGGCTAACCTTTTCACTATCAGCGATTGGATAAATAACCCCCAGGTCAAGCCATTTTATAATTTCTTTCTTGACGACTTCTTTCATTACGGGGTTCAATTACCTCTAGAATTGAACAGTCCCTCTTGAACCTTTTCCAATATGATCTTATGTAGCAATAAGATGGGCTTATGTCTTGAATGTCTGTCAAGGTCCATCCTATCGCCTTCTTACAGCGTTTCAACATGTTCAATAATGCTTTCTCTTCCGCGACGTTCAAGTGGGTAGAGATAATGACGAGTAAAGTGTCATTCTCCCCTACATATTTCAGGTGGTTGGGTAAGTGTTTGAGCTTTAATTCTAGTGGTTCTTCAATTGATGGCTTTGTCTTCTTCTCGCTTTGGTTTGTAGATCCAAAGAGTCAAACTTCCTTTCGGAAGATACAACGTTCACTTCTTCCAGTATATAATTTGGGTCCTTGTCTTCAAAGAATTCTTCAGTGTTGAACAGTTCTTCATATACTTCTACATCGCAATAGTCCCACCTAAGGGACTATTACACTGCAGTTTTCATCATCAGCGGGGAATAACTTTATCGCGTTGACAATGTTGAATTTAACTTCTTTATCATTAAAATGCGATGTCAACTCCCCTTGGTGGATGTTTGTGAGGGCATGACCAGTTGATAGGAATGACCACCCCAAGATGATTGGTTCCTCTCGATCAACTTCGTAGTTTAGAATGACGAAGTCTGCGAAGAATAAAAATTTGTCCACCTTTACCAAAACTTCTTCAAATTTTCCCTTAAGTTTGGCGATGGATCCGTTAGCAAATTGGAGTCTCATTTGTGTTGGTTGAACTTCTCCTATCTTTAATTTCTTGACATGTCACACCCCCCTCCCGTATCACCTACTTTGGACCCGAAAGGTGGCATGATGTCAACTGAAACCATTCACCTTTGAAACAATTTCAACTGACCATTGACATGAAAACATAAAACATTTGCTAGCGAAAGTCCTTAGACTTGATAATAACTATAAAACGGTAGTGTAACCCATATGAAAATAACTTATAAACACTAGGTTAACATAAAAGGTGCAGTAAGAATAATTTTTGTAAAACATGACAACATTTTCAACAAATCATTTCTTCTCGTGTTTGAAAACCAATTAGCCTGGTAACAGTATGTTAAACTTGATTACTCACAATCTGTATCTAGAAAGAAGGAAAGCATTTTGAAAAAGTAAGTCAAAAGACTTAGCGAGCAACAATTTTATAAAATAGGTTTTCATATACAATTTAGCATAAACTAATTGAAGCTTGAATAACATTTATCAATAAATAGTCCTTTCACAACATGATACTTGAAACATTGAACTTTAGCATAGCTTTTGGAAGATAATGATCCATAGCCATAGGCAGTATTAAACCTCTTTGTCCTAATACAGAACAGTGGATAGGAAACAACTTTCACTGTAATCCTCCTTCCTTAAAGCATAAAAATATATCTTTCCTAATGCCCCATAAACTATTGGCTCGTCAACCCTATAACATTAGTATGGAGTTAACCACATGTATACAATAGGTCTCATGGAATATTCGGGCTAGGATAAAACATATTGAAAAATATTGAAACATTTATTTTGCTTTCAAAACATGTCAATCAATCATTCGACATAGCATAGTTTGAGAAATCACTTCAACAATCATTTATCATAAAACATATCTTTAAACAATAACCTGGAAACCATGTTTTATAAATAGTCTTCAAAACAATGTGTTACAATGCTTGAATTGATACTTAGCCTAAAAATCCTTTGAAGTCTCCTCGTCTTGAAAAATCCATATTTAACCCTTAATTGATCCATCGATCAGGAAAATATCCAAAGCACTTCTTAAAATTCTCAGAAATATGAAAACAACAAAAAATATCCTTCTGACACTCATGGTATGGTGGTTGGGGTTTGGTATGCACGTATGGCCTGGAGACCTTGTCATGTACTAACCTCGCTGAGGTGGGCCGCGCGCTATGTGCTAACCTCATAGTGTGCGGTGTGACACGCGTCCTGGTCGCATACCTAGTGCGCCCATCGCGTGCCTTGCGTGCACAGCCCTACACGCTAACCACTTCTCGCAAGGTCATGCCAGCAACTTATGCACATGCCCTACCGCGGGCTGTGGCATGACCTTGTTGTGTGCCTCAAAACAAGCCCAAAAGAACCTCTATGAAATAAAATCATGCCTAACACGCCCATACATGTATAACACTCGGCCACTACCCAGAGCTACATTTTCTTCCAGAAACATGAATCGACTTTGAAAAATCAAACTTTAAATTTCTTTAGTTCACCTCCTACTTCTAATTCACCTCCTACATGGCTTTAAAAATGCATGTGATTAGCTTAAGACACCTGGATTAATTTTTAACTGATTCTCATAAGTTTGTCACGCAACTTGTCCAAAACTCCTAGCCTTGTCAAAATTCCCAAATAGCCTCTATGGTCCTTCTCGCATAGCCTTAGCCACTCAACCAAATCGCCTTGAACCCTTGAAAAAGCGTTACTAACCTCACTTGACATGGCCGCAAGCTCCCACTCACCTACCCATGCCTTACTTACTAACCTCTAAGCAAGCTTCCTCGCATGGCCTAAACACCCAACTTGTTAGAATTTATGTCCTAAAACTCGTAGTTTGTAATTTAAATAATATTTTATTCAATAAAAAGGTTATTGAGGACTTATTAGTGAAAATAGAATACTATAGTCTTGCATCCAATAAACTAAGGTCCCGAGGCTATCTAGTGTAGACTTAAACTTTATGTAGAGACATAAATGTGGATCAAGTTCAAGTTTATAGCCCAAGCGATTTATAGTGTATGAATAAGGTTGGGCGCCTTATTCTGAGAATGCTATGGATGCGGCACTCTTTGTAGTTTGTACAAATAATGTGATCCTGAGTCGTTCATGTAGATACATGAGAGTGGAAGCATCCTATGTAAAGAGTTTACATAAGATTGGAACCATGAAATAGTCACTTTTAAGTTATAATGCCGTTGACTTTATAAAACTGACTATTTCGATTATTGATGACCTAGGTAACTTAATCTTAATCTTGAGATAACTATGAACTTTTGTTCAAAAGGAATTATCTTTGCATAGGTGAGGGAAACTCAACGGCGTTGGCCCAATAAGCCTTCCATTTCAGGGTAAGACTGAGTGGATGGTTAGGAACATAGGGTGCAAGATGGAGTTCTTTTCTACCCGCTTTAGGGTTAGTAGATAGGTTGTTGCCTTAAAGACTAAATGCACGTCTTCAAGAATGAGCCCCACTCTCTCGTTGGCCCTAGAGGAATTCGGTATATAGGTTGGACCTTAAACTAATTATGCAATAGTGGATCTGTGGAACTTAAGGAACATGATGTAATCTCGAGGGTAAAATGGTATTTTGTTCCAGCCAAGATTATGAACAACCTATGAAGGATTAACTTATCGATCATGGTTATATCAGATGGATAGAAATATATCGATAATGAAGGGATGCAACTATGGGATTTTAGTGGAATGACCCGTTTGTTAACAAATGTTGATTAGCTCAGTCTAAAAGGGTTTAACCAGCTAATCTCGGATCATTGGAGCCCATGATCTATAAGTCCATTAGGTTCTCCTACTAGTTCATATGAAATTAACTTTGAACAATATGTTGGGAAAATTCGAATTATTCGAATTAGGTAAAGAGAGAAACTGACAAATATATTTGATATAGCCATTGGTTATAAATTTTAGATAGAGCTTTACAATTAAATGTGATTTAAATATGAAAAATTTGAATACGGATTCATATTTGGAAGCTCGAAATTGATGAAAATGATCAAAGTTGTAAAAAGTCAAAATGTTGACTTTTGAGTTTGAAAAGTCAAACTTTGACAGACTTTAACCTCAAATGTGGAATTTCAGAAAAATGAATGTGGATTCATGCTCGAACGGTCGAATTAGTCAAGATGAAAAAATGGTAAAAAGTTAAAATGTTGACTTTTGACTTTGGCTAGAATTGTCAAATGAACATTTTGCCCCTTGACTAAAGTTAATAGGAAAATTAAACATTTTGTTGGATAATCCCACTAACTCTTAGTGGGCTAAGTCGAAGCTCATGGTGATGACACTAAGTCCACTAAGAGAAATTGAAATGGTAAGTAATTTCACTAATTGTTAATGGATAATAGGTGCTGAATTTGAGTGAACTAATTACATGCAATAGTTGCATGTAATTAGGTTATTTAAAGGGCATTTTTTAAAAAATTAAAAGACTTTTAGCCGTTTTTAATAATTTTGATTTTCAAAAATTATTCCAATTTTTTCTCTCTTCAAATATTTCAACCCTAAATTCCAACCTTCAAAATTCCATCTCTCTCTCAATTTCCTCCACCTTACGGGTTCCACAACCTGGTGCTAAGTTCGGAGAATAGCAAGTCAGCTCTAGTGGTGGTGTCAGGATCGTGTTCGTGATGATATTTTGAGGAACGAGAGTCTTCGAAGGTATGTTTCTCACTTTATACCTAATTTCATTTAATTAGGGTTCTTTAAGCATGATTAATCTCTAAAATGTTTAGATGCAATTATAGTAAATTTGATATGTTTTTCTGCTGCATTTTATCCTTTTCAAACAGAACTAACCTTTAAGGACATCCTTCTCGCCTAGCTAAGGCCATCTCCCCAAAAACACTTGGAGGTTATCACTTCTTCTCGACCACGCACAAACAACTTAAGCTTGGCTCCTACTCTTGTCCAAACGCCTAAAAAATCTCTTTAGAGGTTATCTACTCCTCTACTAGCCTCAAAATCTTTCTCGTCGCCTACCAAAACCAAGGTTTCCAAGCCATCCAAAACACCTAGACCTTGCCTTTGAAGTTATTTTCATAATTTTGGTTGCCTAACACATGCCTTCAACACCTACTTTGGAGGTTTTCAACCCTCATTTTTCGCCTAATGCAAGTCTCTGAAAGGTTATTTAGTGTCGTTTAGCCACCTACCTTATCTCTAAACGCCCAGTTCTTCATTCTTTTGGACATTTAGCCAATTTTTCAAACTTTCTTTCCTTGAGCACATTTTCTCTTAACCTTGTCGAATCTTAACAAGTTCCCATGGGCTTAGAAAATTTGGGGTTTCACGTGAAGATAGAAAGAGGCATTAAATCAATGCTCGCCCCAGAGTCGCATAAAGCATGACCGAGATCCATTCTACCTATTGAACAAGGCACCGTGAAGGCTTTAAGGTCTATCATCTTCTCGGGTATCCCATTTTTTAAGACGTTGCTTGTTGCCTGTGTTAGATCCACTGTCTCGCATTCATTTATCCTTCTTTTTTTCACCAAGATGTCCTTCAGAAACTTTACGTAGGAAGGCATCTTCTCTAATGCATCAACAAACAGAAAGTTGATTCGAAGCTACTTCAGAATGTCTAAAAACTTATAAAATTGTTGATCGTTGCCTTTCTTCATTAGGCAACCAAGAAATGGAGGAGGGTACAAAGGATTTGAGCTTGTCACCTTGGTAGACACTTTGTCATGTTGCTCATCTCGCCTCGTGCTCTCCATTTGCATGTTTAGTACATTGTTATTCTATGAGAAAGAAACATTGTTAGTTAAAGAGAAATTTAAAGGATCAAAATTGTTACTTAAGCTGCTGATCTCCGAAGTAGAGGTAATAGTAGGATTTCTACGTTTAAAGTTAGGTTCGCGGATGGTTAAATTCTTTCTGCTTTATAGTGTCACTACTTGACACTTCTCCTTTCCATATCCTCCCATCTGGTTAGGTGTTTCAGTATTGCTTGGGAATGATCCTTTTAACCTTCCAAAGAAATCTCTGGCTAATTGCCCTAACTGTAACTCTAGATTTTTTAAGGATGTGGCTTGACTTTGCAGAAGGACATCATTCCTCTACATATATTTTAGGAGCAGGGTCTCCATGGATGAAGATGAAGATGGAGTAGTGGTGACAGTTTGTTGATGGCGGGAAGCTGAATTAAGTGGTTCATCATTGTATTGTCTTTTGGCTATAGCTCAGTGCTTCGATGCGATAAAGAGCTTCACCATCCTACCGCCTTCGACTATTTTGTTCTTGACCTCCCCAATTGAAATTAAGATGATTTTTCCACCCATCATTATAAGTATTTGAGTAAGGATCATTCCTCACATAGGCAACAGTCTCAGTATTTTGTGGGCATGCGTCAATATTATGGGGGCCTTCCCACCCCACATAGCCCAATTCAACTACCTATTGTACCATTTAAATAGAACTTCCTGTAGCGTTTACTTGTGCTAACACCATAGATTGTAGAAGCTTATTCATCTCATTGACTTTTCCTTGTAGCACGACCGTCGTATTCCTATCCACTCCTTCATCAATCTTATCTGTGTTTCCTCTATTCCCTCTATTCTCTTTCAACAAGCCAAAACCATCATCTCGCCATTCCTAACTATTGCTTGCCATAACGTTCAGCGTAGTCTTAATCTGGTTATAGGAGCCTTTAAGCATCCCTCATATAAACACAACATTAGCCGTTTGTTGGGTATCCTCACTCAGTCTAAAATTGAATTGTTCCATCAAGACATATTCAGGGATGCAATGATGAGGACATGTCTTTATCATTCTTATAAATCTTTGCCACACGTCGATCACGTTCTTTCTATCTGTTTGCTAGAAGGTTATCAAGTCTTGCCTTCTCTTCGCATTTTTAATGGTGGGAAGAATTTCTTCAGAATTTTTTGTATTAAGTCATCCTATGTAGTTTCCTCTTCTTGCTCGAGAGAGTTAGCCTATCATTTAGCCTCATCGCGTAGTGTAAATGGAAACAACACGAAACCCAGTTGTGTTGCAAAATTCGTAGCATGATGAAGGAGCCACATATAAAGTAAAAGTCCCTAATATGATCATGTAGATCTTCACGTGCGTGTTTACCGAATTGCCTCACATTTTTTATCATTTGGATCATGATGGGCTTGATTTCGAATAGGTCATTCTCGCAAAATGAGGGTTAGGCAATCCCAAGGTTAAAATGATTAGGTGAGGCGTATGATAGTATAGGTCTGTTTAAATTATGGGTCAAGTAGTCAGGCTTTTGTTCTTTGGCATTCTGGTTATTCATGTTGTTAGCTCTATTCAACCTCTGCCTTTCTCTTATGTTCTCCAAAAAGTTCATTCTATTTCAAGGCAAGTCTGAATTTTGGTCGTTCATTGCCACTTATAAACTTTTTCGCGCACTCTTCGACTAAAGCACACGATTGAGCTAAAATAAAACTTCTGCATGATATTTAACGCATAAATTAAGTTAAAAAAAACCATTAAATTCCCCAGTAACGGCACCAAAGACTTGCTTGAAATATTATATATGTACATAAGTTTCTATATATCGTGGATTTATCATGATGAGCTCTAAGTGAGTGACTAAAGGAGACTAAATAGGTTTATGCGTTAAAAGGTGCATTCATATTCATGCATTGCTAACTATTCTAAAGATATGCGTGTCTTGCAAGTTTTTCTTTATATTGTCCAAGTGTAAGTGAACAAAGGTTTCCTAGTAAGTCCAAGGTCGAACATAGGGAATTTACGTTCCTAATTCTCCTATCGAGAAACTAAATCATGCAGTATAAACTATACAGTAAAGCTATGCACGGTATAATTATATCCTAAGTATTTATGTTATAAAACTCGTAGTCTGTAATCATATTGTATTCAATAAAGTCCTGATTTGAAAATTGAATACTATAATCTTAAATTCAATAAACTAAGGCCTCGAGGCTATTTTAAGCAAACTTGAACTTTAGGTAGAGACATAAACATGGATCAAGTTTGAGTATATAGCCTAAAATGATATATAGTATATGAATAAAGGTTGGAGGCCTTATTCTAAGACACTATGGATGCAGCCCGCATTGTAGTTAGTACAAATGATGTAATCTTGAATCATTCATGTAGTCAAATGAGAGTAGGGGCATTCTATGTAAAGAGATTACATAAGACTGAACTGTGAAATAATCACTTTTACATTATAATGTCTTTTACTGTTTAAAACTGACTATTTCGATTGTGATGACCAAGGTAACTTAATCTTAATCATGAGCTAACTATGAACTTATATTCACACGAGATTATCCCTAGATTTGCATAGGTGAGGCTAGCTTTTTAGCGCTAACCCAATAAGCATCCAATTTCAGAGGTAACAACCAGGTAAATAGCTGGGGACAAAGGGTGCAAAAGGGAATTCATTCCTACCTGCTTTAGGGTTAGCAGATAGGTTATTCCCTTAAGGACTGAATCCAAGTCTTGAATAAGGGGTCCCACCCTCTCATTGGTCCGAGAGGAATTCAGTTTATAGGTTGAACCTTTAACCTATTTTAATTGTAGATTAGTGGGACTTAAGGAGCAAGATGTAGTCTCGAAGGTAAAACGATATTTTGGTCCAACCGAGCTTACTCACAACCTATGAAGGATTAACTTACAAATCATGGTTATATCATATGGACACAAATGTATCTATAGTGAGGGGAGTGTAACTACGGGACTTTAGTGGAATGACCCATTAGTTAACGAATGGAGGAGACCGGACGGAGACGACTGTTTGACGGAGGAAACGCGACGACGTGGGGCGGAGGTGAGCGGTGGCGGTGGAGGCGCAAGAGGGTGGCTAGGGTTTTGCTTTGTGAAGCTACAGTTTTTTTTCAATCGAGGAGATGACACAACTCCCTATGCAAAATTTAAACAAAATATTATTATTATTATTATTATTATTATTTTATTTTAACTTATTCTTTTTCTTTTCCTTCTTTTCCCAAATAACCAACCATATCTTCTTTCACTTCATTTAAAACCTATTGAATCCCCATTTTAAATCAAATATACTCTCTCTTTCCAAACACATCACTTTATCTTCCCAAAATATAATAACCTTAAATAATTACATTATCTTTATAATATAATTATTTTATTCTCAATTCAACTAATTATATACCCAACTTATAATTAATTAAAATTCTTTCAAAGAATAACATATACCCTTAAATAATTATATTATCCTTATAATATAATTATTTTAACTTCACAATCAATTAATTATACAATCAAATGTACAATTAATCAAATTTCCACAAATACAACAATTGGATATTTTTCCAAAATATCTAATAAGTTCCAATTTCTACCAATCAAATATTTTAATAATTAAATAACACCCAATAATTCAAAAATTAAATTTAAGATAATTATAAATAAATTACCTTAAATTTAGGGCGTTACAATCTTCCCTCCTTTTTGAAACTTTCATCCTTGAAAGTTCTAATCCAGGAACAGCTCAGGGTACTGGGCTCTCATGTCATCCTCCCTCTCCCATGTGGCCTCTTCAACTCCATGGTTTGGCCAAAGAACTTTGACCAGTGAAATCCCTCTATTACGGAGCATCTTGATCTCTCTTGCAAAAATCTCAACGGGTGCTCCTCATAGCTCAAGTTCTCATTAATGTGCAACGACTCAAAGTCAACTACACGTGTCGAGTATGGGACATACTTCCTCAGCATAGAGACATGGAATAAATCATGAACTGCAGAAAACGCTTGGGGCAACACCAAACGATACGCTACGGGGCCAATCCGCTCAAGTATCTCAAATGGCTCTACAAAACGTGGACTTAACTTCCCCTTCTTCTTGAACCTCAGAACACCCTTCATTGGTGCTACCTTTAGAAACACCATATCTCCCACATCAAACTCGAGATCCTTACGTCGTTCATTAGCATAACTCTTCTGTCTGCTCTGTGTTGTTAACATACAAGCTCTTATCTTCTGTATGGCTACATTAGTAGTCTGAACTAACTTAGGGCCTAATATTCTTTACTCGCCAACCTTACTCCAACATACAAAAGATCCACAACACCTACCATATAAAGCCTCAAACGATGTCATGCCAATGGTAGCCTGGTAACTGTTATTATAAGCGAACTCCATCAAATGCAAATTAGAGTCCCAACTCCCTGAAAACTCCAATACACAAGCTCGCAGCATATCTTCCAAAATCTGGTTCAAACTTCGTTTGACCATCTATTTAAGGATGAAAGGTTGTACTGAAATTTAACCTTGTGTCCAAAGCAAGTTGAAATCCTTTCCAGAACTTTGATGTGAAATGAGCATCTCTATCAAAAACGATAAATACAAACATTCCATGCAGTCTCACTATCTCGGACATATATAACTGCCCCCACTTACTAGCAGTGTAAGAGGATTTCCCTAGAATAAAGTGAGCTGACTTCGTGAGCCTGTCAATAACAACCCAAATCTCTATATAGCCCTTCAGAGTCCTAAGCAGTCCTGTAATGAAGTCCATCGACATACTCTCCCACTTCTACTTTGGCACACTTGAGGGTTGCAACAAACCTGCTGGCCTCTATCTTTGTGCCTTCACCTTTTGGTATACCAAGCATCTATTAACGAAGTCGTCCACTTCTCTCTTCATATTTCACCACCAGTACACTTGCTTCAAGTCTTGGTACATCTTTGTACTTCCAGAATGCATAGAAAATGGAGAACTGTGGGCCTCAGTCAAAAAGTTCAGTCTTAACTGCACTTTTTATTGGGACGCACAAACACCTTTCAAACATAAGTCCACCATCAGAGGATATAGAGAACTCCTCACCTTTTCCTGCTTCTACCAAGCGGTGCTTCTTAACCAAATATGGATCATTTAGCTGAACAACAATAATCCTTTGTCTCAAGGTCGACTGTACTGACAATTGGGCCAACTGTGAGGTAACTTCCCCTACTGAAACTGCAATCTCAGCTCTCTCAAAGTCTCTAAGCCAAGAGGCTTGCTCGGTAATAAGTGCTGCTGAGTGTGACACCTTCCTACTATGTGCATCATCTACCATGTTCGCCTTACTTGGGTGATACAAAATCTCGCAGTCATAATCCTTTACTAACTCAAGCCATCTTCTCCATCTCATGTTCAACTCCTTCTGGGTAAAGCAGTATTTCAGGCTCTTGTGGTCAGTAAAAATCTGTATCTTCTCATCATACAGTAGTGTCTTCATATCTTCAGTGCAAAGACCACTGCTACTGACTCTTCAACTGACGAGAGGCATAAGCAACTACCCTACCTTGCTACATCAAAACACAACCTAGTCCTTTCTTGGAGGAATCACTATAGATTATAAAACTTCCAGACCCATCTAGCACTGTAAGGACCGGTGCAGTCACAAGCTTCTTCTTAAGCTCTTGGAAACTACTCTCACATGCTGGGCTCCAAACAAAAGAAGTCCCATTCTTGGTCAGCTGAGTCAACGGGCTGGCTATACAAGCGAAATCTTCCATGAACCTTCTGTAATAACCTCCTGAACCCAGAAAACTATGAACTTCACTAACTGTAGATGTCGAGGCCAACTAGTAACAACTTCAATCTTCACTGGGTTTATCAAAACTCTCTCACTGGATACTACGTGGCCAATAAAGGATACCTTCTTTAGCAAGAACTCACACTTAGAGAACTTAGCATATAGCTTATTGGCTCGAAGAGTCTCCAAAACCTGATGCAAATGCTTCTTATGCTCAGCCTCTATCTTGGAGTAAACCAAGATATCATCGATAAAAACTATAACAAAAGTGTCTAAGAAATCCTTAAACACCCTGTTGATCATATCCATAAATACAGCAGGAGTATTGGTCAAGCCAAAAGACATTACAATGAACTCGTAATGTCCATATCTACAACGAAAAGCAGTCTGAGGAATGTCACTATCTCTAATCCTCAGCTAGTGGTATCCCGAACGTAAATCAATCTTAGAGAAAATAGTGGCTCCTTGCAACTGATCAAAAAAGTCATCAATTATGGGCAATAGATAGCGGTTCTTTACTATCACCTTATTCAACTCTCTGTAATCAATGCAAAGGCGCATCGACCCATCTTTCTTCTTCACAAACAATAATGGTGCTCCCCAAGGTGACACACTAGGTCGAATAAAACCCTTGTCAAATAACCCTTACAACTTGACCTTCAGGTCTTTCAACTTAGTTGAGGCCATTCTATAAGGAGCTCTAGATATCGGGGCAGTGCCTGACTTTAGCTCAATAGCAAAATCGATCTCTCTGGGAGGTGAAAGTCCTGGAAGCTCATCAGAGAAAACGTCGGGGTATTCTCTCACCACCAGCTCAGGTGACAAGGAAACTTCTGGCTCTCTAGTGTCTACTACGCTGGCCAAGATACCCCAAGTACCCTGGTTGAGTAACTTATTGGCTTTCATGGCTGATATAACTTTAGGTAGGACCACAGTCCCTTCCCTCTTAAACTTGAAACTAGCAGCTACAGGAGGGTTAAAAACTACCTTTTTGCAGGAACAGTCTATACTTGCATGGTTAGTAGACAACCAATCCATGCATAGAATTACATCAAATTCTTGCATGTCCAAAACTAGCAGGAGTTACATCTGATACATGGTTTGCTATCTCTACTTGACATGCTTTGATCTTTTCTTTAGACAACATAACCTCTCCCGATGGAATAGAAAGAGATAGTATACTACACAACTGTTGTACTTCTAAACACATATACCAAAAAAAAATTGAGGATATGAAAGAATGGGATGATCTATAGTCGAACAACACAAATGCGAAGTGCCCTAAGATTAGGAATGTACCTGTCACCATAGTACCAGCTTGCTCGGCCTCCTGACGAGGAGTGGAAAAAACTCTTCCCTGCTGGGAAGTGAGAGTCAGATTCGAAGTAGTCTCAAGCAGTTTCTGAGGACAGAAGTCAGTTGTATGCACTGGTTGCTTGTACCTAAAACAAACTCCACTTTCTGCCAAGCAAGGATCTCTATGAGATCTCCCATAGCTACGATAGGCAGGTAGCTCTCTCAAAGTATTTCTTGCAGCAGCAAGCTCTTGGCGATGCCGCTGAAAAAGACCTCCTGACCTTAGATTCCTCTGTCACGCTATAATAAGCTGCAACTCAACCTTCCTCTTCTGACCTGGGGTGGACCTTCTTCCCAAGAGCTTTCTGGTCATTAGGGCACTTCATGTACTAGAAGATAGGTTTTATAGAAGTCAACCACATCTAGGCCTTGGTCGGGTTATCCATGGATCCGTCAAATGTTTTAGGATTGTACTTCCTAAAGTCTCTCAGATGCTTGGCCTCTACTGATAGTTGGTCCGACAAGACCTAAGATTCCACCGGGGCTAGAGGAGGAGAGGTCGGGGTCTGCTAGGCAGCATGAAACGGTGCTAAAGCATCTTTCAGCATATCCTGATATCTCTTCTCCATTGCAGCGAGGTCTGCTTGAGTGACGACTGCAGTAGGGTTGGCAGCTTGTACAACAGGTTGCTCTTCAGGCTTGATACGTCCAGCTCCTCTGACTCCCCTACCACCTCTACATGCACCTCTACGTTGCGACATTTTTCCTAAATTTCACCAGCAGAAGTTTTTCATAATACAGTCATAACATTCATACGTCATCTAGTTTAATTCAAGCAAGGTTGAAAACGTAGCATCATCTTAATCATAAAACATACTTGGCGAGGGACGAAGGACCATATTAGCCATAGGGGTAAAATAAAAACAAAGACTTACATCGTAAGTTAGTCTGCAGAACCTACAAACATTGGCTCTGATACCAACTGTAACGACCCAACTCCTTATACTAAGCCGAGGTCAGTATTAATTAAAAGATAAATAAAATTTTTTAAGTTAAAAAATAGAAAATAAAACAGAACCTCAAATTACTCATAAAAATCATAACAAATGTATGTAGAAATAAATTTAAATAAAATCCTAACTCGGGCTCTATTTAGTTTTAAAAGGAGAAAGTTAATAAAAATAAATACGTAAATACTGAAATTTGAACAAATAACATAAGGCGGAAGCAAAAGTGTTCCCTATGGCTCGCCACGGTCACTTCTTGTCATACGCCAGCTTCCCTATGCTCTTACTTCTACCTCTACCTGTAAAATTAAACAAGAAAGAGTGAGTATGGAAATATACTCTGCTAGTCCCGTTAGGTGCCTATTAACTTCCTATTAGAGTCTTATAAAGTGGTACCCCTAAACTGGCACATTCCCGAGTACGTACGATCTGTGATCTCATAGGAACATCTCTGGTCTCCAATGAACCCAAAGGAACACCTAGGACAAATTGGTCTTCAGTATACCTAAGGGAAATACTAAGACAATCGTACTGTGAGTGACCCCGTCGAATCACTCATAATCATGTCTATGCCATATTGGACTAGTGATCTCGTCAGACTACACAGTCATAAAAAAGTGGTGGTCTCGAGGGACACCCATGTGGGTACGACTCTAATAGCTAAAGTTAACAACACAACATATCCATAACATGTAATATAACATACATCATCATAAACATGGCATAAGTATCGATCATATCATTCTTAATTAAACATCGTCATAAAAAACATAACGCAGTCGTCATCAGCAATAAACTACCAGTTATAAACATAATATCAGTCATCATCATCATTCATCCATATAATGACAGTCATTATCAATAGCATCAAGTTATGCATTTTAGCTACCATCAATGCATAATCATAATTACATGCGGTCTCTTAAATTTAGTTCGAAGGTTTAGTAGGAAAATCTATTACCAGGAGATTAGCTTAACAAAATTATCCTAACAGTCACGGTTAACCTTTCCAAACCGCCCAGTCCTAAACATAAGGGAACCCAATAACTAAAATTAATAAATTAGTTAACAGCCGCTTATTGATCAAATTCCAATTATTTCAACTTACCCAAAGTTGAAGATGAATCCAAATTTATCCATGGTTTAGAAAAAATCTACAGTACAACTCTCAATTGATCTATCATAAAAAAAATAATTCAATTAAATCCATAATTAAATTATTTAGGATCCAAAATCGATCTTTGTTAGGAACCAACCCAAAACCCACTCTAAACTTACCAAAAATAGATGAAAATGGCAAAAATAGGCTAGGTGGCTCACGGTTGGAGGAGGGAACAGCTCGAGCAAGGTGCAGAAATGGCTGGCGCTGTGGACGACTCGGATATGTGGCTTGGGTAGGGTGTACGTGCGACTCGGAGCAGATGTCGACAGTGCGGGTTGATAGTTCGCAGGTTGCGTGGGTCAGCGGCTCGAGTTTGACCGACAATTGGCTGACGAAATGGCACAAGCGACGAACGAGTTGGGCGGCTGGTCTTTTATTGGCAAACGGACAGAGGAACGGCTCGGGTCGTGGGCTGCTTTGAACGATGGCAACATTTGTGGTGGTTCACATACAACGGAGAAATAACGGGACGAGCGGCGATGATTACGATGGAGGCAGAGACGGACGGCTTGCAGACGATGGTCAGCTAACGGTGGAGGCTAACAAAATGCAAATGACGATGACAAAGGAGACCAAACAGAGATGGCTGTTTGACAGAGGAAATGCGACGATTCGAGGCAGAGGTGAGCGGCGGCGGCGGCGACGCAAGGGGGTTCCTAGGGTTTTACTTTGTGAAGCTTGGGTTTTTCTTTTCAATGGAGGAGATGACACAACTTCCCATCTAAATTTAAACAAAATAATAATAAGAATAATAAGAATATTTTATTTTTAACATATTCTTTTTCTTTTCCAAAATAACCAATCATATCTTCTCTCACTTCATTTAAAACCTATCAAATCCCCCTTTTAAATCAAATATTCTCTCTCTTTCCAATCACATTACTTTATCTTCCCAAAATATAATAACATTAAATAATTACATTATCTATATAATATAATTATTTTATCCTCAATTCAATTAATTGATGGAAAGCATACAATCGCAACAAAACAAGATCAGATTTTTACCCTAATTGCAACTAAACTTAATTTAGTGATTAACATGCATAAACACAACCCTAATTACATTAAATTAAGGTTAAAAGATATACTTACCTTTGTAGCTTCCCGAAGCTCCAAATCTTCTTCCAAACTCGAACTGAACCACCTCTAGAATTGACCCGCTATTCTTCGGACTTGGAACCAGGTTCTGGGACCCGTTCAAAGTAGGAAATTTGAGACAGAGATTGAATTTGGAGGTAGATTTTTGTGTGAGATTTGGGAGAGAAAAATGTTTTCTTTTGTAACTCAAAAATTACAAAAATGGCAAAAAAAAAATCTTCTTCAAAATGAAAATTGCCCCTAAAATAGACTAATTACATGTAAAATTTGCATGTAATTGGATCACCAAAACCCAACACCTCACAATCCACTAACCATTAGTGGAATGATTCACCATTCCATTTTGTCTTAGTGGGCTTGGTGTCATCACCATGAGCTTCCACATTGCCCACTAAGAGTTAGTGGAATTATCCAACAAAATGTTGGATTTTTCCACTAACTTTAGTTAAGGGGCAATTGGTCATTTGACCATTATAGTCAAAGTCAAACTTTGACTTTTCAAGTCAAAAATCAACATTTTAACTTTTTACCATATTGTCCATCTTGACTAATTTCGACCTCCTGAATATGAATCTGCATTCATTTTTTTAAAATTCAAATCATATTTGAATATAAATCCGGTCAAAGTTTGATTTTTCAAAGTAAAAAATTCGACATTTTGACTTTTTACAACTTTGACCATTTTCATTAATTCTGTGATTTCAAATATGAATCTTTATTCATATTTTTAATATTTAAATCACATTTAAACATAAAGATCTTGCCCAAATCTATAACCGACGACTATATCACTTGTAGTTGTCGATTTCTCTCTCTTTATCTAATTCGAACGGTTCGAATTATTCCAACATGTTATTCTAAATTAATTCCATATGAGCTAGTAGGGGAACCTAATGGACCTATAGATCATGGGCTCCAAGGATCCGAGATTAACTAGGTAAACCCTTTTAGACCAAGCTAATCAATATTCGTTAACTAACGAGTCATTCCACTAAAGTCTCATAGTTGCACTCCCTTCACTATAGATATATTTATGTCCATCTGATATAACCATGATCAGTAAGTTAATCCCTCACAAGTTGTTCGTAATCTCGATTGAGTCAAAATATTGTTTTACCCCTAAGACTACATCTTGTTCTTTAAGCCCCACTGGTCCACTATTGAACAATTTGGTTTAGGTCTAACCTATAAACCGAATTCCTCTCGGGATAATGAGAGGGCGGGATCCCTTGTTCAAGATTTGGATTTAGTTCTTAAGGGAACAACCTATCTAGTAACCCTAAAACAGATACGGGTAAGTTCTGTCTTGCACTCTATGTCACTAGTCATCCACCCGGTCTAACCCTTAAAATGGGAGGCTTGTTGAGCCAGCCCCATTGAGCTGCCCTCATCCATGCAGATCTAGAATAATACCGTTTAAACAGAAGTTTATAGTTAGCTTAGGATTAAGATTAAGTTACCTAGGTCATCTTAATCGAAATAGTCAGTTTATATAGTCAACGGTGTTATAACTTAAAAGTGACTATTTCTTGGTTCCAGTCTTATGTAAACTCTTTACATAGAATGTCCCCACTTCCATGTTTCTACATGAACGATTTAGAATCACTTCGTTTATTCTAACTACAAAGTGGGACGCATCCATAGGGTTTAAAAAATAAGGTGCCCAACCTTATTCATAAACTATAGACCGTTTGAGCTATAAACTCGAACTTAATTCATGTTTATGTCTCTACATAAAGATCAAGTGTCCACTAGATAGCCTCGGGACCTTAGTTAATTAGATTTAAGATTATAGTATTCTATTTTCACTAATAAGTCCTCAATAACCACTTTATTGAATATAATATAGTTTTAACTACAAAATACGGGTTTTTAAGACATAAATTCCAACATTAATTATATACCCAACATATAATTAATTAAAATTCTTTCAAAGAATAACATATACCCTTAAATAAACATAGCCACCATTCTCTTTTGGTTCGACACCCATACTTCCCACCATACTACCGTAAAAAGTAAGAGTAAAATTTAAATTGTCAAGGCAAATCTAGGTAAGTGCAATCTACCCTTAGAAATAAATTTCATTTCTAAACATATTTGTGTTTGATTCTAACGACCTTGTCTATACATACTTTGATGCGTAATGATTTTCACTTGACAGTACACGATCATTTAGATTTGGCTACACGATCGTTTAGATTTGACTATTTTTTATAATCATTGTTTAGATTTGGCAAATTTAAACGACGTTTTTGCAAGATCTTTTATATTTACTACACGATCTTGAACAACTAAATAAAAGTTTGAAAAAAATTAAAGAAAAGATATCTTTTATATTTGATACACGATCTTGAACAAAATAAGAGTTTGAAAAAAAAAGGAAGAGAAGAAAAACGATGGAAAGAAAAAATCACAGAGGAAGAGGAGAAGAAAGACGATAAAAGGGGAGGGCAAACTTAGAATATTTTAAAAAACATGACCAATTTCATGAGTTTTTTCATTTTGTTATACGAGGCGTAAATATTTTACTTGTGTGTTATATTTATGAAAATTTTCCAATATATCATAGCTATAAATAGAAAATAATCTACGTTTTTAAAAAGAAAAAAAAAGGTTTGTAACGCCCCAAAAATTTAGATAATTTTGGAGTCAGTTATCTTAATTTTGTTTATCTAGATTTAATTTATTGGGCGTTATTTTGAATCCATTTAATGAGAATTATTTGATTTAAGTGGGAATTAAAATTAATTAAATATTTCTTGGATGAATATTTAATTAATTAGAGGTTTTGACACGTGGTGTTTGTTGAGTTTTTATTAAATGGTAGGTTAAGAGGATTAAGTAAAGTTGTGGATTTTAGTGTTGTTGAAGTTGAATTTAATTAAATAATTATGGACGTTATTTAATTAAATTGTCGGGTGGAAAGTTTGTTGGAGATTCAATAATTATATGTATATGTGGAAATATATATATAATTATTATGTTAAAGGAAAAGATAATTATATTTGTTGAAATATAATTATTTAAGGAAAAGAGAGTTGTATTTTGCGGAAAGGATATTTATTAAAGGAGAAAAAGTAAAATAATTATATTTTGGGAAAATATAATTATTTGTAAAAGGATAATTAATTACTTTGGAGAAAGATAAACAATAATTAATTATTGTGGAAGATAATTAATTACTTTGGAGAAAGATAAACAATAATTAATTATTGTGGGAGATAATTAATTATTTTGGAGAAAGATAAATAATAGTTAATTATTGTGGAAGATAATTAATTACTTTGGAGAAAGATAAATAATAATTAATTATTGTGGAAGATAATTAATTGTTTTGAAGAAAGATAAATAATAATTAGTTATTGTGGAAGATAATTAATTATTATGTAGAAAGATAAATATTGTTTATGGAGTGAAGTTGTTATGGTTGAGTTAAGATAATTCATGTTGGAAGTTATAAGTGATTTATTGGAAAAGATTTGATTGATTAAATTAATTGAGGACTTAAGTTAATTTGAGATTTTGGAGGGAAAAGTTAGTTTTGGTGGAATTGTAATTAATTGAGTATATATATATGGATATATATATATATATTTAATTAATAATTTGGAAAAGTGTAGTTAATTATATTATGGAATATAATTATATTTATTTGGAAAAGAAAATAATCCATGAAGAGAGAGATGGTTGATTTTGATTGGACGAAAAAGATATACATTTATAAGAGAGAATAATGGTTTAAATAAATATATATTTATTGTAGATTTTGGTGAGAGAAAAATAATAATAATAAAGAAGTATTATTATTATTATTAATGGTTATAAATGCCTAAGATTAAGGCATTTATTTAGGAAAGATAATGGGAATAAAGATATATGTATATTTTTTTGGTATTATATATATATCCTAAAAGGAAAAGGAAAAGAAAATAATAATAATAAATATTATTAATATTATAATATATATATATATCCTAAAAGGAAAAGGAAAAGGAAAAGGAAATAATAATAATAATAATTATTGTTATTATTTGGGTCTATAAATAGCATTGGAATGCTTAAGATGTAAATAAAGGAAAAAGAAAAAGGTTCTTTATCTTCTTCTCTAAGATAACCCTCTGCTGTCGCCGCCTCAGTTGAAGTTAAGATTGGTCTCTTTGGAAGCTTGAGGATTTAAAGTGATGAATTTTTCATCAAGGATAAGAGGATTTTCCAACCTCCATCTGAGTAATCTTGGTAAGCCAATAAAATTAAATTAATATTATTAATTTAATTTTGGATCTATTTGGGTTTTCTGTAAAAGGTTCAATTGGCTAAACTTTTTAAGATCTAAATCTTGGATTTTTCCCAATCAAGGTTGAATTGGTTTCAACCCCAATTTTTAGAAAGTTAATTAATTTGGGAGGATTTTTGGATGTTAGCCAATTGCTAATTTCATTAATTAAGATACTAAGTGTTCCTTTTATGATTAGGATCAAGTTAATTGGAGAATTTTACTGTCAACTAGAGAGTACCTTGTTTGGCTAAAATCTCCAGGTAAGAGATTCTCCTACTAGACCTTCGAACTGAATTCAAGAGACCGCATGTAATTATGATTATGCATTGATGGTAGCTAAAATGCATAATTTGATGATAATGATTATACTGAGATTATGATGATAGTTGATGTTGATGATGATGACTGAGATTATTATGTTGATGATTGATGATGATGACTGATGTTATGTTAATGACCGGTAGTATGTTGTTGATGACTGTTGAGGATTGTTAATGCATGATATATTAATCACATGATTAAGGACGTTAAGATTAATACTCATGCCATGTTATGATGTTATGTTATGCTACATGCTATGGATAAGGTGTTCTGTTAACTTTGTCTATTAGAGTCGTACCTGCATGGGTGTCCTTCGGGATCACCACCTATTTAGGACTGAGTGGTCCGACGGGACGCCAGTCTAGCATGGATAAAGATATGATTCGAGTGATTCGACGGGGTCCTCGCATCCCGATTGTCTTAGTGTTACCCCCGGGTTCACTACAGACCAGCATGTCCTAGGTGCTCCCCCGGGACACCGAAGACCAGATTTTCGTTCCTACGGGAGCGCATGTTGCACGTGTTCGGGAACGTGCCAGAGATTGGGTACCATTTTCAGGACTCTAATGGGAAGTTAACAGACACCTAGCGGGACTAGTAGTAGGTCCCTTACTGAGTATATGTTTATACTCACTCTTTCTATGTTTAACATTTCAGGCGAAGGTAAAGGTAGACGAAAGCTGGCGAGCGACAGAGAAGGATCCGTGACATGCCATATGGGGACTCAGTTTTGCTTCCGCGTTTATGTTTCAATGTTTTCATATTCCGTTTTTAATGAAAATTTAGTCTTCCCTCGTTTCAAAAAGGTGTCTCTTGTCATTGTTTCTTTTTAGTAACGACCTCAGCTTAGTATAAAGAGTTGGGTCGTTACAGTTGGTATCAGAGCGTCAGCTTTTAGGTTCTGTAGACTAACTTACGATGTGAGTCTCTGATTTTGTCCCTATGGCTATTACGGTCCTTCGTCACTCGCCAGGTATGTATTTTATGATACATGATTATGAATATGCACGTGACCTTGCCTGTATTAAACTAGAACTGCATGAATGTTATGATTTAATGGTGATGGCTTTGGTGGTAAAGTTTTAAGAAAAATGTTGGCACGTAAAGATGCTCAAAGGGGTGATTGAGTAGGCAAAAGAGTTGGACGTGTTCAGCGTGATGAACTGTTTTGTGACTGGATATCTAAGAAATAAGTTATGTTGGTGGTTTTAAAGGGAACTAAAGGCATGGTTAAGTTCAAGTATAACAAACACATTTGACGGTGTTTAGAATTGAGTTGCTGGAGGAGGAACAAAGCAAACTTTAGTGCATAGTTATTTTGGTGAGACTTCAAGAAACTGTTTTTGAGTTTACCATGAAGGATAAGTTACAGCTAGTTTAAAGTACAAGTGATGAATTAACGAACTCCTTTAGAATAACTAGCTAAGTTGATGTCATTAAAGAAAGTCAATAGTTGGACATGAGTTTGAACTTTATCAAACAAGAAAAGAGAAATTAGTGAGTTCTAAAGATTGCTAAATGGTGGAGAATGCCTTACTAAGGGTGGAAGTCCGAAGTTGGAAAATAGAATGTAGTTTTTGAAGAGTTATGAATTAAGTTTTACTTGGATAAGTGTAAAGAGAAGAAAAGTATTTGAGAAAAGTAATATTTTGTCAAGTAAGGTAGAGCATTGCGCAACATGAGTGTTGCACTTAAGAAAATTTTATGGCAGAGTTACCAAGTTGAGAAGGCTACTTAGGAACAAGAGTATGACAAGGGAGCTCGATACTCGAAATTGTTCGAGGACTAAAACTTTCGAGGACGAAAGTTTCTTAGCGAGGGAAGATTGTAACACCCAATAAATTTAAGGAACTTATTATGGGTATTACATTAAGTGGACTTCAAAGTTAAGGAATATATTCGGTTGTTTTGTGTTGGATTAATTAAATATATGTACATGGGTGTGTATATTTAATTAAAGATTTTGGAATTCGGTAGAATTTGTTATTAATTAAGACGTGAGAGCCAAGTATCCCAAGTTGTTCAAAGATTAGAACTTTCGAGGACGAAAGTTGTTAAAGGAGGGAAGATTGTAACGCCCCAAAAATTTAGATAATTTTGGAGTCAGTTATCTTAATTTTGTTTATCTAGATTTAATTTATTGGGCGTTATTTTGAATCCATTTAATGAGAATTATTTGATTTAAGTGGGAATTAAAATTAATTAAATATTTCTTGGATGAATATTTAATTAATTAGAGGTTTTGACACGTGGTGTTTGTTGAGTTTTTATTAAATGGTAGGTTAAGAGGATTAAGTAAAGTTGTGGATTTTAGTGTTGTTGAAGTTGAATTTAATTAAATAATTATGGACGTTATTTAATTAAATTGTCGGGTGGAAAGTTTGTTGGAGATTCAATAATTATATGTATATGTGGAAATATATATATAATTATTATGTTAAAGGAAAAGATAATTATATTTGTTGAAATATAATTATTTAAGGAAAAGAGAGTTGTATTTTGCGGAAAGGATATTTATTAAAGGAGAAAAAGTAAAATAATTATATTTTGGGAAAATATAATTATTTGTAAAAGGATAATTAATTACTTTGGAGAAAGATAAACAATAATTAATTATTGTGGAAGATAATTAATTACTTTGGAGAAAGATAAACAATAATTAATTATTGTGGGAGATAATTAATTATTTTGGAGAAAGATAAATAATAGTTAATTATTGTGGAAGATAATTAATTACTTTGGAGAAAGATAAATAATAATTAATTATTGTGGAAGATAATTAATTGTTTTGAAGAAAGATAAATAATAATTAGTTATTGTGGAAGATAATTAATTATTATGTAGAAAGATAAATATTGTTTATGGAGTGAAGTTGTTATGGTTGAGTTAAGATAATTCATGTTGGAAGTTATAAGTGATTTATTGGAAAAGATTTGATTGATTAAATTAATTGAGGACTTAAGTTAATTTGAGATTTTGGAGGGAAAAGTTAGTTTTGGTGGAATTGTAATTAATTGAGTATATATATATGGATATATATATATATATTTAATTAATAATTTGGAAAAGTGTAGTTAATTATATTATGGAATATAATTATATTTATTTGGAAAAGAAAATAATCCATGAAGAGAGAGATGGTTGATTTTGATTGGACGAAAAAGATATACATTTATAAGAGAGAATAATGGTTTAAATAAATATATATTTATTGTAGATTTTGGTGAGAGAAAAATAATAATAATAAAGAAGTATTATTATTATTATTAATGGTTATAAATGCCTAAGATTAAGGCATTTATTTAGGAAAGATAATGGGAATAAAGATATATGTATATTTTTTTGGTATTATATATATATCCTAAAAGGAAAAGGAAAAGAAAATAATAATAATAAATATTATTAATATTATAATATATATATATATCCTAAAAGGAAAAGGAAAAGGAAAAGGAAATAATAATAATAATAATTATTGTTATTATTTGGGTCTATAAATAGCATTGGAATGCTTAAGATGTAAATAAAGGAAAAAGAAAAAGGTTCTTTATCTTCTTCTCTAAGATAACCCTCTGCTGTCGCCGCCTCAGTTGAAGTTAAGATTGGTCTCTTTGGAAGCTTGAGGATTTAAAGTGATGAATTTTTCATCAAGGATAAGAGGATTTTCCAACCTCCATCTGAGTAATCTTGGTAAGCCAATAAAATTAAATTAATATTATTAATTTAATTTTGGATCTATTTGGGTTTTCTGTAAAAGGTTCAATTGGCTAAACTTTTAAAGATCTAAATCTTGGATTTTTCCCAATCAAGGTTGAATTGGTTTCAACCCCAATTTTTAGAAAGTTAATTAATTTGGGAGGATTTTTGGATGTTAGCCAATTGCTAATTTCATTAATTAAGATACTAAGTGTTCCTTTTATGATTAGGATCAAGTTAATTGGAGAATTTTACTGTCAACTAGAGAGTACCTTGTTTGGCTAAAATCTCCAGGTAAGAGATTCTCCTACTAGACCTTCGAACTGAATTCAAGAGACCGCATGTAATTATGATTATGCATTGATGGTAGCTAAAATGCATAATTTGATGATAATGATTATACTGAGATTATGATGATAGTTGATGTTGATGATGATGACTGAGATTATTATGTTGATGATTGATGATGATGACTGATGTTATGTTAATGACCGGTAGTATGTTGTTGATGACTGTTGAGGATTGTTAATGCATGATATATTAATCACATGATTAAGGACGTTAAGATTAATACTCATGCCATGTTATGATGTTATGTTATGCTACATGCTATGGATAGGGTGTTCTGTTAACTTTGTCTATTAGAGTCGTACCTGCATGGGTGTCCTTCGGGATCACCACCTATTTAGGACTGAGTGGTCCGACGGGACGCCAGTCTAGCATGGATAAAGATATGATTCGAGTGATTCGACGGGGTCCTCGCATCCCGATTGTCTTAGTGTTACCCCCGGGTTCACTACAGACCAGCATGTCCTAGGTGCTCCCCCGGGACACCGAAGACCAGATTTTCGTTCCTACGGGAGCGCATGTTGCACGTGTTCGGGAACGTGCCAGAGATTGGGTACCATTTTCAGGACTCTAATGGGAAGTTAACAGACACCTAGCGGGACTAGTAGTAGGTCCCTTACTGAGTATATGTTTATACTCACTCTTTCTATGTTTAACATTTCAGGCGAAGGTAAGGTAGACGAAAGCTGGCGAGCGACAAAGAAGGATCCGTGACATGCCATATGGGGACTCAGTTTTGCTTCCGCGTTTATGTTTCAATGTTTTCATATTCCGTTTTTAATGAAAATTTAGTCTTCCCTCGTTTCAAAAAGGTGTCTCTTGTCATTGTTCCTTTTAGTAACGACCTCAGCTTAGTATAAAGAGTTGGGTCGTTACAAGGTTGATATAAAAAACAAAGAGATCTACTATATTTGATTTGTTCGATAGTAAGAATTCAAATTACCACTTTGGAAAATGACTACGAAGAAATGTATTAATTAATGTCTTTAAATCTAACCGATTTTCTAAGTTAACTCTATACTAAAACATACGGATTGCAATCTCATGTACGATGAGTTATGTCCGTGAATATAATCATAACCACTTATTTGATTCTTCACAAAGTGATGTAAGATTCTCCAACTAGGGGATAAAATTATCATTTTGGCACTAGAGCCATCTCTTACTCCTCCATTCCCATTAGTTCTTAAGTGGTGTTTATTGATCTTCATCATGGAAAAATTCTTTTTGGATAGCAAAAAGGAAAGCAACTTGTCATCTAGGCCTCGGATCATCAACATTTAAATTGAATAATCATTTATACATACACTCAATGAGGAGATGTGAACAGTGTGCATATTCCATTAATGAATATGGTTGTGAGTTTCATGTTCTGTGATTGTAACCCCAGGGATATCTATTTGACGTATCCAACCCTGATCTTTCCATAGACCATAAAGACAATTAGAGAAAACAGTTTGGGGTACTTGAAATGGGGGAAGCCAAGAAGTAATTAATTAGAATGAAATTGGAAAACAAAACAGAATCCATTGGATCTAAGACCAATGAATAACAACAATTGAATAGAGGGAAAAGATATCATAAGAAGTGACTAGGGTTCTTGATTCCCTATATCCAATTTTCAGGTTATTTTTCATGTATATAATGGAATTTAATAAATCATTTGAAAATATTTCCAGCGGTTCATTTCAAACAACTTCTTTTAAAACAGGAGACATAATGTATTGGGAATTTTATTGTTTTTTTTCTTTTCTACAAATTAATTTGTACAATTTGGGAATCAAATTCTCAAAATTATATTTCATTTAGAAACTGTACAGATAATAATTAGTCTTCGGGTACTGTCATTATAAAATCTAACCGATCTGATCCGACTCATATATATTATAGAGTATTCTTGTTTATTCTCAATCACCAACAAAATGTCCCTCGTAATCTTCTCCCATCTAATTAGGCCTCTAATCGTAAATTGATTTGATTGTATTTTATTATATTTACATCTTTTAACTTGTATAAATATCGGTGTATATCAATAAAAAGAATCATTAAGAAATACAAATTATTATTCTCTTTTAGATCTTTCACAAAATTTACACTCATAAACTTGTTCAATTTTAGATTTTTCATGTTCGAAATTGTTTGGTGTGGAAATATTTGTTTAAGATCAGTAAATGTCTCTCAATTTGTATTTGCATTCGACTTTTTTGCCTAAGGATTGATTTCTGAAAATGCTGATTCATCTTAGTATTTTTGAAGAGATCTTTCTTGGTTTTTAAATCCTCATTCGTTTTGGGAAGCTAGGGTTGGGTTTTTAGGTGTGCACTGCGCATATTTAATTGTTTGGGAGTTTGGGTTTCTTTGGTTGGCCTTTTTTCACATTAAGTATTGAGTGGCATTGTTGTGTAGAGGATTCGACCATAAATGTCGTTGTGTGTTTGTTGCTAAAGATAAAGAAGATAGTGTCGTGTAAGGTTGGAGGCATATTCTAATTTGTTTGCATGTTCAACCACAGATCAAGTTTGAGAAGGGATTCTCAATCTTAGGAGAATACTAAGCAAAGCGAGTGGAGTGCTGTCTTCACTTCAGAGAGAAAAGAGATGGGGAGTTTCACGACTCAAGGGGATCTATTAAGCTTTATTGAGAGGGAGTCTCAACCTTGGAGTTCTTCACTAATATTTATTCTAATTAGGGGGAGCCTAAGTCATCGAGAGAGGGAGTCTCACATCTTGGAGGGGCCAATGTGAAACGTTGGATGACTAAGCTCTAAGGTGCCCGTTGTAATTACATTCTTTAGTACAATACATAAGTATTATGCTGTATAATTTCTTATCATTTACATATATTAGTGAAGTTATCTTTTCTAGACGTACTAGCCTTCAAACATATAGAGTGATATTGCACTAAATTAGGTTATCAATCTCCCATGTTACTATTGTTTGTTGATTATTCTTGTTTTATTGTTCTATGGAGTCCCGTGATATTACTGTTAGTAACACATCATCAAATAACGTATAGTAAGCACCCTTCTTATTTTTTTACTCTACCTTATATATAGCATCTCAAAGTTAATTCTTACAAAAAGTTACCAGATAAGTATAGTAATTTTCCTGCCAAAAATATAAAACGTGAATATGTTTCCAAAATATACAATAAAAATTAAATGTTAAGAAATAACAATTATTTTTTAAAAAAATATCAACAATAAACACTGAGGACTATAGATTTGTTATTTCTTCAAGAAATTATGTTGGCATGTTGTATTCTAATAGTAATCTTATACTAACATATTGGATATGATTCCGCTACTCACATGAACATGCGCATGTGTCTCAATGTAAACAATACTAGGGATAAAAGCTATTTGTAATTCCTACCAAGTAGGTCATACCTACCATGTTTACATATATTGTATTTTTTTTGTTAATTTTTTGAGATGATTTTTTATATATAAACGACTTAAAAATGTATTGAAGACTACTTTATTAGCCTAATGCTATAACTAAACAACTTTGCTCCTTATCATAAGCATGACCTAAAACATCTCTACGACACCACACACTTGTGAAAATTATTTTCCCCTCTTATGAAAACTTGGAGCTGCTAAGTGTCACAATCGTAACCTTTCAAATACGATTGTGCGGCACTTGTTCTGCTCAGTCAACAAGTCAGCCGTTCGATACTCGTAATCCACGGACAAACTCACGGTATGATCTAGCCTCCGTCCACGTTCTAAGAAAAATGTTTTTATAAAATGGGAGAGAGAAAGTAAATTGTTGAAAACATCATGAAAGAAAGCTTTGAAAACTGTCAATTGTAAGAAAAATAGCTTAGATTGCAAAGGATGCGACAAAGTTTGGGCGGGGTTGGACTACTCAGGTACCCCTATAGTACATATTGAGATTTTTGGTCTTAGCAGGCTTGCATATGAAGAAGCCGAAATGTCACACTATGGCTCGGCGACACAAAAACGAAAGAAATAGACTAAACTACTTTTAAGACATAAAGATAAAGCGATTTAGGGGTATTCGAGCATACAGCCATAGGTAAACAACACCTTGGACAAGTATGTCCGTGACACTGAGCGCCTCGTGGTTTAGTTTCTTTTCTCAGTCTTTTGTCTTAGTTTGGATTGAAATGCCTCTTCTTCTTTTTACCACTACGTGGGTCGATGAAGTTCTATTAGGAAAAAGGTTAATTAAGCAACTTTCCAACCAAAATTATCATATATCAAGTCCATGTAAACATATAATTTTAGTTTTCCAAATTATTTAAATTCATTGCAATAGTTTTCTTGGCCACACGAAGAAACTAAAAGACATTTTTATACTAAAACAAAAGAAATTAAAGAAAATGAAATAAATAAATAATATAATGTTTTATAAACTAAAAGGTTTTCTATATATAAATTGGTAATAATTGGTGTTGTAATTAGGACGACAGGGACAATGCTTATATTATAAAAAGCTCAAGTCCAATCCATTGGTAGGGTTAATATTTTCTTTTCTTTTTATTTCTTTTAATTTGTAGTTTTCTTGTGCATGAGAAACCCTAGCTGTTTCATATATAATTTATTCAACTGCTTTGGACAAAAGCCCTAACTAGGGCTTGTCTTTTCATTTGTTTGTTTCCTTCCTACTCACATGAATTCATAAAAATCTCATCGTCAAATAGAATTTTTTAGATCTATATAGTTTTTGGTAATGGCCAATTATATTGAGAGAGAGAGTAGAAGTTGCATGACAGGTGTTTTATATAGGTTCAAAACAAGGTACTTTCTTGAGATAATTTGAATACTTGTATGTTTATATATATATATATATATATATTGCTCTCTTTTTGTACAATATTGATAATGGTAAAGAACTAGAGAAAGATAATTTGTCGTATATATAACTTTTTGGATCTGACCTATAAAATGACACTCCCCAAAAAGGAAACATATATAAAATATTGATAAGAAAATTAATTTAGCCGGCCAAATTGATTTAAATAATGTGTGTAGAAACAACCTCTTGATCTTATTCACCCGTCAACATTTAGAGCACATTATTAGGTATAGTAGTCATTGATTTCGATCATTCATGCAAAAAGAAAATTGATTTGTTTGGATACGGCTTTAATGTTTAAACTTCGATGGTTATACCGTAATTACTATTTATTTTTTATAATTCAGTTGTTTAAGGAAATTGTCGCAAAAATCAAGTGCAGTGACCGTCTTTGTTTTTTAGTAGTTTTTTATCGTGACGTGCAAATAGTTTGTTTTCTTTTCCTATTATTCTAAGAAAAACCTCGTAAGTTTATAATAATACTAAAATAATATCAATAATCATTATTACAAAAACATATTTTCTTGACATTTTTTAACAGTAAAAAATTATTACTCTTGATGGTTTTAAAATCGTCGTTGAAGTCAGCATAAAAAAAGTCGAAGTTCATGACAGTTAATAAATATCAAGAATAATAAATGTTGACATTTTATAGACGTCAAGTATACAAATGTTCATGACATGTAAAAACCATCAAGTATGTTGATGTTAATGACATTTAAAAAACGTCAAGAATGTACTTGCTTATGACATTTAAAAATTGTCAAGCCTGTTTTATGTTTTAGAAATTGTAATTCACTGGTATTTTTGTTTCTGTATTGCTCCTGTAATCCTTGTAATGTGGTCTAACAATCTCATAAATATGCATGAGGACAATTCCAAAACATTAACATGTATTAACATTTCACCGTATATATATGAACATTTCAAAAACTTAAAATATTTGCTCGATACTGTTATATACAAAACATTACTTCCATCAACTCCAACCTAATATGATAAATCTAAAATTACAAAACCAATCCAACTATGCTATTCCAAAAATCACAAGACTACACTTCTAGTTCATGAAACACAAATTTAATTAAAGAAGTTGGAAACTCAATAACCTTGGATGAACTTGGCTTGAAATACGCAAACTTGGATTTCACAACTTAAACCAAAATACAACAATGTCAAGTTAAAATGGGTTCATACATATAGCAACACTTTATCTAATAGTTGCATTTTTTTGTGCCACTAAAGAATTAAAAAAACAACGAAGAATGCCAAAAACTTGAAAATCTAATAGTTCCAACAAGAAGAAAACCACGACGAATGCCAAAAACTAGTCTAATTACATAGTAAACTAGCTCTAGAGATTGACAAGCATGCCTGCAAAGAATTTCTATACCATGCTTACTGTGAGAAGCGGCAAGGAAAGGATTCTTCCAAAGGCAAAGCTTGAAGTTGAGTTTTCTTTCCTAAGAAAGTCAACAATCTTTTTCTATGAAAAGCATATAAACAAAAAAAAAAAAGAAAAGAAAAAAAAAGAAAAAAAAAACAAAATCACAAAGACATTTACATTCCAAAAACAATTTCACAGCAATTGGTGGAAAAAAAAAACAAAGTCAACAACATAAAAAATCAATTTATTTATCTAAACCTAGAGCTTCCATTTCAGCCTTACAATTCAATTCATCAACTGTAAATGAATCAATATAAGTATATAACATCAAAATTACTAGCTAAATCAGGACTAGGAAGCAATTTCACTCCCAAGATTCAACAAAACAGATTTCGAAACATCCAATTAAATGTAAAGAGAGAAACAAAACATCACAGCTAACACATATTAACTTGTGAATATCTTCTCTCGTCGCGACAATCATGAGAATGGGGAAAAACCCAATAAAGAATGCATCAACAGACAAAACAGAACAGCTAAAAAGGGCGAGGTACAAACTAAGTCGAAACTCGTAAAAGGATATCACAAAATTGAAAACAAATAAGATATGAAAATTGGTCGAACATACTTACCAACATTACGTTAATCCATGAGAGCGAAGATGGATTGAGATGAACATAGGGCACGAGCAAGTAGAAAGAGAGAAAGGGAAGGAAAATGGAAATCAAAGAGGGAATGATAATAAGAAGAATTGTAGCATGGTTAACCAAAATCAACTTATTCAAATCTCCACATAAACTTCAACTTCTTCAAATCTCCATATAACAAATATATACTTGCAAATCTCTACGTAACAAATATTAAACTTCTTTGACAAATTCTTAAAACAAAGAGAGATTCTGCACATAAATGAAATCAAACCTAAAAGATAAACAGCGCATGACAAGAAACAACATAAAAGAAATCAAACCTAATAAAGATTCTCAAAATAAAGGATTTTATGGAAAAAAATTAGTACTTTAGAGCAAAAAATAAGTCTACATAAATAACTGTCATATCGAAAAAGTTAGGGGAGGTGGCGGTGTGATGACACCGAAGGACAAGGGCGGCATTAAAAGAGATGGGGCAGGCAACAAGGATGGTCGTCGCATGGTGAAACTCGTGGCAATGGTGGTGGTTCATTCGATCTCGATTGACTTTCCCTTTTTTTGCAGATCTATGAAATACATATCTAGAAAGGAATTTTAAAGGCAAACTTCTGATGCAACCCAATAGGCGTCGAGAGATTCCTCTAATTGTCAACATTTTATTGGTGGCGTCGGCATATCTCTAACAACTTTCAATGCTTTACTAGGGTGATCGGGAGTTCGCATCTATCTTCTGATGGCATGCATGTAGGTGTCAAGAGAAACAAAATCATTTTTTCCAAAAATTTGGCCACCTCCACCTTTCTTAAAAATTCTTGACGTTTAAAAAAGTCAAGAAAATGTTAAGTAAAAGTACATAGCGCTTGATGATTTTTAAACATCAAGAAAGGTCCTATAAAAAACTTTTCGAATATTCACCCCACCTCCAACTTTTCATAAAGGGTCTTGATATTTTCTCTTTAAAATCACCCATTTCTTTTCCTTTTTTCCAAAAACCGTCAAATATTTAAAATTACAAACGTCAAGAGAGTCCATTTTTTAGTAGTGAATTTATGTAACAACTCGTATTTTCCAATAATAATGTGTTATAACAAAAATGTAGACATAAAACCACTGTAAACTCTTACAACTTACACAATGTAGCGAAAGTAACTTATTACAAACAAAAATCCAAATCGAGTCTATCAAATCCTAGCAAAAACATATCCTTGAATGTCCTACGCCATGCCCTCACACGTAATGCCACCTTCTCGCATTATGAATTTGGACGCGACATGGCCAGCCTTGCGCCTCTAAGTGAAATGCTAGAACGCCATAATCTTAAAACTTTAAACTTAACTTGGACTTTAACAACTTAAGAGCATGCAAGCGATAAACTTCGATAACACTTAGGCTTGAGAAAACTTAATAACTTGTATTCAATCCTCAAATAAAACTTAATACAAATACATGATTATACTTAAATAAATACTAAATCTAAAACTTTAGGCTCTCAACGATTGACAAAGCTCTTAACACCTGCTTTAACACCTCATTGCCTAGTAGCTTGTCTTAATCTTCACAATGTGGCCTCAACGCTTACTGATAACTTGTAGAAATACAAGTTATTATAGTCTTTTATGTAAAATAATAAAGTCTAAACATATGAGAATAGAAGAAAATAAAGGAAAACGTAGGAAATTTGATGAACTTATGAATAACATGACACGAAAGTGCCTTATCTCTGTTTTACTGCATTTTATAGCTCTTATTGCAAGATTGTTAGGAAAAAGAAGTAAAGGTCAGTGAAATAACGTTATATGAAAAGACACGTCCAACCGATGCAAGAAGAAAGAAGCAAGCTAGGTGTTTAAGGCATTAGCAAATGAAATTGGTTTGCTGGAAATTCAGAGAAAGGACAAAAGGATGTCTACAGGACGTCATTGCAGCTTTTTAGAGGCATTAATGACGCGTGGTATCCTATCAACATCAACTCTCGCCTATAAATAGAGCCTCTCATTTCATAACAAGGTGTGCGAAAATTGGCAGGAGAGCAAGTGCATACATCGTTCATCCTCTTCTTTTCCTTGTGTTTTAAGTGAGAATCTAGAACATGAGAGAGAGAGTTCTTCTTCTTGATCATCTTCCCCCTTATCAATAGGAAAAAATCAGAGCAAAAGAGTATGAGAAATCATACTCTAAGGCTTAGCACCTTCTTCTATCTTCCATTTTGTATTTACATTGTTTTGTATTGTAATATGTACTTCATGACTGAGAGGTCTAAAGCTATTTTATTCAATGCATTGCACTTTTTATTTCATTCTCCCGTATTTCTCCTTCTTGCTTTCTTTGATTTGTCTGGTTAGCATGCTAGTAATAAAATATGTTTTAATGCTTATAGAATCATAGTATTTGCATTTTAAATTTTGTTGAGTTAAGAGCGATCGTCAAGAACATTGTATATTCGAGAGAAGAACAATGAACTTAGTTCTAATCATCTGACAAATGAGAACTCGTATTTAGCTACGGGATTGATGAGAAGGTTGTAGCAACACAATCTTATCGCCAAAAGTTTATCCTTAGCAATCATTGCATAAATGACAATGTGTATGGCGAAAGTATCGAGATTTTGCTTGCCTTACTTAAGGAGAAACAACTCATAATACATATAAATAATTAGGTATAAATCATAGTTTAACTTTGTGTTTTTGGATTCCGAGAGATCAAAAACGTTGAGAGGCAGATCACCTTAATTCATAATTAAAGTATGCTTTGTACCGCCTTGAATCACTACACAATTTATTGCATTTAGATAATTAGACTATTCCTTCCTCGTCATACGTATATTGAGTTCGTAATTTATTTTTCCATTCCGCCATGTCCACCTTGCACCACCAAGCACCGTAGTATAAATACTTCGGATAGAAATATACTGTTCATATCATTTACTGTATAGCTTATACTGCTTCATTTAGCTATGCAATATGATAACATAGGAGCTTAAATTCTCTGTGTTCGACCCCCAGCTTACCAGGAAACCTCTTGTCGCTTACACTTGGATGATAGAGAGGAAAACTTATACGATAATGTATATCCTACGCAATTTAGCAACACACTAATAAGAGTGCACCTTTTAACATATAACATATTTAGTCGTCATGCAGTTGCTCAATTAGAGCTTGTCATGTCTAATGTACGAACATAATGAATGTATAAATTAAACATACATGATCACGAGCACTTACCTTGGAAAGGAAAATATAAACCATAAGCCAAATGCTTATTGAGTGACAATTTTAGGAAAACACTTGTGGAATAAAAGATCATGCCTAAACTCATTTTACAAGAACATTTGAAAATGAATTAAAAGGAAATTGAACTTTTTTTTATGGCTCTGATACCAATTGCTCAATGCTAACCGCAAAGAGAATTAGGATCGATAGATTACAAGAAGGAACCAGCCGGAATATTAGGAGTTTAGTGTTTTAGAGCTTGATAATATTTCGCGATGTGTTTTGCATTACAACTTGGAAGTCTATTTATAAACCCTGGATTTCAAACACAATTGAAATTTGAAAAATTAAAAGATAAAATTGAATCAGATAGGTCAGGACCCCTTATCTAATAAGATTTTAAAAAGAAGATAAGATTGAATCAGACAGGACAGGACCCATTTTCTGATAGAATTCTCTTTTTCAAAAATACTTAAAACTAAATTTATTTAAACAAAAAGAAAAATGAAAAGTCGTTGGAAAACTAAAACGTAAAACTAATACTTAATACTTATCCATACTTATTTAATATCCATAATGGATATTTATTAAAATCTATTACCTAACTTTAACAAGTAAAGATACATATTTATACATCAATTAATTATACATATTAGTTATCTACATAATGAGTGAAGAACATATATAAACTTTTTTGTCGGCCATTGATCCATGGAAAAATTAAAACATTTTTCCATATTTGTTGTCCTTTCTTGCAAGTAGTAAATCATGTATCCATAAATTGTATTCTCTACGGTGGATTATTGACTGACCAACGGACTCACCGCGCTTTATCATTGCGAATTACGGCAGGGACCATCAAACGTAGTCGAACACTTCATGAAATACATAATTTCATTTTAGCTCTTTAGACTTGGTCTTTATTGGCGCTTGTTGTCTTCAATTTTTTCCTAGATTTCTAGATGACAGAACAATATTTACATAGTAAACTAGAATTTTTACAAAAGTTTACTCCTTAATTACACTAAAGATGAGAATTTACATTTTTTTCATAATTTTTGTTTTTCTTTTATTTTTTTATTTTTACTTATATATATATAATATGTACAAAAATTAAATATAGTAATTTTAAATAGAAATCTTCTTTCAGAAGACTCTATATTCAACCTATTTTTCTTTTGAAACAAGTTTTTTGATTCGGAGCTCACATAGGTTGTGAGTTGAGATATGGATCGTCTACATCATATCTTGGATCTACTTGTTCTTTGTCTTCCTGTATGGAAAAAGATGGTGACTATAAAGATGAAGAAGCATTTACTGCCGTTGATAATAACTTTTGGAAATCTGCATCAGTTGTGCTTGAGCGAGTGCTGCAAGAAGCTTTGATTTGTCATTTAAGAACTCGGCATTCTTTCTTTGATCAATGTCTTGTAGATATTCGTTCTCGGCAAACCATTCCTTTATGTGTTTGATGGTGGCATGCTGAAAGTTGTATTTTTTCCACCATTTGATTTTAAGATTCTTGACCAACATCTTGTATTGAGGATATGATGCTGTGTTATAGCTCCAACAAAATATCCATGGAATTTGAAAGTAAAGGCAAAATCTCATTGAATTATGAAAAGAATTCTTTTGAATTGTTCTTGAGAAATAAAAATATGATTCATGAATTGGAGTTGGTAGAATAATGTTTGTAAGACCAAAATTAGTCCACCATTGAATAAACCATAAGGGAAAAATTAATTTTGTAGGTGTTTTGACAAAAAAGAAATAAACCATGAGTGGTTTCTATTTGAAAACCAAAATACTATATACCAAGCTTTGATATAATCTTGGTATGAGAAGGATTGAGGAACGAAAGGTTTCGAAAGGGATTTTTCTATAAAAAAAATCCTTGATTCCAATGAGTTGGATTGATTTCTTTGAAAATTTTAAATTTCAAATAAGCAATTTTTGAAGGATCGTTTTTGTCTGGAACATGAGTTATTTCTACAGACTTTGTGTCTACTAGAATAAACTCATAAAATGTTCTTGTTTTTCTGAGGTCTTATGGAAGAAAATTAAAGTCCTCCGGAAAGATTTTTGAAACTGTCTCTTCTAGAGTGAGACTTTGATATTCGGGTTCTATGATAGGATCATAAACAACGATAGGCTTTTAAAAATAACATTTGATCTTGGGGCTTGACACAAACCGTTTATCGAGGGTGATAGCCTGAGAATAATTTGTAGGTGGAGTAGAAGACTCCCTATTGGATGAAGGAAAGGTAGGAGGCCTCATTTGAACGACTCCGCCAGAAGGATGGATAAGATTGGCCGAAGGAATAGGTGGAGTTGATGACTTCGTGGGAGACCCAATCCGTATGCCGGACGATCTTGATCTAGATCGGGTTACTGTGGTAAACCCTAAATCCATTGCATATTGATCTACACTCATAGGTGATGATGCAGAATTAGAAGAAGAAGATGGGTGATTGCCCTTTGAAGAGGTAGAGTTTGTTCTTTCTCTAGCATTTCCCTTTTCTGAACTCATTTTTCTTTCAAGAGATGGTTTTTAAAAAGTAGAGAAATTTTTGGAGTTAGAAACTCCCTTGATAGATAATCAGCTAAGGGGTTTTGTTCTCCTTTTATAGGCACAACTTCAAAATCAAAGTAAGACAGTATGGCTTGCCATTTGACAAAATTTTGTTTTTAGACAAGATTTTTTACATCTTTTTCCTACACAAATTTTGAGACTCTAGAATCAATTTTGATAATGAATCTTTTATTAATCAATTCACCTTGGAATTTTGAACATAAAGAACTATTGCAAGTAATTTCTTTTTTACTGTTGAGTAATTTTTTTGTGTGTCATTCCAAATTTCTGAATAAAATCAGATTATTGATTTAGTCTTATCTAGACACTGTTTTAGGATTCCTCCATATCCGATATCAAAGGCATCAGTCTCAACGATAAGATTTACTTTTGAATTAATTAAACTGAGGGAATGAATTGATTTGACTAAAAACTTAATTTTTTGAACAGTTTGAGTATGTTTGTCAGACCATGGTTTTGGATTTTTCTTTAGCCTTTGGTATAGTGGTTTGCAAATGGGCGTGATAGTTTGAATAAAATCATATACATATAATTTAAACAGCCCAAAAACATTTGAAGTTGGGTTTTATCTAAGATTTGATCAGGAAAATTTGAAGCAAACTCAATTGATCTTTGAATGGGCTTAATTTTACCTAGATGGATTTCAAAGCCCAAAAATCTTACTTTTGTTTCAAATAATTTGACTTTTGGTAGATAGACTACCAAACCATTTCTTTTTATAATAGCTATAAAAATATTGATATGCTTAAAATGTTTTTCTATGCTTGGAGAAAAAACTAAAACATCATCAATATAAACAATTGTAAAATGTTGAGAATTATTAAAAATATCATTCATAATTTTTTGAAATTCTTGATGCTGCATTTTTTAGCCCAAAAGACATTACATTCCATTCGTATTGTCCGAATGGAACATTAAAAGTCGTTTTATATTTATCTTTTTCAAAAAATTGAATTTGCCAAAATCCGGATTTCATAACAAATTTTGAAAATATTTTTTCATTTGCAATTCTTTTGAGTAAATCTTGTTTATTAGGAATTGGATATCTAATCCATTCCAAAACTTTGTTTAAAGGTTTGCAGTTAATTACTAACCTTGGAACTCCACGCTCCTTTTTTACGGCGTTGTTAACATAAAAGGTGGCACATGACCATGGACTTTTTCAAGGTCTTATTATATTTTTATATGATAAGTCTTGAATTTCTTTCCTACAATGTGTTAGTAAGTCTGAATTCATTTGAATCAGTCTAGCCTTTGTTGCGATATCCGATTCTTTAAATTCTTTGGAATATGGAAGATCAACTGTGTTTTCTTCTTTTTCAAAATGCATTTGGTAAATTGGAACAAATTTCTTTTTCAATTTTTAATTGAATTTCTTTTATTATATTTTGTATTGAAAATTCTTTCAAATTTTCTTCAATTCTTTTGTAATCAATTTCTTCGTTTAGAAAACTAATTTGTTTTTGTTTTTATTTTTATTTCCTCACTTTTCAAAACATTAATTTCTAAAAGTTTATGAGGTAAAATTGGAGTGATAAATTAAAAAATCAGTTCTTCTCCAAATTTCTTTGTTATTAATCCTTTTTCTGTTATCGTTAAAGGATATAATTGAGTAAAAAAAAGTATTCCAAGAATTAATTCTTGACGAAGATCTTTAACTAAAGGAAAAGAAATCTTGAAACAATGTTCTTTATTACAAACATGTACTTTTGAAAGTTTAAATTTGATATTTAATCTTTTTCCATTTGCTTCGGTAAGAACCTCTGTGGTTTTTTCAAAATATTTTCTAGGAATTAATTCTTCTTGAACACAATTTTGATCAGCACTTGAGTCTATTAGTGCCTTTAAAGTAATTTTGGAATCTTCTATTTTTAATGTAATTAGACAATACCATTTTTGAAAACTTATTCTTGAAATTAAATTGATTTCAAAATTTAAATTACTTAAGAAATCTTTTCCTACATCTAAATCTCTTAAGTTATCATTTTGTTTCATTTAAGAAATTTCTTTTTTAATTTCTAAAATCTCATACTTATGTTGAGAATTTTTTTTAAGCAAATGATTTCAATTTTTAACTCATCATTAGAAACTGATGTTTCTTCTTTTGGAGCTTTTAAAATTTCAGAAAGACTTTTTTTAGGAATTGTTTTCCTTTTTTGAAATGGTTTTGAAGATGACTAATTTGTTAGAGAGTCTCTAAGTGTTCCTAAAATAGTTTTTTTAAATTCTTTATTTGGAACATGGTTAACAGTTTGAAATAATAAATCCTGTTAGAAAGTTAAAACATTTATTTCATTTAAAACACATTTGCATGGGTCTTTGATACAATCGCATGCTCTTGACCCTTCATCTAAGGAGGATTGGCTTGAAACTTCTGAATCGGTTTCATCTGTAATTTCTTGCAAATTAAAGTCAGAAATATCGGATGAATTTGAAGAATATTCTTCTTCATTTATCTCATGGATTCCTCTTTGGGGACACTTGTTGGCATAATGTTCTTCTTTTCTGCATTTGTAGCAAAAAAAAATTATTTAATTTGCCTCATTTTTTAGCTTCCTTTTGCTGTTTTTCAGCGGGTATTTTTTAATTTGAATATTTGTGATATCTCTTGGTGGTATAAGGTTTGTTGTACCTTTGAGATTTTCTATAATATGTCGGTTTCATATTATAGTTTTTTGGACGAACTTTTCTTGAAGATGAACCTGGTTCTTTGACTTTCTCAAATCCATATTGAGAACAAAAAATGTTCATTTCTTTCTTATGAAGATTTGAATGCTTTTGAACTTTGGTTTGAATTTTTATCTCATTGCAGATATCTAAATCACACTCTATAATTTTAAAGGTCAATTGAGCATAAGTAAGGTTCTCCCAAGGTATTTACTCGGGGTATTCTTTGTTAAGAGAGTTGTAGACATGTTCTGCCATAAAGCTAGAAAGTCCATCAATGAACATTTCTTTCCAGTGTCTAGCATTGCAATCCTTGAAGATATAAATTCTTAGTAAGAACATATTCTTATACCATGTAAGATTTCCCATAGAGGAGTACTTTAGATTTTTTACTATTTTCCTTTGATTTTCTACATCAGTATCACTTCCTAGGCTGAAGTGTAAGTTAATTGCTTAGAGAAGAGTTTCTACAATGTTCTCTACTTCTTCTTCCACTTCTTGAGTTGTTGAAGATCCTTTTTCAACTTTAATTGTCCTTCTAACCTTTGTCTTATGTCTTTTTATTGCTTTTTTTTGTTCAGTAGTTAAAGCATGATCCCACCACAATTTGTGACTTCCACTAAATCCATTAATTAGAAGCATGACGGCTTCTCTATTTGAATGACCATTAGATTCGTAGGCTATGACACAAGTCAACATATTATTTAATATGTCATAGATTTGAAATTCTAGAGTTCCATCAAGATTCCAAACATATATAGATTCTCCATTGAACTCAATATTTATTGAATATCTTTACCTTTGCTCTAATCCTTCTCTTGGACATGAAGGTCGAGAATAGAAACTAATTTGATCTCTCTTATTGATATACCTTCCAAAATTTATTTTATTGATTTATTTTTCTTCTTCATTGACAGAGATTTTCAAAATCTTCCATGAATTTGGTACATCTTCATTGATGACATTAATCGAACTTTCACCCTTTAAGTTATCCAGACGTTTGTTAATCTCATCTAGAAACTTTTGTTCCTGGGTTTTTATCTGAACCTTTTCCAAAGGTTGGAAGAGACTAGGAATTTCTTATAAAGAAGGAGGATTGATGATTTCTTTTAATTTAAAATTTTGGCTTGCAATTGAAGAAAGCATTCTGTTGGAATAGTTATTTTGAACTTGGATACTTTTTATTTCCTTATTTGTAGGGGCTTTATGCTCTTCTGATTCTTTGATGATTTGAAAAGGTTTTGCAAATAACATTCTCGTTATAAAAAGTTTTGAACTCAACATCTTCCATTGGTAGAAAATCAGCTTTGATTTCACCTGTTTGAGTTTTCCATGATTCTTTTTCTTTGATGGTACAAAGATGGTCAAATTCTTTTCTTTGGTTAAAATATTTAAAAAATGCAATATGTTCTTGAAGTATTTCAAGGATTTTGAAATACTCTTCTCTGAACAGCTTTCTTTCTGTTTTAGAGTAGTTTTTGAAAAAAACAATTTTTTCAATACGGTTTTCTTTAGACATAAATTCATTTTGAAGGGATTCTTTGTCAAGCTCAAACTTTGATTATGAAATAATTACATTTAATTGAGACCTAGTATCCATTTCTGTTTGAGTTTGAGAGTTTGGAAGGCTTTCTTCATAAATAATATTTGGTATTCCTTGATCTATTTCGACAGATCTAATTTTGAGATTAGGAATCAACTCACTTCTACTAGAGTTATTTGGTCTTGAACTCATAAAGTCTGTAGAATTCATGTTTTCTTTAACAACAAGGAACCTAGATGATTCATTTTCAAATTTGATTTCTACTTTCCCATCAGGATGTTCAATGATATGGGAGACTTCTTTTTCTTTCTTTTGAGGGAGAAAAGCATTGTCTAAAATCCATCAGGAATTTTTTGTAACTTTGTTCCAAGAAAGGAGTTTTAGAACACTAACAGATGATTTATTGAGATTTGTTTCTATCAACACAGTATTTCCTTTAGTTGAAGACAATAAAGCTTTTGGATGCATGGTACTAGTCAAAACTTTATAAGTAACTTTGTAAAAAATGGTTAATATCTAAGCTCAAGGTTTTGAGAATATGTGGGTCATCAAGAGACACTATAAAATTTGGAAAACAATTAAAATATCCAGGATCATTGGCCAAATTTGATTCAATTATTCCTAATAAAGAATTTGAAAAATCTTTGTGGAGTTTATTGCATAAAATTGCAAAGACTGGTGTATCCAGTCCAGATCTAAACATTGGAATTAAAGCTACTTGGACAACTCCTATATGAAGAAATGAAAATTCTTTTTGATGTTTTTCAATATCATTTCTTGGAAATAATTGTATGGAATCAATTTTTTTCATACACTAGAATTCTTCTTTCAATAATTTTTACACAAAGATTTTCTTTGAAATTGAAAGTATTTTAAAAATAGATTGTTTTTTAATCAAGTTTAGAAGTTCCCCAATTGAGAAAATCATTTTCTATTTTTGCAATACGAATTGATTCATTTGTTACATCCCCTTCACTAGAAGAAGCAGTATGTTGGTCCTCAATTTCTTTTTTAGTAAGATCTTTTGAAGAAGATTCAGAGGATATGTTTTTTTTAGGAAATTAGACATTTGAAAATTTTAAATTCTTATACTATAAATATTTATTTTTTAAAATTTTATTAAATTTAGAAATAAAATTTCTTGGATTAAGAATCTATATCTGTATGTGCTAAGACGGATTACTGTTGACCAACGGTCTCACCGCTCTTCTTTTCGTCTTACTATTAGGACTACAAACTTAGACACGGACATACAGGCGAACGTAGAATCTGGATCTTCAAAATTGAATCTCTTGAATTCAACAAAATTTAAAGAATAAAATTTATTGAAGAGAACTAAAGTTTATCAAACTCTTCTCCCTCGAAAATGAAATTTGAAAACGATTCGAAAGGAAATTGAACTTTTGTTGATGGCTCTGATACCAATTGCTCAATGCTAACCTCAAAGAGAATTAGGATCGATAGATTACAAGAAGGAAGCAGTCGAAATATTAGGAGCTTAGTGTTGGCGAAATAATTTTCATCATTTGTATCTTGAAAGGAGAACAAGTGTGGATATTAAGCACCGAGATGTTGTCACCTTTAAACACGAAGCCCTATAAGTCTTGTAAGTGAAGTATTCTAGATATAGCTTGTTTAATGCAGCTTGGTTATTTGGATCCTGAGACGTGACCATGTGTGGCATTTAATGGCTCTAAGATCTAGGAGCGCGTCTTAATCACAAGCACGGTAACTAAGTTATATGGCATCAAGGTTCTTTGATTGCTTAATCACCCGATAATGCATAGATTGTCCTTCACCCCCTTCTTTTATGTAAGTTAGTTCACAATTTCATATCGCATCGATCTTAATTCTTGTTTACAAATTCTCTAACAGAGATAAGTAGATATAGTTTAAACTTAAACTCATTTACACTGTATAGTTTATTCTTTTATATTGCCTAAGCTCCTAGTGAACCTTAGAACTAAGCTTTGATATCAATTCCCTGTGTTTGACTCTGGATCACCCAGATAAACCTATTGCTTCGCTTATAGTTAGAAAAACAATAGAAAAACTTGTACATAATAATGGCTTAGACGTATGTGATGAATAGAGACATTGGGAGCATTTTGCATGCAATGATCATGTCTGAACGCATAATGAAGAGATTCATAAGGAGCATTTTACATGCAACAATCTTGAATCAATGACACATCATGAAGAATTAAATATAGTTAACCTCCCGAAGTCCGATCGACAATCACTTTTTATATTAAACATAAATCACATTACAACATGCATTATACTTGGCATAACATTAACATCAACATAACCCAACTTTGGAAAGAAAGCTTTGTAAAACTCAGTCCTCTTTTAATAAAAGTCTGTCACAAAGTCTAGCTTTCTTTACTCTTTCCTCTTTCATAACACCTAGTTTTTCTTTCCCCTTGAGCATGGTCTTCCTTTTTTCCTTCTTTGTAACACCTAACTTGAGGAACGTTTCTTCTCACCTGATACTCTTCTGGTAGAGCTTCAGTACTAGAGCTTCCTTAAAACTTCCTTCCAAAACTTAAGTCCTTTTTATATTAATTCTAAACTAGATTAGTCATCGTTAAGCTCATCTTTGTAAACCTTAAACTTTAGTACTTCCTAAGCCTTTCAATGAAACACATGGATGAGTTGCACTTTACATTAGTCAAAGACTAGGATTAAGTTGAGAAAGTAGCTCAAAGAAGGGTTAATTAAGAGTTTACTAAGTTGTAATAGTAGCCTTAAGTGTCATCATAGGTGTGTTAGCATTAGTGTGTCATTGTAAGAGTATCATGAATGGTGGGAAAAGGAAAGCTTGGAAAAATAGACTAAGTGTCAAGTAGATGGCTAAACAAGGATTGAGACATGTTACATGATGCTAAGTGTTTGGAAGTTAGTTGGGGTAGCCCAAGTTGATGAGAAAATCTATGAGGACAAGAGGTGGGATGGCCAAGGACACACCTTAGGATAGGCATTTAGGATGGCAAGCTTGGCCAGGCAAGCTACATCATGGGGCAAGGGATTAAGAGACCACTTGCGGAGAGGGCTATGTAGGTAAGGCTAGGCAAAAAAGTGTCAAGATAACTTCTAAAGTGTTGAAGCATGCGACCAAGCACCCGTGCAAGAGAAGTCACTACTAGAATAGGGCCAACGATGATAGTTAAACGTTGTCATAGTTAAAATTTGTGACTGTTATTTTTAGTCCTTGTTCCAACAGTCATGGAAAGTCTATTACGACGGTTTGAAAAACTATCATAATAGATGTTCTTTCATGACAGAAAATAAATGTCACGTATCTCTTATTGATACAAATATAACTGTCATTATTTATATTTTATGACAGAAAATAAATGTCAAATATCCAGTATTATTGACAGATAATAAATGTCATTATTTATATTTTATGACAATGACTAACTGTTATTATTTCACTTAGCATGACTTTAATTAACTATCAAGAATACCTTTTCCATGACAGTTTTTTTTAATTCAAACGTCATACTTTTTTTTCCATCCCTGTTTTTCTTGCCCTATTTTTTTTCCAATCCCTGTTTTTCTTGTCGCCTGCTATGGAAACAAACAGTCAATACTTTAATATATACAACACACCCATATGGAAACAAACAGTCAACACTTTAATATATATACGTTATCAGTCACTTTGTAATATTTGTACAAAACGATTGACTAATAACCATTTTTGGTAAAGGGTTTACAATGATAGAATAAACATAGACATCTTTTGGTACCAGCAAGCTTAAAATAAGTACATTGCAATCAAAATTTTGCTACCAACCCTACAAAAAGGCCTATAAATCAATCAGTTCCTCCAATGTGGCTTCACTGCTCCAATGGAGTTGTTTAAGAATTGAAAGATGAGAATTCTAGCTTTGTGGAAAACATAAATTACCCAAGAAAACCGTAAATGCAATTTTCAACAAAATGTAACTAAGCCAAAAACATACAAATACATGATCACATGAATAGTCTAGTGCATTTAATCAAAAGTGAGGGATAGAACGTATATTTAACTTAGATAAAGTTAAAAAAATCATTAAACAACCTACCAAAGGGTAGACGATTATTCATGATCTTCTACGTGGAATGATCGAGTCACAGGTGTGCCGAGGAGTATTGGAACCAACATGAAAAAATGGTAGTCGTTGTAAAGTTACCATGATATTGTAAAAGGAGAAGGAAACAATGTCGATCATATGATGTACTGGTGAACACTTTTTTGACAAAAGGTGGCCTAAGATTATATTATCTAAAAGGAATCTCCAAGCTGATCCAAAATTCAAAAGCTGCAAGCTTTTTCATCCCAAATATCAGCATAAGACTTTGAGATACTTCTAACAAAAGCACTTCAGATTGAGGATAAAAATATCGGCCAGATTTCATGTCTATCAAGTTTAGCTTGGTATAATTATATTAACCATGTTGGACTGCCTCTTAATAAAGGATATTAAAGAAGGAAAAAAGAAAGGACACATCAGACAAGATTCTTTTTTTTCCCAAAGGTTCCTCCCATAGCCATGAAATCTTCCTTAGCCTTGATTTCCTAATTCGAACAAACAAAAATCAATTAAAAATCAACCAAATGTTTCACTGAGGCATTTCATCAAATACATTGTAAGCTGATACAAGGCTATTATTAATAGCAAATGATAGGAATCTACTAGTGTATTTTTTACTATTTCGGTTGATAGTTTAACATTTTTTCTATATATAAAAATTTCTCAAGATATAATCATATAATGCTTAAAAAGTATATACTAAATTATATTATATATAGGGGTCTTTTAAAAAATATTCAAAAGCTACAAAGTATTTACACTGTATAGAACAATTCCGAAAGTGGAAAAAGTCTAGAGGCCCACCGTGTAAAATACCAAAAAATGCCCCATCAACAATGCTCGTAATATATTTGGTAATGCAATTTGGTATACGATCATTTAGATTTGACTATTTTTTGGTACACGATCATTTAGATTTGTTTTTTCAATTCTATCGTTTAATTTGGTTACACGATCATTTAGATTTGGCTACCTCAAATTTAAACTATTTTTTTTCAAATTTTTGTATACAATCGTTTAGATTTTGCTACGCGATCATTTAGATTTGGCTACACGATCGTTTAGATTTGGAACGTTTAGATTTGGGGTTCCAAATCTAAACGATTCACTAGTACAAATTTGGGTTTTAATACAAATCAAAACATTGTGTCATTAAAAATAAAAAAGAGATAGGGTAGGAGTAAAATGTGTCGTTGAAAATAGAAGTGACACATTATTCCTTGACACAATTCTATTGTCACAATTTAATTTTTCTTGACACATTTAAAGTGTCGTTAATTAACGACAAATTCTTTGTGTCATTAAATAAATTTTGAAATAAAAAACCAAAAATTCAAAATTTTTCAATTCCCTCTTCGCGCGACATTCAAAAAGAGTTTTACAATTTGTTCAACCTTTTCTCTCTCTCCCTACCAAAAAACGGGAAACAATGTAACTCATCTGCAAATCTAAGAGATTGTCGTCAAACCCACTAATCTCACACTGTCGAACAAGCAAATATTGTCTAAGGGACTGCCGTCGAACCCACCAATCTAAGAGACTGCAGTTGAAGAATCTTGGCCGCTCCGATTTCTCTTCTCCCTCAGCTACTAGAAAAATGAGTTTTAATGATACTACTAATCAAGGAATTGTGTCGTTGAAAATAAAAAAGATGGGGTGAGGTACAATTGTGTTGTTGAAAATTATTTATTGACACAATTCTATTGACACAATTTAATTTTTCTTGACACATTTAAAGCGTTGTTAATTATCAACAAATTTTTTGTGTCATTTAAAAAATTTTGACATAAAAAAACCTCAAATTTCAACATTTGTTAATTCCCTCTCTCACGCAATTAAAATTATATGACAATAGCATATTTTCTCTCAACATTTTTTCTCTCTACCAAAAACGCGAAAGTCTAGGCTGTCTCCACCTATATCATGCATATATTCATTATTTTTATAATTGTATACAGAATTAGAATCTAGACTCTATTACGAACCCAATGCAATGAAAAACACTTAAAACAAAGTCCGAACAAACAAAATCGGATAAATCGAAGATCAGAGACCAATTGGTAAATAATAAAAAAGATTCAATACTTCTACGTGCGTAAACACCTCAAGGTCGTGAGTTCGAATCCCAGCCGAGCGTTTTCCTTTATTCCCCATTTTCGAAAGACTTCACGTGCGCTCTTCAGCCAATCTACGCATGCCACATGCCATCTTCTCCTCACGCGGGCGCCTTTGATGTCCTGTGTTCGAATCTCACATCCTGCATCATTTTTTCTCACATATTTTCAATGGCAATCTTGTAAATATATAACAACTTTATGAAAATCCTTCTTTCTTTCAAATTGAGCGCACCTGGCCCTGAAGTTATGAGTTCGAAACCCATGAAGCAGTTATTTTCATTTCTTTTCTATATATAACTCATTTTTCTGTAAATCTTAATCAAAATTTTCAGTTATGTTTGATCCATTCATAAATCCAACTCCAATTTTCACCCAAATTCTTTTTAAATATTATTTTTTTCAGAACTCTCCCATTCATTTTTTCTAAAAAAAATATTCCATCAATATTTTATTCCAATATAGGGGTAATCTTCTAAGAGGTAAGAGGATCATGGTTATTCAATTTATTTGAGAGTTTCTTCCATTTTTATTTTAATTTAGCACGTTGATTTTTTAATTTTTGTTCAAAAACGAATTCAATTCAATGTGATCTCTATGAAACAATCTCTTAATTTGCTCTTGATTGTTTAATTAGTATGCAAGATACATTTTGTTTAGAAAATTAAAGTGCAAAATTCAATTGATTGTCTTTGTATACAAGAAATATTTTTTGATCCAATGGAGGGGTAATGTTCTAAGAAGTTGTAGATACACAATTTTGTCCTTTATTTATTATTTTATTTTATTTATTTACTTTATTTTATTTTATTTTAAAAATATTTGAATTTGAATTTAACTTTTTTTAAAAAAAATGAATATCAGTCTCTTCCCTATTTTCCCTCAACTCAACTAATTTTGTCTCCCACTCCCACCTTCTCCACTCTCTTCTCTATTTTCCTTCAACTCTCCTAATTTTCTCTCCACTCTTCCCCTATTTTCTCTCAACTAACCCAATTTTCTCTCAACTAACCCAATTTTCTCTCTCACTCCACCTTTTCCGCTATAAAAACAAAGGAGGATTTTTTTTAGGGTACCTTTGAGATCAATTGGAAGGGTCAGCTAAGGAAACTATTGTGTCAAAGGTAACTTTTTTTTTTAATTTCCTCTCTTTCCCTTCCCTTTTGAGGATTCAAAAATTATAAGATGTAGTTTTTCAAATTTGTTTTTGTTGTAATTTCGTTAATTAATTTTAAGGTGACTTTAATTTTGTTAGGGTTAGGCCTGTTAGGCTTAGGCCAATTGGGTTTACTGCTTTTATTGTTTGCTTTTATTGTTTGCTTTTATTGTTAGTTCAAATTTAGGTCAATTGAATTTATTGTTGTTTAGGTCAATTAATTTCAATGCTTCGAATTTGTTAGATTTAGGTCATTTGAGCTTTTAATTTTGTTAGGTTTAGGGCAATTGAATTTATGGTTGCTTCAAATTTAGTAGATTTAGGCCAATTGATTCAAATTTGTTAGATTTAAGCCATTTTAATATATATTCTTTAAATTGCTTATGTTTAAGCCAATTGATTTAATTTGGCTATTGTTAATTTTTTGGTTTAGTGTTTTATTAATTGGTTAGACTTGTAAAAGACAGAATAGTTTGTTATGTTTGATATTTATTATTTCTCAACTTGTATATTACATTAGATATGTTATTTTATATTATTTCCAATATATTATTTTATATTATATTAGATATATTATTTTATATTATTTCTAATATAATATTTTATATTATTTTCAATATATTATTTTATATTATTTTCAATATATTATTTTATATTATTTCCAATATATTTATTCTCAATCTGTATATTATTTACAATATATTTATTCTCAATCTGTATATTATTTCCAATATAGTATTTCTCAACCTGTATATTATATTATTTCTCAACCTGTATTATTTGTCAACTATATTGTTTGCTGTATTATTTGTCAAATCATTTGCCAACCTGTATTATTTCCTAACCTATATTTGTCATATTTCACATTGTTTTGCTAATATTATTATTATTTTTTATTATTATTACTTATTTTTTAATTTTTATAATTGCAAAATGTATGAAAAATTCATTTGGTTTTTGCCATATGGATATAAAAATTTTAGATGGAAAGAAATAATGTTCATTTATGGATTTTATGGTTCTTGGCTTGCAAATAGTATATTACATTTTTCAATTAGTAAAAAAATTTCATTTTTCCTCACTTAGATGACTTTTTTTGCTTTTTCAAACTTCTGCCAATCTATGAAGTATCATGCTATGTAAGTTTCATTATCATCTAATTTTGACATCTACGAATAGTGATAGACTACATTTAAAACTATAAGAGGATAAGATACAAAACTAGGACTTCTCAATTTAAGCCATTAAAGATTTGCTTATGTGTTGAATGTCAATGATGATGTTTTCTTGTTTTATGGTTCCCAAGAAAAAATAATGATTATTTAGATCAATATATTGTCTACTCGATTTTTTGGGTTGAATTTGATAGAAGAGGAACTACAAGAGATCTTTGATAGCAACACTTCCCAATCTTCATGGTAAGAAAGTTTTGAAACTTACTTATTTTGCAACTGGATTTTATATATTATTTGAATTTTTGGAGTATGTAAAATTTTAAAGTGTTTGTTATTTGTTACATTGTTTGTTGTTTTCTCATAACATTGGTTGCAACTTTTGTTCTTGAAATACTTTGAAAATGATGTTAACTTAATTTATCATGAACTCCGTTAGGAATCAAATAATGAGTTAATATATTGCATATGAAATAATAATTGTATAACTTACGTAGTTTTCTATTCATTATTAGGACTTTCGAACTTGCAATAAAGAAAAAGCCTCTATGGAGGGTAATCAAGATATGGGGCTGGAGATTAAGTAAAAGAAAGAGGTAAGCGTGCTTTATGTTTTATAACGTAACTTAACTATTTTATTTTAGGAATCATGTTAACATGTATTTAGGAATATTGCTTTGACTATCCTACAGTGGTAGCCATTGAAAATCTATTTTGTGCGATCCGCTTAGACGTATGTTTTAGGAATCATGTTGACACGTATTTAGGAACTTGATACTTTGTTGTGTTAACTATTCTACAGTTACGGTAGTCATTGAAAAACTATTTTGTTCAATCCACTTAGACATATGTTATAGGAATCATGTTGTTTTGTATTTACTTTGGAGGAGGGGGGCTAAGGGTAAAATTATGCTAAGTTTCAATTTGATGCAAACTAGAATATTGCTTGGACTGTAAAGATTGAATCAAAACCTACATTTGCAACATTTATATATTATGCTTATGCTTATGCTTATATAGTCGGTGTTTTTCTTTAATCTTTTGCATTCCTTATGGGTCTTTTATTAAAAACCTTGGTTGTATGAACTTTGGACGCTTATTTTGAAAAGTTTATTGGTCTGCTTATTATGAAGGTGATTTTTGTTTGGCATGTACTTAATGTTTATGCTTATGCTTATGCATTTTCCATAATGAATGTTGGCTAAGGTTCATTTTCTTCAAATTTGTAGGTAGTTGAAGAATTCACGGACCATGGTATCGATCAAGTTCTCATTTATGCGTCGGTTTGATTAGATTAGGTCACACATCACTAGAAGAAATTTGACCTTTAATGTCGATTTAAAATCGACATTAAAGGGCTTTAATGTCACTTGACAACCGACATCTTTGCGAGCGTTATTAAAGGCCTTTAATGTCGGTTAGGCTTTAATGTCGGTTTAAAAACGACATTAAAGGCCTTTAGTGTCAGTTTTCAACCGACATCTTTGATAGTGTTATTGAAGCCCTTTAATGTCGATTGGGCTATGATGTCGTTTTAAAACCGACATTAAAGAGACCAATAATGTCAGTTTAAAACCGACATTAAAGACTTGTTTTTGTACATTTTTAGAAATTTATATTTATTTAATTCTTGTATTATTGTCCATTTTTTATAAACCAACATTGAATCCATATAGATAAATATTTTTTTATCGCTCCAACAAATCAATAAAATTAGTATTATTTTAGAAACTATAATATTTATCTTTTACATTTGTATACACAAAATGAAAACTTAATATTGTGTTTATAAATACATTCTACAACAGTACATGAAAAAAGATCCTAATACAAGACGTAAATAAGAAAAATTCTAAACGTCTTCTCAATCTTCAATCTTCAACCTTGAACGATCGCCTGACTATCTACACAATCTCTCAGCTTTCAATCCGATACAACTTCAATCATTCTACAAACAATACCAAAACAAAGCTAAACGTGAGGTATTTAAACATTGAGGTAGAACAGATGCATCTAATAAGTAGTTAAATTCACTTATTAATCACATCAAAATAAGGATTAGGTATCCTATAAAAGATAGGGACCATTATTAACATAAACAGAAAGCTCAACATATAGGAGTATCTGTAATAAATTTAAAGAGGTACCAAACAAAGCTAAACATAATCATAAAACCCAAATTCCAATCACAAATTCAAGTGCATAATGAGCAACTTTACTTGAAGAGATGGAAGAAATGAGAAGCTTAAAGCAACCAAGAGCCCATGTGTGTTGAGGAGAAGAATTAGAAGGATGAGAATTATGGTGTTGAGTTTCTAAAAGATGATAATTGAAGAATGGTTTTATGAGAGGGCCTTTGTAAAATGCAAATAAAAAGTGGTGACAGGAAAAGCATTAAAAGCAGCCGCACCAGAAACTGCACATGTATATTTAACACCTAAACTATAAGCTATCAACACCAACGTCCTCCTGCATGCATTTCTCAATTAATTACTAAATTTCTTTTCTGATCTTAAAAAGAAAAAAAAAAGGTTTGTAAAAATTACCCAAGTAAGGCCAACGTGAAAATCTTGAACATATCTCCTATCGATAAACATGCTACTTCTTTTCTACCACACATCCATACAAAAAAAGAAGTGTTATTTGAGAGAAATGTTGTATGAAAATAGTGATTAATGAATTTAAAATTAGAAAATTAATTACCTTTTGGAAAGGATGGTAGGAAGGATAAGGAAGAGAGTTCCAAAAGCTTGCCTATAGAAAATAAAAATGAAGTTGTTCATACCAGAAGTAAAAGCAGCTTTTGCCAAAATACTCATTCCAGAGTATGTGATTAGAACAACAATGGCTCCAATCAGAGGCTTCTTTAGTTCCATTCTTTTTTCTCTAATCAAACTACCCTCTACATACATATGACATATATATATGTATATAACAAAAATGTGTGTTTTGGATTTTTCTTTTTTTCCCACTAGAATAAGGGGAAGTTTTTCCACTCCATCTTTGTTTTCACCCACCTATCGAAAACAAGGAACTTCATTATCAATTTGAAAAAGAATGAAAACATTCACAACACAACCAAAAGAGAATGAAAAACCATGGCGTGTATTGCTACCATGGGTTATATAGTCCCCGCCATAGCTAAACGAATACATTCCAACATCACTGCTAAAAGAACCTAAAATATCAACGAAAGCTCATAAGCATAAAATATCAATGAAAGCTCATAAGCATAGTCCCCACCATAACAGAAAAGTAAAAGAAATTCTAGCTGAAAATACATACTTAAGAATGCCAGATGCATAAAACCAGTTCCACGTGTATCACTGCTAAACACACTTCGCAACCAATTAAGCCCTTGATAAATAGCAGATGAAAAAAGTTGATCAGTGTGACGGAATGCAAAGATCATAACCATCAAGAGGATGCGTTTTTCACAAAAAAAGAAAAAAATGAAAACAAACAAATGTAATTTCTAATTTTTTAAAAAATAACAGAGTTACCAACCAGGGATACAATTCAATTTTTTAGGTACATCATATTATTGTTGATAGTTAACCCTTTTCTTCTTTGCAGTATGTGTTAAGCCAAATTATATCAATCCTATTTGAAGGTTATAAAATCATCAGCATCCCACACAATAAACTATCCTATTGAAGCTTCATAATTGTAAGACTAGCCTATTTTCCAAAAGACATAGTTATCCTAGTCTGGAATGTGGCTGATGCCATCAAATTGGAAATTCAAAGAATGAAGGGATGTGTGAATTGCAACATCTTGCCAATATTACTGCTTCACGGTTTTCATCACATAATTTTGCACCAAAAACAATTTTCACAAAACCAAGCTAAAGAGAGTGGAATTACCCATGGCAAAGTTCAACAAGCTGAGGAATGAGATCCGAATTTCTTAGTCCAACTATGGCAGTAGAAGTTGTATTGACAGCTTGGGATGTGACAATAATTAATGACTGCAGTCTAGTTATAGCAGCCTTCGTCTTATCTAGCTTGCTTTCATCCTCCCCCTTGTATTCCTGACTCTGCAACAATGACAATTTCTTTTCATGTTCAATCTTCACACCTTCTCTAGCCTGAAAAGAATTTTTATAGAACACGTTAACCAACAAAAACACCGAACACTTATATAGTTTCTATACATAACCAAAATGTGAAACCAAGCAAGGATAAGAGGCCTGTAATATACAAGGGGGGCTTTAAATGAATAAAAAGTAATGACATCGGGGCTTTGGATGAATAAAAAGGAATGACATCTATCATTTTCTATCACACTTTGAGAGAGAAAGAGAGAGAGAGAGAGATTTAGAGATAATGAATAGTCTAGGAGGCACATTCATAGTCACCAGAAAAAAAAAGCATACACTTATTCTTCCATTCTATCTTTGTGTTTGGAATTTTCGAAGTTATGGAAATTATATCTTCCATTCATAGTCACCAAATTATATCAATCCTATGTGATAAGGTTTCTATAACTAAACCAACGTGTTCTTCATTAACCTGAATCAAATCACAATGCTTGACTTTTGCATACAGAAAAGAATAGAAACAATTAGATATACATAAATATTACCTTTATGGTGACTTCTTCAATTGGCTCAAGCTTCGTTGAATTCTCAGTTTTAAACCTGATGCAAAATGTAGATCAACCAAATTATTTTATGTACTCCATTCTTTTGAAATTTTCTTGTAATGCATATACAAATAAATACATGAGAAAACTGCAAGGAGTGAGATTTACATGAATAATTCCATGCTGAAGCATCAATAAACTCACATTACTTTAGGTGGTGAAATGGATAACACAAATCCTTCACGTCACATGTTCTCAATTAGAATACCTGATTAAATAAGCACATACGACTTCAAAAGGATTGAAATATTGATAACAAATAAAATGCAAATAGAAAAGAAAATTAAGAAAGTACGAGTATTCAAAAAAGAATAACTATACTAATTAGATTTTTTTTTATTTAACAAAAAAAAAACTCCTTGATAAGCTCATTAACTTCTTCTGTCATAGTAGCAGAAAAGAACATTGTCTACCTCCTTTTTGGAATATAGAATCATATTTGATTGTGAATTATTGCTAAGCTAGCTTAACTCGAGTAAAATTAAATGTTATTTAGAAGATTAATTTGGAAAAACATAGGCAAAATAATAAAAGAATAATAATAAAAAATAAAATAGTTGGTTGAATTTGGCAATACGTAGTTGATGGAGTGGAAAGACGTCGGCATCGCGAATCTTCCCGGAGTAATAAGCATTTTGGCCGGACTCTTAATGTGGATTACCTCTCTCCCAAAACTCAGAACCAAGAACTTTGAATTGTTCTTCTACACTCATCAAATGTACATCATCTTCGTCGTCTTCTTAGCTCTACACGTCGGCGATTTCGTCTTCACCATCGCCGCCGGTGGAATCTTCATATTCATGCTCGACCGCTTCCTCCGATTCATTCAATCAAGAACCACTGTGGATGTAATTTCGGCCAAGGCGCTTCCCTGCGGCACCGTCGAATTGGTCCTCTCCAAAACTAAAAGTACTGTTGAATCCATTTATTCAGTAATTTCTTCAATTCCTTTGGGCATTCCATTTAGCATAAAAGAAAAGAACATTGTCTATTAGAATATAGAATAAAAATCCCAGTAAATGTTATATATATAGACATATCAAAATTTCTTCTTCATGGAAATAATGTCATCAGAGTCAAAGAAAACCAGACTTAAACGATAACATCTTACAAACTCGCGGGGCATGAAACATATCCATAAACAATAAATTTGTGAAAAATGCAATTCTTCGTCGTACTTCAAGGTTTATAGGAACCTCTATAGCAGATTCTTTCACAATCAATAGTAGATAGAGGCTTCTAATTTGACATACACCCAGAGCACGCTCCCTCTCTGTTCATCTCTCCATACATAAATAAAAATCGAAAGAAAAATGGAGATGAAAGAAGAGAAGATGAAAGATGGAAGAAAAGGTGGAAGAAGAAGACGAGCGGCCGATTGGCGCAGTGGAGAAGATCGTAAAGATGGAAGAAGAGGAGACTAAAGATTGATTATTAAGGAAGAGAAGATGCGAGATGAGAGATATAGAGGGAAGGGCGACGAAGGCGGCTGCTAAAACAAAAGCAACACAAACCTTAAACTAAAAGGAAAATATTAATTTTATAAAAATAAAAAAAAATAAAGGTTAGCTTTAATGTCGGTTTTAAACCGACATCAAAGAGGAAGGATTAATGTCGGTTTAAAACCGACATTAAACATCCGTGTTTTTAAAACCGACATTAAACCTCCATATTCATTTTTTCCAACTGACATTAAAGGCCATATTTCTTCTAGTGATATTATTTGAACAGTAAAGTTTAACCAACTCTTCAACAAAACCAATTTGTTTTGCAGCAGTAGCAACATGGAATGTCGTATTCTCTTTTGTTGTTATCTTCTTAGTGATCCATGAGGGATCTTCTTTGTAAAGATCAATAAAACTAAATAAGCTACAAACAAGCAAGCAAGTCACCTCTAACTGATGTTTTGTAAAGACCAATCTCTTGATAATCCTCAAGCTTTCTCACTAGTGAGGCGGCCAAGCATCTATGCTAGCTAAGTCTGATGGTTTTGGAGGTTAAGCGAGTAAAGAAAGGTTGAGGCGTTCTGGGCAATGTTAGGTTTTATGTCTTAAAACTCGTAAATCGTAAATGTAATCCATTGATCGTTATTAATAAAGTATTATTATTATAATTTCAATAAAGCGTTATTGATTATATTATTAGTTTTGTCTTAATAATCTAAATCCAATATCTTAAGTTGTTTGGTGAATCTTAAACAGTATGTAAAGACATACAGGGATCAATGTTTGAGATACAATTTAAAGGGTCTATAGTATAAGGATAAGGTTAGATACCTTATCTTGGTAAAACTATGGATACGATCATTTTGTATATGAATAACCTATTTATGATCAACTAATAAGCAGAAATTTCCCTCGTGCCATCACTAGTACAAATTTGGATTTTAAGGACACAACAAATCAAAACATTATGTCGTTAAAAATAAAAAAATGGTAGGGTGGGAGTAAAATGTGTTGTTGTAAATAGAAGTGACACACTATTTTTTGACACAATTCTATTGTCACAATTTAATTTTTCTTGACACATTTAAAGTGTCGTTAATTAACGACAAATTCATTGTCATTAAATAAATTTTGAAATAAAAAAACCAAAAATTCAAAATTTTCCAATTCCCTCTTTACGCGACATTCAATAGGAGTTTTGCAATTTGCTCAACATGTTCTCTCTCTCCCTACCAAAAACGAGAAACAACGTAACTCATCTTCAAATCTAAGAGACTATCATCAAACCCACTAATCTCACATCGTCAAACAAGCAAACATTGTATAAGGGACTGCCGTCTAACCCACCAATCTAAGAGACTGCCATCGAAGAATCTTGACCGCTTCGATTTCTCCTCTCCCCTAGCTATTAGAAAAATGGGTTTTAATGACACTACTAATCAAGATATTGTGTCGTTGAAAATAAAAAGATGGGATGAGGTACAATTGTGTCATTGAAAATTATTTATTGACACAATTTAATTTTTCTTGACACATTTAAAGCGTCGTTAATTATCAACAACTTTTTTGTGTCGTTTAAAAAATTTCAAAATAAAAAAACCTCAAGTTTCAAAATTTGTAAATTCCCTCTCTCACGCAATTAAAATTATATGACAATAGCATATTTTCTCTCAACATTTTCTCTCTCTACCAAAAACATGAAAGCCTAGGCTTTCTCTACCTATATCATGCATATATTCATTATTTTTATAATTTTATACAGAATTAGAATAAAAATGGGTAAATCGAAGATTAGAGACCAATTGGTAAATAATAAAAAAGATTCAATACTTCCACGCACGTAAAACACCTCAAGGTCGCGAGTTTGAATTCCAGTCAAGCGTATTCCTTTATTCCCCATTTTCGAAAGACTTCACGCGCGCAGCTTCTCCACTCTTCAGCCAATTTACGCATGCACGTGTCGTCCTCTCCTCACGCACGCCCCTTTGATGTCCTGTGTTCAAATCTCATAGCCTGCAAATAATTTTTTCTCACATATTTTCAGTGGCAATTTTGTAAATGTATAACAACTTTTCGAAAAATCCTCTCCTTTCCATCAAATTGAGCGTGCGCCTTGCCCTGAAGTTAGTTCAAAACCCATGAAGCGGTTATTTTCATTTATTTTCTATATATAACCCATTTTACCGTAAATCTTAATCAATTTTTAGTTATATTTGATCCATTCATAAATCCAACTCCAATTTTCATCCCAAATTCTCTTTAAATATCATTTTTCATAACTCTCCCATCTCATTCTGTCATTTTTTCTCTCAAAAATATTCTGCCAATCTTTTATTTGAATGAAGAAAAAATTTCAGCAAGATATTCCATCAATCTTTTATTCCAATAGAGGGGTAATCTTCTAAGAGGTAAGAGGATCATGGGTATTCAATTTATGTGAGAGTTTATTCCATTTTTCTTCTAATTTAGCATGTTGATTCTTTAATTTTTGTTCAAGAACGAATTCAATTCCATGTGATCTCTATGAAACAATCTTTTAATTTGCTCTTGATTATTTAATTAGTATGCAAGATAAATTTTGTTTAGAAAATTAAAGTGCAAAATTCAATTGATTATCTTTGTCTACAAGAAATATTTTTTGATCCAATGAAGGGGTAATCTTCTAAAAAGTTGTAGATACAACATTTTGTTCTTTATTTATTATTTTATTTTATTTATTTACTTTATTTTACTTTAGTTTTATTTTATTTTGAAAGTTGGATTTGAATTTGAATTTAACTTTTTATTTTTAAAAATAGAAACAAAAAAAAAAATGAATATCAATCTCTTCCCTATTTTCCCTCAACTCACCCAATTTTCTCTCTCACTCCCACCTTCTCCACTCTCCTATCTATTTTCCCTCAACTAACCCAATTTTCTCTCCACTCTCCTCCCTATTTTTCCTCAACTAAACCAATTTTCTCTCTCTTTCACACCTTCTCCACTATAAAAACAAAGGAGGATTTTTTTGGGAGGGTATGAGATCAATTGGAAGGATTTAGCTAAGGAAAACTATTCTGTCAAAGGTAACTTTTTTTTTAATTTCCTCTCTTTCCCTTCCCTTTTAAGAGTGTGATCAATTATAACGATGTAGTTTTTCAAATTTGTTTTTGTTGTGTTTTTATTGTTAGTTCAAATTTAGGTCAATTGAATTTATTATTGCATCAAATTTAGCATATTTAGGCTAATTAATTTGTTAGATTTAGCCATTTTATTAATTCTATACTCTTTAAAATTTGTTATGTTTAAAATTGGCTTTTTTGTTAATTTTTTGGTTTACTGTTTATTAATTAATTAGACTTGTAAAAGACAGAATAGTTTGTTAGGTTTTATATTTATTTCACAAACATGTATTATTTCTCAACTTGTATATTATATTAGATATATTATTTTATATTATATCCAATATATTATTTCCGATATATTATTTTATATTATTTTCAATATATTAGTTTATATTATTTTTAATATATTTATTCTCAATTTGTATATTATTTCCAATATAGTATTTCTCAACCTGTATATTATATTATTTCTTAACACGGAGACACCATTTAAGGGAACACTTATCTACTTACCCTAAAGTCGGGAATGAGTGAATTTCATCTTGTGGGATTGTGTTCCCAGCTCCCCGCTCGGTCTTGTCCTCAAAATGATAAGCATATTGAGTTGACAATCTAGCCACCCTCACCCGTAGAAACCAAAGGACAATCTCTTGTGAACAGAAGTTCATAATACACATAGGATTAAGACTAAGTTACCTAGGTCATCCTAATGAAATAGAAACCTAACCAGTTAATAGAGTTACATTTAGTGGTTACTATTTCGTGGTCTGGTCTTATGCAAACTCATTACATAGAATACCCCCAGTCGCATGTCACCTACACAAACGCGTTGGATCATTGTGTTTGTATCAAATACAAAGTGAGCCATATCCATAGTGTTACCAGGATAAGGTACCCAACCTTATCCGTATAATATAAACCCTTTAAGCTGATCTCGAATATTGATCCTTGTATGTCTCTACATATTGTTCAAGACTCATCAAACATTTTAGGATGTTAGTTTATTGGATTTACGTTGTTAAAACAAAACTAATAATAAAATCAATAACACTTATTGAAATTATAATAATAACACTTTATTAATAACGGTCAATGGATTATATTTACTATTTACGAGTTTTAGGCCATAAAACCCAACAAAAAGGGCTACATGGTGATGAAAAGCTAGCTAATACGTTGAAAGGATCATATTAAGCTTAGCGGCCCGACAAATAAGGACGAATCAGTATATTCTCAGATGCTTTTCTTACAGCAATCTAAACGCGGTGTAATGATACCTAGTGTAGAGAATGATTTGGGATCCTTGGCAAAAGGAATGTTTAGTAACTAATGTGTGTTTATGCGAGATGTTGAATTTTTTTGATTTAATTATGCGAGATGATATGTTATCGTGAAAGGATATGTTCATGTTCAAAATGAATTTGATATTGATGGATAGCATATTAACGGAGCAGAAAAAAGAGCAGATTTTTACTCTAATTGCAACTAAATTTAATTTAGTGATTAACATGCATACTAAACACAACCCTAATTACATTAAATTAGGGTTAAAAGAAATATTTACCTTTGTAGCTTTCCGAAGCTCCAAAACTTCTTCTGAACTCAAACCAGACCACCACTAGAACTGACCCACTATTTTCCAAACTTTGAACTAGGTTGTAAGACTTGTTCAAAGTAGGAAATTTGAGAATGATATTGAATTTGGAGGTAGATTTTGGTGTGAGATTTGGGAGAGGAAAAGGTTTATTTTTGTAATTTAAAATTACAAAAAAAAAATGGCAAAAATCTTCTTCAAAACGAAAGTTCCCTTTAAATAGACTAATTACATGAAAAATTTGCATGTAATTTAATCACCAAAGCCCAACACCTCACAATCCACTAACCATTAGTGATTGATTCACCATTCCATTTTCCCTTAGTGGACTTGATGTCATCACCATGAGCTTTCACATAGCCCACTAAGAGTTAGTAGGATTATCCAACAAAAATTTGGATTTTTCCACTAACTTTGGTCAAGGGGTAAAATGGTCATTTGACCATTATTAGTCAAAATCAGACTGACTTTTTAAGTCAAAAAGTCAACATTTTGACTTTTTACCATTTTGTCCGTCTTGATTAATTTCGACCTTCCGAGCATGAATCCACATTCATTTTTCTGGAATTTAAATCACATTTGAATGTAAAGCTTGTCAAAGTTTGACTTTTCAAAGTCAAAAGTCAACATTTTGACTTTTCACAACTTTGACTGTTTCCATCAATTTCGAGCTTCCAAATATTAATCCATATTCATATTTTTAACATTTAAATCACATATAAACATAAAGCCCTATAACTGACGGTTATATCATATATATTCATCGGTTTCTCTCTCCCTACCTAATTCGAACAATTCGAAATATTCCAACATATTGTTCTAAGTTAATTCCCTATGAGCTAGCACGAGAACCTAATGGACCTATAGATCATGGGCTCCAATGATCCAAGATTAACTGACAAAACCTTTTCAGACCAAGCTAATCAACATTCGTTAAATAACGGATGATTCCACTAGAGTCTCGTAGTTGCTCCTCACTATAGATATATTTGTGTCCATTTGATATAATCATAACTAATAAGTTAATCCTTCACAGGTTGTTCGTAACCTCGGCTGGGTCAAAATACGATTTTACCCTCGAGACTACATTTTGTTCCTTAAGTCTCACTGATCCATTATTGAACATTTGGTTTAAGGTCCAATCTATAAACTGAATCCCTCTCGGGCTAATGAGAGGGTGGGATCCCTTGTCCAAGAATTGGATTCAGTGCTTAAGGGAAAAACCTATCTACTAACCCTAAAGCGGGTAGGAGTGAGTTCCACTTGCACCCTATGTCTTTAGCCATCCACTCGGTCTTACCCTTTAAATGGGATGCTTATTGGGCCAACGAAAATTGAACTGCCCTCACCTATGCAGATCTAAGGATAATACCGTTTGAATAGAAGTTCATAGTTAGCTCAGGATTAAGATTAAGACACATAGGTCAACATAAACGAAATAGTCAGTTTATATAGTCAACGGTGTTATAACTTAAAAGTGACTATTTCATGGTTCTAGTCTTATGTAAATTTAGGATGCCCCTACTTCAATGTCTCTACATGAACTATTTAGGATCACTTCGTTTGTACTAACTATAAAACGGGCCGCATCCATAGCGATTCCAGAATAAGGCGCCCAACCTTATTCATTCATTATAGACCGTTTGGTCTATATACTCGAACTTGATCCAAGTTTATGTCTCTACATAAAGTTCGAGTCTACACTAGATAACCTATGGACCTTAGTTTATTGGCTTCAAGATTATAATATTCTATTTTCACTAATAAGTCCTCAATAACTTTATTGAGTAGAATATAGTTTAAACTACAAACTAGGAGTTTTAGGACATAAATTCCAACAAATATGTTATAGTGGAAAAAGGTGTTTATGTAAAGCGTTTTGGTGTTTGCCAAAATGATGTTTAGAAATGGTATTTCGTGAAAAGGATTTCGTTAAATCTAACTGAGTCTTTTAAACTTACGTTTTAAAATCTCATCTTCCAGGAACCAAGCGTTAAGGCCAAGTAAGGAAAGTTTGATGGGCTTACTGAAAAGGTGATTTTGTATTTGTAAAGAATTATGTAATGTAGGTAAGGTCATTATTAAACACAAGTACATTTGAAAATTAAAATTGTTAAAAAAGGGTGATTACCTAGATTTGCTTTGACAAAAAAATATTTTTAGTTTACCCTTATTCTTACCGTAGATAGGTACAAGCACGGATGTTGAACCCAAGAGAGTGAGGCTAAGTAAAATTTCTTGAATAAAAGCTTCAAAGAGATGAGATTAGCAGCAAAAAGAAAAGAAAAGCATTGAAAAAGATTTGGGGAAAATCAATAAGGACTAAGTATTAAGGGAAACTTTAAATTGCAAGTCAATTCACAAGAAGAAGAAATTAAAGATTGAAACTCAATAAGAAAGTGAGGAATGGGCTTAAACTATTAATCTATTCTTATCATTGAATCAAAGATGATTACAAATTGAATCATGCTTAATTAAGTGGGGTTCTTGATTCAAGATTCTTCACAAGATCAACTTGCTTGATCTTGGAAGAATTTTGATCAAGGCAAGAAAAGAGATGATTGCCATAGGAAATTAGTTTAATTCTTGCAATATTAAATAAAGCCCTTAACTTGTTCTTTAAAGAAAAGAGAAATTTCCTTCACAATTTTGGCAATCAAGAATTAATTGGAAATTAACTGTGCACTAAAAAAATATGCAATTAATTTCAAAGAAAAATGCTAAGGACAAGGAAAATTCATCAAGCATCATTCAATTTCAAGAATTGGTAAGAAACAATCAAGAATCAAGTAAATTTTTGTGTAGAGAAAAGTAATCCAATTAATCATGCATTAATTGTCATACCTAAGTATCTTGCATACAAATATTGAATCAAAATTGAAATCAAGAATGAATTTGACAAGAAGTATTGAAATTGAGACATGGGTTTAATTCTTGATACAAAAAATTAGGGATTCCAACCAAAATTTACATCAATATTCAAAATTGAATCAAACCCTAATTACATGAAAAATTAAAGAAGAGAAATTCTCAAATAAAGGATTAATCCTAATCCCACTTACCTAAAAAATTTAGCCCTACATCATCAAGAAATTTGGAATTTAATTTGAAGAGAGAAAAAATGGTAGAATGATGGATAGGAATTTGGAATTTAATTTGAAGAGAGAAAAAATGGTAGAATGATGGATAGGATTTTGGAAATTGGAAGAGTTTTTGGAGAATTTTGGAGTTTATTTGAGAGAAAATGGTGAATTGATGATAGGATTGTGATGAATTAGGGGTTTATATAGAAAAGAACGGGAATAACCAATATTTACGAATTTTCCCCTTAGACTTTAAATTGACCATTCTCCTTCGTTTGAAGTTTGTTTCAAGTGATTTTTATTGTGTTGGGTTTGTATCGGAGTCTTCTTTCATATTCTACATAAAAATATCCATATGCATGATATGGATTGATAATAAGATATCTTTAAACGGGTCAATATTTGTCCTAACACTTACTAAGCGAGAAGGCTGACAATGTTGGGTTTTATGTCCTAAATCTCGTAGATAGTTAATATAATCCATTGATCGTTATCAATAAAGTGTTATTATTATAATTTCAATAAGTGCTATTGATTATAATATTAGTTTTTTCTTATAACCTAAATCCAATAAACTAACATCTTAAGTTGTTGGATGAGTCTTGAACAGTATGTAGAGATATATACAGGGATCAATGTTCAAGATACAACTTAAAGGTCTATAGTATAGGGATAAGGTTGGGTCCTTATTCTGGTAACACTATGGATACGACTTACTTTGTATTTTATACAAATGCAATGATCTAATGCGTTCGTGTAGGTGACATGCGAGTGAAGGTATCCTATGCAATGAGTTTGCATAAGACCCAACCACAAAATAGTAACCACTAGATGTAACTACGTTAACTAGTTAGATTTCTATTTCATTAGGATGACCTAGGTAACTTAATCTTAATTCTGAGTATATTATGAACTCCTGTTCGTGAGAGATTATCCTTTGACTTGTATAGGTGAGTGACTAGATTGCTGACTCAATATGCTTATCTTTTTTGGACAAGACCGAGGGAGGAGCTGGAAACATAATCTACAAGATGAAATTCACTTGTTTCTGACTTTAGGCTAAGTAGATGAGTGTTCCCTTAAATGATATCTCTAAGACTTGAACAAAGGGTCCTACCGTCTTGTTTTTGTTTAGTGGTGGACCATAAACATGTCATTCATTAGAGAAGCACTGATATTTAAGGACTAGAAGTAATGCAGGGTTAAAACGATAATTTTACCCAACTGGGTGTTATGAACACTTGTGAAGAACTAACTTACTAGTATCGGTCTATATTCGTGGACACAGAAATATATCTACATTGAGAATAGTTCAACTGTGAGTCTTTAGTGGAGTGTACACACAGTTAATGAATATTGATTAATGTGGTTAATGAGTTTAGCCAATTAATCTCATATTGTTGTAGCTTCTAATCTGTAGGCCTATAAGGTCTCCTTCCTAGCTCGTAAAGGGTAATGAGATTTATGTATATTGGTTGTAATTTGAAATGTTCAAATTTATTTTGGGAATTAATATAATGTATGGTGATAGATTATAATACAAAGTTTATATTTTAACGAAACTTTATTATATAAATTTAATTTTGAATATGATTCAAAATTAGTTTATGAGAGATAAAATATTTGAATGAGTTTAAATATTAATTTAATGTGAATTTGATTCATATTAAAACTATAGATTAAAATTTAATATGTATATGATACATATTAACACGGTTATGAGAGAAATTTACATTTGAATATGATTCAAATTTGGATTAATATAAGATATTTAATTTAACAATTAATTAATTGAAAAATTTTAATTAACAGTTTAGTTTAATTTGATTTAATTAAATTAAAGTTATAGGTTACGTGAGAGATATTCATTTAAATATGATTTAAATAAAATATTAATTAAATATGATTTAACTATTTATTTATTTATTTTAGTCTTAATATTAATTTAATAATGAGTTATTAAATTAATAGGAAATGTAGGTGGTTTTCCTACATTCCCTATTTTTCTCTCAACTTCCCTCTTCTTTCGTCTGAAGAAGAGGGAGATATCGATATGCAAGAATTGATAGAATGGTTCTATTTTTTTTCTTCTGCATACTGTATTCTCTCAAAAACTATTTGGTTCTATTTTTTTTTCTTCTGCATACTGTATTCTCTCAAAAACTATCTCAAACAAAATTCCTTTTCAATTTTTGGTTCCCACAAACCAAAAGAACCAAAAATCCAGTCTCAGAGAATATCTTTGGTTTTTAAACGCGTCAAGGATGCTCAAAGTCACATCGCATCTCGCATACTAAGCAAGGGCGTGTACAGGACGAGGTGTGACAACATAAGAGTTCATAGTTAGCTAGGAATTAAGGTTGATTTACCTAGGTTATCGTATTGAAATAGTCGGTCTTAAATAGTAGACAACATTATAAAGTATGAGTCACAAATTTCTTTATCTGGTTTTATACAAACTCTTTGCATAAGGATACCCACATTCGCATGTCTCCACATGAAGGATTTTGTCACATCTTTTGTAACACTTTACTAGATAGTTCTTGTAACAACCACAAAACGAGCCACATTAAATAGTGTCCCCATAATAAGGTACAAGTCTTACCTATATACTATAAATAGGTCTGGGTATTTATTTGAACTTTATCTATTTTATGTCCCTACATAAAGTTTAAGTACTCATATTCATAGCCATGAATTTTAGTTTACAAGATTTAGAGTTTCTAATACAAAATAAACAATTTACATAATCAATAACAACTTTATTGAATAAACCTCGCTAATAGTAGGTAGAATCTTCAGTGTCTCATAACACTATAAATTGAGCCTTTCAGATGTAGTGATGGAATGAGACAAGAAGGTGAGATCTATAGTAAAACACGAGTGGAAATCCCAGGTAACTCGCATCATGCTGATTGATTGTGAATCCCAGACACCAGCAAGAGGAGAATCCCCAATTCGAGAAAAAGTGAATGTGATAAGACGCTGGTAGAACCCTCAGGTAGTTCGTGTGATGCTGATTGCGAGTGAATCCCTGGGTCAAGCGAGGGAGAATTCCAAGTCTCAGTGGTAAACATAAATTGCCAGAGCATCTGAGCTCGTGGTCCTTATGACGTTCGGTTGTACTGATGATTGATTGTTGTGGATTGACGAGACAAAATTTATATGCTTCAATTTGACCTTATTATTTTTTATCTTGTTGCGTTTTTTATAACTTGTAAAAATACAAGTTATTGTAGCCTTTTAAGTAAAATAATGAAGTTTTATCGCATGAAAATAGAAGAAAACAGAGGATAAAGTAGGCAATTTTATTGTTATGCGAAATGCATGATACAAAAGAACCTTATCCTTGTTTTACTATGTTTTAGTGCTCTTATCGAAGGATTTTAAGCAAAAAAGGAGTGAAGCTCAAGGATATCATATTTAAGTAAGGAGACCAGTTCAACATTTGCGGTGAAAAGAAGTACAAGCTACGCATGTAAGGCACTAACAAACAAAAGTGGTTGCCGGAAGATTTGGAGAAATGACAAAAGGACGTCTGTGTAGCATTGTTGCAACTTTTCAAAGGTCTTAATGGCACATGGCATCCTATCAACATCAACTCTCATCTTTAAATAGAGCCTCTCACTCTAAAAGAGAATGTGCACATTTAGTCGGAGAGCAAGTTCTCACATCGTTCATCTTCTCTCTTCTCTTGAGTTTTAGGTGAGAACTTAGAACAAAAGAGAGAGAATCATCCCCTCCATCTTCCCCCTTATCAATAAGCAAAAATCAGAGCAAAAAAGTATGAGAAATCAGACTCTGCGACATAACATCTTCTGTTGTATTTCAGTTTCTATTTTTGTTGTGTTGTTTTGTAAGATGAACACCATGGCCGAGAGGCCTAAAGTTCTTTGTATTAAAGCAATGCATTTCTTCTTCCATTCTTCTATATTTCTGTTTTTTTTTTTTTGCATGTTCAATCTGTTTGGTTAGCTAATTAGTAACAAATTGTGTTTTTTATACTTTAAGAATCAGAATGGACGTGCTATGAGTTTTGCTAAGTTAAGCACGAATATCTTAACGTTGTGAATTCGAGAGAAGAGCAATAATATAGATCGTAATCGCCTGACAAGTGAAAACCACATTTAGCTAAGAGTGTGGCAAGAAGATTGTAGCAATAAGATCTTATCACAAATGCATCCTTTGCATACGTTACCGAGAGGATATTGTGTGTGGTGATGGCAACGAGAGGTTGCCTGCCTTAATTAAAGATAGTTACTAATAAAACATTTAAGATGATTAGATACAAAATAGCTTAACTTTGTGTATTTGCATCTCGAAAGGCGAGCAAGTATGGTAAAATTGTTGAGAGGTTGCTCGCCCTAATTCTTAGTTAATACATGCTTTGTATCGCCTTGAAGTATTAAAGCATAAATTATTGCTTTTAGACAATTAAACTTTTCCTTCCTCGCCATGCTTATGATGAGTTCATATTCCATTGTTCCATTTTGCCATGCTCACCCTGCATCACCAAGCACAATAGTGTAAATAGTTAGGATAATTAGTATATTATTCATAATTATACTGTATAGCTTATACCACATGATTTAGTGCACGATAGGATAAATTAGGATCTTAAATTCCCTGTGTTTGACCCTGGATTTAGCAGGAAACCTCTCTTCGCTTATACTTGAGCGTTAGAGAGGAAAACTTGCGTGATAACATTTATTTTTCTCAGTTTAGCAACGCATGAATAGGAATGTACCTTTTATTGCATCAACCTATTTAATTGCCTAATGGTCGCTCATTTAAAGCCCTTCATGTTAAATCTATAAGCATAATACTTATAAAAATGTAACGCATAAACGAACAAACTAGTTTGCTCTCCAGAAAGGTTTTCATATACTCATCACTCACTAAGTCCATTTTACTTATGTTTTAAGTTTTTCCCTCCTCAGATTGTTAGGCATTCAAGCTAAGTGAAGGATTGATCTTGAGTGTTATAGCCTAGTTAATGAGGAAAGGCAAAGTTACTTTGTAGTTTACATAGCGTGCTAACCATGGCATCTCATCATGCGTTTAAGGATTGGTAAAAGCATCTCATCATGCGGTTGGTGAGAGCATCGCTCCTTAACGCCCAAAACTTAGTTTAACAAAAAGGCAAGTGCATACTAGGCTAGTGAGGCCGAGCCATACAGCAAGAGAGCCGAAGAACTAAGGAAGGGAAAGGAAGTCTTAAAGATTCTTTTATAAGTCAGAAGTGCTAGGTGACCAAGGCAAAGAAGGAAATGAGGACTTTGCACATCTAGGTACCCTGCCTCAAGAAAGCAATTGAAGTCGAAGCAAGAAACGGAGACCCTGAAGGATGTCCTTGAGATTGACTGTAGATGACAAAAAGGAAAAAATGATGTAGATTGGAGTCTTATACTCTTAAGTACCTTGGCTCGAAGAGAAGCACCTTGGTAGGAAGAAGGACGGTGCAAGAAGATCATACTAGGTTTTGTTTTATGCAAAGTAAAGTTTAAGAGTTGTAATTTGTAATGAATGAGCTCTGTAAGTGTTAAGTTAATAAAGAGAAGAAGTTCAGTTATTCTGTTGTGTTATCTTTGTACTTGTCGTCTACAAGTTCTCTACTTAAGCGATAAGAGCTAAGCAATGAAGTTAAGTTGAAGAGTAGTTTTCTGCTATAGAAAGTTGTGAAGGTCTTTAAGGCTCAATGGAAGAGCTTTACTAAAGAGACAAGAGTAAGAGTTGTTCCACTTACTAGCCGTTTATAACATCGTCTTGCAGAGAGATATGCAATAGATGTCTAGGCGGTACACCCTCATCTAGTCGCATAGAGTGAGATTTGGAGCAATGCGTGACAAAATCCATAGTCAAAAGAGATTCTTTCAGGAGTTTTGGGAACTTTTGTAGATGTTTACATGACATCAAAAGTTTTGGAGAACACCAGACGTCTTTTGTACGCCGTGGAAAGTTTCAATCTTCCGACGCATATACTATGCTTTAGGAGCTATCCCAAAACTCCCAACGCTTTATCATTGTCATAAATCTATCTTAACAAATCTTCCGAAAAAGAAGATATCGTCTAGTAGTTTTTCCATTTACCAACAATTGAAGCATCTAGCATCTGGAGAGTATTGTTTTCTTGTAATGTAACCCCACCAACTAGAAACAACATAAATGTTAGTTAACAACCAACCAAACCATAAATTTCTTAAATATATGAGGCCATATAAGTGCAACACATACATTAACTTTCTTTACGAAGAATGTCAAACAACAAAATGTGCCTTCCTACGAATAAGTCTGTCACGACAAAAAATGGTCAATTTCAAATTGATTACAAACAAAATACAATATAATCCCCAAAATACAAACATTGGCATATTCGGATAACACCAGTCAAATCAGTTAGAAATATTTGAAACAAAACGTATAGATTGAAATCACAAACTCAGCAGCACAATCAAACAATTCTAAGCTTTAAGAATTTTTCAGAAGTATCAGAGAACGTGACATAAATAATTTCAAAACCAAAGCAACCTAAGCACTTCAACTATCGTTCAAAGTATTATTTGAAAAAAATCATTGAAAATATATGAATACTTTTAGTAGATTAATTCTTAAATCAAAACATGATTTATAGTAAGAAACTTGAGAAATGAATGGTTCTTAGTTATAACTGATAGTTGTACGCACAGTTACTAGCAATAAACTTGACTAAGGTAACATGTAAAGGAACAAATAACACAATAGAGTTTGGTAACCCAATTCGATAAGTCAACATCTTCATCTGGGGGGCCTTCGATTTAGGATGGAAGATTAGATATATTGCTCATAAAGTAATTATTGAACACATAGTTATCACTGGAGGTACAACACTTTACTCTGTAACACTCGGAGCAACCCTAGGAGATGCAACAGTTGTTTGGATAATGGGATTGATAGATATAGAAGCCGGAGGTGGCACACCCTTGGTAGAGGATGACGGAATAAAAGAATGTCCTGACGGATCAACACGCTTGAACCAATTAAGTAATTTGGAGAGAACAACAGAGTCATCCCCATCAAAAGGATCTAATTCTGAATCAAGAATCACAGTTTCAATAGAAATCATAGAGTCGGGAACAAATGAAGATACAGACGGCTGAGAAAATCTGGGAAGAGAAATAGTGGGCACCTCTATATTGATAGTGGCTAGAGTTGCATGCCTTGAAGCCATCCCTGCATGTGTACTTCGAGTAGGGTTAGTAGAAGCGGAGTCCTTAATGTCGTCAAGACGATAAACTCGTTTGAACGGACAGTACAACAAAATGCTCTTGCAATGTCGGCTACGAGCATGAGGAGTAGTCTTAGGCGAAGAAGAATCCATTTGTGACGATGTAGCAGTCACAAACACTTAAGAGATAATGGGGATAGGATTCATTTGATAGGACTATGTACAGGTAGCAACCATGGTTGTTTAGGGACAGAAGATATACTTCATCAGAGGTGGAAGACAAAAGGAATTCTTAAGACTCTAACTAACTAGAGACGAAAGCAGAAGACAAGGAGTTCCAAACCAAATGACCCAAAAACAGATTAAATTTAAATTTATTGCTTGGGTGGTAGGAAAACTTAAGTTAATTAAAAAGACTGGGCCTGGGTTTTGAGAGAAAGGCTCAATAATGCACTACAGGCTACTAAAGACACCAAACATCCAGTCTATTAATTACTATTCTGGACATTAACAAATTCCTATCCCAGCACGTAGTCCTTTGAAGATTGAAGCTTCCAAGGGTTTTGTAAAAATATCAGCTAACTGAAGAGAGCTCCTCACATGTTCTAGATGAATAACATTATCTTCAATAAGGTCGCGAACAAAATGATGACAAATATCTATGTGTTTTGTATGACTGTGTTGAACCAGATCTTTTGAGATATTGATTGGGCTCATGTTGTCACAATAGAGAACCATTGTTGATTGAGAAATACCATACTCACTCATCATCTGTTTCTTCAAGAGTAGTTGTGAGCAACTGCTACCAGCTGCAATGTACTTAGTAGTAGACAAAGACACACTGTTTTACTTATTGTTGAATAATGCTACTAAGTTATTTCCTAGGAAGAAGCAACCACCAAAGGTGCTCTCTTGATCATCAAAGCACCATGACTGGTCTACATCACAATATCTTACAAGAACAATAGTTGTATCAAAAGGATACCAGAGATCATAGTCAATTGTACCTATTATATACTTCAAGATACGCTTAGAATAGTCATGAAGATGTGAAGTTCATGGATCTGCCTAGTACCGACCACATACTCCAACATCGAAGGTGATGTTTAGGCAACTAGTGCAAAACATATTTTCAGACATACTTTGAAACATTTATCAAATCACAACAATCATAACATATTTTTTATCAATGTTTATATTGTGGAAAGGATGTGGAAACTACTTACATCGATCAACAATCTTATAAATCTTAACTCAAATATCGACTTCCATGAACCGACATCAACCTTTAGAAAAGCCTAAATAATAAAACATAGAGTTAAAGAGTTAGGACTTAGTTCTACAACCTTAATCAATCCCAAGATGTTTTTGAATAGAAATATTTTTACCCAAAATCCACTATAACACTTAACTAATCACTTTAAATCAGTCCAAAGCTACAACAAATAATTTTCCCAAGTGAAATATTGCTTTGGCATATTTTAATTCAATTCGAACTATATCGAAACTTGCGCAACGTTGCTAATCCTTAACCGAATACTTAGAAATTTACTCAACTAACACAACAGAGTTCTCATAGTTCAAAATAATATCCAAATACTTAAATTCAATTCGAAATAAGATTTAAAGAAGTAACCCTTACCAAATCTTACCGATAAGGCTTAGATCCTTGCTAATCGATGTTCAAAAGCATACAGGCTTGCAGATCTAATTCATAAAAGACATAAGAAGGATGCCTTAATGCTGAAACTTATTGAAAACTTATCGCCATATCATAAACATTGTTGGAAGACTCCCATAAGTGTAGAAAACGTACTAAACAAGTTGATACTTACACCAAAGTATAGAATATAGAAGAACTGTCATTGTGAAGCCATTTGAAGTGGGTATCCACATCGATAATCAGAATTATAGCAACATGTTAGACCTTCCATTAAGTTTTTTTTAAAAAGAAAGAATAAAAAGCACGTGTAAAATGTGAGGGAGGGAAGTCGGTTAGTTGGCTAGTATAAAAGTTAGTTGTTTAAGTGGGAAAAGGCATTAGAAATTTTATGCAAAGTTTAGTGGTTGCATCTCGAGAGGAGATCAACTGAGTTGTATTACCGAATTGATATTCCATCAATTCTTTCTGTAAATTCTAATTGAAATAAAATGGAAGATCATACCAAAGATAGTGTTCTATCATTTTGGTATCAGAGAGACGATTTTGGAGGAATTATGGTGCAGACAGGAATCAAAGAATTATGGAGATAAGTAAGATGCCACTGATTGATCTAAGTTTGAATAGTATCGTTAAAAACCTCGAAGTAATGCGATTACAGTCGGAGAAGCAACAGCAGATGCTTCTACTAATGATGGAATCGATGGCGAAAGATCGATCAGCAGTCAGTGATCGAACGACTAAATTTGCTGCGCGTGATTCTGTGGTAGCTAAAGGAAAAAAGAGTGAAGCAACGTCGAGTAAAACAATCGACTCGGACCGAAATATCGGAGAATGCCAAAATGAGAAGAAATCTAATATCGAAGATACTTCAACGAACCAGAGCAAATTTAAAAAGGTCAAAATGTCAGTGTTCATTGGAAACGATCTTGATTTGTGGTTATTCCATGCTGATAGGTATTTTCAAATCCATAAGCTTACCGAGTCAGAAAAATGTTAGTTTCGACAATAAGCTTCGACGGATCAGCCTTAAAGTGGTATCGTTTGCAAGAAGAAAGAGATAAATTTCTCAGCTAGTCGAATTTAAAAGAAAGATTATTAGTACGATTTAGATCGAGTATGGATGGTACAATCTTAGGAAAATTTCTTCGAGTCAAATAGGAAACTGCAGTAGAAGAGTATCGTAACCTTTTCGATAAACTTATTGCTCCTCTATCTGACGTACAAGAAAGTGTAGTCGAAGATACATTCATGAATGGATTATTGCCATGGATAAGAGCTGAGGTTGCCTTTTGTCGACCAAAAGGGTTAGCTGAAATGATGTAAATTGCTCAATTAGTCGAAAATTGAGAGTTAATCAAGAATGAGACTAATTTAAATGGCTTCGTGGATGGGAAATATCCTCCCTAATCTACGGTTCTCAATAAGTCATTAGCTATAAATACTTTGGCTGAAAACAAAGGCAATACTAGATTTCCTATCCAGACAATAACACTGAGGAGTTCAAATGCCAATGAAGTTCGAAAGGAAGTAAATTCTAGACGATTACCGGACGCCGAATTCCAGGCACGAAAAGAGAAGGGACTTTGTTTTAGATGTAACGAAAAATATTCTATCGACCACAAATGTAAAATGAAGGAATTACGAGAGCTGAGAATGTTTGTAGTAATGAATGAAGAAGAGGAATATGAGATAATTGAAGAAAAAGAATCGATAGAGAAGGGACTAGCAGTACTAAAAGTGAAACAAGATAACAAAACATGTGTTGAGTTATCTATTAATTTTGTAGTGGGATTAAATGACTCAGGCACAATGAAAATTAGAGGAAAACTGCAAGGCATGAAAGTGATAATTATGATAGACTGTGGGGTACCTCACAATTTTATTTCTGAGAAGATAGTTAAATCTTTACAAATACCAACCAAAGAAACAGCTCATCATGGAGTCATCTTACGTTCTGGTACAGCCATTCAAGGTAAGGGTGTGTGTGAAAATGTGGAGATTCAGCTCAAGAACTGGAATTTGAAATTCTGTAATAATGGAAAACAAATATCTATCAAAGGTGATCCTAGTCTAACTAAGGCTCGGATTAGTCTAAAAAGTATGTTTAAAACCTGGGGGGATCAATATGAAGGATTCATAATTGAATGCAGAATAGTGGAAGTAACAAACAATGGAAAGGTAGAATTAAATAGTACTGAGGCAACTTTCACTGAGTTGGATCCTATTCATATTGTGTTAAAACAGTATGAAGACATCTTTGAGTGGCCAAAGAAGCTTCCTCCGAGGAGAGAAATTAAACATCACATTTATTTTAAGGAGAGTACCGATCCAATTAATGTGAGACCATATACATATGGTTATCATCAGAAGGAAGAAATGGAGAAATTAGTTGAAGAAATGTTAGCTTCAGAAGTCATGCGGCCAAGTAAAAGTCCTTTCACCAACCTGGTGCTTCTTGTTCAAAGGAAAAATGGTAGTTGGTGTTTTTGTGTGGACTACCGAGCAGTGAATAATGCTACTGTACTTGATAAGTTTTCAATTCCAGTGGTGGAGGAATTATTGGATGAGTTAAATGGAACTACATTGTTTTCAAAATTCAATCTAAAATATGATTACCATTAAATAAGAATGGTGGATGAAGATATTCAGAAGACGACTTTTATAACACATGAAGGACATTATGAATTTCTTGTCATGCCCTTCAGTTTGATAAACGCACCGACCACCTTTCAGGCTTTTATGAACACGATTTTCAAGTCTTATCTAAAAAAAATTTGTCTTAGTATTTTTTGATGACATATTGGCTTACAGTAAGGATGAGAAAGAACATGTGAGTCATATAGAGAAATATTTTTCTACTTTGAGGAACCATGCTCTGTATGCTAACAAAAAGAAGTGCAGTTTTGCCTAGTTGGAAATTGAATATTTAGGACATGTAACATCGAGAGAGGGAGTTGAGGTTGATTCAGATAAAATTCAATCTATAGCTGATTGGTCGAGGCCCACAAATGTGAGAGAAGTTTGAGGATTTCTTGGATTGACCAGTTATTACAGAAGATTTGTTTAGCATTATGGTTCCATAGCAGCTCCACAAACCCAATTGCTTAAAAAAGGGGGATTCAAGTGGAATGAGGAAGCCAAAGAGGCTTTTGAGAAGTTAAAGAAAGCGATGTTATCTCTGCCAGTGTTAGCTCTTCCTAGTTTTGATCATCCTTTTGACATTGAGATGGATGCATCCGGCTATGGAGTTAGTGTTCTACTGACCCAATCTAAAATACCTATTTCTTTTTACAGCCACACTTTGGCAATGAGGGACTGAGCAAGGCTGGTTTACGAAAGGGAATTGATGGTTGTGGTTTTTGCTGTACAATGTTGGCGTCCTTACTTGTTGAGGACAAAGTTTGTTGTTAAAACGGATAAAAAATTACTAAAGTTTCTACTGGAACAGAGAGTAGTCCAAGCGCAGTACCAGAAATGGGTAGCCAAATTACATGGATATTCATTTGAAGTCGTTTATAAACCGGGCCTTGAAAACAAAGCAGCGATGCCTTATCAAGAAAACCACCATATGTACCATTATGTGGAGTTTTGGTATCTGTCTTGGTTGATCTAAAAATTATTAAAGAGGAGGTAGAAAAAGATGAGAAGCTTCAAAAATTAGTAAATGAGTGGAAAAATGACAATGGGCATAAGGATAATAAATTCTCAGTGAAGAATGGGATGTTTCACTATAAGAACCGATTGGTTCTATAAAAAACTTCATCCTTAATTCCAACAGTATTAAACACATTCCATGATTCAGTAGTTGGGGGTCATTCTAGATTTCTAAGGACATATAAAAGGTTAACACGTGAATTGTATTAGAAAGGTATGAAGTCCGAGGTGAAGAGGCATTGCGAAGAATGTTTGACATGCCAACGTAATAAGACTTTGGCATCATCACCTGCTGGTCTACTAGTACCTTTAGAAATTCCGCAACAAGTCTAGAGTTCTATTTCCATGGACTTTGTTGAAGGATTACCAAAAGCTAGAGGTTTTGAAGTAGTATTAGTAGTAGTTGACCGTCTGAGCAAGTATGGTCACTTTCTGCCATTAAAACATCCTTACATAGCCAAGACTATAGAAGATTTATTTATAAAGGAGGTAATTCGGTTACATGAATTTCCTTCATCCATTGTTTCAGATAGAGACAAGATTTTTATCAGCCACTTTTGGAAGGAAATGTTCAGATTGGTTGGCACGAAACTAAATAAGAGTATTGCTTATTATCCGCAGTTTGATGGCCAAACTGAAGTAGTAAACAAGGGATTGGAAACCTACCTATGGTGTTTCTATAGTGAGAAGCCGAAGGAATGGTTATCGTGGCTTCTGTGGGCGAAATTTTGGTACAATACCACTTTCCAGAGGGCGTTGAGAGTATCTCCTTTTAAAGTAGTGTATGGTCATAAACCTCCTTTGTTATTGTCGTACGGGAGAGGTAAAGCTTCTAATTCAATGCAGGATGAGCAATTGAGAGAAAGAGATATAATTTTGGCGGCATTGCGGGAACATCTTATTTTGGACAACAGCAAATGAAACAATATGCTGATCGTAAAAGGAAGAAGGCAGAATATCAAGTTGGTAATTTGGTTTTTCTAAATATTCGACCATATAGACAACTCACATTAAGGAGAAAAATGAATGAAAAACTTTCTCCAAAATATTTTGGGCCATATAAAATTGTGGAAAGAATTGGTACAGTTGCATACAAACTGGATTTACCAGCAAATACTTCTATACACCCAATTTTCCATGTCTCCCAATTGAAAAAACTAGTGGGAGATCACGCAGGGGTGCAATTGACGATACAGTACATCAACGAAAATTAGGAATAGCAAGTGCAACCGGAAGACATTCTTGAGTATCTAAAGAATAAAGCTGGTGGCTGGAAAGTATTGATTTGTTGGAAATGACTCCCTAGACATGAAGCTTCGGAGGATTATGACGAAATTCATCAGCCCTATCCCGATCTTTACCTTAAGGACAAGGTGAATTTGGAGGGGGAAGTAATGTTAGACCTCCCATTAAGTTTGTTTATAAAAGAAAGAATAAAAAGTACGTGTAAAATGTGAGGGAGGAAAGTCGGTTAGTTGGCTAGTATAAAAGTTAGTTGCTTAGGCGAGAAAAGGCATCAGAAATTTTATGTGAAATTTAGTGGTTGCATCTCGAGAGGAGATCAACTAAGTTGTATTACCGAATTGATATTCCATGAGTTGTATTACCGAATTGATATTCCATTAATTCTTTCTGTAAATTCTAATTGAAATAAACAAGGAAGATCATACCAAAGATAATGTTCTATCACAACACATCGTTGATCTAATCAACAAATGCATAAGGACATTTGTCAACCCCAGTTGTTTCTTTTAACTTGCTTAAGTTTATTATGTGCTTTGTTGTTTGATGCCCTTCCATAATTAAGAAAATTGGACTTAATGAACCTAAGTTATGTGAAACTAAGTTAGAATAAGGAAATATCCAAAGTTGGATTGTAAAGAGGCTAAAGCTATGAGGAGAAAACTTGTTGGAAGCATAGGCCTTTTTGTTGTGTAAAGAGTCTACGACCAAATGGAACTAGGGCTTTAGATATGCAACCAAACCTAGTATCATCCATTAAAGTTGATTTATGAAAAGTGAAGGTGGCTAAGCATGAGGTAAATGCTAAGGATATGCGTCCAATCGAAGCCTTAATTATGGTAGTGTCATGCAACCAAGCTAGCCAAGGTAGGTACCACCCCGACCATGGAACCTCACATAACTGATATACAGTCAAAGTAGTTTTAAGCAAGCTAAGGTTACTAAAACTCCAAAGAGATTATGGTTAGTTAGAAAAAGGGATGTCTTAAGTAAGAAGAGGGAAGAAGAACAAGTTAAGGAAGTTTTGTTAGTTTGGAAACTAAAGTTTACTTAAGTTTTCTTGTTATTTCAGGACAAGAGGAAATAGGACAAATCTATGGACTAAGGAACTATTTGAAAGTTGTAAGTGACAAAAATGGATTTAAAATGAATTTCTAGGCTTGATTTACAAAATTGTATTTTAAACATGCTTTGAGTTTAAGTATTTGAATATACTAGATTTATGATTTATTTACAAATCATGAGTTTCAAGTTTAGAAATGAATTTATGAGAAACCATGTGTTTGAGTAGAATTTTTAGCACATTTGAATTGAGAAACGTTTCTTTAAACATGAGATTTATGAATTTCAATTTGAATACTTAGTTTCTAAAGTATTTGAGCAAAGTAATTATTTAAGCAAAGCTTAATTTGAAATTTGCTCGATGAAAGAGACTTACATGAGCATGCGATCTAAATGTGTTAAAAGTTTTAGCATGAGATTTTTTAATATGTTTTAGTCTATATCGATATGTCTTGAGTTGATAGCAACTCTATGGGGGATATTGTCATGTGCATAGAGGTCACGTGATAATGGTATCCAGTAGATGCCTAGAGCTTCCATCATATAGACTAGGTAAGAGATGAGGACCTCTACGAATGCCTAGATTTTCCATCTCATGATAGTTATAACGAGATAGGGTGCTATTGGCAGCTAGAGTTTCATCTCTTAGATACATGAAATCCAAGGTATAACAAGAAAGAAAAAAGAAAGTTTTGAAGTTAAGTTTGAGAAAATAATTGTTTTGCTAAGTCTACTTATTGCTCATAGTTTTCAATAAACATGTTTATTTTTTAGAAGATGTCACTCATGGAGCTTTATAACACACCTTTCATTGTTTTATTTTCTTACCGGTAGAGATCGTGGTTCCGGCGCCTGACTGAAAATTCATCTACTCTACTATCTAGAAGCTTGATCAAGAATTTTGAGTACGACTTATTCCATTTCATGCATTTAAGGCGTTGTGATTATATAAGTAAAAAATTCAAGTTGTTTTATCCGTGAGGATCTAGTAAAGAAATTTTAAGTTGTTTTAGGGGATAATGTTGTTAAGACTCTGAACTTATTTCTTGTCTATGTAAGACTTGTTCTAAACAGATTGTCCATACGTTGGATGTATCTGAAAATGTTTTATAAAAATTTATTTATTCTTCAAGTTTTAAATGTTTTCTTTTTTATAGTGTTTATGTTCTTAAAAGAGATAGTTAAAAGTTCAGGTTAAACAAGGTCGATAGGTATCGTTAGGAGGAGAATCACGACAAGAATCGAGGTTCTTCCGACGCAAAAAATGGCATCCAAAGAACAAACGTCGGGATATCCCGACATAAATTTTGAAACGTCGGGCGCATGTCCTTTTCCCGACGTCGTGATAAAGACGTCAGGAAAAACGTCGAGAATAATAACTTATCTCGATGCGGCATGCAAGCATCGAAAACTATCAATTGAAAATTATCGCACATTAATTGTGTCAGACAGATATTCTAGTCGCATCCTTCATGGCATGGGGGACTTTGTTAAGAGTGATCTCCCGACACTATTTTTGTGTGTCGAGAATAGTATCGAAAGTAATGAGAGATCCCCGATGCCATTAGTTATTCATTGGGAACAACGTCAAGAGTAAGGATATCTCTCGACTTTTTCGTGCTGCGTCTGAAGTTTTCCTATAAAATTGATTTTCAGTTCTATGAAACACAAAACCAAAATGAAAGAGAGAAAAAGGAAGAGATGTCGGCAATTGAAGAGAAGGGTTGCCCTACCGTCGTAGTCGTCGTTGTCCTCGCCGCCATGAGCCTGCTGTTGTCCTTCTCTTGCCATCTGCCACCGCACATTCCTAGTTCAGCTAAGTTTAAAATCTTAAATCTTAAAAAAATGTTAGTTTAGGTTAGGTTTATTTAAATAGTTTAGGTTTTTGTTTTTTAAAATTAGTTTAGGATTTTAATAATGAATTAGTTGTAAGATATTGTTTAGGAATAGATTGAATGTAGTTTGAAAGGGGGTATTTGAGAAATTGATTTTGAGAATTGAAATTTTTAATGTGTGGGTTAAAGTTGAAGAGGGGGAGTGGGGTTTAATTGAATATTTGAATGGGGTGGGTTGAAAATTAGAGGGGAGGGGGAGTTGAATTGAAATTTTATAGGGGGGTTGAATTGAAAATTTGAAGGAGGGTGGAGGGGTGAATTGAAAATTTAAGGGATTAGGGTTGAAAATTTGAGGAGGGAGGGGGGGCAATGGCTATTATTGTGTTAAAAATTCTGTAATATGTGTTAAGATTCGTTCTGACTATCCTGCAGTTATGGTAGCCTTTAATTCAGTTCTAATAGTTTATTTTTTTAGTAGTTTTGAGTAGTTTTGTTGTTGATTTAGGATGGTTATCCTGCAGTTATGTTAGCCTTTTTGTTATGAATTTTTTTGTATTTCTTAGGGTTTAAAGAGGTGGTTGTAGGATGGCTTGTAAGGTAGCGTTGTTGGAAAGGGTTGGTAGGATGCGAAGATTGAAGTTATTTGTGGTTAATAGTTAAGTTGTGTTGGTTATCCTGCAGTTATGGTAGTCTCTATAGTTTGAAGTTAGTTTTAGTGAATATTTTAAGAGATTGTATATTCAGGGGAGTAAGTTTAGAATGTGAGAGGAGAGGAATATGTTTCTAATCAAACCTATTTATGTTTTAGGGACTTAAACGATAGACAGGGGTTGGATGAAACTTAGGAATAAGTTATCCCATGAGTATAGAGAGGGAGTGACCTAATTTTTAGAATTTGCCAAGATCCATGTTGATGCCTATGGATGAATAAGGTGTCCATGCAAAAGATGTATGAACTTAAATTGGAATTCACTAGAGGGTGTGGAACGACATCTACTGATTATTGGAATATCCCCTTACTACACAGAATGGGTGTATCATGGAGAGTCATTAAGCTTTAGAGGTACAGAAAACTTTGAGGAAGGAACTATTAATAACCCTTTTGATGAAGGAACTAGTAGTAGGCAATTTAGTGAAGAAGATGATATATTTGGTATGCTGAATGATTTACAAGCTCCGATTGAACAGGAAGAGGAAACGGAGGAACGTCGTTTGGAAGATGAAATATTGAAGAATATTGGGGTACATATAGATAAAGATAAAACAAACATATTTCAGGACATATTGAACGAAGCACGTAATGAGTTGTACCCTGGTTGGAAAAAAATGTCTGGCTATTTAAGTGTCGGTGGTATGACACAGGCGTCAACAAAAGTCAAAGAATACACGTTGAACTAGGGTACAAATCTCTCAACAAGTCCCATTTTTGGTTCGTAGAGGAACATGTAATTCTTGCGACACAAGCACATCAAGTTTTTTACCTAGATGACCAAAAAATGATAACAATTGGAAAGTTGTGCAAGTCGTCCAGAATAAGCGTATATGAGACATGTCAGAAGTGGACGATGTTGAGAATGAGCACTTGAATGTACTAGAAATCGTTATCAGCCATCGAGTGGATGAACACATCAAGGATGGCACTCTGTGCAGGACTAATGTTGATCCCACAATTGTCGAAAGACCGATTGTGCATTATGTCTCTGACGACTTCATCGACGATGTGGATGAACACTTGTCACATGCAAGTGGAACAAGCGGCGATGATGAATTATAGTGACGAACCACGTACCTACATATTTATGTAGTTTATATATTTTGATTCTAGCTTTGTGTTCGCAAATGCTTATCGAATGTTTGTTTTCTATGTCTACAGGCACTATGTCATCATTCGCACGCACTAATTTCCTCAAGACGGATGCTATGTTCCTTGAGTTTGTAGACAATTTAAGTAACCATACGGGAGGGTCGTCGTCGGTGGGTGACAATTCGGGTGAGTCTAATAATAGTATACCCTTTAACTTATGATTATTTCAAGTTTTTTTTTCTAACATTATATGTTCTTATAATTTATTAAGCAGGGTCATCTTCTCAACCATCTGCGACTCTGACTCTTAGAAGATGTGTGCAATCTCGACACTTAGAGTTGGAGTGCTACGTTGCAACCAATGAGTGGATTCTGATGACGATCGCCCCTAGCGCGGAGAAGCATATTTTTCCACACGTCATTCACTTCAGCCAGGCGATAGGCGTGTGTGTGCGAAAGATATTTCCCATCCGCTGCCTTAAGTCGGCAGACGTAGGTAGAGAATACATCGAGGTCGTTAAGTGCGACCTCCAAGTAAGTCCACTCCAAATTTATGATTTCATTTGAAATAATTTAAGTTTACCAAGCTAATGTGTTGTTTTTGTAATGTATAGTGGTTTTTTGTGCTTGATTTCAATAATCAAGCAACGAATAGGTTCATTGAGCATCAGGTGCTCAGCACCTTTAAAGAGTTTGGGGACGACTATCACAGGCAGTTCAAAAAGTACAGCGACCTCAAGGAGGCTCGTACCAACCCACCACACTTATTTGTGGGACGTGATGAGGATTGGCACTTCCTCTGTGACCACTACATGAGCCGTCCATTCCAGGTGAGCAATTGAACCCTTTGTTATGGTTAATTATAATTTCAACTTTTAATATGTATCAAAAACAAAAAAAATATAATTGTTTTCATGCAAGAGCAATCACGGACGAACAAGGTTGCTGAATAGAAGCAGTCTCACGATCATAGCAGCTGGTCAAAGTAGTTTCTACAACGACAACACGAGCTCGCTGAGTAAAGAGGGAAGTCGGTCGACCGTGTGGAGTTGTTTCGGCAAACAAACGTTCGAGATGGAACGTTCGTCTCCTAAACTACGGAGGATGCGCATGTAAGTTATCTAGCCAACACTTCTGCTTTTATTTGTCCTCTTTAATATATAATATATTTTTTACTTACTAAGATAGTTTCTAAATTTGTTGTAGCATCAAATGCTAGAACACCAGTCTCAACCTACCTCAGAGGGTAGTCAGCCACTCTCTGGGAAGGAGATATGCGAGACGATGTTAGGTAGACGACTGAGCTACTCAAAAGGCCTTGGTTGGGGACCCAAGTCGAAGGCTTGCAAGACGACGAGTGCGAGCAATTCCACGACGTCATGTCTGTAGTCCACAGTAGAGCTTCAATTAGAGGCTAAGCTTGATCAAGCTATGCAACAGATTGAATAGCATACAAGAAATTACGAAGCGTTAGTTTCAGAAGTGAAACGAATGTTGAAGCTGTTAGAAAACATGACTCTAACTTTTGCGGTACGTATATATGTTTCCACTATTCTTAAGCTTTTAAAATGACAGTATACAATGAAGATAGGCATATATATGTACTAAACTTAGCCACTTTTGTATCATTGTAGGATACCCCGCGGTGTAGAATGGCGTACGATGCTCGTTAGGAGACATACAACTTTTTTTCCGATTTTTTGTATTATGAACATTATATTTTTTGTATTATGAATGCTATTATATTTTTTGAACTTCTTTGTATTATGAACATTAACTTTTTTGTTGAATTTGTGTTTGTATTTCTTAATTTACTAATTTATTTTGAATTTTCTTTAATCTAATAAAAAACGAATGAGAATATTTCAGAAAATAGAGAGTCGAATGAAAATCATTACACAAAAATATTTCAAGAAAAAGATAAAAACTACATATTTAAAGTATAAGATAATGTATTAAAACTATTTCCCAACGCAATAAAACGTCGGAGATATGCTGCAAATGTCATGCCGAAGATAGTTATTCCCGATGCATGGACGACGTCGGATATAAACACGTCGAGAGTAGTTATCTTCGACGCATATACGATGTCAGAACTATGGACGTTGGGGAATATCTATTGCCGACGCATCGAAGACTTCGAAAAAGAAGACGTTGGGAGAAGGTTATTCCCGACCCCTTGTTGGTGACGTGTCAGGAATTGGTCTTCCAATGCATTTCTTTCGATGATCTTTCCGACGTTCCTTCCTACGTCGGGAATTTATTTCCCAATGTCTTTACCACTTTCGCCGACATTTTCGAGCATCGAATTTCTCCCAACTTCTTGTAGTGAATGATGTCAGTTGACTTCATACCACCATCTTGAGCCTACTCAAAAGGTGCTTTGGGATGGGTGTGACACTCTTCTTTCTATTCATGCTACCAATAGAAATTGCATGACTATTTCTAATAGTGGCAACATTAACAACACACATTAAATATCCCTAACTTATATATTTCATCTTACACTTGACCTTTAATCTTGGACAATTATGTAACCTTGGCCTCAATATTTCTTTCTCTTCATGGTTGTTAAATTCAAGATACACAAACAAGACCCAATATTGGCATGAGTCGCAAAGTGAGTAGATTGTTTGAGCTCATTTTACTTCAGCTCCCACTTGTTCATTTATATATGCTTCTCACGAACCTAACTATTTGTTAGTAGCACCTTCATGTTGATAGTTTCTTCTTAAAAACTTCACCATTTAGTTATTGCTAGTCATTTACATAATGTTTCAAAATTTCTCTTTTCGAAATGTTTGGATTGCAAACTTACTAAATAACCTGCTTTATCTTTCTCTCAATCGTTCTTTATAAGTGATCAATGTTTTGACTTTATTCATTCTTACATTTGGGGTCTTGTCCCTAGCTATCACTATTCTACACAATGCTGAAACTACTTCTCTTAGTCTTCCACATCTTTTTATCCCTTTAATGCCTTGTTGATTAAGTTGGTATTAATTTGTTGCCTAATTACACTAATATATATAAGAGTTTTTTAACCATTGACCATCATACTTTATTGTGACAATCGTAATACCGTCTAGATTGTCCACTACGTGTGTTCCAATGATTTTACCAAGCATGCATTGGGAATGATTGTCAGTTTGTTCATCATATCTTTTCACAACATGCTGATCCCCTTCTAAGATCTATCTTCACTAGAAGCAAACAACTAGTATTCACCAAAGTATTTTCAACAAATCGCTTTACTTGGTTGCTTCACAAAGTCATGAGGTACCCTTTTACCTTAAGCTTGAGAAAGGGTGTGAGAATAAAAATTATATTCATGTAATAAGGTAAATTAGAGACTTTTCTTTATTGTATTTTCCCTACATTTTTATCTCCTTACTTCTATATTTAGTCTGCATTTATTTCTGTAAAGACACAAGTTTATTCAATAAAATATTCATAAAGCAATATTAGAAAATAATGAAAGTCGAAATAAAAAAATAGGAGGAAATAACCATAAATTTCATAAATAAAAACCTAAAAAGCATTTGGTTCTCAACTTTAGTCAAGGTTGCTATTGAGCTTTATAAAATGCCTAATGGGACATAGGCAATTGATGCCCTGGCTCAGGGGACCATCTTAGACAAAAAAAAAAAAATATAGCTAAAAGAAGGTGTTCGGTTGAGGTTAAGCTAAGGTTGATGCTAACCCTAGTAAAATACTAAACGGGGCAATTGCCTCACACATCCCGATCTTGTGAGTCAAAGGGCAATCCCAATATTGCTCCAAATCTTGGAACTTGACTAATAACACTTCTAAATACATCATAATAGTTGCAAGAGAAGTAAATCCATTTTAATACTTAAACTCCCCACACAAAAATAATGAAAATTGGGTAATATTTTTTATCCATAGATTTCATACACTTGAACATGGAATTCTTTCTTCACTATTCTATTATTTATCTTTGTTATAATCTCTGGATTCTACTTGAAATTGACTTTATTCTCCCATAGTTTGTTTAGTTATATACCTAAACAGATCGAAGTTGGGACCCACGGATTCAACATAGTCTGCCTAACTCAGTTGTCCACTAAGCCAACAAGCCACGACATATTTTGGTTAGATTTCTCACTAGTTTATTGATGTCAATGAAGTTCTCTCTCTTGACTCCGTTTCATATTATTGTTAAAGAAAGGTTGAATTTTACGAATGCATGATTATTTTTCTTATAATATATATGAATGGTTTCCTCTATTTTGTATAATTTAGTTTCATAAGATTGAACGGAGTAGGAAATGTCATGATTTGAAACAATTTAATTGGTACAATGGGGCTTTGGGTGTACTTTATATTAATTCAACTCATTGGACACTCCAATTCTTAAGCCATTTTTTCTTGTTTCTTTCTCCCATAAATTGCCACCCTTTTCGTTTTTTTTAGTATATTATGAAATTTATTTATTTATGTAGCCCTAATCTTTAACGACTATTTTACAGTTAACTCTTCATATTAATTCATATATTAAATTTTAACAATCAGTAAATGTTTAAAAGGACCATATATATGAATTTCAAAATAATAACTTTAGAAAATGTCCGTTTTAAGTCATCAAACTTTCAAGAATATTTGCATTTGTTCTCCATATTAATTTTAAAAATTTTCTTTTTATTTCTCTAGTTTTTAAGAATTGGTTAGGAGGTGATTGATGAATTTTTATTATTATTACTTTAAATAATTATATCACCTTTAAATTTATAAAAAATAATTTTTTAAAAAAAATTATATCTTCTCTTTAATATTCTTTCAATATGAATTTCGAGTTTAAAGGGTCATATAATGATATAAAATAAATACTTTAGGGATCTTTCAAGTATAGTTTTGAAAATGTAGGTATATTTCAAAATTGTAGAGACTAGACATATCCAATTTTAAAACCTTGAAAAATGAAAATGTACGAAAGTAACTTTTCTTACGTTTTGAAGTTTTAGTGATCAAATGCACGTGACTAATTATAATAGATAAAAAATTTAGAAATTGATTTAGTATATAAATACATTTATTAAATTGTAAATATAACAAAATCGATGAATGATAAATTCTATATGTTCATTATAGAGACCTTAATATTTTATATTTTCAACTATCCAATATTCTTCAAAATACTGGACTAATAAATTATTTTTCGTGTTAATTTTTTTGAAGTGCCAAATGTTGTATTTTGTATCGAAACAATTTTCAAATTTGATAAAATATATTTTACGAGACTAGTTATATGATTATTTTGTTGATGAATTTTAGTTATATATATATAAATATATATTTAGTGACAATAATATTGACTTGATTGAAAACAAAATAAACACATTGAGATAAGTAAAATATTAGAAATAAAATTATTTAAGAGAAAAAGAAAAGCTCAAAAAAAATAACAAATGTGTGTTTTATGATTGATTAATCAAATATTGGTTAATATTTGTGGAAGAAAGTCCAATGAGAATCTATACCAAAATGGAAAAAGGCAAAGGCCTAAAAGACAAGAATCTTTGGCCACATGCACTAATAATGCATCTTAAAAGTTGATGGTTGGCTTCAAACTCTTATCTCTTTTTGTCACCAAACTTTAAATTTGTTTTTGTTTATAAATTATTAATAATGTCGACATTTTCTTTTATATGCTTTTAATCTTAACTACTTCACAAGTACAAACACACTTCTTTCAAATCTATATTCTATTTAGTATTTCCCTTTGTATGCTTCTTCGATTCAAAACTTATTATTAGCTAGCTGTTTATTTTCTTATATATATATATATATATATATTTTTCATTTATGCCTCTTCCCGTGCCTCTTCGCTTCTTGAAAAGGCAATCTTTTAAGACTATTCACTTGGCTTCACTATCTTTAAATTACAATTTGTTTTCCTTTTTAATCATTTGACTTATGTTTTCTTGATAATTTCTTCGTCTTAACCAATATAAAAAACACAACATGCAGAGTTTTTTTTGTTGTTCATTAACAATATATTAATTACGTTTACGAGTATATAGAGAAAGAATTGTTGACATAATACAATGTAGAGTTATTTGTAGAGTTAGAATAAGGTTTACATATAACATGTCTTTCTCAACTCTATAGTAAAAATTGCATTCCAATAACTATGTTTTTTAATTAGTCTTTCATATTACTCATTTCTGATGGTATGAATCGATGGAGAATTTTTATAGTTTATTGGAGTATCATGATATATTTTGGATAGTAAATAGAGTGAAATAGAGTAAAGAAACAGGAAAATAATTATATTGGATGCAGTTAAAGTCTTGATCGAAAAGAATAGCATCAAATTATTTACTTGTTTTAATTTAGTAATATATCATTGTAAAAGAGCCTACATCTTGAAAAAAGGGCAAAAAAACATTAAATATGGGTCAGGAGATGGAAGCAATATAATATATAAATTCTGTTGGTAAAATAGTTTAATTCACAACTTAGAACTTCCGATTTTATTAACATAACAAAACCCCATTGCAAGTTTCTTCAATTCAAACATTTCAAAAGTTTGTATATTCAATTCGACAACACACTCTTTAATCTTTACCCCCCCCCCCCCCCCTTTTTTTCTTTGTTTGGATTTATCTTCACAATAAAAAAGCTTCCCCCCAATGAGTGTTATGTACTGTGGTAAAATGATGACGAAGAAAAGGATGCTTTTTCATGGCCTAACTTATCTTGGATGGGAATTGAGCATTTTCAGATATTGTCGGGATCGGAGCATTGTCGAGATAACCCGATACATTACTGTTACTAGGAGTTGGTTTGTTGAATAATCCATTAGTTGTAGTTGTTCTGAAGAAGCATTTGTTAGTTTCTTGTTGTTGATCAAACATCATCTTGAGTTGTTTCCCTTGTTCTTCAATTTGCAACTGTAGCTTCCTTTGTATCTGTAACAACAACAACAAAAGTAAAACCCAATTATTTTAATTCTTGCTTTCATAAATAAAATAATTTTGATAATTCCCATTTTGGTTCCTACCCATACAAAAAACTTCCTCTGATTCTTGAACTTTACGAAATAAATGATTTTTAGTCGTTGTCATATATTTAAAACTATATGTATACACACACACCCATGTGTTGTGTGTTTCTGTTTATTTGGTTCGGTCGTTAGATGTCTACAATAACAAGTATTCAAAGATATTATTAAATACACTAACTTTTAAAAAGGTAATCAAAATTGGATTAAATATTTAAAATTCTTCAAATGGGAAAAAAATTATTATCATCATACATCTATATTATTACCTATTTTTTGAAATCCCGCCAAATTGGAAAAAAGAGGTGATAATAGAAAAAGTTCTCTTTTTTTTCTTAAATATTTTATTTCTTTATATATTACAATATCAAACTAAAAAATATATATACATATATCAGTATTATTACCTCCAATTGATCATGTAGACGCCTCTGAACATCTAACTGCAGTTGCAAGGCATCTTTAATTTGCATGGCACTGTCATATGTCATCATTGTTCAATTGCATTAGAGTTCAAAATCATTTTTTCATATTCGTAGTCAAGTTCAATAATCATTTAATTCTTTTAGTAACTAATTGAATTTTTTGTTTCAGTTTTTGAAAATTAACTCTAACTAACTATCAATAGAAATAGTTCTTATTGATAATTAACCGAAAAGAAATACACTTCATTTTCAAAAGAACAATTATTACAAATAACAAAAAAAGTTGAAACTGTTAAATGGACTTTGAAGACTAGGTTTTACTGCATTCCTAAATAGTAAATACATAGTAAAGAGTTTCAATTTTTTTTTTCTTTTTTTTTTTTTTTTTTTGTATTTGAAAATTGATTTTTAAAAAATACAAAAACATAAGGAATATAAAAGGAAAAAGTGAGAAGAAACTCACGTTTTGGCATCGAGTTCTGTAACTTCATTCATGCAGTTCCTTCTATCACACCTCCCTGCATTACAAACACACTTTTGCTGAACACATCTTCATCCGTACATAAATTTCCCTATTTCTTTTCTTTTTTTATAATTCATCAAAAACTAGCTTCATCATCTATGGACATGTATTGCAACAACTAAAAATTGGAGTTGTAGTTGTAGGAAATAATCCTTTGCCCATAAGTCCCATATGTATTCAAAGCTAAGCTTGAAGCACAAAACAGAGTATGAAAATTGAAATTAAATGCTTTTTCAGTATGGAAATCTCTACTTTCTGCAGATTCTGGCATGTATTTTGCTATCCGATATTTCTACAAAAACACAAAAAAAAAAAAAACATAAACACAAAAATCAATACTTATGGGGCGAAAAAAAAACAAAAATTCAAATTTATACATTTGTTTCTTCTTTTTATGTACCTGCAAATGACTCTTCACATGGAATATGGTCAATCCTTCAGAATCCATCAGCTTCAATATTGCTTTAGGCGTTGCTTCTGTCACATTTACTACAAATCACCTCAACAAATTCAAGAAGTCAAAACCACATCAATCAGATTTCATCTAAAACTTACTCTCTGCACCACCAAGACGATTAACACAATCAACAAATTTCTCATGGAGATCTTGTGTCCATCTGATTCTTGTTTTGGCTGTGAATCCATTCCCATTGAAGGAAGATGAAGAACTTCCTGACCCAATAGAACCACTCAAGCAAGAGAATCTTGGAGAATTCGAACAAAAACTTGGCTGTGCAATTGAATTATAACAACCCTGAATTTGGAGAAAAAAAATTCATAAATGTGGAGAAAAAAAAAAAAAGAAGAAAAGGATATTATACGATTAAATGGAGCGTAAAATTACGTACTATTTGGTCTTTGAAAGGAACTGAATAATGCTTCTTGATTGTATTGGAACTTCCATCAAACACCTTGTGCTCAACGAAACTAGCCTTCGGTAACCCATTGAAGCTTCTCTTACAGAGTTGAGATTTCACAACCGATTGCAAGGTGTTACTGAATTCAGAGTCTAGACCACTTTGCTCCGCCGAATCAAGAGAGAAATTCTCCCCGGAGGATTGAAAAATCGTCGACAGCGAATTGAAAGAGGAAGAACCAGACTGGAATTGAATCGGAGGAATCCCCATACATTGCTCCGTTGCGAAAAAAGCCGAAGTGGGTGATTCGAAGAGATTGATGATAGTGGAAGTGGGTTTAGACGGACATGAATTTAGCCGTTCTGAGGATTCAACTTCATCCATGGCGGATAGATGAACACAAGCCCCCATCCTCCTGGGCTGCTGTGCCCTGAAATTTTGAGAGTAATAATCAGTAATCAGTCCATGATTTTGTTGAATTTCTTGCTTGGAATCAATTCCGTAAGCGTTCATTTACAGAAACTCGAAAGAAACAACCCCAAAATCTCCGTTTTTGTGAGGATGAAGAGAGAGTATGTAATTGAGAGAGAGGAAAAAATGGGAGAAACAGAGAGAGAGCATAAATACGATCAACGCATAGCATACAATTCCTTTAGTGATTATTCTTTGGAAGACTTGATGCGAAAGATAAGATGAATAACAGCGAATTGGAAGACAGATTATTCGAAGTGAAGAATGAAGAATCGATACAAAGGAGGAAAAACACAAAATGAAGAACAAATTGAAATGAATCTTCGTTTAAATACGAAACACTTTATTTTTATTATTATTAATATTTATTATTATTATTATTATTATTTTGGTATGTGTTGCATTTTCATCGAAAGTTGTTGTAAAACAATTTGTTATTGGGTTGGATTTATTATTATTTTATTTTGTTTGTGTTTCTTTTTCAACCTCGCTTTATAAATTATTTGTTTGTTTGTTTTTCTAAAACATATATGATTAGGATTACATTGAAAAATGTTTATGTACATTTATCCAATAATTTCAAATTGGTTAACACATCGGAATGATCATTATTTTAATGAGTGTGTTTTTTTAATAATAAAATAAATGTTTGCCCAATTGAGTAATTTTCCAAGACTTTGTTTTCATTTAATATAGTTTCTTGCTCGTCCTATCATTTCTTTTTTTTTTTTTTTTGGTTTAAATTATATTTTGGCTTTTGAAAACGTATATTTTAGTCTATAATCTTTTAAAAACAACATATTTTTTATCACTATCATTTAACGTTTTAATAACATGATGAAACCGCTTCTACATGTGGATGACTAAGTTGTCAAATTAGATAATTGCTCCTAAAAATCTAAGGTTTTAATTTTTAATTAAAGGTTGGATGATAAATTGATGCTTTGTTGCATAAATAAAAAAAAGTCACTTAGTTTTCAAGATTTGAATTATCATTCTTCACTTTCTCAATTTATGGTAGCCACATACAGTTTCATCCATCTACGAATTTTTTGTCTCATAGTTTGGGATATTTTCATGGATGTATACGCCATTATTTAATTATATTTTATTTTATTATTCTACTCAATGTTTTTCTTATTTACTTCGCGATTTCAATTAAAAATAAAATTAGCAAACAGTGGGGAAGCCACAGAGGGGATGTGAGATATTTGAGATAAAAGAGGAACAAAATTAGTTTTTGAGTTTATTTGATAAATACGTTGATTATGTTTATGTGGTCATAAAACATTTATAAAATAAATTAGGAAGTTTTCTTGATTATTTATCAATTTAAGTAATATGATGAATTTATAGTTTAATTATTCAAATATAGAAGACACATCATCATTTTCTTAAAGAGTCTACAAAATCCTAATGGTAGGGATAAAGTAAGTTTTTTTTTTTTTTCAAAAGTTTCATAAGAAACAAGATACAAAAATTAGAGACCAAAATAGGATTTAAATCTCTGATTTATTATGTTATTTTATATTTTGAGTGTAGTGGTGAGTATTCAAAGTTCTCACTATATATATAGATATATTTTTGTTAAAACTATAACGATTTGAATCTTTCTCGTTATGTTTATTTTTTTGTATATTTTTTTAAGTTGATGGTTGTATCAAAAAAATAAACAACTACCTCGTAATTGATGGAAAGTATACATACGCAACGAAAAACAGGGATTGATAATTTTACTCTAATTGCAACTAAACTTAAATTTAGTGATTAACATGCATTAAGCACAACTCTAGTTTAAGGCCAAAAGAAACATTTACCTTTAAAGCTTCCTGATGCTCCAAATCTTCTCACGAACACAAACCCAGAACCACCACTAGAGAAGACCCGCTATACTTCAGATTAAGAACCGGGTTGTGGTACCCGTCAAATGAAGGAATTAGAGAGATATGGAATTAAGTTTTGATAATGAAATTGGCCAAAAAAAGTCTCTTTTTAGCTTGAAAAAGAGAACTATTTATAACCTAATTACATGCATAATTGCATGTAATTAGTTAACCAAGATCTCAACACTTTGTATTCCTCTAACATTTAGTGGAATTACTCACCATTCCATTTTCTCTTTGGATATTCCCATTCATTTTGGTCAAGGGGCAAAATGGTCATTTGACCATTTTTAGTCAAAGTCAAAAGTCAACCTTTTTGAATTTTACCTTTTAGTCCGTCTTTACTAATTCTAATCTTCTAAACATGAATCTGCATTCATTTTTTTTCCTAAATTTAAATCAAATTTGAATATTAAAGCCGGTCAAAGTTTGATTTTGATTTTTTGTAACTTTAACCATCTCCATTATTTTGAGCTTTCGTATATGAATCTCTATTCATATTTTTAATATTTAAATCATATTTAAACATAAAGCTCTTGCTCAAAGCTATAACTGACTATTACATTCCATGTAGTTGTCGGTTTCTCTCTTTTTACATAATTCGAACAATTCGAATTATTCCAACATGTTGTTCTAAGTTAATTCCATATGAGCTAGGAGGGGAACCTAATGGACTTATAGATCATGGGCTCCAACAATCCGAGATTAACTGGGTAAACATTTTTAGACCAAGCTAATCAACATTCGTTAACTAACGAGTCATTCCACTAAAGTCTCGTAGCTGCACTCCCCTCACCATAGATATATTTCTATCCATTTGATATAATCATGATCAGTAAGTTAATTATTCACAAGTTGTTCATAACCTCGGCTCGGTCAAAATACCGTTTTTACCTCTGAGACTACATCTTGTTCCTTAAGTCCCACTGATCCACTGATCCCTATTCACCTTGATATTAATCCATGAAGACACTCTTCAAAGGGAGTTTGCTCATATGCATGGCCCAAAGCCCTGCACGGTGTGAACTCTTAGGAATGCTGGAGTTATAAGTACACTACTTTTCTCTAGCTGAAGTGCTATAAGATGATTTCAAGGGTATTTGAAGCTTTAGGATTATATTTAGGCTAACGTAAATAAATCCTAAGTCTAGGTAAAACATTGAGAGGGTGAACGATAGGCTTGAAACATCTTCTGAGCTTCAAATCAGCAACTTCTTCTTCCAAAATGAAAAATTCAGCCTATACTTAACTCTAATGACTTTAATAAATTACAGGCTCTTTGCAAAAATAAAATTAAGCCACCAAGAGGGCTATTTACAAAGATTAAAGCAAATAAACAACTTAATTTAGAGCCAAATCTAAAACTAATCTATTTTAGTTCAACCATATCAATTTATCACATACATTTTAAGAACGCACCATATGTATATAAGTAAAGCTAAGCATGCTCGGATACCACATGAAAGAAAAACAACAAAAAACATGTTGTAGCGGAAGATATAGATCATGCTTTACTCTATATGCATCTAAACGATCTAGAAGTTAACAACCACATGCTATGCGATGGTCCTAAGCGAGGAGCCTAAAAGGTAAACGAAGAACTTACCTTTTATAGTTCTGAGCTTCTTCTTCAATCCAAAGCTTCTTCTAAGTCTGAAAATCACGAACAAGGACAACCACGAAGTTGACCTACTATGCTTAGGACCAAGAACGGAGTTGTGGGACTCGGTTTTTGAAGTAAAACTTAGAGAGAAAGAAGAGGTAGTGAATCGCTTAGGTGGTTTTTCAGAAGAACATCCTCTTTTCTCATTCTGTAATGAGAAAAGTTTTATATGAAATCTTCATGCAAATTACATGCAAATTATTTCATATATGTTCAACACCTCATTAATCCTATTAATTCTTAATGGAATTAATGGCTTCAAATTCACAATAATTTGTCACATTTCCCATTAACCGTTAATTAATAGAATAATTAGTCAAAGAGCATTTTGGTCAATTGACCAATTAAGTCAAAGTCAAACTTTGACTTTTCTTAGTCAAAAGTCAACTTTTTGACTTTTTACTAATTTTCCCTTCTTGACTAATTCTAACCTCCTGAATATGAATCCACATTCATTTTTCCAAAATTTAAATCATATTTGAATATAAACCCGGTCAAAATTTTGTTCCTTAAAGTTAAAAGTTAACAAGTTGACTTTTACAACTTTGACCGTTTCAAAACTTTTCAAGTTTTAAATATGAATCTATATTCATATTTATTTAAATCATATTTAAACAAAAAGCTTAAAATTTATTTCTACCGACTTATATCTTATATATTTGTCGGTTTCTCTCTCTTATCTTAATTCGAACAATTCGAGTTACTTCAACATTTTGTTCTTAGTTGAATCCATACGAGCTAGTAGGGGAACCTAATGGACCTATAGATCATGGGCTCCAACGATTTGTGATTAACTGGCTAAACTCTTTTAGACCAAGCTTAATCAACATTCGTTAACTAAAAAGTCATTCCACTAAAGACTCTTAGTTGCACTCCGCTCACTATAGATATATTTCTGTCCACCTGATATAACCATAATGGGTAAGTTGATCCTTCACAGGTTGTTCGTAATCTTGGCTGGATCAAAATACCGTTTTACCTCCGAGATTACATCGTGCTCCTTAAGATCCACTGATCCACTATTGAACAATTGGTTTAAGGTCCAACCTATAAACCAGAATTCTTCTTGGGCCAATGAGAAGGTGGGGCCCCTTGTTCAAGACTTGGATTCAGTTCTTAAGGGAACAACCTATCTACTATCCCAGAAGTGGGTAGGAGTGAATTCCATCTTACACCCTATGTCCCTAGTCATCCACTCGATCTTACCCCTGAAATGGGAGGCTTATTGGGCCAGCGATGTTGAGTTGCCCTCACCTATGCAGATCTAAGGATAATACCGAATGAACAAAGTTCATAGTTAGCTCAAGATTAAGAACAAGTTACCTAGGTCATCATAAATGAAATAGTTAGTTTATAGTTTATGGTGTTATAACTAAAAGTGACTATTTCGTGGTTCCAGTCTTATGCAAACCATTTACATAGGATGCCCCCACTCCCATGTCTCTACATGAACGATTCAGGATTACATCGTTTGTACTAATTACGGAGCGGGCAGCATCCATAGTGTTTTTTTCATAATAAGGCGTCCAACTTTATTCATATACTATAGACTATTTGGGCTATTAACTTGAACTTAATTCATGTTTATGTCTCTACATAAAGTTCAAGTGTATTTGACAAACTCATTAAAATAGCCTCGGGACCTTAATTTATTGGTTTTAAGATTATAGCATTCAATAATAAATTTTATTGAATCAAATAACAATGTATAAGTTTTAGGACACAAATTCAACATTAATAAAATCATATCTTAATAAAATTAAATATTAATTAATTAATTAATTAATTTAATTAAATCATATTTAATCAAAACTAACTTAATTAATTAAACAATTAATTAATTGTATTAATTAATTTCCATATTAATTAATTAACATGCATACTATACATTATAACCATTATAGCATACTTTCAATGCATGAACATGTTAACCTATAGTGGGGTTTTAAATCTATATGGCATACTATATGTACATACAATTTAAACAATAATCAAAACATACATTAAATGTATAATTAATTAGAATACTCTAAAATGGACTGGTTTTGGCTCCTAATTAAGCTAAAAACTAAATTATTACAATAATAATTTGGTGAAGTACATAAACCGCTCCCGAACTACTGATCGTTTAGGGCAAGCCAGATGAACACGATCATTTAGGGCAGACCGGATGAACACGATCGCTTATAGGTAAACGATCGGTTGTCGGGTTTAGCTTTGGGTCTGTCTTCAATTTTCTCCAGTAAAAACAGCTTTGCTTTCTCCCGATTGAAGAAATTACAACCTAATTTCAACTTTAATGACTCCAATAAAAAAAAACTTTGAATACAACAATTATTACAAATTCAAACCTACTTTACGGCCAAAACCATAATATATCCATTTTAGTTCAAACCACAACAATTTATCAAATAAATTCAAATACCCACCATATGCAAATGAGTAAAATAAGCATGCTCTGATACCACATGATTGAAAGCATACATACGCAGCGAAAAACAGGATTGATAATTTTACTTTAATTGCAACTAAACTTAAATTTAGTGATTAACATGCATTAAGCACAACTCTAATTTAGGGCCAAAAGAAACATTTACCTTTGAAGCTCCTTGATGCTCCAAATCTTCTCACGAACACAAACCTGGAACCACCATTAGAGAAGGCCCGCTATACTCTAGACTAAGAACTGGGTTGTTGTACCCGTCAAATGAAGGAATTAGAGAGAGATATGGCATTAAGTTTTGATAATGAAATTGGCAAAAAAAATCTATTTTTAGCTTGAAAAAGAGAACTATTTGTAACCTAATTAAATGCATAATTGTATGTAATTAGTTAACCAAGATCTCAAAACTTTGTATTCCACTAACATTTAGTGGAACTACTCACTATTCCATTATCTCTTTGGATATTTCCATTAATTTTGGTCAATGGGCGAAATGTCATTTGACCATTTTTAGTCAAAGTCAACCTTTTTGAGTTTTTACAATTTTGTCCGTCTTGACTAATTTCGATCTTTCTGAGCATGAATCTGCATTCATTTTGTTCCTAAATTCAAATAACATTTGAATATTAAAGTCGGTCAAAGTTTGATTTTGATTTTGATTTTTTATAACTTTTACCATCTCCATTATTTTAAGCTTTCGTATATGAATTTCTATTCATATTTTTAATATTTAAATCATATTTAAACATAAAGCTCTTGCTCAAAGCTATAATCGACTATTACATTCCATGTAGTTGTCAGTTTCTCTCTCTTTACATAATTCGAACAATTCGAATTATTCCAACATGTTGTTCTAAGTTAATTCCACATGAGCTAGGAGGGGAACCTAATGGACCTATAGATCATGGGCTCCAACAATCCGAGATTAACTGGGTAAACCTTTTTAGACCAAGCTAATCAACATTTGTTAACTAACGAGTCATTCCACTAAAGCCTCGTAGCTGCACTCCCCTCACCATAGATATATTTATGTCCATTTGATATAACCATGATCAGTAAGTTAATTCTTCACAGGTTGTTCGTAACCTCGGCTGGGTCAAAATACCGTTTTTACCCCTGAGACTACATCTTATTCCTTAAGTCCCACTGATCCACTATTGAACATTTGGTTTAAGGTCCAACCTATAAACCGCTGAATCCCTCTTAGATCATTGAGAGTTGGGGCCCCTATGTTCAAGACTTGGATTCAGTTCTTAAGGGAATAACCTATCTACTAACCATAAAGCGAGTAGGAGTAAATTTCGTCTTGTACCTTATGTTTCCAACTATTCACCCAATCTTATCCTTGAAATGGGAGGCTTATTGGGCCAACTCTAATGATTTGCCTTCACCTATGCAAATTTAAGGATAATCTCATGAGAACAGGAGTTCACAGTTAGCTCCGGATTAAGATTAAGTTACCTAGGTCATTGATAATCGAGATAGTCAGTTTTAAACAGTAAACGATGTTATTACGTAAAAGTGACTATTTCATGACTCTGTCTTATGTAAACCTTTTACATAGGATGCCCCCTCTTTCATGTCTCTACATGAACGATTCAGGATTACATTGTTTGTATTATCTATAAAGTGGACCGCATCCATAGTATCTCTAAATAAAGCGCCCAACCTTTATTTTGTATACTATAGACTATTTAGGCTATTCACTCGAACTTAATCCATAGTTATGTCTCTACATAAAGTTCAAGTTTACTCAAAATAGTCTTGGTATCTTTGTTTATTAGATTTAAGATTATAGTATTCATTTTCTCAATAACGACTTTATTGAATAGAATATGATTACAAACTACGAGTTTTAAGACATAAATTTCAACAGCAATATCATGAGGAAGAGTCATTGTAAACTACTCGATATAGAAAGCAAAACGAATTGAAGACTCTCAAATCTCCTATGCAATTTAGTGCACCAATACATTCTTACATGACGATCATAAGACAAAGAGACAACCCTTAGCTCACCACCTTGATAACTTGTAGAAATACAAATTACTGTAGCATTTGAAGTAGAACAATTAAGTAAAATCACGATATAAAATATAATAATGTGTAGCTAAATATATGAAAAGAAGAATAACATGGTCTGTAAGTGATAAGCACCCACTATGTTTGTTAGATGCAAAGCTAGAGGTCATTCTACGATCCTTGCAAATACTCACAAAGAAAGCTACTTAGATAAAACCTAGAATCTATGATGGTCACTCTTAGATCGTAAGACAACTCACTCTAGGAAATATTTGATCAAGATTAATTCAATGAATTTATTTTTAACATCAAACCTAAAACAGGATTTGAAAGAAAAAATAACACCAAAAGGGTTGACTAAGCACAAACTTTTTAACGTTGATATTCTACTTTTTTTCAAGAGCATTTACAAGCTATTTTATAGGCTAAATGGTCACGCATTAGGTGGAATCCGAATAGTCACACTTAAATGATAATTAAAGAAAACACATGCATGGGTAGAAGCCTAATAGCCATCCAAATGCACTTAAACGCCTTTTCAAGAAAATAAAACCTATGAACTTAAAACAAATTGCATACTAAATTAAATGTAAATTGAAAAACTTAAAAAAATGTGAAGTCTTTGCAATGCCTTAAATAACTCTTCTAGAATTTTTCCTATGTCATCTTTAATCAATTCTCATCTTGACTCATTGAACTAATATTGTAAATAATTTTTGGCTAAAAAATATTTGTTGCTTCAGGTGAATTTAGTAGTTTTTGAAGGTGTAGTATAAAAGTCTCTTGAATTTTCTTTGCCTTTCTTTTTGTAATTGGTCCTTGAGGTACATGCAAAAGTTCCATCATTGAGTTCACATCATCCCCCCTACCCTTTGTTTTAGTGAATTTGTCCTCAAATCAAGGTTTTCATCTCCTACATCAGACGGAGTCAAATCAGCCACATTAAAAGTAGAACTTACATTGTACTCACATTGAAGATCAAGTTTGTAAGCATTGTCATTGATCCGCTATATTACTTGAAATAGTCCATCTCCTCTTGGGTGAAGCTTATCTTTTGTTGATCCAAAAATTTTTCTTTTCTTAGATGAACCCAAACCCAATCACTAGGTTTAAAAATCAATTATTTTCTCCCTTGGTTTTTTCTTTGGACAAGCTTTTGTTTCTTCTTTTCAAAGAGTTCCTTTTGAAGTAACGAATTCAGTAAATCATAATTCGGAAGCATTGTCAGATTGAAAAGTATATCTTTTAAAATGGACAGAGTTTTAGGGAAAGATGGCCCAAAACCATTATTCCAAACATAGGAGGTGTCACATTCCACCCCGCATACATCCTAATCTGGCAATGCAGCCTGTGGCGCGACTTGTGTAGCTCTAGTGCCTTTAATACGAAACACCAGAATACCTAGCTTAAGCCTTAAGCTTTAAATTAATCGTCTAATTCCAATTCAATTACTTTAATGTACATCTAGATACTTAGTCATTTGGGCGATAAGAGATATACGATGCAAGATAATAGTAATAGAGACTTCTTTTATTCCTTAATAATACACATGTTCACACTTCCTTAAATACATAAATTATGAAGTAAAATCTTAGAATGCCTTGCTCAACTTTTACACAGTAGTAACTCACCTTCCTTTCAAACTTAGCCTTAATGCTTGAAAACTTGGAGGAGGAAAAACTTAAAACATCAGTCGAAACTTATTGAGTGATAGATTTTGAAAACCTTTTTGGGCATACAATAAACAAAATCTTTTTCATAAACACAACTTAAATCACCTCATAAACGAAAATCACTAATTAGTCTAACGTGTGCAAGGAGAAGTTTGGAAAATCCACTCTGGTTAGATAACTTCCATCACTTGTGTCCTAACAGGAGAACAAGTATGTGTACTTGGCGCTGAGCGGTTGTCACCCTTAAAAGAGAAGTACTATAAATCTAATAAGCAACAACTCTTAGATATATATCGCTTAATGAAGCTTATTCATTTGCATCCCGAGAGGTGAGCAAGTGCGATGTTTAAGGCATTGAGAGGTGGTCGCCTTAATCAAAGGCTCATTAACTGATCTGTATCGTATCACTGCTTATCGCATAATTTAATCGCTTGCAATGTAGAATTTTTCCTACACTCTTTCTTAATACATGTTAGCTCACATTTCATCTCGCCATCATTCTTAGCACCTTTTACAGATTCTCTAGTGTAAATAGTAGGTTTATCACTTAGCTACACATTTACTTCATACTGTATAGTTATTGTATACCGCCTAGCTAAAAGCATAAGCCTTAGAACTAATGTTTAATATCAATTCCCTGTGTTCGACCCTTGTACCTATGGTTTCACTTACACTTGTACCTAACGAGGATTTAGTAAGTTAAGCAAGAACCAGAGACATAGTGAGCATCTCACATGCAATGACCACGACTTGTCACGTAGAGAATATATAGATATACTAGAACACACATCGATTCCACAACACTAAATCCAAATCTACAACCAACCAAGTTGTGGCACTGTTGCCGAGGAATTGATTTTTCAAAATTAGAGATATAGTTTTACTTTGATTTTGTGCAAAACACTTGATTCTGGTGATTGACTGAATCTGTGATGCATGGACTAGCCCCAAAGATTGACTATATCTTTCGGTAAGTGATAAGAAGAACCTTAGTTGATGCGGCAACGCAAATGAAGTTGAGAACCTTAAACGCCTGAAATCATAAATGTTTAATTTGTTGAAGAAAAGAACTTTTACTAAGGGGTCAAAGAAAGTTTCAACGCGATGAGTTTAGTAAGACAACTGTCTTAACTGACTACGCGACGAAAGGACCAAAAGATTTTATTTTTTATTATTAAAGTTTATATTCTACTTTATTATTGTTGATACGATGTATTTAGATTGTGCTGATCTTTAACTGCAATTTACTTTCTTCTTTGATCTACATCAATTGACCGCGTTCCTATAGATTTTTTTATTCAGACAACTCCTTTGGTTCACATCAAATTTTTTTAATACAAATTTTTATTTGAATAATGGATACATGATTTTTTTTATAGTTTTTATGGATTTTTATTTCTTTTCAGAAAACTATTCTTACAAAGGATTCGAGATTAGATAATTGAACTCTATTGTTATTCTACAATCATTTTATCTTCACTTTTCCTTTTTTCTTGATAATGTTATATAAAGTATAATATATTTCTATTATACATAACAAAACAATATCTTCCTTTTCTCTTTTAGTTCGGGTTGTAAGTAGGGGCGTAAACAAGTTAGGTTGGATTGAGTTGGGAGACATTCTCAACCCAACCCATATTTTCGAGTTAGTTGGTTTGACAACCTAAATAACCCGAATTAGTTTTTCAACCCAACCTAACCCATATTTTACAGGTTGGGTTGGGTTGTCGAGTTGTATTGTTTTAAGTTTTTCCATTCCTAATGATTGTAAAGTTTAAAATTGTTGTATCCATTTAACATTCATAAATGCAAAATTTCAAACATACATAAGTTCAGAAAACTACACGATCGTGTGGATATGATACAAACGATCGCTTACCTAGTCAACATAATCATTTAGCATGGTCAACACAATCATAGATTTAAAGCCATTTTTCCATCGTTTAAAAAGAACTATAAGATCGGGTGGATAAGATCTAAACGATTGCCTACCTAAATAACACAATCTTTTAAATTTGAAAACATCCCTAATATAAAGGAATATGTATGTATGTATGTATGTATGTATGTATGTATGTATGTATGTATGTATGTATGGATGTATGGATGAATGTATGTATGTATGTATGGATGGATGTATGGATGGATGTATGGATGTATCTATGGATGTATGTATGGATGTATGTATGGATGTATGGATGGATGTATGGATGGATGTATGGATGGATGGATGGATGGATGGATGGATGGATGCATGGATGGATGCATGGATGGATGCATGGATGGATGGATGGATGGATGGATGGATGCATGTATGCATGTATGCATGTATGTATTATAAGATCGGGTGGATAAGATCTAAACGATTGCTTACCTAGTCAACACAATCATTTAAATTTGAAAACATCCCTAATATAAAGGAATATGTATGTATGTATGTATCACATTTTAAACTAACCCAAACTACCCTAACCCAATCCATAATATGAGTTCGGTAGTTTGGGTTGTCGGAATTATTCTTACACCTCTAGTTGTAAGTACCTTACAGGTGAATGGAGACTTGCTACTATCACACTCATGTAGAACTTTTTCTCCTCAATTAACTTGACCATCAAATTTAACTAAAGTGATATTTTTAGTTTTTATATTTATATTGTAATAATAACATTCTGTTTTATTCATTTGTTAATAGGAACAAAGAAACAATCACCAAGATATTTGATTTCAAGTTCGAATGAGTTACTTGAACAATTTTCAAACTTGAAGACTTAATGTTTAAGTAATTTTGATTACAAGTTTATTTTCATTTTCTTAATGATGTTGAACATATTTTGTACCAAGTCGTTGATGCACTTTGATTTTGTTAAATGATATAATACTTTTCATTGTTGGCATTTTGGACAAATTGTTTGAAGTTGGCTTGTAGTTGTATACATGCAAATTTTGCATATTTTGAGGTTTTTGTAATTTCAGGTTTGATTATAGGTCGTATTTATAGGAGGGTCGTAATGACCAAGGTTTCTTTTATTTTTTTTATACATTGTTATAGTTGACGATTAAAAAGCGTTAATAAGAGAGTCTAGTTAACGGTAAAAAACTAGTCAATATAAGGATAATACTTGATGGACAAAACACGTAAATGAAAATCGCTATCTTGATGGGCTTTTTCATATTCTTGATGGCCAAAAAGATGACAAAGCCATAAAAAAAATAGTTTTTGATGACATGTTATGGTCATCAAGAAAACTGGCCTAAGAAGGTGCATATTTGATGGATGATGACTGCATATTTGATGGGCAAAAGCCATTAAGTTAATGTGCTTTACATATTAAAATGGCCAAATTTATAGCAGTGAGTGCTGACTCCATGTATTGAACAAGGGGTCATGCCCTCTCATTGGCCTAAAAGGGTTTGGTTTAATGGACGTACCATAAACCAATTATTCATTAGACGATCAGTTGAGGCTTAAGAAACAAAATGTATTTTTGGAGGTAAAATTGAGAGGATCAAAGTTCTTACACAGTGGAAGATTTTACAGATAAGAGCAAACTCAAATATAATTTGGGAAAATCGAAATACCAATAAATTGGAAAAAATACAGAGACCTACTATACTAAATTTAGGCTAAGCATGCAGATCAAACAAATAGAATTATAGAGATTTTGAAACCTTACATTTGTTGACGACTCTGTATCTGGCAATCCCCAATTTGAAAGTCATTACCACTTGAAAACTATTCTATTTAGATTAGAGTAATTGATGATTGAGGTTTGTGGGAACCTTTTAAAATTTTTTTGGAAAAAAGTTGAGAGAAATTTTTATCCATAAAGAAAAAAAAACTTTATGTTTTCCATCATCTAACTCTTGGTTTCCCACCTCCCATTTTTCTTCAAGATGAAGAAGAGGAAATTAGAGAAAAGGGGAATATATGTGAGAGTATCCCGCATCTCCAACTCCCATGTAAGGGAGTTATTTTATCAATTTTGTATAATACAATATAATACAATTAAATTAATATTGACATAATTAATTAATATGTTAAATAATTAATTAAACCATATTTAAATGAATATCATTCACATAACTTATACTTTTAATTTAATTAAATAAAATATAATTAAATTTAAATTAAATTAAATTAAATCAAACTAAATCAAATTGAATTAAATTAAATTAAATTAAACTAAACAATTAATTAATTCTTCAATTAATTAATTACTAAATTAAATATCATATATTTAATTTAATTAAGATTTGAATCATATTCAGATATAAATTTGTAAAACCAGTAAAAGAATAAAAGGGTCAATTTTAGAAAATAAGTATTTTGGTACGAATTTTGAAGAAGACTTTGAAAGTAAAATGTTTTGTTGGAACACGTAGAAACTAGGTGATGGAAAGAAGAAGACGCATTTTGAAGCTTGGCTATAACTAGGCGAGAGAAGGCAGACAAAAACTAACTAAGCAATATGAAGTTCAGTACGAGATAAAGTATGTGACGATGGGTTAGGAATTTTTTGCGAAATTTCCTATCAATGCTTAATTGGTGGGCTACATGTCACGATTAGGACTAAGTATGTGCACGAGAAAAATTAAGCTTATAAGGATGAGAAGTGTGAAGAATTTCTTCATTTTAAAAAAGAAGAACTCTGTTTGTCACGCTCGCTCCAACTGTCACTCCATGCGACCAGATGGGGGCTTGCCACCTAGATATCCCTCGCGCACCTCTCCGCAAGATGACGCGTCGAACGCCTAGTGAGCGGAACAACTCCTTTCACTTGTCTCTTCGCAAAGTTCTTTACTTGAACCTTGGAGACTTTCACAACTCTTTGCAGCAAAAAACAACTCTTAAACTTAACTCCATTGCCTAATACTTAACACTTAGTTCTAATCAACTTTTAGCATCTAGGCGATAAGCACAAAAGATAACATAGCAAAATAAATAAACTTCTTCTCTTTATTAACTTAAAACTTACATAGAATTTATAAATTACAAATACATTCCTTTTTCTTGCAAGCATAAAAATAAAACCAAGTTCTAATCTACATGCCATCCTTCTTCTATCAAGGTGCTACTCTTCGCGCCAAGGTGTTCAGGAGTATAAGAAATTTTCTTTTTTTGCCGCTTAATATTGCTTCTTGACGTGGAGTACCTAGAGATGTAAAGACCTTCTTCCTTTCTTCACATGGGTTGCCCAGCAACCCCAACTTTGAAGATAGCCTTCAGGGCTTCGTTTCTCTGACTTAGTTCTTTGGCACTCTCACTCCCCAGGCCTGGCCTTACTTACCTAAGTGTACACTCGCCTTCCTTCTAAACTGAGACTTTGGTGTTAAGGAGCGATGCACTTACCAACCGGCTCCTTAAACGCCTGATAGGATGACACAACTCTCACACCGTACAAGTTTACACAACAACCCAACCTTGCCTCCTTTACTTGGCTTCCACGTCTGAGATCCATCTTTTACTTGACTTCAATGCTTGAAAACCTGGGGAGGGAAAACTTAAAACATAAGTCAAGCGGACTTAGTGAGCAATAGGTGTGATAAATACCTTTTGAGGAATACAACAACTTAAGATATAACAACAACAAGGTCAGTTCACAAAACATATGGTTCTCATCGCATCAAACCATAATCAACCAAACCACCATCATAACAAGCACAATAAGTTCCCTACGCTTAAGTCACCACACATTTCAAACTTATTATCGGGATCTGGGATTCTCCCCTCTCCTGGACTTGGGGATTCATATTCAACCAGCGTCACGTAACTTACCTAGAATTTTCACCAGCGCTCGCACATTCAACCTTTTCTCAGACGTGGAATTCTTATTCAACCAATGTCTCACACATTATTCCATTCCTAGATCTGGGATTTACATTCAACTAGCATCCGACGTCAATAACACATCACAACTCACCTTGACCTTGGATTCTCCCATTGCCTGGACATGTGATTCACATTCAACCAACATCACGCAAGTTAATTGGGATTTCCACCAGCTTACTTTCTTCGCATACAATCACAGTAGTAACAATATCATGCAATAAACACCAACGAAAGAAGGCTTTCAAACAATCATCAATAGAGTACATCTTTCACTTATCAAGTTCACAAACACAACATTAACCATTTATGAAAACCATTAATAAAACATTTCTTCAAGTGATGAAAGATTCACATTATTTTGTTTATGATAGTTACTAAAAAAAAAGAATCATTTGTTACAAAGATCTTTCACAAAGATACTCAGTGTATTTATGAAGAATCAATCACAAAAATACTTAGCCTCAATTCCTTCTTTCTCTGCTTTCGACTTTCTTTTCTAGCCTAACGGTTCCCTCAACCAGCCCTTCAACACTTAAAACTTTCTTTTATGATCTATCGAAGTTTTTAACATCTCCAAAAACTCATTTTTCCTTCGGCCTTGTATCCTATTTAAAATGTTCTTTCACATCCAAGGTTATTTCCATGCTTTACATGTGTCACCTTATCGATTCATCGCATCATGTAGCCAATCCAATCTCAACACGTAGATTAAATATCATCGGTGATTAGATATTCCCTTGAGACGCCAACCTTATCTCTTTGGAAAGCTAAACTCTCTACTCGTTTGACTCTCTCTATCTTCTCGAGAAGCAACAAACATTTACTTTCGACAGCGAGTTGTTTAGTCATTTCAACTGGACACCTTCTTCTTCGCCATCCCCTTAGGCATAGGTACTTCTCTTCGCATTACTACGCTAAACACCTAGTTCATAGCATCCAACACATGCTTTTTCCTTGCCAGCTATTCTTATCACGTCGCTGACCTAAACGCTATAGAACTTTTGACTCAAACATTTCTCTTTGTATTGCCTTTTTCCCTCTCGCATCCTTTCTCACAGGATGTTCAATGCTTATATTTATCTGAAATAACTTCCCAGCAAGGCTCCTCTTCAACAGAACTCCCTTTCTCCAGATCAGGGCCTCACACTATTGCTGAGTATGGAAACAAATTTACAAAATTAGCAAAATACTCCATGATGTTGGTGGCAACTGATAGAGCGCGATGTAGGCAGTTTGAACATTGATTAAGTTTGCAGATAAGAGCACCAGTTACCGAAATAGCAGTGCAATGCAATTATGCAGAGTTGGTGAATGATGCGTTATGCGTTGAGAAAAGTTTAGGTGGAAAAAGGCTAAGCTCGAAATTGAGTGAAGAAGAAGAAGAAGAGAAAAAAAATGGAAATTATAGTAAGAAATCTAAGTTTACGTTCAGTTAGGGATCGCGTTGGAGCAGCGATAGAAAACAAGAGTGTAATGATTGTGGAAAGATATGTTTCAGGTCTACAAGCAAAGAAACATTATTTATTTTCAATGTGACAAGATAGGGTATTACAACAGTGAATGCCAAAACAAAGTTAAGGAAGAAAAAGAAGAACCAACTCCAATTGGAGTGGCCTTACACTCGATACAACAACATACACGAGGAGGTTTTGCGATGGACAAGGGGAAAAGAGTAGTAGATATAAAATTTTGAGGATGAAATTCTTAAAATAGGAGGAAGAGTTGTGAGACCCGTATCAGAATAGAAGGGTCAATTTTGGAAAATAAGCATTTTGGTATTAATTTTGAAGAAGGCTTTGAAAAGAAAATATTTTATTGGAACGAGTAGGAACTAAGTGATGAAAAGAAGGAAGATACAATTTGAAGCTTGGCAATAACTAGGCGAGTGAGAAGGTGAATAAAAACTAACTAAACAATCTGAAGTTCAATACAAGATAAGCTATGCGATGAAGAATTAAGAATTTTTTAGGAAGTTTCCTAATAGTACTTAATTAGTGGGATATGTGTCAAAATTAGGATTAAGCATGTTCATGAGAAACATATGTGAGACCCATATTCAGAATAGAAGGGTTAAATTTTGGAAAAGAGTATTTTGTTAATCACATAGGTGATAACTTGTAGAAATATAAGTTATTATAGCCTTTAATGTAAAATAATAAAGTCTAATTGCATAAGAATAGAATAAAACAAGGAAAAAAGTAGACAATTTGATTAAACTATGAATAACATTGTGCAAAAGAACCTCATCCCTGTTTTATTGTGTTTTAGTACTTTTATCACAGGATTTTAACCAAAACAAGTGAAGCTCGACGATATAACGTATATGCGAGGAGATGCGTCCAGAAAACGTGGCGACAAGCAAGCAAGTTAGGCGATCTGAGGAACTAGAGGACAAATTTAGCTGGCATGAATGTCAGATAAAGGAAAAAATGATGATGTCTGTGCAATGTTGATACAACATTTCATTAGCATTAATAACACGTAGGATGTCTTGTTAACATATGTACTCGCCTATAAATAGAGCATCTCACTTTAGAACAAGGTGTGCACGAGCAAGCTCAAACATCGTCCATCTTCTCCCCTTTCTTGAGTTTTAGGTGAGAGCTTCGAACAAATGAGAGAGAAAGTTCATCCCCTCCATTTTCCACTCACCAATAAGCAAAAATCAAAGCAAAAAAGTATGAGAAATCATATTCTGCAGCATAACACCTTCTTCTGTATTCCAAATTTATATTTTTCTTGTATTGTGTTGTAAGATGTACATCATAACCAAGATGCCTAAAGTTACTTTTATTAAAGCAATGCATTTTTCTTTCATTCTTTCATTCTCTCACATTTCTTTACTTTCCATGTTCAATCTGTTTGGTTAACTTGTGAGCAATGAAATGTGTTTTTAATAATTAGAGAATCATAAATTTTTATGATTTTTTTTTAGTTAAACACGGATATCAAAGCATGGTACATTCGAGAGAACAACAATGATGTTGATTGTAATCATCTAACAAGTGAGAACACACATTTAGCTAAACCAATGGCAAGAAGATTGTAGCCATACAATCCTATTGCCAAATTCGTCCTTCACATATGTTTCCGAGAGGCCAATATGTGTGGCAAAAGCACTGAGAGGTTGTCCGTCTTAATTAAGGATAAATTACTAATGATGCATACAAGATGATTAAATATAAATGATAGCTTAACTTTCTGTATTTGGATCCCGAGAGGCAAGCATGTATGGTAAAGGCGCTGAGAGGTTGCTTGCCCTAATTTGAAGTTAATATATGCTTTGTATCTCCTTGAAGTATTAAAGCATAAATCAATGCAATTAGATAATTAAACTGATCCTTTATCGCCATGCCTAGAAATGAGTTCATTTACCCTCGTCATCTCCTCACCATGTTTATCTTGCACCGCGAAGCACCTTAGTATAAATAGTTATGATAAAAGTATATTGTATATAACATTATTTTATAGCCTACACTACATGATTTTGTTGTGCGATAAGAGAATTAAGAGCTTAAATTCCCTGTGTTCGACTTTTAACTTACCAGAAAACCTCTCCTTGCCACTTGGACGATAGAAAGGAAAACTTGCACGAAATGCACATCTTTAGAAAGTTTGCAACGCATGAATAGGAATGTACCTTTTAACGCATGACCCTATTCAGTCACCTAATAGTCGCTCATTTAGAGCTTATCATGACAAATCCAGAGTAGAAATACATCCATAAACTATCTCAAGCAAGTTTTTGGTGTCGTTGCTAGGGAGTTTAATGTTTTCCTTTTTAACTTAATTTGTGCGCTAATATGATTCAGAAGTTCTATTTCTGCTGAATCGTTTTCTTTAGTCGAAGAGTGTGCGAAATAGTTCATGAGTGATGTTGAACAACCAAAATTCATACTCAACCCTGAAATAGAACGAACTTTTTAGAGGAATAGAAGAGAACAACACAGGTTACACAGAGCTAACATCATTAATAACCAAAACAACCCTGCCGACCATAATACCTAAGAATAAAACTCTGCTTACTTGGCCCATGATTTGGATAGACCTATATGGTCATACGCCTCACCAAATTTATATGATTTTAACCCCAGAATCGCCTGCCCCTTGTTTGGCAAGAACACAAGTCGAAATCAAGCCTGTCATGCTTCAAATGATACAAAACACCGGATAATTGGGTGGACACACATGCGAAGATCAACAGAATCATATTAGGAACTTTTACTCTATTTTTGCCTCTTTCAACATGCTGGGAATTTCACCAGATGAATTGCGTTTTACGTTGCCATTCATATTACATGATGAAGCTAAACGATGAGCAAACTCTCTCGAGCAAGGAGAGGTATCTACATGGGATGACCTAATAGACAAATTATGAAGAAATTCTTTCCACCCATAAAAAATGCAAGGAGAAGGCAAGACCTAATGACCTTTCAGTAAAGAGATAGAGAGAATCTGGTTGATGTGTGGCAAAGATTCAAAAGAATGGTAAAAGCATGTCCCCATCATGGCATCCTAGAATGTGTCTTGATGAAAGAATTCTATTTTGGGCTGAGTGAGGATACACAACAGACAGCTGATGTTGCGTTTGTAGGGGGATGCTTAAAAGCTCCCATAACCAGATTAAAACTACGCTAGATGCTTGGTCAACAATAGTTAAGAATGGCGAGTTGATGGCTTCGGCTCACGATAAGAGAATAGAGGAAAGAAAGGAAACACAAAGAAGACTGACGAAGGAGTGGACAGAAATACGATGGTGGCACTACAAGGACAAGTCACCGAGATGAACAAGCTTTTACAATCTATGACATTAGCCTAAGTAAACGCCGCAAAATGTTTTGTTAACACAGTGCAACATTTAGCTGAATTAGGTGTGAAGATCCCTAAAATACCGATGCATGCCCATAAAATACTGAGATTGTCGCCTATGTGAAGAATGACCTCTACTCAAACATACAATGAGGGATGGAGAAGTAACCCTAACTTCAGTTGGGGAGGTTAGGAACTAAATAGCCAAATGTAGTACGGTGGTTAAGCTTCTTATCGCGATGAAGCATCTGGCTATTGCCAAAGGCAATAGAATGATGGACCATGCCATTTAACTCCTCACCATCAACAAACTACCACCACTACTCTATCCTCATCCTCATCCATGGAGACCCTACTTCGCGAAGACATGCAGAGGAATGATGCCCTTCTAGAAAGTCAAGCCACATCCATAAAACAAATAGAATTACAGTTAGAGCAATTAGATAATGATTTCTCTGAAAGGCGAAAAGGATCACTCCCAAGTAATACTGAAACATCTAGTCAGGCAAGAGGATCTAGAAAGGAGAAGTCTCAAGCAGCGACACTATAATGTGGAAGAAATTTGACCATCTGTGAACTTGAGTAACAATTGCAATCCTTTAAATCTACAAAACCCACTTCTGCCTCTACTGTCGAGATCAATAGCTTAAGTAACAATTGCAATCCTTTAAATCTATAAAACCCACTTCTGCCTCTACTGTCAAGATCGACAGCTTAAGTAACAATTGCAATCCTTTAAATCTCTCTTTAACTAACAATGTTTCTTCCTCACAGAATAACAACGTACAGAACAAGGAAGTGGAGAGCAAGAGGCAAGATGAACAATGAAGCAAAGCGTCTACCAAGGTAACAAACTCAAATCCTTTGTTGCCTTCTCCATTTCCTGGTCTCCTAAAGAAGAAAGGCGACGATGAACAATTTTATAAGTTTTTTGACGTTCTGAAGCAACTTCACATTAACATCCCATTTGTTGATGCTTTAGAGCAAATGCCTTCCTATGTCAAGTTTCTAAATGAAATCTTCGCAAATAAAAGAAGGATGAATGATTGCAAGATAGTGGCTCTAACGTAGACAATAAGCGACGTCTCCAAAAATAGGGTACCCAAGAAGATGACAAACCCTGAGAGATTTATGGTACCTTGCTAAATAAGCAAAATGGATCTTTGTCATGCTCTGTGCGACCTTGGGGCGAGCATCAATTTGATGCCTTTTTCTATCTTTAAAAAATGAGAGATAGGAGAGGTTCAACCAACGCATATGAGGCTGCAATTTGCCGACAGATCTATCGCCAAACCTGAAGGAAAAATTCAAGACGTCTTGGTACAGGTGGACAAATTTTTATCTCCTACAGACTTCGTCATTCTAAAATATGAAGCCGATCAGGAGGTACCAATCATTTTAGGGTGGCCATTCATATTATCTGGTCGTGCCCTCATAAACGTCCACCAGTGGGAGTTGAAAATGCATTTTAATGATGAAGAAGTTAAGTTCAACGTTGTTAACGCAATGAAGTTTCCCATCGATGATAAAAACTACACTGTAATAAAGTCCTTTGGGTGGGTCTATTTCAAGGAAGGAGTATATGAAGAACTGTTCAGTACTAAAGAATTCTTTGAAGAAGAGGACCCAAATTATATACTAGAAGAAGAGAACGCCATGTCTGGCGAAAGGAAGTTTGAATCTTTGGACTTGCAAATCAAAGGCAAAAAAAAAAGATAAAGCCATCAATTGAAGAAACACTAGAGCTATAGCTCAAGCCTTTACCCACCCACCTGAAGTGTACATATTTGGGGGAGAATGACACTGCCCATCATTATCTCCGCCCACTTGGATGCCACAGAAGAGAAGGCGTTATTGAACATGTTGAAATACCATAAGAAAGTGATAAGATGGACCCTGATAAACATTCAAGGCATAAGCCCATCCTATTGCATGCATAAGATCGGGTTGGAATAGGATCAAAAGACTAGTGTTCAATTCCAAAGGTGATTGAACCCTGCGATGAAAGAAGACGTGAAGAAAGAAATTATTAAGTCACTTGATGAAGGAGTTATTTATCCAATCGTGGACAGTGAATGTGTTATCCCAGTTCAATGTGTACTAAAGAAAGGTGGGATGATTGTGGTGAAGAATGAGAATAAATAATTGATCCCAACACGAACAGTCACAAGATGGATGATTTGCATGGATTACCGCAAGCTAAATGCGACAACAAAGAAAGACCACTTCTCTCTGCCTTTCATTGACTAAATGTTGGATAGGCTTGTTGGAAAGGAATTCTATTACTTTTTTTATGGTTATTCTGGGTATAACCAAATCACGATTGCATCGAATGATCAGCGTAAGACTACTTTCACATGTTCTTATGGCACATTTTCATTTTGTTGCATGCCTTTTAACTTGTGCAGTGCACTAGGGACATCCTAAAGGTGCTTGATGACTATCTTCTCAGACTTCCTAGAGAGACCAGTTGAGATTGTCATGGATAATTTTTCAGTATTAGGTGATTCTTTCAAAGAATGTCTAAGCAATTTAGAAGAAGTTTTGGAGATGTGAAGAGACACGACTTATTTTAAACTGGAAGAAGTGTCACTTCATGGTCAGAGAGGGAATTGTACTTGGGCACAAGATCTCCAATACAGGATTAGAAGTGAACCCTACAAAGATTAATGGGGTGAGGAAGTTTCCAGTAACTTTAGACGTCAAACCATTGAGGAGCTTTTTGAGACATGTGGGATTTTATAGAAGATTTATCAGAGGATTCTCCAAAATTTCCAAGCCTCTCAAGTAACCTTTTATGCATCGATTAACCTTACAACTTTAATGAGAAATGCAACTAGGCATTTCCAACCTTGAAAGATGCATTGACCTCAGCGCCTATCTTTATCATGCTTGGCTGGTCATAACTATTCGAACTTATGTGTGACGCGAGTGATGTAGCGATAGGGGCTATACTGGGTCAAAAGAGAGATAAAGTGATCAAGCTAATGTACTAGGTGAGGAAAACTCTCAATTAGGCTCAGGAGAATTACACCACTACAGAGAAGAAGTTGCTCGCAGTCGTTTTTGCGATTAAAAACTTTAGGAGTTTCATTGTGGGCTCTAAAGTTATGGTACACTTTAATCATTCTGCTTCAGATATCTTATGACAAAGAATGACTCCAACCCGCAGTTAATCAGATGGATATTATTGCTCATAGAGTTTGGTTTCGAAATTATAAACCGCAAAGGTAGCGTAAACAAGGTGACAAATCACTTATCACGTTTCAGCAACAAATCTTTCCAATGTGAGAAGAGAGAAATTGAAGATGGATTTCCTAACGAGTAACTCATCCTCGTTGAAGTAAGAGAACCCTGGTGTGCATACAAAGTCAACTATTTGGTATGAAAAACATGACCGTAAGACTTCAAGCGCCAACAGAAAAAGTTGTTGTTTCATTGAATGTCGTTTCTATAGATGGGATGAGCAATTTCTCTACAAATTGGGGCTAGACCACATAATAAGACTGTGTGTCCCTAAATATGAAACAACTGAGATACTCGCTACGTGTCATGAAGCACCATATGGAGGACACTTTTGGCGGTCAAAAGACAGCTGCAAAAGTTTCACAGAGTAGGTATTTCTGGCGGGAAACTTTATGGTCAAGTGTGACTAGTGCCATAGGATAGGGAATATATCTCAACGCGATGAAATGCCTCAACAACCTATTTTAGAGATTGAACACTTTAATGTGTAGGGAATTGATTTTATGCGACCATTTCCTCAATCTGGTAGCCATATTTACATCTTGCTGGCCGTGGACTATGTGTCAAAATGGGTTGAAGCCATCTCTTGTGCAAAGAATTGACACGATTACAATCAATAAATTTTTTAAGTGAAACATTTTCACGTGATTTGGGATACTTATAGCCCTTATTAGTGATGAAGGATTTCATTTTATTAATCGTTTCACAGCCAAATTGCTCGCGAAGTACAATATAAATCATAAAGTTGCCACCAGCTACCACCCTCAAACCAATGGTCAGGCGAAAGTGTCCAACATAGAGATTAAGAAGATATTGGAAAAGGTGGTAAACTCATCCCGCAAGGATTGGGCAGATCACACCGCATACAAGATGCCTATTGGAATGTCTCCCTACGCATTAGTCTTTGAGAAGGCTTGTCACTACCACTAGAGTTGGAACATAAGGCATTAAGGACGTGCAAAAAGTTGAACTTCGACTATCATGTAGCAAAAGAGGCAAGGTTAATGCAATTGAACGAGCTTTAAGAGTTATTATAGCCTTTTATTTAAAATAATTAAAGTATAATTGCATAAGAATAGAAGAAAACAAGGGAAAAAGTAAGCAATTTGATTAACCTATGAATAACATTGTGCAAAAGAATCTTATCCTTGTTTTGTTGTGTTTTAGAACTTTTATCACAGGATTTTAGGCAAAAAAAGTGAAGCTCGACGATATAACGTTTATGCGAGGGATGCGTCCAACTTATGTGGCGATAAACAAGCATGCTAGGCGATTTAAGGCATTAGCAGACAAATTTTGTTGGCATAAATGTCAAAAAAAGGACAAAAGGACGACGTCTGCACGACACTAATACAACTTTTCAGAAGCATTAATAACACGTAGGATGTCTTATCAACATTAGTCCTCGCCTATAAATAGAGCCTCTCACTTCAGAAAAGGTGTGCACATTTTGGTTTGAGAGCAAGCTCAAACATCATCCATCTTCTTTCTTTCCTTGAGTTTTAGGTAAGAGCTTAGAAAAAATGAGAGAGATTATTCATCCCTTCCATCTTCCTCTCACCAATAGGCAAAAATCAGAGCTAAAATGTGTGAGAAATCTCACTCTGCAATGTAACACCTTCTTCTGTATTATTTTTATATTTTTCTTGTATTCTTTTGTAAAATGTACATCATGGTCGAGAGGCCTAAAGTTTTTTTTTACAAAAGCAATGCATTCCTTTTTTAATTCTCCTATATTTCTTTTACTTTCAATGTTCAATCTGTTTGGTTAACTTGCGAGCAATGATATGTGTTTTTAATAATTAGACTAACATCATGTTTGTGTTATGAGTTTTGTCAAGTTAAACATGGATATCAAAAACATGGTACATTCAAGAGAAGAACAATGATGTTGATTGTAATCACCTGACAAGTGAGAACACACATTTAGCTAAATGAGTGGCGAGAAGATTGTAGCAATACAATCCTATCACCAAATTCATCCTTCGCGTACGTTGTCGAGAGGCAATTTTGTGTGGTGAAAGCGCTGAGAGGTTGCCAGCCTTAATTAAGGACAAGTAACTAATAACGAACCCAAGATGACTAGATAAAAATCAGAGCTTCGTGTATTTGAATTTCAAGAGGTAACAAGTATGGCAAATGCGCAAAGAGGCCGCTTGCCCTAATTTGAAGTTAATATATGCTTTATATCACCTTAAAGTATTAAAAGACAATTCAACGGGATTAGATAATTAAATTGTTCCTTCATCCCCATGTCTAGAAATGAGTTCCTATACCATCATCATTTCCTCACCATGCTTATCTTGCACTGCCAAGCACCTTAGTATAAATAGTCATGACAAAAGTATATTGTGCATAACATTATTGTATTTAAGAGCTTAAAATTCCTATGTTCGACCCTGGACTTACCAGAAAACCTCTCTTTATTTACACTTGTGTGAAAGAGAGTAAAACTTGCACGAATGCACATCTTTAGAAAATTCGCAACGCATGAATAGGAATGTACCTCTTAACAAATGACCCTATTCAATCACCTAATAGTTTCTCACTTAGAGCTTAGCATGACAAATCCATGATAGAAATACATGCATAAACTATCTCAAGCAATAGGCTAGGCGTTTTGATAAAGGACTAGTATTTTGGAGCCATGCGATAAAAGTAAGTGTATTAAAGTTCTTAGTTGGGAAAAGAATAATGCAAGCAAGATAGACTAGGCGATTTGTAATTCATCGCGAGCTTAAGCTATGCGATAAAAGATAGGAATTTTTCGTGAATTTTCCTACTGGTGCTTAATCAACTGGTTACGCTCAAGTTTAAGGTTAAGCATGTTCATAAGAAAGATTGAGCTTACATATGCACCATTTGTAGAAGAAGCTGGCAAGCTGATATGAAATTAGGAATGACTAATCTATTTTTGGAATAGTATAAATAGAGGAAGACATCAAAATGTTAAGGAGTTTTGGTCAAAGAATTTGTGAAGAAGAGTGAAGTGTTACTTTTCCGAGAAGAAGAGCCATTACACGAGAAGAGAAGCTTGAAGCTAGCCAAGAGAAACTAGGTTTTGTGAGTGAATTTCTAAGTGTTTGTATATTTTTTTTTAAACTTTCCTTGAAAATAAGAATATTTTGTAAATGATTATTGTGGATGGAAGCAAATATTTGTAAATGATCTTTAGTCTTGTTATTGTCATTGAGCTAACTATTATGTGCACAGACAATGCATAAAAGATTTGTACGAGGCGAAAGAGCATAAAAGATGTGAAATGAGGCCTACATGGTGAAATGAGACGAGACAATGCATAAAAGATTTGTATTGCGCTTCGATCTGAGCAACGAGGAAGAAGCCAGAAAATTCTCAGATGTTGTTCATGAAAAGGTGATCTGAGTAGTCTAAACGCAAGATTGTTGAGTCTTAGCGTAGGGAATGGATGTTTATGGTGATGTATTTGTGAAATAAGGCGATAAGCCTATTTGATTTAAAATGTTTTATGATACGAATAGTGTTTCCAAAAGGTTCTTTTAAAACCTCACTAAGTCTTTTTGATTAGGAAATCCTAATTCTCAATCCAAAGATCCAAGCTTTTAATGTAGCAACAACCTTTGAAATAAGAAACTCATACCTCCTTATACTAAGTTAGATCAACCAAGAGAAAGTTCATATCACTTTTGACTTATGTTTTAAAGCTTTCATCCCCAAGTATGAGGTGTAAGGCCATGCGAACGAGTGTTAAGGCTGAGTTGGAAAAAGATGAAGTGTTTGCTAGACGAGGAAGCTTGGCGAGGTGTTTAGTTTATGTTTAAGTTTTTTTTTTTTTATTTTGAAAAGACTTGGCCTCTAAAGTATGATGTAGAACATATGGCTTAAGTTAATAAAAGTTTAAGTTCTATTATTTCCATTATGTTATGTTTTCTTCGTTGCTTAGTAAGTTAAAAAGGACTTAAGAGAGAGCTAGGCAATAGAGCCAAGCATCAAGACTTAAAAATCTATGTCGAGCAATTTGACGTTTTAATTTTAGAGGCATTAGGATTGTTCAAAGTCATACCACATACCAGATAGCAAGCTCTAAGCCGCGTACAGGGCGAGGTGTGACACATTAAGCTTACACGTTAACCAATGTAAGTAGGAGGTGACAAGTTAATCTGAACCTAAAGATGACTAATCTATTTGGAGATTAATATAAATAGAAGGGAAGAGACATAAAAGGAGGATTATGCAAAGAAAATTAGTGTTATTTTGCTGAAAAGAAGAAGTATTAAGCGAGAAGAAGAGACCTGAAGCTAGGCGTTATAAAGAAAAACTTAGTGTAGTGAGGGAATTTCCAAAATGTTTAAAGTTTTTAAAGTCTTCTTCCAAACTTTTTGTTCAAATGTAAAGTTGTTTCTACATGTTTAACATTTATCAAAGGAATGATCATTTTAAAGAAAGTCTTCTTGTGAAGAAAAGTTTATATGCAATGATCATTTTCTATAAAGGTATTCAAGTCTGTTTTGTTATACATAAAAACAACTTATATAAGTTAAGACCAACACAAGCAAATTTTGTCTTAAATATTGAAATGTTTAGAATAGCTGAAACTCATAATAAAAGACAAAAAATTTTCTTCGACTGCCTATTTATGGCACTTGAGACTTGGTCACATAAATCTCAATAGGATTGAAAGATTGGTTAAAAGTGGACTTCTAAGCCAGTTAGAAGATAACTCTTTACCTCCTTGTGAATCTTGTCTTCAAGGAAAAATGACCAAGAGATATTTTACTGGAAAAGGTCTCAAAGGCAAAATACCTTTATAGCTCGTACATTTGGACCTCTGTGGACCAATAAACGTCAAAGCTTGAGGAGGGTAAGAATATTTTATTAGTTTCATTAATGATTATTCAAGGTACGATCATATTTACCTAATACATCATAAGTTTGATTCAAAAAATATAAGGCTGAAGTTGAGAATGAATTGGGTAAAACAATAAAGATACTTCGATCAGATTGAGGTGGAGAGTATATGGATTTGCGATTCTAAGACTATTTGATAGAACATGAAATCAAGTCACAACTCTCTACACTTAATACGCCTTAGTAAAACGGTGTATCAGAAAGAAGAAACCAAACCTTGTTGGATATGGTTCACTCTATGATTAGCTTTGCTCAGTTGCCAAATTCTTTTTAGAGATATGTTTTAGAGACAATTGTCTATATTTTGAATAATGTTCCCTCTAAAAGTGTTTTAGAAATACCTTATGAGCTATGAAAAAGGCGTAAAGGAAGTTTACGCCACTTTAGATTTTTGGAATGTTCGATACACATGTTAGTACAAAATCTAAAGAAATTGGAACATCATTCAATATTATGCCTATTGGTAGGTTATCCAAAGGAATCAAAAGGTGGTCTGTTTTATGATCCTCAAGAAAATAAAGTATGTGTGTCGAAAAATGCCACATTCTTAGAGGAAGACCACATCAGGGATCATCAACCTCGCAGTAAACTAGTATTAAATGAGAATTTCAAAAGTGCTACAGATAAACCTAGTTCATCCACTAAAGTAGTTGATAAAACTAGGAAATCTTGTCAAACACATCCTTCTCAAGGATTGAGAGAGCCTCAATTTAGTGGGAGGGTTGTTCATTAGCCTTCTCCTACTTGTGTTTAAGTGAAACTCAAGTTGTCATACCTAATGATGGCATAGAGGATCCATTAACCTATAAACAAGTAATGAATGATATAAACCTGTGACCAATGGATCAAAGTTATGGACCTCGAAATGGAGTTTATGTACTTCAATTTTGTCTGGACTCTAGTAGATCAACCAAATGACGTAAAACCTATAGGTTGTAAATGGATCTACAAGAGAAAATGAGACCAAGCCGGTAAAGTAGAGACTTTTAGGGCTCGATTTGTAGCAAAGGATTATACGAAAAGAGAGGGAGGAGACTATGAAGAAACTTTCTCTCTCGTTGCCATACTTAAGTCAATTAGAATACTCTTATCCATCGCCACTTTTTATGATTATGAATTTGGCAGATGGATGTCAAGACAACTTTTTTGAATGGAAATCTTGAGGATATTATCTATATGACTCAAATAGAGGGGTTTATTGAATAGGGTTAAGAATAAAAGGTTTATAAGCTTTAGAAATCCATTTATGGTTTTAAGCAAGCATCTAGGTCCTAGAATATAAGATTTGATAATGCGATCAAATTTTATGACTTTCAACAAAATGTTGACGAGCCTTATGTTTATAAAAAGATCATCAATTTCATTGTAGCATTCTTAGTTTTATATGTCGATGATATCCTATTCACTGGAAATGATATAGGTTATCTTAATGACATTAAAAAATGGCTAGCTATGCAATTTCAATTGAAAGATTGGGGAGATGCATAATACGTTTTAGGAATCTAAATTGTTAGAAACCATAAAAATAGATCACTAGTCATGTCTCAAACATCTTATATTGACAATGTTGCCTATATATAAAACGTAGAATTCTAAAAAGGGTCTGTTACCGTACAGATATGGAATTCATTTGTCAAAGGAACAATGTCCTAAGACACCTAAAAATGTTGAGGATATGATAAATGTTCCCTATGCTTCCGTTATTGAGAGTTTGATGTACATAATGTTATGTATTAGACCTGATATTTGCTACTCAGTAGGGATGGTCATTAGGTATCAGTCCAAACTCGAATGTGATCATTGGACAACCTTTAAGAATATTCTAAAATATCTTGGAAGAACAAAAGACTACATGCTCGTGTATGGTATTAAGGATCTAATCCTTACTAGATACATTGATTATGATTTCCAAACTGATAAAGATGCTAGAAAGTCTACATCAGGATTAGTATTCACTCTAAACGAAGGAGTAGTTGTATAGAGAAGTATAAAGCAAACTTGTGTAACTGACTGCACAATGGAAGCTGAATAAGTCCATTAGGTCTACCTACTAGCTCATAATGAAATTAATCTTAAAATATTGTGATCGAAAAATTCAATTGTTCGAATTGACGTCGAGAACATTTTGTTAATAGTATTTGATATAATTAACAATATAGTATTGATAGAGAATAATATTCAAGTAAGATTTAAATATTGAAACATTTAATAGGAATTTGAATTAGGTCAATCAAATTGATGAAATTATTGTATAAAGTAATTATATAGTATTCTGATCGTGGAAAAATCCAGAATTAACTTAATGGATTTATTTAACTTTTCATTTCTCCGCATGCAAGTTCTAGTCACCTTCTTTCCTTTTGTTAAAGTTTTCACTCCATGCGTTGTAAAAACTTTTTTTTACCAATTCATACATTCAAAGACATGAAAACTCATAATAATAAGATTTTGGATTTTATAAGCATGTAATTGTTGGATTTATGTCCTAAAACTCGTAGTTTGTAGTTAAAATTATATTTTATTCAATAAAGTGCTTATTGAGGACTATTAGTGAAAATAGAATACGATAATCTTGAATCCAATAAACTAAGGTTTTGAGGCTATCTAGTATAGACTTGAACTTTATGTAGAGTCATAAACGTGGATCGAGTTTAAGTTTATAGCCCAAACGATCTATAGCGTATGGATAAGGTTAAGTGCCTTATTCTAGGAACACTATGGATGCGGCCCGCTTTGTTATTAGTACAAACAATGTGATCCTAAATTGTTCATGTAGAGACATGGGAGTGTTAGGAGTTTGCATAAGACTGGAACCATGAAATAGTCACTTTTAAGTTATAACACCGTCGACTATATAAGCTGACTATTTCTATTATGATGAACTAGGTAACTTAATCTTAATCCTGAGCTAACTATAAACTTCTATTCAAGTAGTATTATTCTTAGATATGCATAGGTAAGGGCTGCTGAACGGTGCTGGCCCAATAAGCCTCCCATTTCAGGGGTAAAATTGAGTGAATGGCTAGGGACATAGGTGCAAGATAGAATTCCCTCCTACCCATTTTAGGGTTAGTAGATAGCTTGTTCCCTTAAGGACTGAATATAAGTCTTGAAAAAGGGATCCCACCCTTTCATTGGTTCGAGATGGATTCAGTTAATACGTTGGACCTTAAACCACACGTTCAATAGTGGATCAATGGGACTTAAGGAACAAGATGTAGTCTTAGGGGTAAAACGATATTATGACCTAGCTGAGGTTACGAACAACCTATGAATAATTAATTTACTGATAATGGAAAAGTCAAACTTTGACCGGCTCTATATTCAAATGTGATTTGAATTTTATAAAATAAATACGAATTCATGCTTGGGAGGTTGAAATTAGTCAAGACAGACAAAATAGTAAAAAGTCAAAATGTTGACTTTTAACTTGAAAAAGTCAAAGTTTGACTTTGACTTAATTGGTCAAATGACCATATTGCCCTTGGACTAGAGTTAGTGGAAAAATCCATGTTGGATAATCCCACTAACACATAGTGGGACAAGTGCTTACATATGATGTAAATACATAGCCCATTAATCTTTAGTGGAGGATGAGATGTTGTTATTTTGTAAATATTTTTCATGCATTTTTGCATGTAATGTTTTTATAAGTATAGGTTTTGAAAATTATTTTGGTTCTTTTGGAAATTTTTAAGAAATTACTCAAAACTGTATTCAAAATTTTCTTACCTCTCTCACTTAACCAATTGTTGGTTTCCTTCCTCTGTTTTTCCATTCCTCTCTCATTTTTTATTTCACTTAATGGGTCCCACAACTTGGTCCTAAGTTCAAAGAATAGCGGGTCAACACTAGTGGTGGTCCCGAGTTCCTGATCATGAAAAGATTTTGAAGATTGGGAAGCTACGAAGGTAAGTATTTCTCTTAACCCTAATAAATGTAATTAAGTTAGTTATTAAGCATGTTAACTTCTAAATTAGTTTAGAGGCATCTAGAGTAATTTTTTATCCATTCTTCCGCTGCATATGTCTCATTTTTTCATCAGTAATTATCTAATAGAGTGTTTCTTATGAATTTATCTTGAGTCAAAGCTTTCTCAACTCAATTTCCTCTTATCATTCTAAAGAAAATACTATGATACAAGTTATCATGTACATTCTTCATTCATATGTTTTAATATTTATTCCTTATTAATTGTTCGTCTTTCACTATATAAGAAGACGTTATCTATTTTAATTCATAATATAAAAAAATAATACTACACTATGTTCTTTGCAATTTTAAAGAAAACTAACATGGAACACCTTTAATAAAGTGTTCTTCCTTGTCTATCCAACATTGTACCCCTACAATGTTAATAGTCTATCTCATATTATATCACCATATAATGAACATGATAGCCCAATTTTGTATTAATGGTTATATCGACCATTTTGATTAACATCTAAAATTTATTAATAAAACAACATAGGATGGATTTTCATCATCAATAAATGGTGCTTCAATAAATAGTTGTTAGTCGTTAATAAAAATCTATGTTTATTGCTATATGAAGATATATTGTTACGTATGAATGAAAACACTATCAAAATACTTTTGAAATGGAAAAATCATTATATTACATTGACATTCTATATCCGTTAACATATAAATGTTTATGAATCATCTTGTTGGTTGTTGAATATTAATGCAACTTGGTGACCACTCGAGTAATGTGTCTTGCTAGCTTGAAGTTTGTCCTTAGACGTTAGGATGTGAAGGTTATTTAAGTAATGATGATAAGCTTTGTGATTGAGAATCTAACTTACATCCATGTATCAAATAGTATAGTTGATTTTTTTTAGGTCTCCTTTATCGAGAAGGATAAAGATAGGGGTGTGCTTGTTACATGGTGTAAACGCGTTTTGACTCTATTTTGAATATGACAATGAGGTTCTAAGTTTGCGGCTAAGGCGAAAAAACTAAGGTCATGCAATAAAAGGGGCATACTTAATCTTATATGTTACTTAACTCTATTGATGCCATGCCCCTACGCAGAACGCTTTTCTCACGTAGTAAGTTTGGACTCGACTTGGGAAGTCCTAGCACCTTTAAGTGAAATGGCAGAACGCCCACTTTTAAAACTTGAACTTTTACTAAAACAAACATGCTCTGCGTTGTGAAAGTGCTATACTTTTACACTTGAAAGAACTTAACAACTTTATTCCTCTCAAGCAGACCTGGTACAATTACAAGGCAATACTTTAATAGAAATTAAAGTTAAGACTCTAACTATCACATCGTGCCTTGTACGCATCCTTACTTGCCATGCGAGATGTGGTGTGACTTTGAATATCTTGGACGTTCTAAATGCTATAGACACTCAGTCGTGAGGTCCTTAAGCTTTGCTTAATCGCTTACTATTTTCTTTCTTAACTATAGTCAAAATTTAGACAATACAACAACTTAATCAGAGGAATAAGACAAACAAATACTTTTATTAACTTGGACAAAGCGTTCAACAACTCTTTATCAAAATTACATAAGTACAAAAATTAAGTGTAATTTAAATGCCTTGACAGTCTCTTATCGCTTAACAAGTCCTTTCACCTTTCCCTTTCTTGGCCTTAATGCTTGGAACCTAGAAGGTAGAACTTTAAAACATTAGTCTAAAAGACTCGGTGAGGTTTTATGAAATAATTTTCAAGAAATATCTTTTGTAAACATCATTATTTTGCCAAACATTTAATCGCATAAATTCATTATTTCACGTATACATACATTTTACATAAACACACATCAGTCAACAATCATTCCTGCCGTAAAGAATCTCGAATCACTCTCTATGCTATGTAATCTCGAATCACTCTCTATGCTATGTCTCATTACTTCGCATTTAGACTACTGTAATAACTGCATCTAAGAATATTTTGATTTGATCTTTTTGCCTATGCTGTTAAACACAATGTAGTCCTTTTCTATATTGGCCAGCTTCACTCCAACTCCTTTTCTACATGGCTGCCATTACTCCTTATGTGCACATGACAGTTAGCTCATTGATAGAAAATAGATTGATGGTTTGAACACCATTTCCTCAATCATCGAAATCACGTAAAACATGCTTTCTACATAACATAAACTTTTCACGGAAATCCATTTGACAACATGCATATTAAAACCAGTACATACTTTGTAAATGAAGCCTGAAATCATGTAAATCATTTTAAAGAAACACCAACACTACTTGATTGCTTTAAACTTGAATTACTTCTCTTCTTCTTCTTCTCGCATAGATCCTTTGGCAGCATTTCAACACTTAGCCTTTTATTTCCAAAATTTATGAATAAAATCCTTAATAGTTTGGTTGAAGCTTAGTCACCTTTAATCTCTTATCAGCTCGCTAGCTCTTACTCTTAGTGGTGCATGTGTAAGCTTAAGGGTTTAACTTAATCATGCTTAACTTAAACTTTACACGTGGCCCATTAAGCAAACTTCTAAAAATTCTGGGAAGTTTCCTTATTTCTTCTCGCCTAGTCCTGCATCTCGCGAAACACTTTAATCGCATAAAAAACACAACTATAAAAAAGCTTGTCGCATAACCTTTTTCGCGAACTAACCAACCTCTTCTTGTGTAGACAACCCAAAATGCCTATTTCAGGACACTTAATCAAATTTTTACTTCTTATCTTAACTACGGGTCTTACACTAACTCTTAATGCCTTGCTACAACTCTTATCATGCAGCAGCTTGCCTTCCCTCAACGGCCTCTTCGCTTTGCTTACTTGGGGAAAAAAAACTTAAAACGTAAGCTTAATACTTAGTAAGTGACATTTTGGGAAAATTTTTGGAGAATATAAGTACATGCATAAAATCATTTTACAGGATCAACTCCTCAACGCTTTATCACACGCTAAGAATAAGAAACACCATATTAACCTTTACTTATTTTGTTCCCCTGGACACTAAGCCTTCTCCATGCACAGACTACTGTGATGATTATGATTTCATCACCAGTATCTTTGTGAAACCTTGTTCAATTCTAGTTGCTCAAGCGATCAGCTTGAATGTATACCTCTCAACGCATTCAACCACATTCTCACTTGTAGAGACCACTAAATGTAAGACATTGATTGCATATTACCTATGCGATGAAGGTCATGCAGTAAGAAATATAAGCGAAGAGGCTCATGAAAAGTTAGACGATCGTGTAAAAGGTTAAACGATCGTATAAAAGTGTAAATGATCATGTAAAAATCTAAATGATTGTATAGAAGGAAGCATGCATCCTGATATGGTTTCGTGATGAAAGGCCTTCACTGGAAAGATGTGACACTGTAAACCGTTTGACAATTTGAGCTTACTTCATCAAGAAGTAGTGACATGGTCCTTGCATTAGTAAGTCGACGGTTGATTTGACCTTGTCGTCCAATCGAAACTCAGGATAAGGAATGGGCAGAGATACGTTGCATTCTGGGATTTGACCACTTCTAGCTGCTAGTAGAGGTAATCATTCTTGCATGGGAAACTTCCCCGAAAAAGCCTAAAAATATATGGATTCTGATTCTTTTGAGGTTGCTTTTACCCTTAGTGTACTTAAGAGAAAATTAGAGAGAATTTCCAAGGTCTCTTGGAGTTTTTAGTCAAGCCTAAACTCGACTAAAAGATGTAAAGGAGCTCATGTGTAGCAACTCATTAATTATGACTGTAAGTGGTTTCTCTTACAAAATGCTTCCAAAATGAAAAGGACTTCTAAATTGTGTTTGAATCCTTATATATATTTCTATTGAGACCATGAACTATATGATTTCCCTTATTCTTTCCAATTCTTAAAATGCATATGACTTAGAAATGAATTAGACTTATTATAAATTGGAATGATGTGATGAAAAATGATGTGTTCTAGAGAATGTATGAGATCTAATGAAGGTTGAAGTGAGATGATCATACAATGCAATATGAATTATGACAAATTATTTAAAAGAAGTATCTTATGAGTCATTTCCTAAGTGAAAGAAATGTTTTGAAAGCGTTGTGTATGTCATTGAAGATGTTGATGTTGTTTATTGGAAGAGAGAAAATTAATGTTTTTTGAAATGATGATTTCTGAAGAATGCATGAGACTTGATACAGTTTGAAATGAGATGATCTTTGTATTTTATGCAACACAATGCCTCACACTTGCTATGTGTTTTGGTGTGAGATGCCTTATACTTGTAGTGTAATCTAGGATAAGATGCTTTATTCTTGCTGTGTGATCTTGAATAGAATGTCCTATTCATGTTGTATGATTTTGAATAGGATACCTCATACTTGCTGTGTAATTTGGTGTGGGATACCATTTGCTTACTATGCATAATGGAGTTGATTGAACTTGCTAAATGTGTTGAGATCACTCCACATAGCTGTAACTTAGCAAATGAGTGTGGTAAACACTTGAGTTGAGGAAATGGTATAGAGATGTAATTGAACATTAAGAATGATTATGCGAGATGATTATGTTGTATGCGTGAAAGGCACACGACACTATATGATTTACGGTGAAAGAATTAAAAATGAACCATTTCTATATGACTTATGATGAATTATTTAAAAGGAACACTTCCATATGTCTATGTACGTTGTTGATAAAGCTGAGTGTTGCAAATTGCCTAACGCATAGAAAGGATTTGATTTAACTCAATGCCTTATTGATTGAATTGTATATTATTTAATTGTATTGAATGATTTGGTAAAATGAAGATATTGCGTCAAGGAAAACTTTGACTTATCAAAGGTGATGATAAAATATCCCACTCATTAGACGTTTTTGTCTAACATTTCAAATGTTTTGTTTTATTTCTCCTTCCCCCTCCTGTAAGATAATGAAGGACATTCAGTGTTGAACTTGCAGTTTTGATCACTTATTGTGCTTTGTGATTGCATCATTTCAGTAGTGACCATTGTCAACTCACGTAACATGTAGAAGCTAGGCGAAAAAAGTCTAGTTGTTATTGTAATGTATTTTGTCATTTCAAAAAAGGCTTTGTACTAAGTGGTTAATGTACTATACTATTTTGAAATATCGATGAAGTCTTCTTGTTTCATTCATGTTCACATTTCGTGTTTCAAATTTGTTGGTTTAAGAAGTTTTTCCCCTTACTAGGCATCCAACGTTTGTCACACAGTATGATACGCGTTAGGTATCTAGGTGGCACACCTCCACTTAGTCGCATAGAGTGATATTTGGGACAGAGCGTGAAATTCAACACATGGTTGTGATTACTCTTATGTGCAAATAACAGTTAGCACATGATAGGAATTAAGCTAATGGTTTACTTGCATGCAAACATCACATACAAATATCATAAGAACGCATACTTTAACTAGTAAACAAACTTTCAAACGGTTATAATTTTCTTATAAATCATTAACAAGATTACAACATGAATTACACTTTGGATAACATAACATGACTTTGAAAGAAAAGCTTTAACAAGAAACTTTTCCTTTTCTTTTGAAGGGTCACTAACAAAGCTAACATGTTTTCTCTTAACCCTTTCTAACACCTAACTTACTTCTTTTCTCGCTTAGGCTCTCTTGGTGGTACTTCAAAACTTTTAAGAACTTCTTAGTTTTTCTTTTCAACTCATAAGCTATTTATACTAATCTCCAACTAGGTTAGTCATCCTTAAACTCATCTTAGCTCGCCAACTTCTATTTAGTGCTTTACACGTGATAGTTTAGTATCCCACTTCATTCGTGCTTAACTTAAGCTTAACACATGTTTAGCTAACTAATCATTCAGGTTTAACATTTAACCAACCCCTCCTCACCTAGCTCATCACTTGATAATTGGTCAATTGCTCGTTGTTTCCTTCCCTTTTGAACTTTCTTAACACTTAATCATTCAGGTTTAACACTTAACCCTTTCTCCCCTAGCTTGAGACAGATACTACCCTTTCTCATGTCTCTTAGTCAGAACACACATTCCTCCTCAAAACGCCTAATACTTATACTTCGTTATCTTTGTAACTTCTTTCTTTACAACCCCTTTACTCTAAAACGCAGGCTTCACATTTTTCTCCTTCTTTTAAAAATTTCATCCTCAAAATTCTACCTCTACTGTCCTCTTTCCTTCGTTCAAAATTGACTCACCTTGTATGTTGCTGAGCTGAATAGGATGCCTGTAAAGCTTTGATCGCATTATGCCTTACCAGATTTTATGCGGCAAGATTGGCCTATGCGATGAGATTGTTACGAAACGAAGTGACTACACAAGGAATCACTATGCATTTTAAGCTTACTTCATCGGGAAGTAGTGATGTCATCTTCATATTAGAAAGTCGGGGATTGATTTGACTTTGCCACTTAATTCAAATGTAGGAAAAGGATATGGCTGAGACACATGGTGTCCTAGGATTGGCTGATTCTTACCGTCGGGTAGAAGTCATCATTTCTGCATGGAAAATGTCAACGAAAAGGCTTATAAAAAATGAATCCCAATCATTTTGAAGCTGATATTACCCTGAGCTTACTTAAGAAAGAATTGAGAGAATTTCCAAGATTTCCAAAAGAGTTTCAGAGAACTTGATTTCGTAAAGGAGTTACAAGGAAATTCTCAGCTAAAGATTTAGGTAAGGAAACTCATTGATTTTGAGTGGTTCTTTTTTCAAATGTTTTTCTTTTTTAAAAAGGATTCCCAAAGTGTTTAGATCTTTTAAGATATTTTCATTAAAACCCGAGATGTATGACTTCTATTATGCTTTCCAAATGCATGTGATTTATAAAGGCGTAAAATTTAATATGAGTTAAAATAATGAAATGATGATCTCTCTTACCCTATGCGATGAGAATGTCTCGTACTTGCTCTGTATTAGGTCTGAAATGTCTTATCCTTGCTGTGTGACCTAGGATAAGATGCTTTATTCTTGTTTTGTGATCTGGAATATAATGCCTCATACTTACTGTGTGATCTGGTATAGAATGCCCTTTGCTTGGTGTATGATCTGGCATTGGAAGATGCATTATGAGTGATGGAATTAATGGAAACTTGTTAAGGCGTTGAAACTACTCTACATAGCTGCAACTTGGCAAAAGAGAGTCGTAAATGCTTGAGCTGAGGAAAGGATACAAAGATGTAATTAATATGACGAATAATTCTATGGTATGATGATGGGATTATAAGATGATTGATAATGAATAAGTTTCTACGCGAAAGAAGCCTTTTGCTTGATTTAAAAGGAAATGATTTTCCATATGGTTTATAAATATTTGATAATAATATTTGAATGGTGTTAATCGTCTAACGCATTGAAATGAATTGTTTTAAACTTAATATTCTATTATAGAAATGAAAAGTATTTGTTTCGTGTGTGTTTTGGCTAAATTATTGTAATGCGTTAAGGTAGATTTTGATTAAATAAAGTATTTATAAAAGACCCCACTCAATAGACATTTTCGTCTAACCTTTCAAATTTTTTGTTTTATCACCCACCCAGGTAGCAAAGGACATCAAGCATTGAAGTTATAGCCTTGATCACCTAGTGTGTCATTTGTGAATGTATCATTTCAGTAATGGCCACTGTCAACTCTTATAGCGCGTAGAAGCGAGGCAAGAAGAGTCCAAATGTTGTTTTGTGTTATGCATAATTCTTTTGAATGGAACTTTGTACTAAATGTTGAATGTACCCTGTAATTCAAAGATCAATGATGTCTTTGTGGGCGCCTAAGCTTGATTAGTTGTATTTAATTTTTCTTACTAGGCATTTTGCGTATTATATTGTGGAGGGACTTGCGTAGAATGTCTAGATGGTCACATCTCACACTTGGTTGCATAGAGTGAGTTTTAGGTTGGGGTGGAACAATGCCACCCTTGTTTTTGTCTGCTCATACCCATACTTCTCTTTTAAGGGTGACAACCTCTCGGTGCCAAATACCTACACTTGTTCTCCTTTCGAGACACAAATGATGGAAGCTATCTCGCCAAGATGAAGTTTGTCTCCAAACTCCTCCTTGTGCGCATTAGCCACATCCTTGCTACTTACTTTCTCGAGTAGTTGACGATATACACTAGCCAAGTGGTGATTATAGTTGAACTAACACGATAAACTTTATAAGCTAAGCTTCTTATCAATAACTTATCGCAAGACTAAACTATAGATAACCCATTGACAGATGAACAATAAAGAAATGATGGATTGAAAAAGTACAAACATGAAATGTATTGAAGAATATAGGCCTTAGGCCATTGTACAATATGAACACATACACTACATAGAAATACAAAAATGGAAAGTGAAGAGAATGACTTTACAAGTTATGAGAAAGATGGAATCTTCTCTACTCTGACTCTAAGCTTTCGCTTATAGGCTGACCGAAGAATAAGAAGATGACTTTTACAAATGGTGGAAAGGCTACTCCTTTCTGCCACTATCTAGGGTTTGGCCCATTCAGGCACACTTGTCTTAGTAGAGGTGGAGTCCTTTAATTTATAGGTAACTTTCAATGGAAAACTTCTATTATTTTGAAATGTTAGCACCGATTGCAGCTTTGTTAAGTCACATCAAATCCAACTATCATTCTTGTTTCCTAGTGAACCTTTCTCGCTTGATGACATAGATCCTCGCCTAGAAATTGTACTTGTCAGACAGGGTCTTCTAGCATAACCTTTATGCGAGTTCCTCTGTAATTTACTAGTTTCTTCTTTTATTCCTAACCATGCGTTAAAACGATGAAAACAGGGTGAAACAGACATAGAGACTTATATAAGGTGTATTTCAGTTATGAATTTACAAAAGGTGTTACGCGTTTTGACACAATTACTATGCATTTTTGTACCATTATTCTTCCTAAAAGCCTATAATAACTTGTACTTCTCCAAGTTATTAGTGCCCACAAAGAGAAATCCATGAAATACACGAAGAATAAAATTAGATTCATCCTATATTTTTTACCTTCAATTATAGGAAATTGCATATGAAATCGATTTAGAAATTTCAAGTCAATCTTCTTGAAATGAGGGACCAAGAGCATGTGGTTGTATTAAAGACCCACGTGAATGTGTTTTAAACAAAATAAATGTTTTAACTTATAAACATGATTTATATCATTTCAAACAATCAACTATGTTTCAAATGATAAATTAAAAATAAATACTTTTAAAACACTTAGAGATTCTTTAATAGGAGAATCTTCTTCAAAACCATCTTCAAATATGAAAACAATTTCTGAAGAAAAAAAATCTTTCAAAAATTTTACAAACTCCAAGGATAGAAACGCCAGTTTCTATTGAAAATATAAAATTTGAAATCAATTGCCTAAAAAGAGAAATTTGTCAGCATAAATGTGAAATTATAGAAATAAAAAAAAATCTCAAATGAAGCAAAATAACAATGCAAATGATTTAGACTTAGGAAAAGATTTTTTAAAGGAACTAAAACTTGAAATCAATTTAATTTCAAGAATAAGTTTTTAGAAATTGTATTGTTTAATTAAATTAAAAATAGTATATTTCAAAATTACTTTAAAAGCACTGATAGACTCAGATGTAAATCAAAATTGTATTTAAGAAGGTTTAATTCCCACAAAATATTTCGAAAAAAGACTTAGTGAGCGATGGTTTTATAAAAACAAGTTTTCATAAATAAAATCGTAGCTTAAATAACATTCATCAGTAAACATTTATTTCATATCATAATACTTGAAAAACATTGAACATATAAGAACATTTGCATTGTTTTTGGAAGAAATGATCTATAGCCATAGGCAGTATTAAACCTCTTTGTCTTAAGATGGAACATACAATAGGAAACAACTTTCATTGTAATCCTCCTCCTTTAAGGCATAATTAAATACACCATTTCTGATGGTCCACAGTTAAAAATAGGTTCATCAACCCTACCATTAGTATGAAGTTAACCACATGTATATAATATATCTCATAGAATATTTGAGGTAACATAAAACATATTGAACAGAAAACCTTGAAACATTTCCTTTGCTTTCATAATCCATCAATGTATTAGTTAATCAAAACATGGTCTAATAAATCAGTTTATAAATATTTAAGCTTTTGCAAACATAATAAAAAGCAGTAACTTAAACATTTACCATAAAACATGTCTTGAACAATAGCTTGGAAATCATGCTTTATAAAACATTATAGAAATCATTTTATCACTCACAAGTTATTGCTTGTGAAGCTTGAAATCATGTTTAATAAATAACTCTTTAAATCAAAATGGCACTCACTGTACTTAGATTGATCCTTGGCTTGGGAACTCCTTCAAGACCTCTTCGATCTGAAAAGTTCATATTTAATCCTTAATTAATCATTTTATCAAGAAAATATCCAAACATTTCCTTAATATTCCCAAAAATAGCAAACCAACTTTGAAACAGCTAAAAGTGGCCTATTGAGACTCCTTGACATGATGGATGGGCTTGGCACCCACGCATGGCTTGGACAGGCCTTGCCGTGTGCTAACCTCATAATAGGGTGCCATGTGTGTCTTAGCCGCATAACCAGCATGCATCACCATCGCGTTCCTTGCACATGTTGTGATGCGCACTCCATCCTTGCAAGCTAACCTCTCTGCAGATGGTCATGCACGCAGCTTAAGCGCATCCCTTGCCGCTTGGCTGTGTGATGATTGTGTCGCATGCCTCAAAACAAGCCCAATAACCTCCATGAAAAATAAAATCACGCTCATCTAACCCAGACATGCTTGACACTCAACTACTGCCCACAAACACTTTTTTCATCCAGAAACATAACTTGTCTTTGAAAAATCATAACTTAAAATCCATAACTCTTTTAGACAAACTTTCTTCTACAAAGTTGTTTGAAAATGTCTTAACTTACCTCAAAATTTTAGAGTCAAATTCCAACTGACGTGTTCATGAGGCTAAAAAACGTTCTATTTGCTTAGTTTTTTACTGAAAATGACCTTCTCGCTTACTATTGGTTCAAACGAAAACCTTCTTGCATCCAACTTGAACAGCAGCCCAAGTCTATAAACTAGACACAAATTCTAATCTTTTGGGAGTGGTTTAAAGTAAATGGAACAAGTGGATTGTGAGAAACTAAGTTAGAAGTTGTCTATTTATAGTGCAGCCTTGCTTGGAAATGAAATGACACCTCCAGCTTTGCTAATCCATCTCTTAATTTCCTTAATCCATCTCTTAATTTCCTTAATCCACCTTCTACATCTTAATCCACCTCCACCTTGGCTACAAAATGCATGAAATTTGCTTTAACTTTAAATCTATTGCTCTTGCCAAAATGCCAATCTAATCTCTATGGCTTCCTCGCATGATATTCTTAAATGCCTACCCATCTCAATGTCTAGCTTCCTCACCTACTAACCTCCATAGTTGCAAGCTCTCTTGTCACACCTCCTCCCAGATTACCTGCTAGTGTAGACCAAAAGATGGCATGAAACCGACGGACAACGCTTTTCTTTACTTGTAATTAATCATTTTATTAAAACTTTAATGTGATGAACTTGTCAATCTAGTATATAAACTATTATACATGCAGACAACGCAGCGAATCCTAGACTAATCATATACATGCATGAAATATATCTCGGAAATAACTAATTTCACAAGTAAACCTAGAGACACCTTAACCAAAACATAACCAACAAAGGTTTACACAACCACAACTCTTAAAGCTTTTACAAACTGTGGAGTATCTATAACATACAAGGATGTATATACATCATAACACAATAGACTTTATGCCTAACTCTAAACACGTACTGGCAATCGATAACGGAGCTTCAGCAGACTAAGGCAGTCTATCAGGCATCGAAAACTCGATCTCTACCTGGAAAGTGTGTAAAACATTATGGAAGGGTAAGCTATAAAGCTCAGTGAGTGACTCAGTTTAAAACTAGAAATTTAAAAGTAAGAGCACGTGAAAGCTTACACTTATAAATCTGTTTATACAAGTCGTAAACATAGACGTATAATAGTAAGAATAGCTTCCTTAAATACTCAGTATATACATCATTGAAATCTAGCAAGGCCTATCAAGTATATCAAAATATTTTAACTAACATGACAAATCTACGTTGTGTAGGGTACACCCAGTACAACAACGTTTCCAAGCTCTACAATGTAGTAGAGTCCACCCAGCACTCCCATCATCTTTATCGTAGTGAGGCCCGCCCAGCACTCACGACAGTATTATTGTTAGGGAGTACACTCAACGTCAACAACAGAATCTAACCTATGTGCACACGGTACCATATAGCCTCGGGCTGAACACCTCAGTCATGTAGTTAATAGAAACATCAGAAAAATCGTATGAAAATATTAAAACATACATGCTATCCTTTTTCTTTTGTAAAGGTTAAACTTACTTAAATTATTCGTGAAAAGTTGTAGCTCTTAAAACAAAACTTGGTAACTCATACTTTGTTTTAAACACAGTGGTTCACATAATTTCCAGACATTCAATAATCACGTGCTAGCATAAACATTCAGTAAGAATTCTAGTCTCGAAACTCATACTTGAAAATAATCATGGACTTCAAATGATTTTCAATGCTTTGTAAATAAACATGTAGATTAGTAAATCATAATTAATATTTAGGAGAAAAAAAATATTTTTTAAAAACTGGTTTTGGTCACTCATAGTCTTAGAGTAGTTTTCTAATGTGTAAATCCGACCTATTTTCTCTTGGCCTATCAAACAACCAGAATCGAGTATTAGAAACCTAAATATTACGATCTTCAAATTTATGCTTACCATGGCTCACTAAGGATAATGCTAAAGACGTCCATCTTTAAAACGATAAACCATACTCAACACACTTCTCAGAAGTTTCCACTTTCGCAGCACGAAATTCAAATGATCATAACTCTTCCAATACTTAACCAAAATGAGATTTCTTTATATCAAACTCTTTACTTTGAGGTTCTCTAAAACTTACCTCAAGATATATAAATCTGATTCCTTGTGAATAATCTCAGATATCTCTCGAAACAGAACAACTTCAATAATCGCGCGCACACGACCCCTTTAACTTGTCCCTACAATTTAACTTATTTTTAGTCGTTTTTGGTTCACAATTTCTTCACGAAAGTTGTATTAAGTTGAATAAGCTTTCCAACCATATCAAATAGAGATCCTAACTCCACCGGTACTCTAGGAAATACAAGAAAAACCAAAGACCTTTTGAATTCGCGTGAAAACCAGCTGCCCTGTTTTCTTCATCAAAAATCACCCAATGAACATGAGAATTTGGTCAAGCTTTCTTCTTAAAATTTGTTCAAAAATGAATTAGCTTTCAGTAAATATAAACCTTACCTCTTAATTAATTTTTTGTAGCTTAGAAACAACAGAATATTAGAGGTGTACTGTGTGAATCAATTTCTGCCAAGGATGAAGCTTTGCTTGCAATTCCCTTGTCTTTCTTCAACAAAACTTCTTGAACTTCTTCTTCTTCTTTTCTCAGCCTTCTTCCTTAGAAGCCCTCCGAAATTTTGGTGTAGAAATTGAAGAAAATGATGAAGAAAATAGTGAATGATACTTTAGCAGTGGTGGGTTTTAAAGCACCAAAAACAAACCCGCCTCCTTCCTTTTTCTTTTCTTTTCTTATTACTCCCTTTTCCTTTCTTCCATTTATCTTATTTAATAAAAAAACATTAAATACATAATATATATATATATATATTTAATTTCCATTTTTCTTTTATTCCTTTCACATTTAAAGAAAATAAACCAAGAAAATATTGGGTTTACATCTCTCGCATACAAGTTCTCCTCTCCTATCCTTGGCCACCTATCTCATGCTCACTAACCTCCTAGATCATCTCGCCCAGCACGTGATCCAAATGACTAGCTTAGAGGTTTTCAACAAACACTTGGCCGCCCAATGTATGTCATTTAGAGGTTATTTAGTGTCATATGGGCCGCCTAGCCTTTAGCTCGTGGTCAAAATGCCTAGTAAAATTTCCTTTTGACACAGCCATTTTTCCAATTTTCCTTCCTTGACATAGAACCTTAATACTTTTCCAAAGATTTTTACTTCCTTTTTCCTTTAAATCTCATCTTCTCAAGACTTAACAAATTTCAAAAGTCTTAAAAAATTGGGATTTCACAAAACGGGAAAAGATTAAACATCAACTTCAAACTTTTAAAAATGCATGTCTGTAATAAAGAACACTGTTTAAAAACATTTTTTCTTATAGTCAAAGATCTTCGCTAAGAATTAATTCTTGGAATTCCTTTCATTACTCAATTATATCCTTAAACAATAACAGAAAATGGATTAGTATCAAAGAAATTTGTAGAAGAATTGATTTTTGAATTTATCTCTCCAATTTGACGTCATAAACTTTTAGAAATCAATGTTTTGAAAAGTGAACAAATAAAAGAAAAGAAAAAACAAATTAGTTTTCTAAAAGAAAAAATTGATTACAAAATGATTGAAGAAAATTTGAAAGAATTTTCAATTCAAACCAGAATAAAAGAAAATCAATTCAAAATTGAAAAAGAAATTTCTTCCAGTTTACCAAATGCATTTTTGGGAAAGAAAAAAGCACATAGTTGATCTTCCATATTCCAAAGAATTCAAAGAATCGAATATCCCAACAAAGGCTAGACAAATTCAAATGAATTCAGACTTGCTAACACATTGCAGGAAAGAAATATAAGACTTATTATATATACGTCCAATAATTAAGACCCTTAAAAAGTCCATGGTTGTGCACCGCCTTTTATCTCAACAATGCCGCAGAAAAAAAAAGCATGAAGTTCCAAGGTTAGTAATCAACTATAGACCTACACAAAGTTTTAGAATGGATTTGGTATCCAATTCTCAATAAACAGATTTACTCAAAAGAATTACAAATACAAAAATATTTTCAAATTTTGATATGAAATCCAGATTTTGGCAAATTCAAACTTTTGAAAAAGATAAATATAAAACTACTTCCAATATTCCGTTCAGACAATACAAATGGAATGTAATGTCATCTGGGCTAAAGAATGCCCCATCAAATTTCAAAAAAATCATGAATGACATTTTTAATGATTTTCAAGACTTTACAATTGTTTATATTTATGATGTTTTAGTCTTTTCTCTAAATTTAGAAAAGCATTTTAAACATATCAACTTTTTTATAGATATCATTACAAGAAATGATTTGGTAGTCTCTCTACCAAAAGTCAAATTATTTGAAACAAAAATAAGATTTTTTGGTTTTGAAATATACTTTGAAAAAATCAAGCCCATTTAAAGATAAATTGAGTTTGCGTCAAATTTTCCTAATCAAATTCTAGGTAAAACCCAACTTCGAATGTTTTTGGGCTGTTTAAATTATGTGTTTGATTTCATCCCGAATCTTAGACCCATTTTCAAACCACTGCACCAAAGGTTAAAGAAACATCCAAAACATGGTTAGACAAACACACCGAAAGTATTCAAAAAATTAAGACTTTTGTTAAATCAATCCCCCGTCTCAGTGTCATCAACCCACAAGCAAACCTTATCGTTGAGATCGATACCTTTGATTGATGATATGAAGGAATTCTCATACAGTATTTAAATAAGACCGAAGTAATCTTATTCCACTTAGGATTTCAGAATGATACACAAAATAATTACTCAACAGTGAGAAAAGAATTACTTGCAATAGTTCTTTGTCTTAAAAAATTCCAAGGAGAACTAATCAATAAAAAATTTGTAATTATTCAAGAGCCTCAAAATTTATATTAGAAAAGGATGTAAAAAAATCTTGTTTCAAAACAAATTTTTTCCAGATGGCAAACCATATTGTCTTGCTTTGATTTTGAAGTTTTGCCTATAAAAGGAGAGCAAAACCCTTTAGCCGATTACCTCTCAAGGGAGTTTCTAACTCCAAAAATCTCTTTCCTTTCTAAAACACTTTCAAAGAAAAATGAGTTAGGAAAGAGGAAGTGCCAAAGGAAGAGAAAATTCTACCTCTTCAAAGGGTAATCGCCCATCTTCTTCTTCAAACTCTATACTCTCAGTAATGAGTGCGGATCAATATGCTATGAATTTAGGGTTTACCGTAGTAACCCGATCCAGATCAAGATCTTCCGACATACAAATTGGATATCTCACGAAGTCATCAACTCTACTTAGGCCTTCAACCAATCTCATCCGTCCTTCTGGAAGGGTCGTTAAAATGATGCCTCCTCCCTCTCCTTCATCAAATAGGGAGTCTTCTAGTCCTCCTCCTACTACTTATTCTTAGGTCGTCACTCTCGATAAACGATTCATGCCAATACTCGAGATCAAAACTGGTTCGAAAACCAATCGTGGTCTACGATCCTATCATAGAACCTAAATATCAAAGTCTCACTCTAGACAAGACGGTTTCAAAAATCTTCCCAAAGGGTTTCATTTTCCTTGCAGAAGAGCTCAAAAAAACAAGAAAATTCTGTGAGTTTATTCTAGTTGACACCAAACCTGTGGAAATAACTCATGTTTCACATAAAAATGATTCTTCAAAAATTATACATTTAAAATAAAAATTTTCTAGTTGTTAAGAAAAACAATCTCGACAATTTTAACCTGTCAAGTATTTAAAACAAAAAAAAAACAAAAATTATGGGGTTTTTCACTCTTTCTTATTATTGACGCTTCGTTATGATACTTGACAGTTTTTATTAAAACTATCAAATATACCAATTATAAAAACGTCAAGTAAACCTAATTTTATAGTAGTGAAAACAGATGATGCTACTAACCTAGCTAATCTATTCTTTAGAGAAGTGGTTAGATTACATGGCATTTCAAAAATCGTTGTTATTGATAGAGTTGCTAAATTTTTAAGTCATTTATGGAAAGTTTTGTGGCGAAAATTGAGAACCAAACTTTTGTTTTCAAAACTTGTCAGCCACAAACTGATGGACAAACTGAGATGGTCAGTAGAACATTGGGATCTTTGCTTAGGACACTTGTGTCTAAAAATCTGAAATCTTAGGAGGATATTTTACCTTTTGTAGAATTTCTTACAATAGCCCTATTAATTGTTTGCCTTTTGAGGTTATGTATGGCTTTAATCTTTTAACACCTTGAGATTTGTCGCCTTTGCTGCCTAATATGTTTACTACTTGAAATTTATTGTCTTTGCCACCTAATATGTTTACTAGTGATGCAGCTGTTTCAAGGACAGAATACATAAAAGTCATGCATAAGGAAATCAAAAAAAGAAAGAACAATATCAATTCTCCTGTGTCAAAAGACCCGACAAAACTCCATAATTGGAACAAAACACCGTCTCCTGATCGTTGCTAGGGCCTAATACTTTCGATCCAAATTTCTTCTAAGATTTGAGAGATTGTCTTCTTACTGCTGCCTAGAACGTCAACATAATTCCCATGAAAATCATTGACCAAGCATCACCATATTTCATACTTCACAATAACGAGGTTGACTATACCACTTTTAAATCATTTGGTTGCTTATTTTATGCCTCTAGACTGTCAATGAACAGATCTAAGTTTGATGCTCGAGCCTTCACGTGTGTCTCTACTGAACATCTGTTTGGTTACAAGGGATACCATTGATATGATATAATCAGCAAATTGTTATCTCAACAGAAGTATTTCATGAGATCCAGTTATTTTCCCTTTCATGATGATACTGATAAAAACCATGGGTCTAATCCAAATGATATATTTGATGATTTTGTTCTTCCACAACCACTAATGGATGTTGTTCCTTTGGGGTACCGTTGAATCCTCTTGAAAGCAATTCAACATCAACCTTCTGATATTCAACAACCGACAAGTAGCAGTCGTCAATCAACAGGCTTCCCTGTTTCTGCATTGCCTCCCCTAAGGTCTTCAATAGAAGTAGACTCCACATGCACTATCTTCAAGGTTATCACTAGCTACCATTCTTTTGGCGCAGATAACCTCCAAACAAAACCGTCTCCTGGACATAGATAATCTTAATTGAGAATTAAGTTTGTTCTCGATGTTTCCACACTATTTGAACCCTTATTTCGGAAACCATCAAGTTCCCACATGAAAACAAACCAGGGATGTAGAAACAATCACTGGACTATTATTCCTCTGCCATCGGATATAAATGTGCTTATAAGATAAACTAACTAATGAAATGGTTAAGATAAAGTAATACAAATCAAATGTTCCATTGACCGATAGAAAGCAAGGCGTGGTTGTTAAAGGATATCATAAATAAGAAATTGATTTTGTTGACACATCCTCACCAATTAACAATTAAGAGACATGTACACAAATAATTTGCCTTCGGCACCCAAGGAAAGGCTTTATGGACCAGATGGGCTGGAGAGAGGTATAACAAATATTGTTAGTTTATATTATGATAGGTTAGACGTATAACCGTTGAATTCAAATTTTTTCCGTTATGATTTTATATTGAGCTCCAAAATTATTGATAAGAATTCGAGAAGTTTAATTATTTACCTCATATGCTTGTTGCATCTTAGTCATAGGCAAGACTAATAGGTACAAATTTTATTCATCATCACACATTGACAAAGCAGCTTCCGCAAGGGAGGGTACAAAACATAAAAACTAACAACGAAATTAAAACCATACAAAAGAAAAACAACCAAATACACAACACATCGGACTTCAACAATAAAACGGCAAAGTCCACCGTCTATAATATAAAAGAGTAAAAACATCCCCACATTAAGTATAACTTCCCCCTGTCCCGCCGGTTCGGGTGCCGGTCCCGTACCCAGTCTCACCACCAGCAAGAGGGTTGTGGGCGGTTGTGGTCCTTCCGGTGCCAGTCGCAGTGCCGATCGGGTGCACCCCAACCACGCCCTCTGTCACAGGGCCAGTTGGTTGGCCGGTGCCGTGGCCAGGCAAAGCCGACATCTGATGGGTCCCAGTGGTGTAGCCATGGGCTCCAGTGGTGGAGTGTGTGGCGGTTGAGTGGGTTGTTGGGTGTGTTCCATGTGTGGTTGCCGCTCCCACCGTAGCAGCCTGTCTGACGGCGGCGTTGTGCTGACGCGCCTCCTGTTTGTTGAGCTCTGCCTCGTGGATCTTTGCTTCTTTCTTCTCTTCTGCGATTTCTTTTGCCAACGGGTCACGGGCCGTTACTTTCTCCATCTAACCAACCAATTCAAATAATTAAACACTTCCATAACAAAAAAATAAAAAATAAAAAATAAAAAAGTAAAAAAACCAAAAATCTTTGAACTTTTAGTTAATAAAGATTTAGTGTCCGTAGTGCCAATTTTGTTACAACTTTCCAAAATTACTGTTATCAATTAACACAATTTATGACATGAAAGAGGCTCAATTGTTTAACAAAATATATAACACCATCTACCTCATAAAATAATATACATAAATTTTGCTATTACTTAACTAACAGAATATATGTATATAAATATATAGTGTGGACTTAGGAGAGAGGAGGGAAAAATAAAAAAAGAAAAAACCTTCTCTTGAACAGTAGCTTTAGTCTTGTCCATGCCAGCCTTGGCGGAGGCTGCAACATTAGCAGCCGATTCCTTCACGGATTCCATTGCCTTCTTTCCTGACTGCATTTCTATTATTTCTTGAATTCTATGATATGATTTTATTTTATGAAGAAATAAGCACCTCAATCTCGTACCTTATATACTCTTTCTCTATATCAATGTCTCGAACTTTTCTTTAAACGTGGCACTAAACTATCCCATTTGGGTTTATTCTTTCGACACGTGTTGCTACGTGTCTTCATGTAATGCGGCAGTTTTTGCAACTTTTGTACTACGCGGACGACCTGTTTCTTCCCACCCTTGCTTTGTAATTTTAAGATTTTTGTTTCCTCGGCAATATCTACTAAAATATTAAATATCGGTTTAGATGAATGAGTTGATCTCAACTTTTTCACGTATCTTAGTTTGTTGCAAATTTATCTATACATACTAATTACATTCTTCTTAAATATATCTGTTTTGGTAACCATCTGTTCTTTGTATTCAATATATGTGACTTCCTTTATTTCTTTTATGTTCTACAATAAATAAATTTTGGATGAAGAGACAAAACAACAAAAAGAAAAAAAAAATACAAACCAGAAAACTCTAGTAAGGTCCAATACGCTATAGGATCAAAATGGAATTTTGGGGAGGAATACTGCTACAAATTTGCTATCTGTTCACCCACAAATTATTTGTTCTCTTTCTTCTCTTTTCTTCATGCATTTTTTTTTCTCTGACACGGATGACGAACAAATAGTAAATTAATCCATTAACTTTTTATCCCAACTAATCTAATGGAATAATCATCTAATCCCATAAATATAAAATTTGTATGAAATCATTTGGTGGCCACTACGGATTAAATCTATGTCCTATTTGTTAATTATCGAGACTATATCTCTTTTTTAACATTAGGTCAATCTACGATTGTTGTCAATTAAGTCTCATGACAAAATAATGGGCCTTAGCAACGACAAATAATCATTATTGCAACATTTTTTTTTTTTTGTGGAAGGCAATATTTAGCAATGAAAATTTTGAAAACGTCCATATCTATGGTCTAGTTTTCATATAGTGATTTATAATAAACGTCGTATAATTAATACAACGAATTTATAAAACATTTATTGTTTACATTATTATTCAACATTTGATACTTCATTGTCTTATTGCAACGTTTGATTATTTGTTGCATTAGGCAACATTCTTGAATTCACTATATCTTATGTTAGTTTTACATTTTGTTACCCAAAAAATGGAGTTGCTTCGATCATTCTTTGAAAAGTGTTATTATTTGTTTCATATAATAATAATCCTTGATAGCAAACAATGGTATTGCAAATTCTTTATATACAAATCATGAAATTAGACAAATGTATGTGAACGAAATATTGTTGGAGATTGATATATATGTTTATAAATTTAATATTAATATATATGTTTATAAAATTTAATATATACTACAACAAAAATAAGTTTACAAAATATCATCAACAAGTTTAGTTTTGTCTAAAGTATACTATATAAAAATTAGTCACCAACCTACGCCAACTTCTAGTACTACACATATAAATATACATATATTAAATTATTTTCAAATAGAAGTCGTATACTCTAAAAAAAATTTCATAAATATAACAAACACGTAAATATTTACGACTCATGTAATAAATTCCATGAAGTTGGCTATTTTTTAAATATTGCAAGTTTGTCCTTCTCTTTTGTCGTCTAATTTCTTCTCCTCTTTTATTGTCTTTCTTTTCCTGCGATTTGATTTTTTTCCTTTCCATCCTTTTTCTTTTTTTTTTCTCTCTTCCTTTTGTTTTTTCAAACTATTATTTGATTCAAGATCGTGTATCAAATATAAAAATTTAGTTTTTTCCAAACTTTTATTTTGTTGTTCAAGATCGTGTATTAAATATAAAATACAAAAAAAACACCAAATCTAAACGATCGTATACAAAAAAAAAAGCCAAATCTACACGATCGTGTACAAAGAATATCAAATCTAAACGATCGTGTACAAAAAATAGCTAAATCTAAACGATTTTGTATAAAGAATCCTAAAAAATCGTTTAAATTAGGGTAGCCAAATCTAAACAAATGCTAAAAAAATAAATGGTCGTGTAGATAAATCTTAACGATCGTGTACCAATTTTTTTAAAAAAAATCGGTTAGATTTGGCTACCCAAAATCTAAACAATCTGAATATAAATGATAAAATATAAACGATGGTGTAACTAAATCTAAACGATGGTGTAACTAAATCTAAATGATGGTGTAACTAAATTTAAAGGATCGTGTAACCAAATTAATCTATCGTGTAGATATAATTTAAAGATAAATCGTTTAGATTTAGCTAACCACATATAAACGATAAAATTTAAATGATCGTGTAACCAAATTAAACGATTGTGTACAGACAATTTAAAAAATAAATCTTTTAGATTTTGTTATTCAAATTTAAACGACCAAATCTAAGCAATAGTATACGAAATAATAGTCAAATATAAATGATTATGTACCAAATATATTACTCACGTAGTTGACGATGTGGTTGATGGACAGTTTTGGTATTTTTCAATGTAGGCATGTGAGGTTTTTCCATTTTGAAAATTGTTCTATACCGTGTGAATATTTTGTCGCTTTGGTATGACACCTATATGCTAATATATTTTTAAATAGAAGTCATATATTTTCAAACATATGAAAGGTAAAATATTAAACTTAAATACATGGTAACCGTCGAGGTAAAAGATTAATCACTTTGTTTTTATTATCAATATCTCACGTAGAGTCATAAAATAATATTTACAACACTTTAATTAAAAATATAATTATCACAAAAATGGAAATTATTTTGGGAGGTTTTTGAAAAATAGAACCAAGGGGTAAAAATATTAACAATTTTAAAAGAGAAAAAAGTTCCCATCATGAGACAACAAAATCCACACACGTGGAAAAAGGATGAAAAACAATCTTGTACCCCTAGTCACTGCCATAAAATTTTCTTATTGTTGCCTAATAGACAACTTTTATAAAATAGGTTATTAAAAAACTTGAAATTTGAGCGCAAAAAAAAAAAAAAAAAAAAAAAGAAAAACCCACGTCTATCACCAAAAACCCTATCCACGGATTGGAACATTTCTACGCATTCTTCCTCAAAAATCCGACATACTGAGTTGTGTCTCCACCGATGAAATGAAGCACCTTGCCGACTTTCCATATAGTTGTTAAAAGTCTCATCTTTTCTTGTTCTTTTCCAGAATGCTTAATGGATCTGTTTTTATTTGACTGAATCAAAAAGGTTTATTTTTTCTATGTGATTTTGTAATTTTGTTTATGAACTAATCATTATAAGTCGGTTTTTGTTACTACTTTACTTGCCTACTGTTTCGTTTTGGTTAAACCTACGTGATAGTCAAAGTCTCCCTTGGATCTTTTCCTTACATAAAAAATGGGCTTTATCACCTTTTTATGTTTTTTGTGTTGTGTATTATTATTGTTTTTTTTTTTGTTGGGAAGGTGGTTTTTAACAAATATTTGCAAAAAAACAAAAAAAGTTCATGATAATAGGGTTTATGTCATTACGTTTTTTAAATTTCAAAAGTAGCAAATTTATTACTAAAAAAAGAGGCTTTCTTGACGGTTGCATTTTTTTTATTAACGGTTTTTGGAAAAAAAACGTCAAGAAAGAGGTGGTTTAATAGGAAAACTATCGAGAATATTTATGAAAAAGCGGAGGGTAGTCAACTTTCAGATTTCATGACGGTTTTAAACTGTCGAGGATTATCTTCTAAATTCTTGACGTTTTTAAAACGTCAAGAATTTTTATAAATTTGACATTTTTTAAAAAAACTAATTTCATTTTTTTAAAAAACCTAAACCCTCAATTTCCCTTTCTTCCAACCTAAACCCACGAAAACCTCTCTTGCGCGCCCCCACACTCCCATCTCTCTCGCAAAGACCGACGACCCACGACCCACGACCACTACTAAAAAAAGACCTTTCTTCACGATTGTAGTTTTTATTTCTTGACGTTTTTTGAAAAGACCGTCAAGAAATGGGTGATTGGAAGGAGAAACCGTCAATAATTTTTATGGAAGGTCAATTTTCAACTTTCTTTTAAACGTCAAGTAATATGTATTTTTTCTTGACATTTTAAAAACGTCAAGGATTATCTATTAAATTCTTGACGTTTTCTAAAACGTCAAGAATATTTAAAAAATATCATATTCTTGACGTTTTGTAAATGTCAAGTAATATGTTTTTTCTTGACATTTTAAAAACATCAAGTTATATCAATTAAATTCTTGACGTTTTAAAACGTCAAAAAATTTTATAAATAAGCGGAAGGAGTTATTTTTCAAATTTCTTGACGTTTTAAAAATGTCAAGGATCACTAAGTAATTTTTAAATAAAAAATATTATTTTAATATAAATATTTCATAACTAAAATTTCCCAAAATTTCCCCAAATTTCCAAACTCCTAGCATGTGCCTTCCAAATTGTTTCTCACTTTCTTCACTTTCTGTCACTCCATCTTTCGAATGTCGTCTGTCGAACGTTGCTTCGTCATCGAGCGCTTTTCTTCTTCAGCTTGGTCAAGGTCACTTCGTCGCCGTCGTTTCGAGCGTTCTTCTTCAGCCAAACATTCATTCGTTCCAAACTTCTTCAGCCGAACATGTCGGGCAAGCGTTGTTCTATCCGTCGTTCTCAACACGCTTCTAGAGGTTTAGATTTCTTCAAGCTTCTTTGCATTTTTTCAGCTTTGATTGGTTCTTCTTCCTGTGTCTTGATTTTGTTAAAGGCGTGGAGATTTAATAGTTAGGTTAAATTTTGCGGTACGCTTCTTAAACTTTTTGGTTTCTTTTTAATTTTATCATCTCTTAGCTTTAACCTTGATTTTGAATGTTTTTTGAGAAATTCCATTTTGTTGTGTTGTGATGTTATTAAAAATGAATTTGTCTGAAAACCTAAGTCATCGCATTCCAATTGTGTATAAGCTTTTCTTCTTCCATTTTCTCATTTCCCATTGACAATTTTCTCTAAAATGAAAGAAAATAGTTTCTTACATTCACTCACTTCCTTGTTCCTGGTTTTGAGCTTCAGCTGCATCAATGATCAAGACCCATATAAGTTTTTTACTTAGAATATCACATATGGAGACATTTGGCCTCTTGGAGTAAAGCAACAGGTATTAGTTTTGTATCAATGCAACACCCATTTTCTTGTTTAGCTTAAAGATGTATTCCCCATTGTCTATGTGTGTGTTTTTTTTTCTTTTGTCAGGGTATTTTGATTAATGCTACAGAAATCTGGCCTTTAATGTCAGTTTAAAACCGACATTAAAGGCCTTTAATGTCACTTGGGGACCGACATCTTTGCGAGCGTTATTAAAGGCCTTTAATGTCGGTTGGACTTCATTAAAGGCCTTCAATGTCGGTTATAAACCGACATCTTTGAAGGTGTTAATGAAGGCCTTTAATGTTGGTTCGTCTTTAATGTTGGTGGATAACTGACATTAAAAATGTCTTTAATGTCGCTTATGATACATCTTTAATGTCGCTTTTCTACCGACATTAAAAAAGTCTTTAATTTTTTTTAACCGACATCAAAGACATATTTAATGTCGTTTTTAAACCGACATTAAAGACACTTTTAATGTCATATTTACAATAGTTTTTATAACGGCAAAACCAACATTATTTGACTCGAATTACGTCCGAAAATGTTCGTCATCGTATATTGTAAAAAAGAAAACATGACTTGCACACTGGCTATAATGCCTACTACTCAATGTCTTATAACTAGTTCACCTGTAATGCACACAATAATACCTAAAATTCCAGCATACACTTCCATATAGAACTACAACAAATACACATCATCCAACACCTACGTATAATCACATATCAATAAACACAACTATATTCAACACTACAAGTCCAACTACTCCAAATCCTTAATATATCCACTTACATATATAATCACACATATCAAACAACACATCCTGCCCTCCATGGCAAACCAATAATAAACACCTACAATGCATAAGATCCAACACTAAAATACGAACACACTTTTCAACACTTCCATATAGTACTACAGCAAATACAATCATCCAACACCTAAAATATTAGCACACCTTTCCACCCTTCTATATAGTACTACAATAAATAAAATCATCAAACTCCTATATATAATCACATATTTAAATAAACAACCAACAACTGTAAATGAAAACTCAAAAATATAAAGATAATATATAAGATCGTGATTAATAACCAATGTATATGTACAATAGAAAGTTCCTTCACTAACTAAAGTATACGTACAAACTATCTAACAAACAACAATTAGTACAGGACCACCTGCCCTTCAAAAAACTATAGGACTACCCGTCCCTACAAAAACATAACTCGACCAACTACTAACCTAACTACAAAAATCAACTACTAACTTAACTCGACCAAAAAACACATTTAAAAGCTTGCACAAATCTGCTAACAAAAGCTACCCATTCAGTTCGAATCTCGTCAATTTCCTCTTGCCTATATGCATTTTTGGTATTGAACTACACACAAAGAGAAAGATATGGGAAGTATGAGTTTAGATCATAAATTGTAATATGTAAAAAGTTAAAGTAGAAACTTACAAGGCTAGTAATAGAAGTACTAGAATTATGCACTATCTCATGTATGTACTTTTGCACGTAGTACCCACAGCCTACAGAATCCAATTGACGAGCGCACTGCATGTATATAAATTGAATAAAAATTAATCTTATGTTTTACAAAAAATAATTACACGTAGATGCAAATTACCTTTACAGGTCTCTATTTTGGAGTTGATCGATAGCGTTGTAGATCGTGTTTCGCTTGCCATGTATTCAACCCTCTAAATATTTTGAAACATCAAAAGACAATAAAGTTAAATAAGAAGTAATAAAGTGAATACACTTATGTTGGGGTTGATGCCCTAAATCTCGTGGTCTTGTAGTTTGTAATTGTATATATAATACAAACTTTTTATTTATCTAATAAAATAAAGTGTTTTATTTTATTTGATATTTAGTTGCATTAACTCACAAAACCAATAAACTAACATCCAAGGTTATCTTCTGTAACCTAAACATGTATGTAGAGACATACAAGTGGATCATGTTTAAGTGATAACCTAAATGGTCTGTAGTAAATGGATAAGGCTGGATACCTTATCCTGGTGACACTACGAATACGGTCTGCTTTGTAGTTGTTACAATTGTTCTAAAGTGCTACAAATGATTTGATCCTAATCATTTATGTCGAGACATTAGAGCGGGGGTATTCTATACAAAGAGTTTGTATAAGACCGGACCATGAAATGAATAGTCTCTCTTATTAACACCGTTACTAGTTGAGACTACATTTCACCAGGATGACTATAGGTGACTTGACCTGAATCTTGAGTGAGTTGTGAACTCCTGCCTATGTAGGCGATCCTTTGATTTGTATGGGTGAGAGTGGCCTATGTAGCCGACTCAATATGCCTACCATTTTGGGGATTCGTCTGAATGGGGAGCTGGGAACGCAGCTACACAAGAAGGAATTCACTCCTTCTCTATAGATGGAGTAAGTAGAGAATTTGCTCTCTTAAGGGTTGATTTCAGGGCTTGAACAATGTGGCGCCACACCCTCTCTTGGCCTGAGAGGAGTTCAGTTATAGTAGGACTATAATTATTGTTCATTAGAGGAATCAATGGTACTTAAGGAGTTAGATGTAACTACAGGGGCAAAACGGTAATTTTTGGCCTAGCTGTACTTACGAGCAATTTGTGAAGGGTCATTGCACTGTTGATTGGTTATATCTAATGGACACAAAAATATATCTACAGTTAGAAGAGTGCAACTATTAGTCTTTAGTGGAATGACTAATAGTTAATGAATAGAGATTAAATTTAATTAAAGAGTTTAATTAATTAATCTCATTTCATTAGAGCTTCAATCTGTAGGTCCATAAGGTCCCCTTGTTAGCTCAATAAGGATAAATGAGAATCAAATTTATTTTGGTTTAATTTGAATTGTTCAAATTGATTAAAGGGAATAAATTGTATATGATACAATTAATATAATTTATTTGATACATTATAATGTAAAGTTTTTTATGAGAGAAGTTAATATTTGAATATGATTCAAATAATAATAATAATATGAATGAGATTCATAAATAAACTATAGGTTAAAATTGAATTCGATTCATATTAGAACTATAGATTATATGAGAGATCTAAATCATTGGTTATATTATATATGATATAATATAAAGTTTATATTATATGAGATATAATATATTTGTAATTAAATTTATATTAATTTTATGTTATATGAGATATAATATATATTAATTAAATTTATATTGATTTTATTTAATTTAATTAATATATATATATATATATATATATTAATATATTTAAATAGAATAGAATAACTCCCTTGGGAGTTATTCTACGTGGGAAGGATGGGGAAGTTATTTGATAACTTCCCCCTCCATTGTTGAGATTTGTTTTAAAAGAAAATAAAAAGAAAGTTTTTTTTTGAACAGCAAAAACAATCTTACGATCTCTCTGTATCCCAACAAAAGAAAATTCTCTCAAAAGCTTCTTCCCTCACCAAAATTACAGAAGCCCACAACTCTCTGTGATTCTTTACTTGGAGAATAACGAGGAAGATTTTGTGGTGCCAAGCTTGGAAGAAGAATTGAATTGGTTCTACAAAGGTCAGTTTATTTTCACTTTTTCCATGAAAAGCATGTTTATTATTTTTCTTTGAATTTATTGGTTTCATAAATTAAATTTCACTCGCACGGGCGTTCATAAGCTTTCGCTTTAGGAATTCCATTCCTGCAAATGGTATCAGAGCCAGATCGTGCAATTGTTTTTTTCAATTTTTTTTGAAACAAAATTCAAAGAAAAGGTTGGTATTTTTTCTCTGCATTGTTGTATGTGGGTTTGCAAAATAGATGTTTTCGATTTTGGCACCTTAGATTACAATTTTTTTTTTTTCATTAATTTGATTGATGTAAGGGGCTGTTGTTTTGGCCATTTTAATTCTGTAATCGAGTCTGTAAGTCCATGTCGTTCGAGGCAAGTGTTGCTGGGTTGATGAACGATTTTCGGAGGCATTACGGAGTTTTTTTTTCCAGTTCGTAAAGATTCAAATCTGTACAGAGTTGCAGCAGATTTTGTTATTAAAAAAAAAAAAAACAACAAAACAAATATATCTTTTACGCGCGTCTTTCAAACATCGAGGATTGCTTCCTGGTGCAGTGGCTGGTTGTCCATTTCTGTTGTAAGAGGTCGTGGCTTCGAGTTCCAGATTGTGCAGTTTTTTCATTTTTTTTGGTTTTAATTAATTAAATTAATATAATTTGATTATATTAATTTGATTATTTTTTTAGGAGTGCCAAATTCGGTCTATTTTGCTTTTAATCTTTTATTGCATGTGATGTTTTATTAAACTAATTATATACATAATGTATGTCATATAGTTTAAAATCCCACCTTAGGATTATAATTATCATGCATCATACTTAAATATAAGTGTTGTATTTTAGTTGCATGATTTTCTAAGCATGCTCATGCATCATATTTAATATAATTGTTATATTATATGATAGCATGTATAATTAATATATCCATGCATCATCCTATAATTTAACATGTTGTATTATATAGTTTGATTGATGGATGTTTTTATTTTCATTGCATTAATATAATTGTTGTATTGTGTGATGAAAATGAAAATGCATTGAGCATGTCATTACTTAGAGAATATATATATATTAAATGACATTAGAATTGCATGTTTATAGATTTTAATTATTTTCTTTCCTTATAAGTGTTATAAGTTTATGAATTTAGAATTAAAATCTATAATAAAGAGTTGCATGCTAACATAAGGTCACAATTAGTTTTAAATAGTTTAAAATTAATTCACCTAGACCTTAATGAATAATATTTCTAATGAGATTAGAAATAGGGTTAATCTTTTCTCGTTTTATTAGGATTAAAATGATATCAATAAAAGATTAAATTTATAAAATATTTGTCTATAAGGGACCTTTGTCTAAGGAAGGTTCTGTCTAGGCTGGGGTACTTAAGCTGACGGTAACGGAACACCCCTACCTGGGAACTGACCTGGAAGGTGAATTAGTCAAACATTTTATAAGCATACAATACATGATTATATTTATCAAAGTGTTTGATGAACAATAATCATATATTGTTAAACTATCCAATATAAGAGTTATATTGGGCCAATTTAACAATGGACTTAGATAAATAATTAGCCGTATTTTCTAAGTTGTTTTTTTAAGTAAAACACTAAGTGGGAGGAAATGAGGTATATGATACTTCATTTTTCTTTTCATGTTTCTCCTTAAACATTCACACCGTGAGACTTATGCTCGGCCTCGAGGCACCTTTGCTTGTGTCCCCCTACGGATGGTGTTTGTGTAAGTCAATAACAAGGTGAATGGAGATAGTGTTTATAGTAAGTGGGAGAGGGATGTGTGTCAACACATCCCGCGGTCTCTTTCATTAGTTTTAAGTAAATTCTCATGCTTGGCCTTGAGGCACCTTTGCTTGTGTTCCCCTACGGAAGGTGTTTGCATTAGATTTTACTCAAACTCCAGAAATGGATAAGATTTCTTTAGTTTTTGCTCCAATCGGTTTTTTCCCTACGGATTACTTATTGGGGCGGAACTCTAGAATCTAAAATGAAAGGTTACACTTACAAGAAATTTTTAAGTAAGTTAATCATTTCTTGACTAAACAATGATGACTAACTATTATAGGAATAAGAGTTATTCTAGTGTAATATTTAGTTGAGATTGTCTCAATTTAGTGAAGGGATAATTAATCACCCTACGGAGATTTTTATCCTACCTCACTGAAGCATCATTGCAAAATAGATATCACTTAGGATACATTAAAATTTTGCTAAATTGATTGGTTTTATATGGAAAATGCTAGTATAACTAATATAAATAAATTGTATGTTTTCAGTAATTTGATAATGACGAGTGCTACTTTGAATATGCTGGCTGCTGATAAACTTAATGGCAATAATTATGCATCTTGGAAAAATACTATCAACACTGTGCTAATCATCGATGACCTTAGATTTGTCCTAGTTGAGGAGTGTCCTCAAGTCCCAGCTGCTAATGCAACTCGAACTGTTCGAGAACCATATGAGCGTTGGGCCAAGGCAAATGAAAAAGCCCGAGCATACATCTTGGCAAGCTTATCTGAAGTATTGGCCAAGAAACATGAATCAATGCTCACTGCTCGTGAGATTATGGACTCCTTGCAGGAGATGTTTGGTCAGGCCTCTTATCAGATCAAGCATGATGCTCTGAAATACATTTATAATGCCCGTATGAATGAGGGAGCCTCAGTGCGAGAACATGTTCTCAATATGATGGTTCATTTCAACGTGGCAGAAATGAATGGGGCTGTCATCGATGAAGCCAGTCAGGTTAGCTTTATTTTGGAATCTCTGCCAGAGAGTTTCCTGCAATTTAGAAGCAATGCTGTTATGAATAAGATTGCTTATACCCTTACCACCCTTCTCAACGAGCTACAGACTTTTGAGTCTCTGATGAAAATCAAGGGACAGAAGGGAGAGGCAAATGTTGCTACTTCCACAAGAAAGTTCCATAGGGGTTCGACCTCAGGAACTAAGTCTATGCCTTCTTCATCTGGCAATAAGAAGTGGAAGAAGAAGAAGAAGGGTGGCCAAGGAAATAAAGCTAACCTCGCTGCTGCTAAAACGACCAAGAAAGCCAAAGCTGCAAAGGGAATATGTTTCCATTGCAACCAAGAGGGACATTGGAAGAGAAACTGTCCCAAGTACTTGGCAGAAAAGAAGAAGGCTAAACAAGGTAAATATGATTTACTAGTGCTAGAGACTTGTTTAGTGGAAAATGATGATTCAGCCTGGATAATAGATTCAGGTGCCACTAATCATGTTTGTTCTTCATTTCAGGGAATTAGTTCCTGGCGGCAGTTGGAGACTGGAGAGATGACGATGCGAGTTGGAACTGGGCATGTCGTCTCAGCAATTGCAGTGGGAGGGCTTCGACTTTGTTTACAGAAATCTTTTCTTTTATTAGAAAATGTATATGTTGTTCCTGATTTAAAAAGGAATTTGATTTCTGTAAAGTGCTTACTAGAACAATCTTACTCGTTAACTTTTAATGTAAATAAAGTGTTTATTTACAAAAATGGTGTTGAGATTTGTTCTGCAAAGTTAGAAAATAATCTTTATGTGTTAAGATCATTAACATCTAAAGCTCTTCTTAATACTGAAATGTTCAAAACTGCAATAACTCAAAATAAAAGACTTAAAATTTCTCCAAAAGAAAATGCTCATCTTTGGCACCTAAGATTAGGGCATATAAATCTCAATAGGATTGAGAGATTAGTAAAGAATGGACTTCTAAGTGAGTTAGAAGAAAATTCTTTACCTGTATGTGAGTCATGCCTTGAAGGTAAGATGACCAAAAGACCTTTTACTGGAAAAGGTCATAGGGCCAAAGAACCTCTAGAACTTGTACATTCAGATCTATGTGGTCCTATGAATGTTAAAGCAAGAGGAGGATTTGAATATTTCATCACTTTTACTGATGATTATTCAAGATATGGGTATGTTTATTTAATGCAACATAAGTCTGAAGCCCTTGAAAAGTTCAAGGAATACAAGGCTGAAGTTGAAAACGCATTAAGTAAAACTATTAAAACATTTCGATCGGATCGAGGTGGAGAGTATATGGATTTGAAATTCCAAAACTATTTGATGGAATGTGGAATTGTATCTCAACTCTCAGCACCTGGTACACCTCAACAGAATGGTGTATCAGAAAGGAGAAATCGAACCTTGTTGGACATGGTTCGGTCTATGATGAGTTACGCTCACTTACCTAATTCGTTTTGGGGTTATGCAGTGCAAACTGCAGTCTATATTTTGAATTGTGTTCCATCTAAAAGTGTTTCTGAAACACCTTTAAAATTATGGAATGGTCGTAAAGGTAGTTTACGTCATTTCAGAATTTGGGGTTGTCCAGCACACGTGCTTGAGAATAACCCTAAGAAATTGGAACCTCGTTCAAAATTATGTTTATTTGTAGGCTACCCCAAAGGAACTAGAGGTGGTTACTTCTATGATCCTAAAGATAATAAAGTGTTTGTATCGACAAATGCTACATTTTTAGAAGAGGACCACATAAGGGAGCACAAACCGCGTAGTAAGATAGTATTAAATGAACTTTCCAAAGAAACTACTGAACCTTCAACAAGAGTTGTTGAAGAGCCTAGTGCATTAACAAGAGTTGTTCATGTCGGTTCATCTACTAGGACACATCAACCTCAATCGTTGAGGGAACCTCGACGAAGTGGGAGGGTTACAAACTTACCTATTCGTTATATGAGTTTAACTGAAACCTTAACTGTCATATCTGGTGGCGACATTGAGGATCCATTGACTTTTAAGAAGGCAATGGAGGATGTGGATAAAGATGAATGGATCAAAGCTATGAATCTTGAATTGGAGTCTATGTACTTCAATTCGGTCTGGGATCTTGTAGATCAACCTGATGGGGTAAAACCTATAGGTTGTAAATGGATCTACAAGAGAAAAAGAGGTGCAGATGGTAAGGTACAAACTTTTAAAGCTAGACTAGTGGCAAAGGGTTATACCCAAGTTGAGGGAGTTGACTATGAGGAGACTTTCTCACCTGTTGCCATGTTAAAGTCTATTCGAATACTTTTGTCCATTGCTGCATATTTTGACTATGAGATTTGGCAAATGGATGTAAAGACTGCCTTTTTGAATGGCAATCTTGAGGAGACCATCTATATGCAACAACCAGAAGGATTCATAATTCCAGGTCAAGAGCAAAAGATTTGCAAGCTTAATCGTTCTATTTATGGATTAAAACAAGCTTCTCGATCTTGGAACATAAGATTCGATACCGCAATAAAATCTTATGGATTTGATCAAATCGTTGATGAACCTTGTGTCTACAAAAGAATCATCAACAAATCAGTAGCTTTCTTAGTTTTGTACGTAGATGATATCCTACTCATTAGGAATGATATAGGTTTACTAACTGACATCAAACAATGGCTAGCAACCCAATTTCAAATGAAAGATTTGGGAGAGGCACAATTTGTTCTGGGTATTCAGATCTTTAGAGATCGTAAGAACAAAATGCTAGCTTTGTCTCAAGCATCGTATATTGACAAAATAGTTGTTAAATATTCAATGCAAAACTCCTAGAGAGGCTTACTACCTTTCAGGCATGGAGTTACTTTGTCTAAGGAACAGTGTCCTAAGACACCTCAAGACGTTGAGGAAATGAGACATATCCCCTATGCATCAGCTGTTGGCAGCTTGATGTATGCGATGTTATGTACTAGACCTGACATTTGTTATGCGGTGGGGATAGTCAGTAGATATCAATCTAATCCAGGATTAGCTCATTGGACTGCCGTTAAAACTATCCTCAAGTATCTTAGGAGAACGAGGGACTACACGCTTGTGTATGGTTCTAAGGATTTGATTCTTACAGGATACACAGACTCTGACTTTCAGACTGATAGAGATTCTAGGAAATCTACTTCAGGTTCAGTGTTCACTCTTAACGGAGGAGCTGTAGTTTGGAGAAGTATCAAGCAAGGATGTATTGCTGACTCCACTATGGAGGCAGAGTACGTTGCAGCTTGTGAAGCTGCCAAAGAGGCTGTTTGGCTTAGAAATTTCTTGATTGATTTGGAAGTAGTTCCAAACATGTCAAAGCCAATTACTCTTTACTGTGATAATAGTGGGGCTGTGGCTAATTCTAGGGAGCCCAGAAGCCACAAGCGTGGAAAGCATATTGAGCGCAAGTATCACTTGATTCGAGAGATAGTGCATCGAGGGGACGTGATCGTCACACAGATAGCTTCGACACACAATGTTGCTGATCCGTTTACAAAGCCCCTCACGGCTAAGGTGTTTGAGGGTCACCTAGAGAGTCTGGGTCTACGTGACATGCCACATTTAACCTAGGGCAAGTGGGAGATTTACTGGGTGCATATTGTATGCCCTAGTTTCTTGTTTTGTGTACTATTATAGTATTTTATTTTTTATTTTGTACACCCCACTAGCTTTAGGACAAGTGGGAGATTGTTGGGGTTGATGCCCTAAATCTCGTGGTCTTGTAGTTTGTAATTGTATATATAATACAAACTTTTTATTTATCTAATAAAATAAAGTGTTTTATTTTATTTGATATTTAGTTGCATTAACTCACAAAACCAATAAACTAACATCCAAGGTTATCTTCTGTAACCTAAACATGTATGTAGAGACATACAAGTGGATCATGTTTAAGTGATAACCTAAATGGTCTGTAGTAAATGGATAAGGCTGGATACCTTATCCTGGTGACACTACGAATACGGTCTGCTTTGTAGTTGTTACAATTGTTCTAAAGTGCTACAAATGATTTGATCCTAATCATTTATGTCGAGACATTAGAGCGGGGGTATTCTATACAAAGAGTTTGTATAAGACCGGACCATAAAATGAATAGTCTCTCTTATTAACACCGTTACTAGTTGAGACTACATTTCACCAGGATGACTATAGGTGACTTGACCTGAATCTTGAGTGAGTTGTGAACTCCTGCCTATGTAGGCGATCCTTTGATTTGTATGGGTGAGAGTGGCCTATGTAGCCGACTCAATATGCCTACCATTTTGGGGATTCGTCTGAATGGGGAGCTGGGAACGCAGCTACACAAGAAGGAATTCACTCCTTCTCTATAGATGGAGTAAGTAGAGAATTTGCTCTCTTAAGGGTTGATTTCAGGGCTTGAACAATGTGGCGCCACACCCTCTCTTGGCCTGAGAGGAGTTCAGTTATAGTAGGACTATAATTATTGTTCATTAGAGGAATCAATGGTACTTAAGGAGTTAGATGTAACTACAGGGGCAAAACGGTAATTTTTGGCCTAGCTGTACTTACGAGCAATTTGTGAAGGGTCATTGCACTGTTGATTGGTTATATCTAATGGACACAAAAATATATCTACAGTTAGAAGAGTGCAACTATTAGTCTTTAGTGGAATGACTAATAGTTAATGAATAGAGATTAAATTTAATTAAAGAGTTTAATTAATTAATCTCATTTCATTAGAGCTTCAATCTGTAGGTCCATAAGGTCCCCTTGTTAGCTCAATAAGGATAAATGAGAATCAAATTTATTTTGGTTTAATTTGAATTGTTCAAATTGATTAAAGGGAATAAATTGTATATGATACAATTAATATAATTTATTTGATACATTATAATGTAAAGTTTTTTATGAGAGAAGTTAATATTTGAATATGATTCAAATAATAATAATAATATGAATGAGATTCATAAATAAACTATAGGTTAAAATTGAATTCGATTCATATTAGAACTATAGATTATATGAGAGATCTAAATCATTGGTTATATTATATATGATATAATATAAAGTTTATATTATATGAGATATAATATATTTGTAATTAAATTTATATTAATTTTATGTTATATGAGATATAATATATATTAATTAAATTTATATTGATTTTATTTAATTTAATTAATATATATATATATATATATATTAATATATTTAAATAGAATAGAATAACTCCCTTGGGAGTTATTCTACGTGGGAAGGATGGGGAAGTTATTTGATAACTTCCCCCTCCATTGTTGAGATTTGTTTTAAAAGAAAATAAAAAGAAAGTTTTTTTTTGAACAGCAAAAACAATCTTACGATCTCTCTGTATCCCAACAAAAGAAAATTCTCTCAAAAGCTTCTTCCCTCACCAAAATTACAGAAGCCCACAACTCTCTGTGATTCTTTACTTGGAGAATAACGAGGAAGATTTTGTGGTGCCAAGCTTGGAAGAAGAATTGAATTGGTTCTACAAAGGTCAGTTTATTTTCACTTTTTCCATGAAAAGCATGTTTATTATTTTTCTTTGAATTTATTGGTTTCATAAATTGAATTTCACTCGCACGGGCGTTCATAAGCTTTCGCTTTAGGAATTCCATTCCTGCAACTTACACATTTATGACTCCATGAATGTCTTCATTGACTTTACTCCGAAGAGAGTCCAAAACATAAACGCAATTTTTACAAAGATCGATAACATGCAACATCCAATGAAAACTACAATAAACAACATCTTCAATGTGAGTACACATTTAAGCTCAATGGAAATTTATTAATATGTTTCTCTTCTTTATTTACCCAGTATTATATGGAATTAGCACTTTCTCTTCCAAGTTAACTGCTTCTAGCTGGTTGGCTAAATTTCTGGATCGAAGATCACGATCTTTGATATGTGCGATATTTTTGATTGGTCAATGACAAAAAAATTCCTTGCACAGTCACATTTATCCCAAAGATATCTAAGTAAAAGCAACCATAGTTAAAATATCAGCAAACTAACTATAACAGTGGTACTTGAGATAAAGATGAGTATAAGTTGTCTTATACTTACGTAATATACGCTAGTATACACATATAGCCGATTTCAACCATGCCCCAGTAATGCAACAAATCTTCACGAGCTAAATAAAAAAAATTAACTTCCAAATATTAGCTCGTTCATTGGGATGCGAATCATGTCTACTTCCTTCATGTTGTTCACGGCATGTCTATTTAAAAGCTTAATAGTCTCGTTAACGTCAGTATAATTTGAAGAGTATACAACATCCTTCCTAGTTGAATGCTCCTATCATAACCAAGGTTCTAAAGTCAAAATACATATACAAATAAAATCAAAACTTATATAGTAAAAAAAGATACACACTTGTTTGTCATTGATCGTAGAAACAAGCCGACGAGGCCTTTCTATAATGTTACCCAATGCTTGATTTAAAGTCTCTATCTTTCCCTTCACTGGATTGGGTATAGTCAAATTTTCTCCCGTTACCACGTCTACTAGAACTTTAACATTGGGACGTCCAATGTTATCCTCAACTATCGTAGCTATTGCAACAATATTATTAATGGATCCTATAGACAATTGACATGGTGTTCCCTTTACAAATATTAAAAGCGTAGTTAAGAACAATTGATCATATATCGTTAAAAAACTAAAAGTGACAACAAATTCAATTACCTCCACTCCTTTGTTGCTAGGTGTGTCCTCATCGACATCAAGATCTATATTAATACTTTCAATGGATGACCTCGAGTGATTCTTCTCTTCTTGTCACTTTTGCATCTCGAGTCATCCTCTTCTTTATGACATATTTCGACTTGTGGAATTATCATTTTCTCCTTCCCTTTTACTGTGTTGAAATATTGTGATTGAGAGACAAAACCACCCACGCCTCTAACACGTCCACCGTGCTCCTTGGAACCCAATGCGTCAGTCAAGATGTCCTCATTTTTATGTGTTGCAACTAATTCATCTTATAAAACAATACAAGTATTTTCATCATCAGTTAGGTTAACAAAAGATTATGTATTGTAATCATAAGTATACTTACAATCCGAGAGGCACAATCTCGAGTAGCATCATCAAAATAATCATTATTTCTTCCTTTTTGTGCTTCTTTCCAAAGAGTTGAACGATAGGAAACATCATGCGTTATTTTCTACAACAAAAGATAGATATTTAATTAACAACAACATATTAAGATAAATTCTTGAATTTAATTAGAAATACTCACTAGTTCATCGGCAAGATTAGCATATCCCTTACGTGACATGTGGTGATTGTATACGCATTTCGACCTTCTTTCCCTTTGAATACGACTATAATCCTGTACAACGTATTAGTTTGTAGGTAGATATCAAAACAAAATTAAAGTGAAAATGTAAACTTATTTACCTCTCATTCTTCACTTAGTCTAGCATCCACAAATGATTCCCAATCTTCTTGATTTATATGAGAATAGATTTTGGGAGGAAATTGCAAGAGTGATGGTTGATCCTTAGACGGAAGTATATACTTCTGAGTTAACGTGGTCTTGCACGTTCGAAACTTTCTTGATGCAGACATAAGTATAGAATGTTTAGCATTGGGTTGTAAATCGAACGACATCTACACAAAAAAAAAAAAAAAAAAGCTTAGTTAAACTTAGAGTGTAAAGCAAACTACATTATATGAAAAACATAATAATAGAACTCATACCGATATACAATATTTTATCTTTCAGCTCATTCGAAACTTCTTTCCAAGAGTTGTATGTGATAGGAATCTGTTGCCGAACGTACACAGCAATGTAACTTTGCATTTTTTTAGACGTGGCTCCAACAGGTTGCCTGTGTTCATTAAATTGAATGAGCAACTTTTGCGTAGAATTTCTCACTGAGGCCAACTTAGACATAGTACTTGGCCCACATGAAACAAATGATTTCTTTCTTACTTCTGGAAGCATTTCTCTTTCATCCTCACTGCTATCCTCCATCTATGAATCTGCAAAAAATAGAAATACATTAGTAAGCAAAGTCAACATACATAAGCATAACAATTATGTTACGAACTTAAACGTAAATAAATTATAAAGCAAAGTAATGACATACCATGAATATAGCAGTTATATTACGAACTTTAAACATAAATACATTATAAAGCAAAGTAATAAGATACCATAGGCATATCAATTATATTACGAACTCTAAACATAAATACATTATAAAGCAAAGTAATGACATACCCTTCTCTACCCATCTACCCTCACAATCATGTCTAATATAAGTTGAATTTGTATCATCAGTCTCATTAGGTGTATCAAAATTGGTTATCCTTTTAATGGTTTCATAACCACACTCTTGAAGCATATCTCCTATTTCATCTTCAAAGAAATCTTTTTCAATAGTTCTTTGTGGAGATGTTAAAACCACCGACCATTTAGGATTTGCAGAATCTTGGACATAGAATACTTGTTTTGCTTGAGTGGCTAAAATAAATGAGTCTGATTTATGCCCAATACGTTTGAGATCCACGATGGTAAACCCAAGCTCGTCCACTTTGACTCCACTTCTATTGTCAACCCAATCACACTTAAATAAAATAAAAGATAATTGATGGTAATCAATCTCCCATATCTCTCGTATTACACCATAAAACGTCATATCTAACATGACAAGGTTTTTGTCCTTAGAACTAGAGACTTGCATCGTAGTAGCAGTTATACTAACTCCATTATTTTGAACTCTCCTAATATCATCACGCCTTTTTGTGTGATAGTAATAACCATTAATTATGTAACTAGAATAAGTGGCCACATCTGGAGAAGGTCCATGAGCTATCCATCTTAAATAAGGCGTGATGGAATTTTTAGGTACTTCGAGAGCAAGTGCAACCTACACAATATGTTGGATTTAGTTAGATCCAAAACAAACATAAAAGAGTATGATTATAGTGACTACCCGTGTGGACAGCCACCGACTGAATGAGCAATTATGCTCTTCTTGAATCCACTTTTTACTTCGAGCTTTACCAAAGTTAAGCTTACGCAAACTCTCCATATGTTGTCTGTCATAAATGACAAGTTATTAAGTAATTACATAACCAACTTATATAGAACGAGAATAGATAGGATTTAGCACGTACTCGACGTATGGTAGAACATCATTTACATTATGAATGACATAAAGATGAGCCTGATCTAACTGCTCCTTACTCGGTCTGATAAAAGAAGAAGCTAATAATGCTCTATCCACGTTTGAATTCTTTTTTATTACAGATGAGTTAAGTCCAATAGAACTAACTCCAGCAATAAATTCAGAACAGAACTCTATAGCCTCTTCAACAATATAATTTTCTACCATACATCCTTCTGGTCGATTTCTGTTTCGCACATAAGTTTTTAAGACTTTCATATATCGTTCAAAAGGATACATCCACCTTAGATGAACAGATCAACAAAACTCAATTTCTCTTACAAGATGCATTACATGGTGTACCATTATAGTGAAAAATGATGGTGGAAAATACTTCTCTAATAGACATAAAGTGACAACTACATCTTCTTGCATTCCTTTCAAGTGTGATGTATCAATTGTCTTCTTACATATAGCATTAAAGAAGAAGCATAGCCGAATAATTGCAAGTCTTACATGTTTCGGTAGAATACCACAAATTGCCACAGTAGCAATTGTTGCATAAGAACGTGATGGTCATGGGACTTAAGTCCATATAGTTTCAAATCTGTGAGTGACACTAAACTTTGAATGTTCGATGAATAGCCTTCTGGTACTTTCAGTTCAGATAGTGTCTTACAAAAACTCAACTTCTCTGCTCGAGATAATGTATAACATGCCGGGGGTAAAAATATCTTTTTCTCCCCTACTTGAGGGGCTAGCTCTGATCTAATGTTCAATTCAACCAAATCTAATCGACTTTTTACTCCATCTTTCGTTTTACCGGGAATATCAAGCAATGTGCTAATGAGATTTGCACAGACACTCTTTTCAATGTGCATCACGTCTAAACAAGGTCGCACATCAAGAAACTTCAATATTCTAATTAAAAAAAATAGATTTTTTCTTCAATAAGTTCCTGAAGAACTCGTTTCACTGTTCTTTTCGTTGATAGTTCTCTTACCAAATGAGTGTTTGTACTTACTTGTTTGTACGAAAATTTCTTCCACACTCAATGGTTCTGGAGCCAATTCTAATTCTTGTGCACCATTGAAAACTTTCTTCTGTTTCCTATATGGATGATGACATGGTAGAAACTTGCGATGCCCAATATATGCCATCTTCCTTCCTTTTGGCAAATAAATGGATGAAGTTTTCTCCCCACAAATTGGACATGCATGATGTCCTTTGACTGTACAACCACACAAGTTGCCATACGTGGGAAAATCATTAATGGTCCATAATAAAATAGCTTTTAGCCTGAAACATTGATCTTGATATGCATCGTAACATTCCACCCCATCATGCCAAAGTATTTTCAAATCATCAACTAACGGATCTAATAAACATCTATTTCATTTTCCGATTGTTTGGGACCAGATATTAGTGCGGTCAACATCATAAATTTTTGCTTCATACACAACCATGGAGGTAAGTTGTATGTCACTAACATAACTGGCTAACAACTATATCTACTGCTAAGATCTCCATGCGGATTTACCCCATCTGTGGAAAGAGCAAGACGTAGATTTCTAGGTTCTGACCCAAACTCTGGCCATAAATTGTGTATTTTTTTCCATGATAATGCATCTTTTGGATGTTGTAATGGATCATTCACTTCTCTTTTTCTGGCATGCCACGTCAATAATTTTGATGTTTCTTTGCTTCGAAACATTCTTTCAAATCTTGGAATTGGGGAGAAATACCACATGACTTTCACTGGAACATTCTTAACCTCCTTCTTTGAATTTTTAGGAATCTTCCATCTTGACATACCACAAGAGGGGCATACATTTGCATCAGACAGTTCTTTCCTAAACAAGCAACAAACATTCCTACAGGCATGAATCTTCTCGTACTTCATTCCAAGAGTACACAAAATCTTTTTTGCTTCATAAGTAGAAGTAGGGCAGTCGTTGGGAGTAGGTAAGATGTCACAAATTAATTGTAACAACTTAATGAAACTCTTATCACTCCATCCAAATTTAGCTTTCAAATTATATAACTTTATCAACGTAGATATTTTGGTAAAATTCGTACAATTAGGATATAATGGTTTCTTGGCATCATCTACTAGTTCCTCAAAATTTATGGACTTGTCATTAAAATAATTATGTGCAGCCTCAAACATTCCAATTGTGTCATCAACATCATCCTCATCAATTTTTCTTTTACACTACTAAAGACACTTTCATTGTTTCTCTTTATTTGTAGTGATTCACCATGAAAAATCCATTCTTGATAACTCTGATTGATGCCATTAAAAAACAAGTGATGTCTAATTGTATTCACATCTAAAGGTTTTGCATTCACGCACTTTAAACAAGGACATGTCATGACATTCGACGTCTTTGAATGCTTCAAACCATTTTTAATAAACATCTCAACCCTATAAGCATACTCAGATGAAGTTCTATTCTTTTGCATCCACAATTTATCCATATTATATAAGATGCAATTTAATCTACACAAAAAATCGAGAAAACAACGAAATTAAGTAAACTTAAACTGAACCCACATTCCAAAAATTAACAAGTTCTATATAACCCAAACCAAAAGTCTCTATATTATACACTCAAACAACTACAAAACTCACAATTATATCACTCAATCAACTAATAAGCAAATCTCAAATTAAAACCATCCACAAAGACCAAACACAAGCTCAGTTCGAGTCATGAAGAAGAATTCATGAGTCGGAATCATGAACTTGCTCATTGAAATATTGGTAAAGTTTTGATCAAAGTCTCGCTACGTATAAATATCACACCATAACCATAAGCTAGCTTTTACCCTTCTTCTTCTTCGTTTTCTTCTTTTTAAAAATTCTTTTTGTTTTTATTAATTATTTTGTATTTGTTAAATGTATAATTCTTGAGATACTTATTTCTGTTGATTTAGGTTTAGATTGTAATTAATGTTAAATTTACTATACTTTTGTTACATAATTTGATGGATCTTGGCTCTTGGTTTAGGCTTAGATTGAAGATTTTATTCTATTTATTATGTTTCTTCGTTATGTTTCTAACTAAAAAAAAATCTACTTAACTTCTATTAATTAAAGCCTGCATGGGAGAAGAATGATAAATTTGCTTCTTTTATATGTTTAGCTTTTGAATTAACTTCATTCAAAATGCAATAAGTCATGCAATTATATAGAATAGTACGGGAAGAAAAAGAGTATATGAATGAAAACTCAACTATAGGATCGATACAATATAATGCATAAGGTCCGAAACAATATATATAACAACTTCATGGAACCACACCCCACCACTTGTCATGCACACATGATAATAACTACCTAAAAACACTAAAAAAACACTACACAAAACCAATGAATTCTATCCAATGAATTAGGAAACAAAACCTAAAAACATTAAAAAAAACTTTATAACAAACATGAACATTATACAAAACCAAAAGAAAAACTTACATTTAACTTCTTTTGTCTACCAACACGAAAACCACAAAAAAAAAACCACACTCTAAAAACCACACTCCTTGATAGCCATACAGAAACTTCCCCAAAAACCACACTCTAACAAAGGAAAAATCGGAAAGAATTAAATCAACAAACAATTCAATGATGTGAAGAAGAAATTAGAACAAAAAAAAAACATAACAAAAAGATCTGTAGGAATAAAATTAGAAAAAAAAAGTTTCTTCTAAAACTTATCAAACCAATAAACAATTCAATGAAACAAAACAACTTTGCATCCCAAACACGGACATATGACTTTTCCAAACATATGACGAACTCCATATACATATGAACTTCTGACATCCTATCTCAACTCAATGCTTCAAACAATCTCTAAATTTCTTTAATGAAATATCAAAAACAACAAAGGATGATGAACAAACATATGTCACAAAAACTCTACTGTATGAACATTTCTCAAAAAACACCAATTGAAAAGTCTACAACAAAGAAGAGCAAAGTGTTTATTTACGACAAATGTAGGGACAAAAAAGGAATGTACTAATTCTTCCACTTTTAATATAGTATAAGTAATTTAAGTAAAATTTCAAGTTTAGTCCCTCAATTTTAGGGGTTATCTATAGATTTATTATACTTTTGACTTTGTGCCAAATAGGTAACAGACATATTTGACATATTTAAAAATCTAATGGATATGTTATACACAAAATTAAACAATAAATAAGCTACTAATCGATTAACATTAAGTTATGACTACCAAGTTTAACTTAAAATTTAATGAAAAAATTCTAAGTTTCTAAACTTTTAATTCATACCTCCTTGGAATTTATCAAAATATTTGATTTCTTAAACTTTATTTTATGAATTCATGAGAAGATACTAAAATGTCTCTTTCTCCTAACACCAAAAGTCAGAACTTTGTGCGACAAGAATACCATACTCCCTTTGTTTATCATAAAATTCCATCTTTATAAATTTAGTTAACAAACTATTTTGAAATTAAAATCTACCAAAACTTTGGAGGAAAATTGGAACATAGGATGGGTACAGTTATGTCCACCCTCAAAAAATCCTCAAGGTAGATCCAATCCAACCACAATATTGCTTTGTCAAGAACTAATTCCCATACTGTACTTAAAAAAATGGTCACACATCTACATTTTTCCTTACCAAAATGCGTAACAAGTGTCAGCAGGCTTGTTAGGTCAACCTTGAAATCCTCCATCAGCTGCTTGTTTCTACACATAGGTAACTCACTAATAAATAGTTGAAAAAAATGTTAACATAAGAAAGCAACTATGTTTAGAAAAATCCAATAGAGGAAAAATTATTTTTCATAAATGTCTTTGTTTCCAATCTACTTGGCTTAGAAATTATTTTTCATAAATATGTTTTTTTTCCAATCTATCCTTCGGTTAGAAATTATTTTTCATAAATGTCTTTGTTTCCAATCTATCCTTGGCTCTTTATTTCTAGTAAAAGCCAATTTCTAAGCATTACAACGTCCAAATATTGGAAACTCTTTTATTGTAGTGGTAGGATGATGAAAATGAACCTGCAAGCACCACTCCAGCAACAATGAAAAAAACAACATAATATACAATCTACATGGGCATATGGATACGATACACATGATCAACATTAACGTGATACATTATAAATTGCAATGTTGTGTCACGTTATAAATTGCAATGTTGCTCCCTTACATAAGAACCACACTTTGACCTTTGAAATCATAAATAACAAATAACAAATAAGAGAAAAAAAAAAGGCATTATTGAGGTTTGAAAATTATCTCAAATCTCAATCTCAATGGCGTTATTAGAGTATAAAAATTAAGATGATAGTTAATATATAAAAATTGATTATGTAAATGAATGTAACTATATCTTGGATATAAAATAAATATAACAATGATCTTAACTCTCTACATAGTTGTATGTATACATAATATATGTCCATGAACCCATTTCAAAATTAACATGAATGAATGCACACAGAAGACCAAGGTCCCAGAAATTGAATTACAAATGGACAAACCCTATGATCGCCATCCACATTATGGGTTTTCAAATGATTAAAAGAAGAAAAAATAATTGATGCAAGTTTTGATTAAGAAGAGAGAGAGAGAAGGAAAAAAAGGGGGAATTGGATGAAGTACCTGAGCAATGCAACCTTCAAGGCCCATGCCTTCGAATAACTGATGAAAAGTGATGGCGGTGACAAGGGGTCTTATTGTCTTTGGAGTTTCGGAAACACCCAAACCTATTCCTATAATTACCGAATGTACCACTATCCCAAGCTCCAATACCTATACCCATAACACATTAACACATTATTAACACATTAACCCAACTAAATTCATTTATTTCATTAAATCTCCTCCATCCATTTCAAAATATCATTTTAATAATTGTACGACTTACTTCCATGTTTTCTACTTTTCTTTTCAATCTTCACTCTCAAATTTAGATAATTTAGTCTCTCTATTTCCAAAATTTTAAAATAAAAAAATAAAACTAGAAGAATCACATCACTTTTTACTAACTATAGGATCTTTTAATTATTATTATTGTCTAGAAAACACTCATCCATCCACCTAAATCAAAATAGATATTTTAAAAAGTGGATTCATCCATTGGTCCCACTTCATAAACAACCAAAAAAAAGTTTACTTCAAATTTGTCATTTGTTTCAAATAATGTACTTCCAAGAGTTGGAAGATTGGGCTCAAACAATCATAAAATTTTCAAAACTATAATTGGTATTAAAAAGCAATAAAATTTTTTGAAAAAGAGAAAAAATGGTGAATGAAATGAGATGACAGAATTTGAAACGTGAAATCCAGTTAAAGACAACCCAACAAATTTTTTTCCCTTGGAAGCGTTTTTCTATGCTGCAAAAAGTTTGATTTATAACTGAAGTAGATGAGAGAGAGAAAGAAATTGAGCACATAATAATCACAGAAACAATCTGTTACAAAAAAAAAGCAGAAAAAAGAAACAAGGGTGAGTAAATAAACTTGTACGGTTAATTATGATTGCTTGCTTAACCGTCCTGTTTTCTTAGCTTTTTCTCTCTCTCTCTCTCTCTTTCTTTTGTGGCTTGTCCTTTGATTGATCGGTAGATGGGGTAGCAGTAGCACGATAGTTTACCATTCTTTCAGAGAGAGAGAGAGAGAGAGAGAGAGAAGAGAGAGACCCTTTGTCCCCTGTTCCTATCTTCTTCTTTGGTTTCTCTTGTTGTTCTTCAATCTTTGGCATTTTAGACTGAGACCCATTTTCTTAATTTGGATGACGCTTTATGAAGAGAATCCAGGGGAGTCTCACAAAGGTGAAACCCAGTTGAATCTCTCTATTTTTTTCAAATTTGGTGTTTATCAAAACACCCAAAGGACTTTGAAATTTCAAGGTGTTTTTGGAGTGTTTGATTGATTTTGTTTGGTGGGTAGGTTTGGAAGGTGAGGATATGTATGAGGAGCTGTGGAAGGCATGTGCAGGACCTCTTGTTGAAGTTCCTATCATGGAGAAAGGGTTTTTTACTTTCCGTAGGGTCATATGGAACAAGTATTTTGTCATCTCTTTGTCAATTTCACCCTTGAAACAAAAACCCCTCATAATCTTAGAGGCTGAAATTTCTTCTGCTTTTTGGTTCTTCATTAGTTGGAAGAGTCCACAAATCAGAAGCTTAATCTCCAAATCCCTCATTTTGGTCTCCCTCCCAAGATCCTATGTAGTGTTGTTAACATTTGTTTGTTGGTATTTCTTATTTTCTCTTTTGTTCATGTACACTTGCCTACTTTGTTTCTGTTGATTTTTCATGCTCATTTTCTTCTTTTGCTTTCAATTTTTCATGCTGAAAAGGAAACGGATGAAGTCTATGCTCAAATCACTTTATACCCAGAGGCTGATGTAAGCATATATTTTTACTTCTTAGCATTAATCCTTCTTCTGTTCCTCTTCCTTCTTAGTCATCCATCCATCCATCCTCCAATCCCATTTTCTGAAACTTCCTAACACCTTACACCCCTCTTCTCTTCAATATATATATAAACCCAAACCAACCTCCTCCTTTTCCCAAATTAGGATACTCCAATATTGAAGTGGTTGAGGGCTTCTATTTATTTATTTTTAGGTCACCCTTGATATATCCCATTCCATTGATATACAACTCATAAACTAGTACATTGAAAGAAGTGTATGCACATTCATTAATATATGTTCGGTTCAACAATAAACTCAGAGATAATACATCAAGCATAAGGCTCCATTCGGTTTAAATTACTTATACAATGATTGAAGGACATACCTACAGTTTTCGGTACAATCTGCCCATACAATCCAATCATGATTCTACCTACAAAGAGAGAAAACAGAAAGGATTTAGAAGTAATAATCATGTCCGCAAATACTCAAATACTGAAATAACTCATGTTGAATTTTGAACAAAACCCAAACTCAGTCTTCATCAGAATGAAATAACCGAACAACTAAACGCAAGATAGCAAGATAAATACTGTCCACAGATACTCAAATACTGAAACAAATTGAATTTTGAGATTGATGGGTGGTTTGCAGTCTAAATCAAAATCAAAAAACATTGTAGCTTAAACCCTAAATTAAAAAAATCGCGACCACTTGAAAGAAGATGGAAATTTCCGTTGCTGTGAATGTGAGAGGGAGAATGTGAACGTGCGAGGGAGACGCGGCCGATTTTGTTTAGAAGGTGGATGCACAAGCTGTGAATGTTAAAGGTAGGAGCGGCATTAATAGTCTAGGGTGAGAATGTGAGAGGGAGACACGGACGAGTTTGTTTAGAAGGAGGGAAATGCGGACGAATTTGTTTCGAAGGGTGGGCGATCAGAACAACAATGGTGGCAGCAAGCAAATTGGTGGCGGCGAGCACAATGGTGGCATCGATCACAATAGTGGCAACAAGCTCAATGGTGGCAGCGATGGTTATTTGGAGAAGGAACGACCATCGGAGAAGAAAACGTCATTGGAAAAGAAATGAAGGGATTCATTTGGAGAAGAAAAGGTTTGCGAGTAGGAGACGGTCGAAAAGAGTAAAGTAAGAGAGAGACAATGTTATTTTTTCACAAAATAAAATTATTAAAAAAAATTAAATGGACCTTTAATGTCAGTGGAAAACCGACATTAAAGCGTCTTATTTTTTCACAAAATAAAATTATTAAAATTTAAATTTAAATGGATCTTTAATGTCGGTTTTCAAAATGGCGGACCTTTAATGTTGGTTTAAAATAGACATTAAAGCTTAGTCTTTAATGTCGGTGGAGAACCGACATTAAAGGTCCACCTTTTCAAAACTGACGTTAATGTTCTTTATTCATTTTTCCCAACCGACATTAAAGCCTATATTTCTTCTAGTGTGGGCAATTTCCACGGCTACAAATTGAGGCAATTACTAATGAGAATTTGATTAACAATGTCTTTAATAGTTTGGATGAGCCTTTCTTGATCTCCGGGTTGGTTTTTCTTTTTCATTTTTACCTTTTTCCATTTTTGTATGTCTGTTTTAATACCATTTTTACCTTTTTCCATACAGGCTTTGGCACTTTTCATAAAACTTGTCACCCAAACATGAAAAGGGTATCTCAAGTTCTCAAAGGAAAGCCATTCAACACATCACAGTGTGAAAAGAAACAAAACAAAAGCTACTGCTATAAAATTTAAACTTGTAATCTATAGGTCACCGAAGCTCCTTAATCTTCAATGGAAAAACATCAAGATCGAATACATAAAAAGCCAGCTTTAAAAAGACTTTTTATTCATAAGCATCTGAAAATTTTCGACAAAGAAAATGCCAGCAAACCAGATCAACAAAAGAATATAATTTGTCCAGCTTGAGAAAACAATTCTCTTATTTTTATGTACACAAAATAAATATTTCTCAACAGAAATTGGAGGAATGAACTTACCCTTCGGTCATTCTTTGCATGAGATTGCCGAAGAAAGAACCTATGGCAAAATATTATTGCGGTAACAATGGTTACCTGAGGATTGCATAATAAAAACAAAACCCACAAAGGCATGAATAGTAGTTTGAGATAACAGAAGAATAATCACTGAGGATAGCTAGAGACAAAAAAAAGTAAACTGAAAATTCTTAATCTCTCTTTTAGAAAGAAGAATAACGCGTGTTAACTATTGGATGTCCCCAAAGGAACAGCCTGGGTTAACACTGCCAAGATTATCACTTCTGAAATTTTTCTGAAGAAACATAAGGATCTCTGAAGAAAAGCAACATAAGGATCTTTGAAGAAACATAGAAAGAAACATAAGGATCTTTGAAGAAAAGCACTTGCTATGGCAAGAACGTTTGAGTTGAGATCTATGTAATTTGATTATGCAATAGAATGATTAACCTGAAGTAAGTATTTCTCGATTCTCCTCCATATCATAATTTCTTGTGTGAAATACTGTTCCGCTAACTGAAAAGAAAACGAAATAAAAATTCGCTTCAAAAATTTGCATTTTTTTGGGGTAAAGAAATTTTCTTTCTCATCTGGAATCCTCTTAATCTCTTTCTTTTTACTTGACTCCATTGTTATTAGATTGATTTGTAATCTGCTGATTATATATAAACTGTATATGTTTTTACTTGTATTCTTAACTCAATTTCTCAAAACAAGGAAAAAAAAAGTAAACCTGTATGTATCGAATCTCTTGTTTAGGGTTTGTCATTTCAATTATATTTTTAAAGAACTGAATAACAGTCTTGAGACAAATTGATTTTTTTTTTAATGTTTTTGATTTGTTCATATTTCAGTTTGTAATTGTTGAAATTAATAAAAAAAAAAAAAAGGAAAAAAATTTCTCGAAACATTATTGTTCATAGTATCCTGTTCTTATAGACAAAATTGTAATTCACAATCTCTTTATCTCAGTTTTTATATTTGAACAAAGCCTTGAATCATGGGTCCAACTTGTTTTTCTTTTTTAATAAAACTTGGAAGTTGTTTGATTGTTTGTAAGTTGTAGTGTTCTTTGTTTAATTTGTTTGTTTAATGCGAAGATTCCACATAATTACCTAACAACTTTAACATTTATAATGTTAGTGTAACAATTTGTTTATTTAAATAGTTTCTTCAAAGTGTTGATAGATAGGAAGGTAGTCAAATAATACTTTAAATAGTTTGTTTAGACATTTGTCACCTAAAATTAGGACTAATTTCTACTCCTTTTTTCCTTTTACATATAAATAATAGTTTGTTATTTTAATGTGTTTTGAATTAAATAAGACAGCTTATGTTTCCAGAGAAACTAGAAACGGACGAAATGAGTATGAAATAGGGAGAGATTTGCAATGCAGTTATTGTATCTGTTGTCCATCATTCTGATGGAAGGTAAAGCTTGTTTATGTACTTGGTTGTTTTTATTGCAAAACTTCTTCCCTAGAAATGTTGTTGTCCTCTATTCTGATGGAAATCAAAGATTGTTCTTTACCTTATTGTACTTTAATATGAAATACCTTACTAGAAATGTTATTTCAGGGAACAAATGGTAAGTTTGTTTTTGATATCATACAACTAGAAGATTTGTTGGTTTATGTGCTTAAATTGGAAAACCCTCACTACAAGAAATTTGGCCTTTAATGTCGGTTACGTTTTAATGTCGAATTATAACCAACGTTAAAAACTGACATTAAAGGCCTTCAATGTCGGTTATAAACCGATATCTTTGATGGTGTTATTGAAGACCTTTAATGTCGATTGACTTTTAATGTCAGTTTATAACCGACATTAAAAACGTCTTTAATGTCATTTTTAAGCCGACACTAAAGATGCCTTTAATGTCATTTCTAAACCGACATTAAAGGCCTCTTTAATGCCAGTTTAAAAATGACATTTTTGCCTTGTTCTGGGCCCGTTTTTTCAATTTTATTTTTATTAAATTGTTTCATTATTGTCCATTTTTTATAAACCGACATTGAGTCCATGTAGATAAATATTTTTCCTCACTCCAACAAATCAATAAAATTAAATTAATTTAGAAACTATAATATTTGTTTTTTACATTTGTATACACAAAATAAAATCTGAATATTATATTTATATATACATTCTACAACAGTACATGAAACAAAATCCTAATACAAGACTTTAACAAAAATTCTAAACATCTTCTCCGTCTTCAACCTTCAACAATAGCCTAGCTATCTACACAATCGTTTCGCTTTCAACCCGATATGTCTTCAATCATTCTACAAGAAAATCAAAATAAACCATTTAATTTGACTACTAAAACATTCAAAAATTTCTTTATAGCGATTAAAAGAACATTGAAATTGACTTAAATAAGAGAGGCTAACACAATTAAGGATGCTCATCTTCACAAAAAAAAAAAAAACAATTAAAACCCAATATATGAAAAGGTAACTACCCTCTGTTTGAGCATTAGTCTTATGAGTTTTGATGAAAACAACTTTCTCAAAAGCTTCCTTTGTACTATTTATAGGTCAGTCATCAGAATAAGCTACATCGAAATACTAAATTAAGTAGCCTACTGAAAAAGTTTCACATATATTTATAATAGAGCAGATGCTATAAAAATCAATAGTATACTACCTAATCATTTTCAATTCTCAATCAAAAACTCCAATTCGTCATTGTTTTTTTATGAATATCGCATTAATTCCCAAAGGCATGCTTTATTTGGTTCTTTCCATCAGCAAACATTTGGTCATTAACTTTCATGTTGAAGTTATTAACTTATCAAGCATAAAAGCATGTTTCTTTCAAAATAAAATCCAATGTCATAAAAAAGTTCCATAAAATCAAACGCACCATCGAAGGGAGCAATCACTTCAATACCATATGAAAAAAGAAAAAAGACGTTTGAGTAAAAAGTAAAGAAGAAAGCTATATTCTTCATATACAATTCTACTAGATTTTCTTGTGAGGGTAGACACATTATATATAATATCGGAATGTTCAAAGAACACAATTGTACAAAAAGGCAAAAGTACAGAATCTACAGAACGATCATTTCAAGTAAGCAGTAAAATAAAAAAGGCAATATTACAAAACCTTGTTGTGGTTGAGCATGACACCCTTCCATTGCCTTCATTGCAAAGTATTGATCAATCCCACACAGTTCTATCAAATGCACACTGCAGCCAATAATGTAAAGATTTGTGCTTAATGTTGATACAAAGATTTATTCCATAAATTAACATTGATTCATTCTGAACAGAACCAATAAAAATGGGGAAAAACCAACTTTCAGTATCACTACCAGATCCCAATGTTCAAATCCTATCTTTTTTCCGCTGTCCAAAATCTGTACCATAGAAGAAGATAGCATTAATTTTTACTAAACTGACAATAGCATAAATTCGAGAAAAGATTACACAACGAGCTGACTATAATGTAAAAAATTAGATCTCATCCTCTCTAAGCTTTAAAAGAAGAGATCTTGCATACAAGGATCATACCTGTTCAAAATCGACCAACTTCAGTAATAAATTCTAAAATAATTGTATTTACAAAGAATTCTAGTGAATTTATTTACCGACATATCACAATTCCTAATGAAGTATAAAATTTGTTTGGTAAGACTATAAAATTGCACACTCTGACCAGCAAATAGAATGTCTGGTTTAATTTACCTTCTTAATTCTTTGATTACAAAGACAGGTGCATTGGAGACATCTATGTCAATGGGGCAAAAACATTCCACTGAGAATGAGAATGAAATATTGTCTACATTACCTAATTACTACTATATTCGTTAAAGATTTCCTAAAGTACAATAGGCTACCTTCTTTTTGTTTGTTCTATCCGACAAGAAATAGCTAGCTCAATATTCACATAACTTAGCCACTAATACACATAGAAAAAATGTTTTTTTTTTAAATTGAAGTTAATAAGGAGGTTCGAGCATACCCGGCATTAGAGCCATCTACTTGAAGTTCTAGAGCAAAGAGAGTTCCCAATGCTACTACTCTCTTTACTGCAGGATCTGACGAGATCTCATAAACCAAATTGTCATCCCATAACGGTAAGCATTGAAAAAACAAATGGATCCAACAGAAAGATATTTTAGCAAGACCTTCTAAGTATAACATAACTTTAAATGCAAGTATTAATCATGACTAACGAGAATGCCTATTTATTCAAAATGACATAATATGAAATCACAAACTCTCTTCAGAATTATCATTCTTTTCTAACTTCTTTCTTGATGTATAATATTATCCAAACCCTTCGAGCCAAACTTTATAATCCAAAGAAATTCATTAAAACTTGTGTAACTAGCCACTTGAGAATAACTTTAAATAGATCGCACATACCTCCCTAAGAGATGTCCCTTCAGAAATGATATTCAGGTTTGTTTGAGGATCTTTAAACCATTTAATGGACTTCGTAGCAGCCGTGCAACCCAAAACATGAGCAGTATACGAGTGTCCATGCAGAAGGACCTTAAGCTATAAAAATAACGTGAAAACAGGTATTTAACCACTTGATGGATGCCAAAAATTGTAAGAGCAAAGCTTATTTCAGCGTTGATTAGAGAATGAAGGAAACACAAGCAGATCATAGTGCAATCCTACACATTAACCATACAGAAGTCTGCTGATAAATTTTGATTGAGAACTACTAAAACTAATTGATAATGTATTAGAGTGCTGCCTCAGGAAAAATACAAATAACCAAAATAAGCTGTCATAAGATTATGATTGTCTCATAGACAGATGATAACAAAGAGATATTGTAGCTAATGACACAACCTTTGCAGTAATTACCTTAGAGTCACCAATAAAGGATTCAAATACAGAGTTTGAAGCTAATGTAGCAGATAACGAAATAATTCCACCAGTCATCAGCTTTGCGAAGCAGACTATATATGGCGAACAATGAAGTAGCTCCGCAGCAGTCTGTAAGGAACCCATGATTGAATTACCTCTTTTCATGTTCTTAGTTCCAGTGAGATAATGAAATTTTGTTATGATGAATGACTACGTACCTCAGTACCCAAGCGCCAAAAACCAGTAAAAACCTCATAAAAAATGACAGAAATCTTTTTATCTTGACATTCTTTCACAAGTACTTGTTGGAAGAGAGGATCCACCATATGCATTCTTTCAGCACTTTGTATTACTGTATAACAATTCTCAGGTTAGATAATAAAATAATTAGTTAAAGGAACTGCATTCGTTGTTACTTAAGCTATGACTTAAGAGTATGCAACCAAAGTCATAAACGCTTCAGATTTCAAAATTCTTTCCCATCAGAAGTACAAAAACTAATTATAAGTTTTTCCCATCTGAATTAGCCTTAAAATAATTGGAAATCAAATGACAATAAGTGCTGCACTTCAAGAATCAACATTCTCAAAAGAAAAATGAAGAGGACTCTACAAGTTCCGTGAAATTTACCCCCCCGACCCATATTATCTCTCCTCCACAAAATAAACAAGTACAATCGGTTGATCGTGACATTCTCCATCTCATGGATTAGTATTCTTATAGGAAAATCACTCATTCCTCTGAATTTTTTTTTAATGAGAACCCCAAATGAAATGGCATTCTTAAAATGAGACAAAGGAAAAGATTAATGATAGTAATTATCTTGGTTATTTGGTTCCATAATTAATGCTCCAAGTAATGATTTGGACTTTGAAGAATATGATAATTGTTGAGACGAATATGTTGAATAGATTTTAGTCAAATCTAAACGGTCCATTTTCTCATCAAATACCTCATCATGTGAATCGAAAACTGACAGAAATAACATTACTTTAATAATATAAAAACAAGATACACTTTAATGAGCAAGACTTACATTCACTTGCAAGCATTCTCAAGTCTCAAGCTCTTTGGTTACAATCCAACTGGCAAGAAAAATACCACTTGCCTCCGTTCATATATACTGTAGGAGGATAAAAAAAAAAAACCTCTTCCAAATACCTGTTGTGATTATGAGAAAAATGATATTATCATGTTTCAAAGGATCTTTATTACTATCCTTTTTTAGCTTAAACTATTATACTTCATTAAACTAATAAAATTTACAAGTCATAGGCTAAAAAAAGCATGAAAAGAGACCGAAAGCGAAGAGGCTTTCATGCAATAAGAATTACAAGGTACACAAGGTACTTGTTTTTCTTAAGCTAAGAGAACTAAATGACTAGCTACATCAACAATGTTGGAAAGCCTACAAGCAACATTCAAGTTTTTTGCCCCGATTTCATAGATCGGAAGAAAATCATATCAAAATACTGTTTGCTACTAATAATTTTGATTTTGGATCACATCAAGTTTAGTAAAAATACATAGCAAATAATTAACCAATGATCACAACAATAGCTCAAAACGCCACAAACCCAAGTGCATTAAAATATATATAGACCATTTAAAGCAGCTATCTAGTTTTTTAAGATCATTGATTGATAGAAAAATTTTCTACAAATACTAATAGAATTTAAACATTTCCAGTTCCATGGTTTCCAATATGGATGAATTATGCTTGACAGCAAATTACTAATGGATGTTAGGTCACATTATTTCTAGGTGGCAGGACCCAAGAAAATTTACATTCAAAATAGATACTATTAGAGAAAATTTGACGGTAACCAATCTCATAAACCCTGATCTTATAGTAAACGTCCAAAAGAAAATACTTTCTCTTTGATTTCAATTTCTTTCTTTCATTGTAGTTAATGAGAAGTTTCTTCTCCAAAAAATAAAGTAAATCACACATTTTGAAACTCTTTGAAAAGAGCTAAACAGCTATCATTCCATGAATGAAATTTCATCCTATGAATGAAATGAACCAAGAAATCCCATCAAGTGGATGGTTTCTATGAACTTTCATCCCATGAATGAAATGAACCAAGAAATTTACATCAGCAAAGGAATTCAGATCCCTAGAAAAACATTGGTTCCCTCTTGTAAAACCATTCACAACAAGGAAACATCGAATAAAATTAATTTAAACTAAGTCGAATAATACTAGATTAGCAGCAAGGCATCATGGGAGATTAACCATTACAAGAAACAAATTACCATATGGAAATAGTGCAATTATAAACCAATCAGCAAAATATTAAATAGTAAACTCAACCTCTACATCTTTTTTAATATCACCCCATTTGATAGAAAAATATTAAATAACCAACCAACAAGCTAAAATATCAAACAATCTGACTAGTGAACTGTTATTAACAACCAACGACCCAAAAGAAAAATCAATGTCATCATTCAGTCATTTCATCAAACATGTTGTGGGCATTAAAAATTAGAGTAAACACAAAAAACCATGGTTAAATGAAAAGGTTGGTCTCGATATCAACTATTTACTTGTTGAAATCGAGAACAACAATGAGAAATGAAATTAAAAAGAAAAAAGAATGAAAAGAGTAGGGTTGGGTAGGGAGACCAAAATACCTCCAGCATCCATTCATGGGAAATTAGTAAAGTAAAAGACAAAGATAATCGTAGAAAATGCAAACCCTACCTGTAGTTGGTGCGTTTAATTAATTCAAGAGTTGAAAAGAAGCGTAGGGTTTAGTAGCGATTGTGAGCTTGGGAGTGTTTATGTTAAGAAACTATTTAAACAAAGGTTGAGGAACTAAGAAAGGTTGAGGTAAATCAAAGAAAGAAGAGCGACCTAAAGTAAACTTACCTGATGATGGTGGCGAGCACAACGACGATCAGAGAAAAAATCTAGTTCGAAGGACTATTCTACGACGACTGGTCATGAGCTGGCCACGAGGGATGACGATGGTGGTGACGGTGGCGGCTGCTCAAAGAATAGAGGGAAGAAAGTGAGATGAGATTGAAAAGAAAAAGAAATTGAAAGTGAGGAGGAAATCGTGTGACATGAGAAAGGGTAAAGTAAGAGAGAGAAATATTTAATTTTTTCTAAAATAAAAAAAACAAAAAAAATATCATAGTTTTAATGTCGGTTTTCAAAAGGTAGATGTTGAATGTCAGTTTTAAATCGACATTGAAGATTTCTCTTTAATGTCGATTTAAAACCGCATTAAACATCCGCTTTTTTAAAACCGACATTAAAGTTCCGTTTTCATTTTTTCCATCCGACATTAAAGGCTAGATTTCTTCTAGTGCCTATGCGAAAGTTTTTGTGTTGTAGCTTGCATATTATTGCTCTTTCCTTTTCATTGTTACTTTTTATTGCTGTGAGAACTCTTCTCGTCTGTGTTTGTTATTTTTGTTGTTTGAGCTAGCATTCATGCTGACATATGAAAATGCATCAGTTTGAACTTGGAAGAGGAGGCTGAACTTAAAATTCTATCAGCATGGCAAAGACAACAGGCGCCTTTATAACCATAGTGGCTTAAATTATTGGCAAGAATGTTGGTTGTTTATTAATCAAGCTTTGATAAAAACTATTTAGTTAGAAACCTTTTCATAATTTGTATCTATCATGTTTGATGAGATTTTGTTCCTAAAAAATATACTATTATTAGTTTTTGTTTTTTTGCAAGTATTTATCTGCCTTTCATGTTCTAGTGTCATATTTTAAATTGCGTGTGGATACTATGTCATGAAGTCTATGAGAGAAATTATAAATATGGGAAGCATTGTCATCTTGAATTCCGTATGTTATATATCAAACTATTTCTTTTGTGGGTATAATAATTTTCATGAATACTAATTTATTTATTTTGCATGTTTACAGATTAATACACAAAAACCATACTCACTGGTTGAGTTAGATGAGGTGTGGGTTGAGTTGGCTGAGTCTTTGGTTTCATACATATGATCTACGACTTATTTGTGATTCTGAAGCAGAAAACTTTTTTTTTTTGTGACTGATTTTTTGAATTGTTCATATGGAGGGGGTTGATAGATATACTTTTAAGACTTTGTTGTGGTTTAGGGTTTAAGTGAATTGTTGATAGGTAAATTGTTCATATGTAGGGGGTTGCCATTATGAAACTTTATGTATCTATCATATACTTTTGGGCTAAGTTAGTTAATTATATGATGTTTAATTGAATTCTTGGAAACCTGATGAAATTGTTTATATTGGTTTTGTAAATGATATGAATATGATGCAAAGTTTTGGAAATGATATGAATAGATGATGTTGAGTTGTCATTTGATGAACATTTGTCGTTTATATGGATTTAAAATGGAACAATTGTTGGACCACTATACAGGACCAATAGGAGCATAATATAAGAACAAAAATATAAATAAATTACAATTTAAAAAAAATGGAAAATTGCTTGACGGTTTTGAATTACAATAGGCTACCTTCTTTTTGTTTGTTCTATACAAGCATATTGTATAGAACAAACAATTATTGTTTGACGGTTATGAATGACATTCTTGACGGTTTCTAAATGTCATGAAAAAGCATATTCTTGAAGGTGACAAAATGTCATAAACAATCACATTCTTGACGGTTAATCAATGCCATGAAAAAATGTACTCTTGACGACTTTAAAATGTCATAAATATTCATATTTTTTACGGTTTTTATCATGCAGACTCACATTCTTGACGGTTCTAAGCTGTTGTTACCACTTATACTCTTGACGGTTCTAAACTGTCATGTAAAATTGAATACTTGACGGTCATAAACTGTAAACGTTCACATTTCTTGACTTTTTAGCAACCGTTAGGAACTTTTTCTTTCTTGACACTTGATTCAGTGACGGTTTTAGAACCGTCAAGAGAGTCTATTTTTGTAGCAGTGATTTAAAAGCAGATAACGCTCTGACTATCCGATAGTCATTTGATAGTCGTCTGATATCATTAACTACTTGTCATATTTGTCATATTCGCAATATATAAAAAAGAGGTGTATGAGTTGTTTTTCTAATTTTTTTTGTCATCTAATGCAATTTTTCTTTTATAGCTGCTCTCTTCTCTTTCTCCATTGTTCACTTTGAATCAAACATCATTTTTTTTCGTCCTTTTCTGCTTTCATGTTTCTTGCTTTACTATCACTCTCTCAAGTTGGAATTAATATTTTAAAACGCTTAAGGGAACCTTGGTGTTTTTCTCATAGAGATGAGGCGACATTTAAAAATCATTTATGCTTACTATTTTAGTAGGCCTAATGTATGGCTGTAACGCCCCGACAATTTCGAATTTAATTTATTATCTTAAGTGTAGTTATTGAAATTTTGGGTGTTTTGAATTAAATGATTTATGAACATTTGATTTTTAGACATCAAGAAAATATCTATGCGTGATATTTATTTGGGAAAAGATTAAGGTGATTGGGTGATTTTTGAAATATTTTATATGGAGATTGTGGGCTTAATAAAAAAGAGATTAAGTGGATTTAATTGATTAAATTAGGGAAAGAGAAAAGAAGAATAATATTAAGCCTATTATTATTATTATTATTATTATTATTATTATTATTATTATTTATTATTATTATTATTATTATTATTATTATTATTATTATTATTATTATTATTATCATTATCATTATCATTATCATTATCATGATTATCATTATCATTATTATCATTATTATCATTATCATTATTATCATTATCATCATCATTATTATTATTATTATCTAGGGACTTTTTCAAAGAAAATTGGGTCATGTTTAGAATTAAAAAACCCCTAAACTATTTGGTAAAATAAATTATTTTTCCATCTACCAAATCACATTTTCATTTATTTTAACATCCAAAAACTATTTTAATGGACTAGTTGTACCAAACACAAAAAGAAAAAAACAACTATAAAGAAAACCTTAACATTCTTTTTATATATATATATATTTAAAGTTATATTTTAAACTTTTTGGAAAGTTAACAAATATTTTTTACATAGAACACTAACTATTTTAATCTAAAGCTAAAAATAAGGCCTTTTTTTTAAACTTATTTTAAAAATTTAAGGATATTTTTTTATATAAAATATAATGTTTATAAGCGTTTTTTATAATTTAACCAGTAAAATAAAATGAAGAAGATAGGATAAATTTATACTTATAAATTAAAATTTATTATAAATAATAAAACTGCTAAGAGTATTTACAAAATATAATAAAATGTATGAATTTAGCAATGATAATTCTATAAATGTCATTAATGTATAAAATCAAAAATTTTAATATATTTTGTAAATATTTTATAAAAAATTTGGTTCATACAATTGAAAATGTGTCTAATAATTTAAGATTTAAATAAGTTAACGTGAGACTATAAATTAGTATTTTTTTTGTTATTAAAAATTTAATATTTTTCTTAATTTTTATTAAGAAACTTTTTTAAAAACTTTCATGTAACAAAAACATCAAACTATTTACGGTTACAGAGCGCATAAAGTTAGTCATTTTTTAAATATTATAGGTTTGTCTTTCGATCATTTTTTCTTACTCGCGATTTCTTTCGTCGTCTTTCGTTTTTTTTTTTTTGCTGCGATTTCTTTCCGTCGTATTTCTTCTTTTTCTCTCTTTTTTTTTTTGCTATGATTTCTTTTCATCGTCTTTCTTCTTTTTTTATTCTTTTTTTATGTCGTTTAATCTTTCCATTGTCTTTTTCCTTCGTTTCCTCTAAAGAATCTTGAAAAAAATCATTTAGATTGGAGTAACAAAATTAAACGATATAATTGAAATGATAAATTATAGTCATATCTAAACAATCGCTAAACGATCGTAAATATATTACAACGCGTGGTTGATGGGTCATTTTTGTATTTTACACGGTGTGTGTCGGTGCTTTTTTTGTTTTCGAAATTGTTCTAAATACTTGCCACCTTGTTATACTTTTGAAAAGACCTCAGACTTTTTTTTAATAACAAAAATAAAAAGAAAAAAAACTTTAAATGAGGTAAAAGGAATTTATTGTCTATATTCCAAAATAGTCTTTTTATTTATTTACTCCTTAAAAATTATTTGTAAAAGAATTAGTTAATAAATATTCTGTTAATACTCCAATTGTTCTGTTCTCTATTATCGAAGAACTCAAACAAGGAGACGATCTCCAATGGAAGAACACTTCCCTCTGCCCCAATCCGCCATGAAACAAGATTTCGGGAAATTGCAATATGGGTATCATCAATCTCTTTCTTTTTTCCTTTTTCTTCCTCTTCTTCTTCATTGCTACCTTCACTTGTGACTTCTTTTCGATTTCATTTAGATGCGAGCATTACAGGAGACGGTGCAAAATCCGAGCTCCATGCTGCGACCAAATCTTCACCTGTCGCCACTGCCACAACGAGGCCATGGTCTTTCCGCCCCTCTCTCTATGTCTTTTCCTTGCGTGCGTTGTTTGTTAGAGATTTATATTATATAAGGGTTATGTTTTTTCCATTATGTTGTTGAACTCGAGCTTTCAGTAATTGTGATTTTCTGAAACTTTTGTTGATTTTAGACCTCGCTGAGCAATCCTAGAAAACACGTTTGCCTAACCCTTAAGCATGGAGCTTGGGTTTGTGATTGTTTTATTATTTAAATATCTTAAATATGTTGAAAATGCGTACTTTAATAGCTTAGAAATGAGTAAAATGTATGCAATCTATTATATGAATATTGTGAACACTGTACATACTTAATAATATGTGCTGCTGAAAACATGACCTAACTAAAACCAGACTTGCCTAGCCCTTAGAGTACAGCCAGTTAGGTCAAGTAGAATGCGTTGAGTTCCCTCAGTATCAGAACTTGTGTGGGGAACTCTTCACTCTTGGCCTAACCAAAACCAGACCTGCCTTGCCCTTAGAGTTCAGCCGGTTAGGTCAAGTAGAATGCGTTGGGCTCCCTCAGTATCAGAACTTGTGTGGGGAACTCTTTGCTTTTGGCCTAACCAAAACCAGACCTGCCTAGCCCTTAGAGTCCAGCCGGTTAGGTCGAGTAAAATGCGTTGCGCTCCCTCAGTATCAGAACTTGTGTGGGGAACTCTTTGCTTTTGGCCTAACCAAAACCAGACCTGCCTAGCCCTTAGAGTCCAGCCGGTTAGGTCGAGTAAAATGCGTTGGGCTCCCTCAGTATCAGAACTTGTGTGGGGAACACTTCGCTTTTGGCCTAACCAAAGCCAGACCTGCCTAGCCCTTAGAGTCCAGCCGGTTAGGTCGAGTAAAATGCGTTGGGCTCCCTCAGTATCAGAACTTGTGTGGGGAACACTTCGCTTTTGGCCTAACCAAAACCAGACCTGCCTAGCCCTTAGAGTCCAGCCGGATAGGTCGAGTAAAATGCGTTGGGCTCCCTCAGTATCAGAACTTGTGTGGGGAACTCTTTGCATTCATTATGATTATATCACTGGTAAAGGTAGGATTATCAAAAGAAAAAACTTCACAATTAGTTTTCTCAAGATGAAAAATAAGTATCATAAAAAAAATAATTATCGATAATTATAAAATTTTGTGAAATATATTATGATATATAATAATTGTCATTAATCGATTCAAAATTGAATATTTTTTGTACTATTATGTCTATTAATGACAATTATAAAACGTTAAAGAAGGCTATATAATGATTTTTTTTCTTTCGGTTGAGAATATGTAAATCGTGACATTTTATTGTCAAGAATATTTGAATCACGACAAATATTTTTTGTCAACAAATGTTCTATCACGATACGACATGTACTTATTGTCACATAATCCATACATGCAACTTTTATAATGTCATATTACATGTTTTGTATAGTTTCTTTAAATCTTGTCATTACACACATAATTTTCACCCTCAACTGATTAACATGTAAATAAAAAGTTTCATATATAACAATAACATAGATAACGTTTTATATATAACATAGATAACGTTTTTTTTTAAGTACAAATAGCCTATGGAATGTTCCCAAAGGGACAAATACAATCAAATTAGTAACTAAAGTTCGGTAACTAAGTACAATCTAAACAAGCCTCAAATAAATACTTTGGAATCAAAAATTTTCCACTAACTTTACGAAATTTCTTATAATTCAATCAAAGAGTCCAATGGATTCTTGTAAAACCTTGTAAGAAAAAAAAATCATTTTAAAGCATGCACAAGTCTACACATTAGTATTGACGATAATAATATTAGGATAACTTTTGTAATATATAACACAAAGTACAAATTCTTAACCAAATAAAGACAAATTATGCTTTAACATCTTTATAAACCACAAAATAACAATTCACGTAAGCGAAGTCTAACTCCGATGAAAATTCCTATTGAAATATCCTAAAGAAAAAAAAAAAAAACAAACAAAACGAAAGTGGTCATCTTCTTTTTATATGTACACTTATTATACAACCAACATTATGGTTATTCTCTGGTTACATATATGATATGTAACTAGTGTGTATTCTTTCACTTATGGACAAGAAGAAGTAAGATAGTAATAATAATAAAGAAACATCTGCTATTTACATTCCACCTAGTGAATTGATGCATGGTTGATCCGAAAAAATACAAAGAATAAACCAAATTTTTTTAGAAAAAAAAAACTGTACATAAAAAGAAGGAAGTAAGAGAGAAAAGAAATTTTCTCATTATTACACCTTCAAATATTTCTAAACTTTATATTGTTTTGTAATATAATTATTTTTCCATTTTTTCAAATTATGTTCTTGTATCAATGTTTAGGCATCCATTTACAACAGATATCTAAATATTATCGTACTTTATAGAAACTGTGATTAAAAATGACAATCATATATAGTCTAATTAAGTTACAGTAGAAGTTTCATTAATTAATTATAACAACTTACATCACTTTTTTTTTTAAATTTTCATAGAAATTAATATTTTCATGAAAGTGAGATCTCAAAACTATCAAATAGACTTCTATTTTGTAAATATTTTTAGCAGTTTTGACATTATTATGAGTCCGACTACTCAACGATGTCCTAAACTTAAACTCTAATGGAAAAGGAAACCACCCACTACGATATTGCAAACCCTAATGGCTTTGATATTATATAGTCAATAATTTAGAGAAAAGTATTTCTTATTCATATAGAATCAGAGTAAATTTCCAAAACGAAAATTTTCCTTTAAAACATACTATAATTAGTCAAACAAAAAAGAGTGTTAATAGTCAAATATAATTTTTAGTTGACAATTAATTAGCTGTGTTAATTATGACAATAATTATAAAAAAATTAAATTAAGACTATGATCTTAACTTAAAATTTAAGTTTTTATTTTAGATAGAGAGAAAATTGGTATAAAATTTAAATTAAGAAGAATATTCTTGAACTCTTTTTAAGTTCTAAGGGTATTTTTGAAATAAAACTTCAACGGTTTTAATATAAAAGTAACGGTTTTTGAATAATTTTAAAAGTTTAAGAATATTTAGAATTATTTATTTTAAATTAGTTCTACATTTGCTCCTATAAATTCTGAATTAAAATTTAAAAGCGTTTTATGAAACAAAAAAATCAGATTTATTTATGTTTACAAATAAATGTTTTGCTCTTTATACGGTAGAAGTCCTATTAACACTATTTCAAATTTCAAAAAAACCTTTATTCTCTCTCCTTTGAAACCCTCCCTTCACAGCTTCTCTCATTTATAATTTCTTCACGTTTCTTCTCAACGGCACTCTCTCTCCCCTCTCCCTCTCTCTCCTCCTCCCCTTCTCTCTCGCTCTCTTGTCTCCTTCGTCTTCCTCGTCTTCCTCGTCTTCCTCGTCTTCACTCTTCCTATCTCTCAATTTCCATTCTCTAAAATGAAGCATGCACCCAAGAAACCCATACCCATGTCGCCGATCCACTGCCATCTTCTATTCCTAGCGCTAACGGCGCCGGAATCAAGGGCGGCAGACCCCTCGGAAACCTACATCGTCTTCCAAAGAAAATGATTCACCGTCCGATCCCAATTCATGGTTCCCGATTTCAAACCCTCGCCGACTAAGTTGAAGAGCCTGCTCTCTCTTCTAACCCACTTAAGCGGAAGCTCAGTATGGAGACCCTTCTTGAGAATTCCATCCCTGGGTTGTCTGATTCTATTGCGAAGGTAGTTTACGTGGTGTGATTATTGGGGTTTTGGTATATTTTTGTTTTAATTTGGGTGGTGAAATGATATTTTCCTGTAATATGAAAAATTAATTTCGTCTTATGCTGAATCATCTCACAGATTAGAGAAGATGTAAAATCTGGTGTAGAAAATTTAACAGAGGAGTGTGTATCCACAATGGCAGACGTTACTCGGCTTCTAATGAAGGTTTTTATCTTCCTCGTGCTAATATGCGCACCTAAGGGTCACCCCTATCCATGGAAGTACGGAGGTAAGTTTCCCTTTTGGAATTCAAGTTCTGTATTTCTCGTTGGAGTTTAAGAGGCATTTTTGTTGTTGTTCTTCTTCTTGCATAACTGTGGTTGTGGAATTTGGGTTCTAAGAAGTGAAAGAACTTGTATTATAGTTTTCTGTGGTAAAAGGAATTGAACCCACTTGCCATGTGTTCACTCAATTTGATTTTTTACTGTAATTTGAGTCAGTTATGGTCATTTTCAAGGGGTTCAACTGCATCCGGGAAGTTGGGAAGGCGTCAAAAGGGATTTTTTAAGCCAGAACTGACTTCTCTCACTTTCTTTCTTTGCACTACTAACTTCCAAAGTTTTTGTGACTGTTAGAAGTTTCATCAAGTGTTTGTGTTTGTGTTTGCTACTTGGTTATGCTTCATAATTGCTTTAGGTTCACAAAAATACTATAACCTGTAGCCCTGTAATTCTATCCATTTCAGGAGTTCGAAACCTTTTTGTGTGTAGGAACTAACACAAATTCAACATTTCTAAAGTAAAAAGAAGTTGGGTTTATAGAAAATATAGTGCCATTTGGTTGAGTTATGACTACTTTTGAAGATGGTTTTATTTTAACTAATGACTGCATTCGCTAGTTTGTTTTTTTTGGTACTTCATTCACTGTCCATTTTCTCTCCATGGTCGAGTTTCTCTCCCCTCATTTATTTTTTATAACATTCATTAGATCACTCTTTAAATTATTCAATTACAAAGGAAAGACTACTTCAATTCATTGTCAGTAAACTATTTTTTTCCTTTAGTAACAATTGCTCACATCATATTGTCATTTCTCTATGTATTGTCTATAGACCAGGGTGAATTCTAGTTCTCTTCTAAGATAAAATAATTACCAGCTAATCATTTAGGAAATATTTCAGTTAAATGGCTCTTGGGTTGTCAACTGTACTATTTTTTATCTGTTTTCTGTGTGCGGTTGAAATTCTTCTGATGTACCCCATCTCCTGTGATTCTCTTCTTCAAAATCAAATAGTAGAAGTATTTGTTGGTTCATCTGTTCCACTTGCTTTGTCCCCTGTCCAGGAGTCCAGAAAGTTTTCACCTGCAACACAGTGAAAGCAAACCTTCGTCTATCGAAGAAACACGCTCATGAGAACATTGAGATCAATTTCAACAAGCTTTACTACTAGTTTTGATAAGCTTACGAGTTTTGGAAACATAAGATTTGATCGAGAAGTTAGGAGTGAAGGTTTGGGATATCTTGAAAAGATTGCATTTTTTTCTTGTATTTGAGGCCCCTTGAAATTTTGTTGTTTGTTGCCCTCTTGTTTTCTGGAGCTTCTTTCCTACAATGACTAAGATTGTTGGTACTCTGGGTCCTAACTCTCGATCTGTACAAGTTATTTCTGCTTGTTTGACGGCTGGAATGTCTGGTATGGTTGGGCTTCCTTAGCAACTCTCCCTTTGTTTCTAGTGGGTAATGCGTTTGAGTTATAGTAGGGAACTTTTGTTTTTCTATTCTTTCTTTGGTGGCTGCTAGTTGCTCGGTTCGACATTTCATGGGGCAGTCCAGATTACCATCAAGAGACTTTGGAAAATTTGAAGATTGCTGTTAAAAGCACCAAGAAACTTTGTGCTGTACGTTCGTTTTTAATACATTTGAGTGTATATTTTATCATTTGAACTTTCCTACCATTTTCTTAGTAACTTGGCCAAAGAATAAGTAAGCTAATTCTTCTGCTTTTTTCAGGTTATGCTGGATACAGCGGGTCCTGAGGTGTTGGTTACTAAAGTGAGAAATCTATCTCTCTTCAGGAAGATGGGTTTGTTGTTCTAACACCCAATCAAGAACTAGAGGCATCTTCGGAGCTGCTACCTACAAATTATGGTGGACTTTCAAAGGTTGGGAAATACTATAAAACTTCATACTACTTGTGGAACATTTTAGATCATGCCAAATCCACAGCCAAACAAGGAAAATCTGTAGCCCTGAAGTTCAGGAAAAACTTTCTATGAATTAAAGTTTTATTTTAAATTGATATTGAAAAGCCCCTCGTATATTTCTAGAAGTGGCTGTTTGTTGTTATACAAGAAAATAAAACAAACAAATAATTAAATCCAAACTATTATTTAATCTAAAATCATCAACTAAACTAATGTTAACTGACTATACTAATGATTTAATTACTTGTCTGCATCGTGTCTGTTGCCTGATGCAATTTACTCAGTCAAAATTGCATCGTATCAAGACACGTGAGTTTTTCATTAAAAATTGATAAGAGGTTAAGATTTTAATATTCTTTAGTTTATGCAAATAAGATATTTTGCAAAGTCAAAGTTTATAAAAGATGGGCGTTCTTTCATTCACTGCATTGATTATACAATAATCTCCTTCATATTACTAAACTTGAAATTTTCTTATATAGGTCGTTAAGAAAGGAGACACCCTTTTTCTTGGTCAGTACCTCTTTACTGGAAGTGAAACATCTGTCTGGTTGGAGGTAATGGGGCATATTGGTAGGGATCTTCAAATTTTTTTTCACTGTAAGGAATCGTGGTAAATGATGTTATGCTGAGTTATGTCTGTCGGGGATTTATCAGGTTTTCGAAGTGAAAGGAGATGATGTTGGTTGTGTGGTAAAGAACTCTGCCACGTTGGTTGGTACAATGTACACTTTGCATGCTGCTGAAATTCACATTGATCTTCCAACACTTACTGAGAAAGGCAAAGAGTAACATTCTTCAGTTTCCTGTTTGTTATGTCTGTTAAGTCTCTTTGATTGCTTGCAATTAGCTTATACAACCTTAACATGATTGGTAGCTCATAGTATTTTTTGATGCTGACTGGTGACTTTAGATCATAGCTACGTGGGGAGTAAAAAACAAGATTGACTTCCTCTCTCTGTCACATGCTAGACATGTGGAAGATGTTTGACAAGTATTATTTCCTTGCATTGAGTCTTCACTTTAAACAAATGATCAATTGTGGGTGATTTGACTATGTTGATTATTACAATAGAGGATATTGATTGCTAAATTAAATTTTTATGTAGGCTCGACAATTTCTTTCTAAGCTAGGTGACCTTAACCAAACTCAAATATTTGCAAAGATTGAAAGTGTAGAGGTAAGTCATTGTCAGCTCACATGGTTACGTTAGGATTGATTATTTCTGTTTTCTACATTGTTACAGGTGTTTTTGTTTCAGAAAACTGCCCTTTATAGATGTAATATGGCTGGAAAGCCTGCTGTTTTAACTCGTGTGGTAGACAGCATGACTAACAACTTGAGACCTACACGTGCAGTAGCTACTGATGTTGCCAATGCTGTACTTGATGGTGAGTTATTCAATTTTTAAATCTCTATTGTTTAAAGACCGAAGATGTAGGGATTTTTTAAGTCATGGTTCTTTTTAATGATGCTGAAGATTGAATCAGGGTTCTTAGTTCCATTCTTGACAGGGGATATGATTGTATGACGTTTTTTTATAACCTGTCTTCTCATGAGTTTGCAGGAAGTGATGCAATTCTTCTTGGGGCTGAGACATTGTGTGGATTACATCCAGTAGAAACCGTTTCAACCGTTAGTAGAATATGTGCTGAGGTAATTTGTGTGTGTATGAGATAGAAACACAGCTTTTAAACCCTAAGCTTTATGTAGTATAAGGTATTTCCATTCCTTTATTCATTACTATTTCATTAATGAATTAATGAAGGCACAACTTTAATTTGGAGAAAACAAACATTTAACGTGAGGTCATGAGTGCACTAAAAGGACTACAAAAGGGCTTGTTAAAGGGAAGTAGAAGGCAAACCATACATGAAAATAAAACACAAACCCTTGCCGGGAAAGGATAAAGTTACAAGTAAAACAAAGGAATATCTCTAAAAGTGGAGGTTGTTATCGCCAAAGAAAATGCTGCATGCTTTCCGTTATAACCACCATTTAGTGCTGCATTCTTTTGTTACTCTGTTAAGTCTCTTTAGGTAAGTTTCTCCCCCATAAAAAGAACTAAAAAGTTTCTTTGATACTATTTAAAGTAAAAAGAGAAGGGAAAACATTCTAAAATCCTGTGCACTAAGGGGCTCGTGAGTTAGAAAAAGTTCACCAAACTGAAGGTGGAACCTTGACAGAGTCCATAGTTTCTCCCCATCCCCTTTCTTTTAATAAGAACTCTTGCATTTCTCCCTATCCGCATTTGTCCCATTATTACCTTGATTCTTTTAACATCGAAACAGAATTTTTTTGTTGATCAAATGAAAATATTACCAAGGAACTAAGGAAGTTACGGAAAACTTCCAATCGAGGAATTCAAACATCCCAAAGATAGAAACAAATAATTACAATAAAATCTCAACACTCCACCCAAATGATAAAATAAAAACCATAAGCTACCCAGTTCTGAAGTTTCAAGGAGAGTAAATTCGAAGAAAGCTAACCTACCTAAGAACCATGAATTCATTTCCAAAGGAACATCTACAGTAAAGGCTATTTGCTGCGTTCAATCTCTTCCTTTATATGCCTACAAGCCATGTACGTTAATCGCCACTTTTGTGCTTGTTTTAGCATTTTCATCTTTTTTAGATGGACTACACTACACTCAAAGATTGATTTAGTTAGAATTTTGTAAGAGAAAAGGAGGGAAGATACAAAATGTCATAAACATGAAAAAGCATAAGATCGATCCGTATTCTGGTTTCAAAAAGCAGTCTTTGACCATGCTTCAAGGTGAGATAATACATAATGTCATAACCATGCTTATTCTTAATACTAGTTTATTCTTTCGTCTTTTATGTTACGATTCAGTTAGTAAAAAGGTTCATTGTCATCCTTTTGTTATGAAGTTCTTATCTTAGTGAATAGCTTTTCATGAAAATTTGGTATCAACTTCTTACCTGCTCAATTGATTATATGGCTTCCTTGGTCCAGTTTGGTTGAAGGGATTTGTTTGTTTTGCAGAACTGGGTTCAATAAATCTGGTTACAGCTTCGGAAAGGTCATTGGCATGTAGTTCAGCAACAAAGGTAGTGGTACTGGTGGGTTCAATGGCTTTTCTTTAGAATTCCTGAATGTTACAATATTATTGGTCACGAGGCCTTTCTCGTTTTTCATGCGTACATGCTCATTTATCTTGAAAACCTTTGTTGTTGTTGTTCAAACTTGGTTGAAGCTGTTGAAGACCTCGGTCAGTCTTCACTTAAACATATTTTGGACAACTTTGTGTGGATAATTGCAATTGTCTCTCTTCCTGGACGAATTTTAGCTGCTTTACGAAGGGGAAGGCAGGTTAGCCCTCTCGCTCCATTGTTTCTTGATTGTCATCTGTGCTTGTTCAACAATGATATATTTTGTTTGTGTTTCTTTTCTCTGTTTTTTTTATCATAGGTTTGTCTTTGTGGAAAATATGTATAAAGCAAAATATTCTTCAAATTACGGTAGTAGATTTTTTATAGACAACATTTCCATGACTTTCATTTGCTTGCAAGTAGGAGTTTAACTGAGTACTCAAACTACTTTTAACTAGTATGTTAGCCATAAATGGGTATGATATTAAAGTGAAAAGTTTGGAACGATCAAATAATTACGGTGTTTCTAGTAAAGATTAGAGAATCCTTAATATTCTAAAGCATAAAATATTACGTTAGTAAGTTGTTTAAGACTTCGGAAGGCAGAATCGTACCATTGGGTTCTTTGCAGCCTGAGTTATTGAACAATAGTTTGAACTATTTTACTTATTACCATCAGTTGGACAAGTGTAGTTCAACATTTTGTTTGTTCGTTTTCATTCATCAGTCTCAAGTGACTATAGTTGAAAGTTCATATAATTGACAATTGAATTTTCTCTGGTTACATGGGTTGGTGGCTTCTGGGAACTTTGCTAGTTTCAGTCAATAAGTGATTGTAGTATTGGAGTATCACATAGGCTACTTGGACAGATTATACAAAATTTGTTTTTCCCTTTTTATACTTGATAATGGTTGATTTCATGCAGTTGCAACAATTTTTTCAATTTCTGGAAATCGAGTTTGATAATGTTTTGCTGGAAAGAAAGGAGCTCCAAAAACAATTCCAGGCTGCTTTGAAGGAGCATAAGATGATGGAATTGATGTTGGACGAACTTGAAATGATACATGAAAAGGCAACCAACAAGATTGCACTCTTAGAAAGTGAGGTAATGGCCTATCTATCTCCTGTACTAAATGTTATAAATTACATTATGGATGGGTGGAACTGAGAGCAAGTATCATAGTTTTCGATAAGAAGGGGAAGGAGAAATTTATGCAATTGTTATAGGAGAGGTTGAACTTTGACATGAAATTTGGTTTACTTTTTATGAGTTGAAAGTTTGCATGTTGGTTAAGAACCGAGTGATGAACTCCATACAGTGCATTAACAAATAAAATCTCTCTCTTTCTCTCTCTTTAAATAGGTACGTATATATAGACACACAATCTGCAGTCGTATGTGAATCTATCTTTTTAGACGTTAGAATGTTCAGCAACACTGTTTGCAGTTCTGTTGACCCATCATCCATGTGTAACCTCTCTTAGAATGATATTAACACATAATAGTGTTGACGAGTTCTATAAAACATTAGATATAAATTGATTCCGAGAAATGAATCCTTTTTTCCACTTAGGTTGAGAAACTGGCTTAAAAATACCAGAAAAGCTTCGCTTGTGTTGAATTGAACCATTATATGCACATTTGTAGGAAGGTCAGCATTCAATTGGTTATTGTAGAGGTTGAAAAGGGCTCTTTCGCAGCTCTTGTAGTGTTAGAAGATGCTTAAATTTTTATCTCTACGAATAATTTTTTCATTTTAGCTTTGATCTTATATTTGAATTTGATTTTCTTTTTCGTAATTTCAAGATTGTTCTTTGAGGACAGACCAAGAGCATAATGCTGTTGAGTGAAGGAATAGCGTGATAAGAGGTAAGTGTTTTCCTTTAACTGAAAATAAAGGAGTTTTTTGTTGTTCTTTTTTTTAAGTTATGTAAGATGATAGTATTCTAAAGCTTAACTATTTCTCACTGCATTAAATCATAAATTGACTTTGATGCTAGACTTCATTGCATTTTAGATAGAATTTAACTAGGTGATGGTTGGAAATAGCACCAAAAGTTCTTCATCTTTCACAGATAATACAATTTTTTTTACTAGACTATCTTCGAATTGGATATATCAAGAACAAAACAAATAAAACTTTTAAAAGTGACATGTTTGAACGATCAATTTTGTTCTTGGAGTAAGGACAATGCCCAAATAAGGACAAAGATAAGACTTATGGAATAAAAGTTTTGATGATTTTCCAGGTGAGGTTTGAAAGTATTTGAGAAACCTTTGGTCATTGATCCGGGTAAAATTAGGGAAAATACAGTTGCATGATCGATCTTTAACAATGCAAACTGCTTTCTTTCAAGTTTTGTAGAACTTTTTTTTTTTTTAAATTTTTAGTTTAACCTCTTTAATGAAATTTGATAGAAGTTCTTGTTTTCTTTCCGTAGGAATAAAGGGAAATGAAGTATAACCAAACTTGGAACCTTTGCAAGCAAGGGGAGGTTTTCTGTTCCCTTTCTTTTATTTTTCCATCCTTAGAATCTTGCTTAACATGCTTTGAGGACAACTTTAAGTGGGGGTGGGGTTGTAGCTTTGCATGTTCCATGTTCTTTGGGAAATTTTCATTTTGCCAAAAATGCCTAAATTTTAAAAATTTTCAAATTCTCTATTCTTAGAATAAATATCATGCCTACTTTGCTTTTTAGCTTAGAAAACACGTTTGCCTAACCCTTAAGCATGGAGCTTGGGTTTGTGATTGTTTTATTATTTAAATATCTTAAATATGTTGAAAATGCGTACTTTAATAGCTTAGAAATGAGTAAAATGTATGCAATCTATTATATGAATATTGTGAACACTGTACATACTTAATAATATGTGCTGCTGAAAACATGACCTAACTAAAACCAGACTTGCCTAGCCCTTAGAGTACAGCCAGTTAGGTCAAGTAGAATGCGTTGAGTTCCCTCAGTATCAGAACTTGTGTGGGGAACTCTTCACTCTTGGCCTAACCAAAACCAGACCTGCCTTGCCCTTAGAGTTCAGCCGGTTAGGTCAAGTAGAATGCGTTGGGCTCGCTTTTGGCCTAACCAAAACAAGACCTGCCTAGCCCTTAGAGTCCAGCCGGTTAGGTCGAGTAAAATGCGTTGGGCTCCCTCAGTATCAGAACTTGTGTGGGGAACACTTCGCTTTTGGCCTAACCAAAACCAGACCTGCCTAGCCCTTAGAGTCCAGCCGGTTAGGTCGAGTAAAATGCGTTGGGCTCCCTCAGTATCAGAACTTGTGTGGGGAACACTTCGCTTTTGGCCTAACCAAAACCAGATCTGCCTAGCCCTTAGAGTCCAGCCGGTTAGGTGGAGTAAAATGCGTTGGGCTCCCTCAGTATCAGAACTTGTGTGGGGAACACTTCGCTTTTGGCCTAACCAAAACCAGACCTGCCTAGCCCTTAGAGTCCAGCCGGTTAGGTCGAGTAAAATGCGTTGGGCTCCCTCAGTATCAGAACTTGTGTGGGGAACTCTTTGCTTTTGGCCTAACCAAAACCAGACCTGCCTAGCCCTTAGAGTCCAGCCGGTTAGGTCGAGTAAAATGCGTTGGGCTCCCTCAGTATCAGAACTTGTGTGGGGAACACTTCGCTTTTGGCCTAACCAAAACCAGACCTGCCTAGCCCTTAGAGTCCAGCCGGTTAGGTCGAGTAAAATGCGTTGGGCTCCCTCAGTATCAGAACTTGTGTGGGGAACTCTTTGCTTTTGACCTAACCAAAACCAGACCTGCCTAGCCCTTAAAGTCCAGCCGGTTAGGTCGAGTAAAATGCGTTGGGCTCCCTCAGTATCAGAACTTGTGTGGGGAACTCTTTGCTTTTGGCCTAACCAAAACCAGACCTGCCTAGCCCTTAGAGTCCAGCCGGTTAGGTCGAGTAAAATGCGTTGGGCTCCCTCAGTATCAGAACTTGTGTGGGGAACACTTCGCTTTTGGCCTAACCAAAACCAGACCTGCCTAGCCCTTAGAGTCCAGCCGGTTAGGTCGAGTAAAATGCGTTGGGCTCCCTCAGTATCAGAACTTGTGTGGGGAACTCTTTGCTTTTGGCCTAACCAAAACGAGACCTGCCTAGCCCTTAGAGTCCAGCCGGTTAGGTCGAGTAAAATGCGTTGGGCTCCCTCAGTATCAGAACTTGTGTGGGGAACACTTCGCTTTTGGCCTAACCAAAACTAGACCTGCCTAGCCCTTAGAGTCCAGCTGGTTAGGTCAAGTAGAATGCATGCAATTCTTGTGGAATGTTCTTAAAAAAAATTAAAGTTTGTTGAGTTTGAGATTGAATATGGAAATAACTGTCTTCTTTAACTTAAAATTTTGATGAAATTGCATTTCTTTTTTATTTGAGTCAGATTCTTCTTTTGTATCTTGGAATTTTTTTTAATTCATGTTTCTTTAATGTTGAATGGGTGTGAAACAATGTTAGGGTCTGAAATCTTGGTGGAATGTTGGGATGATGATTTAGGAATTAATTCCTCTTTCTTAGAAGGATCTGAATCTATATAAAGATCTTCTTCTCTGTTACCTTTCATTTGTGGTATCTTGTAGGTTCTTTAATTCTTATTGGAAATTTTTGGATACTCTGAGGTAATTCTTGCTTTTTTTAATAGGTTTTGTTCCTTGTTTTCATGCCATTGTTGAGTATTTCTTGGTTGATTATCAACCATTCTTCCTGTTGGATCTAAAACCCAAATGTCCATACCCAAAGTGAAATTTTTTTGTATAAGAGATACTTCGACGATAATTTTCCATTTACCATACAAGTGCTCTATCTTGAAATGCAAAGGACTCAACTTAGTTACTCTCCACCTTACAGTCATGCAAATCTCAAATCTCTCAAAATTTTTCCTCTTTCGTTTCAGTTGTACATAAAAGAAGGGATAGAAGATTTCTGAAGACAGAGCAATTAATTAGTGGAAGAAAATGAAGAGAAAGGTTAGTGAAGGAAGAAAGAACACAAAGTTAACTGGTTCTCCTAGGTTTATTTTCTTTATTGTTTTTCAATCTATGTGAAGAATTTTACCAAATGAACTCTCTCTCAACTTCATTTATGACTTCTTTTGCATGTAGAAATTTAAAGGATATGCTTCAACAATGAGCCTAATGGTTACATCAGAAAATAGGTATTTTGTTTTGATTTTTTTTCTAACTAGCTTGGTTAGCATGGCGAAGCATTGCCAGAGGTATGGATCTTTACAACACAGGTTTCTGTTTTCTCAATTTCTTCTCTAATGAAGTGATGCCTAATATCTCTGTGTTTTATTATATTGTGAAACTGGTGATTCTTAGTTAGATATATTATGCTCTACTTATTACAATATATTTTGATTTTTGCTTGTTTGATTTTGAATCATTCAATAACTCTTTTGCTTTCAAAGTTTGAAATCTCCACATCACATTTGACTTATTTGTCAACTAAAGAGCTTGCATGAATATTGATTGAGATATTAAGAAGCTTTTATTTTTCTTTCGTGTTTCCAATTTTGCATTGATTGACAAATTTGCATGGAGGGCATTGTAAGCTCTATTTGAACAAAAATGTGATTAATCACTTATGCTTGCTTGTTTTATGGAGTTTTCTTTCTTAGCTTGAACGTTGTTTCAAAATTTCAAGTTTTAAAACGTGACATAACAAAGGGAAACATTAACAAGTAAGAAAAAACAGTACACACATACATATATATGTGAATATGTGAGTCTAAATTCATGTAATTTCACTGTCAAATTTTCAAGAATGAACTGACTCAATTGAATTCCAATTTTATTCATTCCAATTGCATGATTGAGTTTGATTTCTAAAAGATGTAGGCTAGAAAAGGAGGTGAGCTAATATGAAATGGAAGAACCATAACAAGAGGAGTACTGGATTTGTTGAGAAATGGGAGAGAGACTCCATGGCTCCCATTTGTGAAACTTTTGCAATCGATGTTAATGTCGATCTTGACAGGTAATGTTAATCTGTTTAAGTTGAGAGGTTTGGAATACTTCATGAAAGTAAGTTTGATATAGTTCCTAATTTAATGTTGGTTTAGTAGAGATACAAATATAAGATTCGATCTTGGTTCTTTTTGCATGCACTTGTGAAATGTTTTGGGAAAAAAATTTAAGTTTGCTGAATTTGAGATTGAGTATGCAAATAACTGTCTTTTTTACCTGAAATTTTTGATGAAATTGCATTTCTCTTTTGTTTGATTCAAATTATGCTTTTGAATCTTGGAAACTTTCTTGATTCATGTTTTTGTAATGTTGAATGGGTTTGAACAAAGTTGGGGTTGAAATCTTAGAGGAATGTTGGGATGAGGATTTAGGAATTAATTCCTCTTTCTTAAAAGAATCTGAATCTATACAAAGGTCTTCTTCTCTGTTTCTAATCATTTAAGGTAATCTTATAGGTTCTTTAATTCTCGGTGGAAATTCTAAGATACTCTAAGGTAATTCTTGCTTTCTTAATAGGTTTTGTTGTTTGTTTTCATGCCATTGTTGAAAATCTTGAGGTTGTTCTTGATTGTTCTCCGACTAGGTTTATCTTCTTTGTTGCTTTTCAATATGTGATGAACTTTACAAAATAAATCTCTCTACACCTCACTTTTGACTTCTTTTGTATGTAGAAATTTAAAGGATATGCTTAAAAAATGAGCCTTATAAACATTAGAAAATAGGTATTTTGCTTTTGTTTCTTTTCGTCCCCCACCTTTACAAGTAACATGGAAATTGCCACTTTGGTCTATTTGTCAAGTAGTTCAAATTCGATTACATCAAGGCATCATATGAATTTTGTTTTCTCTAACAAATTGGTCAGCATGTTGAAGCATTGCTCGAGGTATGGATTCTGACAACTTCGATTTCTCTTATCTCAATTTCTTCTCTAATGAAGTGATATCTAATATCTATGTATTTTATTATGTTGTGAAACTAATGATTCTTAGATAGATTGTGCTCTAGTTATATCACTAGAACCTGACTCTTCGCCTTTGGCCCTTGTCCTTGTACTGAGGCCAAGCGTAGGATAATTGCTTTCCCTTTCTCTATTTCATTTCTTAGTTATTCATTCAATCTGCGAACGCTTAAGATAATCTGTCTAATACCCCTACCGCTCTGTGGGATATGTAATTCAAAGGAAAGAGAGTTTCAAGAGGCCGACGACCACGTAGTAATATTCTTTAGTTTATGCAAATAAGATATTTTGCAAAGTCAAAGTTTATAAAAGATGGGCGTTCTTTCATTCACTGCATTGATTATACAATAATCTCCTTCATATTACTAAACTTGAAATTTTCTTATATAGGTCGTTAAGAAAGGAGACACCCTTTTTCTTGGTCAGTACCTCTTTACTGGAAGTGAAACATCTGTCTGGTTGGAGGTAATGGGGCATATTGGTAGGGATCTTCAAATTTTTTTTCACTGTAAGGAATCGTGGTAAATGATGTTATGCTGAGTTATGTCTGTCGGGGATTTATCAGGTTTTCGAAGTGAAAGGAGATGATGTTGGTTGTGTGGTAAAGAACTCTGCCACGTTGGTTGGTACAATGTACACTTTGCATGCTGCTGAAATTCACATTGATCTTCCAACACTTACTGAGAAAGGCAAAGAGTAACATTCTTCAGTTTCCTGTTTGTTATGTCTGTTAAGTCTCTTTGATTGCTTGCAATTAGCTTATACAACCTTAACATGATTGGTAGCTCATAGTATTTTTTGATGCTGACTGGTGACTTTAGATCATAGCTACGTGGGGAGTAAAAAACAAGATTGACTTCCTCTCTCTGTCACATGCTAGACATGTGGAAGATGTTTGACAAGTATTATTTCCTTGCATTGAGTCTTCACTTTAAACAAATGATCAATTGTGGGTGATTTGACTATGTTGATTATTACAATAGAGGATATTGATTGCTACATTAAATTTTTATGTAGGCTCGACAATTTCTTTCTAAGCTAGGTGACCTTAACCAAACTCAAATATTTGCAAAGATTGAAAGTGTAGAGGTAAGTCATTGTCAGCTCACTTTTTACTCGTATTCTTTACCATGGTTACGTTAGGATTGATTATTTCTGTTTTCTACATTGTTACAGGTGTTTTTGTTTCAGAAAACTGCCCTTTATAGATGTAATATGGCTGGAAAGCCTGCTGTTTTAACTCGTGTGGTAGACAGCATGACTAACAACTTGAGACCTACACGTGCAGTAGCTACTGATGTTGCCAATGCTGTACTTGATGGTGAGTTATTCAATTTTTAAATCTTTATTGTTTAAAGACCGAAGATGTAGGGATTTTTTAAGTCATGGTTCTTTTTAATGATGCTGAAGATTGGGTTGAACTTTTTAAAATTTATCTATTTTATGTTCAATTGTATCATTCTATTTAGTATGAATCAGGGTTCTTAGTTCCATTCTTGACAGGGGATATGATTGTATGACGTTTTTTTATAACCTGTCTTCTCATGAGTTTGCAGGAAGTGATGCAATTCTTCTTGGGGCTGAGACATTGTGTGGATTACATCCAGTAGAAACCGTTTCAACCGTTAGTAGAATATGTGCTGAGGTAATTTGTGTGTGTATGAGATAGAAACACAGCTTTTAAACCCTAAGCTTTATGTTGTATAAGGTATTTCCATTCCTTTATTCATTACTATTTCATTAATGAATTAATGAAGGCACAACTTTAATTTGGAGAAAACAAACATTTAACGTGAGGTCATGAGTGCACTAAAAGGACTACAAAAGGGCTTGTTAAAGGGAAGTAGAAGGCAAACCATACATGAAAATAAAACACAAACCCTTGCCGGGAAAGGATAAAGTTACAAGTAAAACAAAGGAATATCTCTAAAAGTGGAGGTTGTTATCGCCAAAGAAAATGCTGCATGCTTTCCGTTATAACCACCATTTAGTGCTGCATTCTTTTGTTACTCTGTTAAGTCTCTTTAGGTAAGTTTCTCCCCCATAAAAAGAACTAAAAAGTTTCTTTGATACTATTTAAAGTAAAAAGAGAAGGGAAAACATTCTAAAATCCTTTTGCACTAAGGGGCTCGTGAGTTAGAAAAAGTTCACCAAACTGAAGGTGGAACCTTGACAGAGGCCATAGTTTCTCCCCATCCCCTTTCTTTTAATAAGAACTCTTGCATTTCTCCCTATCCGCATTTGTCCCATTATTACCTTGATTCTTTTAACATCGAAACAGAATTTTTTTGTTGATCAAATGAAAATATTACCAAGGAACTAAGGAAGTTACGGAAAACTTCCAATCGAGGAATTCAAACATCCCAAAGATAGAAACAAATAATTACAATAAAATCTCAACACTCCACCCAAATGATAAAATAAAAACCATAAGCTACCCAGTTCTGAAGTTTCAAGGAGAGTAAATTCGAAGAAAGCTAACCTACCTAAGAACCATGAATTCATTTCCAAAGGAACATCTACAGTAAAGGCTATTTGCTGCGTTCAATCTCTTCCTTTATATGCCTACAAGCCATGTACGTTAATCGCCACTTTTGTGCTTGTTTTAGCATTTTCATCTTTTTTAGATGGACTACACTACACTCAAAGATTGATTTAGTTAGAATTTTGTAAGAGAAAAGGAGGGAAGATACAAAATGTCATAAACATGAAAAAGCATAAGATCGATCCGTATTCTGGTTTCAAAAAGCAGTCTTTGACCATGCTTCAAGGTGAGATAATACATAATGTCATAACCATGCTTATTCTTAATACTAGTTTATTCTTTCGTCTTTTATGTTACGATTCAGTTAGTAAAAAGGTTCATTGTCATCCTTTTGTTATGAAGTTCTTATCTTAGTGAATAGCTTTTCATGAAAATTTGGTATCAACTTCTTACCTGCTCAATTGATTATATGGCTTCCTTGGTCCAGTTTGGTTGAAGGGATTTGTTTGTTTTGCAGAACTGGGTTCAATAAATCTGGTTACAGCTTCGGAAAGGTCATTGGCATGTAGTTCAGCAACAAAGGTAGTGGTACTGGTGGGTTCAATGGCTTTTCTTTAGAATTCCTGAATGTTACAATATTATTGGTCACGAGGCCTTTCTCGTTTTTCATGCGTACATGCTCATTTATCTTGAAAACCTTTGTTGTTGTTGTTCAAACTTGGTTGAAGCTGTTGAAGACCTCGGTCAGTCTTCACTTAAACATATTTTGGACAACTTTGTGTGGATAATTGCAATTGTCTCTCTTCCTGGACGAATTTTAGCTGCTTTACGAAGGGGAAGGCAGGTTAGCCCTCTCGCTCCATTGTTTCTTGATTGTCATCTGTGCTTGTTCAACAATGATATATTTTGTTTGTGTTTCTTTTCTCTGTTTTTTTTATCATAGGTTTGTCTTTGTGGAAAATATGTATAAAGCAAAATATTCTTCAAATTACGGTAGTAGATTTTTTATAGACAACATTTCCATGACTTTCATTTGCTTGCAAGTAGGAGTTTAACTGAGTACTCAAACTACTTTTAACTAGTATGTTAGCCATAAATGGGTATGATATTAAAGTGAAAAGTTTGGAACGATCAAATAATTACGGTGTTTCTAGTAAAGATTAGAGAATCCTTAATATTCTAAAGCATAAAATATTACGTTAGTAAGTTGTTTAAGACTTCGGAAGGCAGAATCGTACCATTGGGTTCTTTGCAGCCTGAGTTATTGAACAATAGTTTGAACTATTTTACTTATTACCATCAGTTGGACAAGTGTAGTTCAACATTTTGTTTGTTCGTTTTCATTCATCAGTCTCAAGTGACTATAGTTGAAAGTTCATATGATTGACAATTGAATTTTCTCTGGTTACATGGGTTGGTGGCTTCTGGGAACTTTGCTAGTTTCAGTCAATAAGTGATTGTAGTATTGGAGTATCACATAGGCTACTTGGACAGATTATACAAAATTTGTTTTTCCCTTTTTATACTTGATAATGGTTGATTTCATGCAGTTGCAACAATTTTTTCAATTTCTGGAAATCGAGTTTGATAATGTTTTGCTGGAAAGAAAGGAGCTCCAAAAACAATTCCAGGCTGCTTTGAAGGAGCATAAGATGATGGAATTGATGTTGGACGAACTTGAAATGATACATGAAAAGGCAACCAACAAGATTGCACTCTTAGAAAGTGAGGTAATGGCCTATCTATCTCCTGTACTAAATGTTATAAATTACATTATGGATGGGTGGAACTGAGAGCAAGTATCATAGTTTTCGATAAGAAGGGGAAGGAGAAATTTATGCAATTGTTATAGGAGAGGTTGAACTTTGACATGAAATTTGGTTTACTTTTTATGAGTTGAAAGTTTGCATGTTGGTTAAGAACCGAGTGATGAACTCCATACAGTGCATTAACAAATAAAATCTCTCTCTTTCTCTCTCTTTAAATAGGTACGTATATATAGACACACAATCTGCAGTCGTATGTGAATCTATCTTTTTAGACGTTAGAATGTTCAGCAACACTGTTTGCAGTTCTGTTGACCCATCATCCATGTGTAACCTCTCTTAGAATGATATTAACACATAATAGTGTTGACGAGTTCTATAAAACATTAGATATAAATTGACTCCGAGAAATGAATCCTTTTTTCCACTTAGGTTGAGAAACTGGCTTAAAAATACCAGAAAAGCTTCGCTTGTGTTGAATTGAACCATTATATGCACATTTGTAGGAAGGTCAGCATTCAATTGGTTATTGTAGAGGTTGAAAAGGGCTCTTTCGCAGCTCTTGTAGTGTTAGAAGATGCTTAAATTTTTATCTCTACGAATAATTTTTTCATTTTAGCTTTGATCTTATATTTGAATTTGATTTTCTTTTTCGTAATTTCAAGATTGTTCTTTGAGGACAGACCAAGAGCATAATGCTGTTGAGTGAAGGAATAGCGTGATAAGAGGTAAGTGTTTTCCTTTAACTGAAAATAAAGGAGTTTTTTGTTCTTTTTTTTAAGTTATGTAAGATGATAGTATTCTAAAGCTTAACTATTTCTCACTGCATTAAATCATAAATTGACTTTGATGCTAGACTTCATTGCATTTTAGATAGAATTTAACTAGGTGATGGTTGGAAATAGCACCAAAAGTTCTTCATCTTTCACAGATAATACAATTTTTTTTACTAGACTATCTTCGAATTGGATATATCAAGAACAAAACAAATAAAACTTTTAAAAGTGACATGTTTGAACGATCAATTTTGTTCTTGGAGTAAGGACAATGCCCAAATAAGGACAAAGATAAGACTTATGGAATAAAAGTTTTGATGATTTTCCAGGTGAGGTTTGAAAGTATTTGAGAAACCTTTGGTCATTGATCCGGGTAAAATTAGGGAAAATACAGTTGCATGATCGATCTTTAACAATGCAAACTGCTTTCTTTCAAGTTTTGTAGAACTTTTTTTTTTTTTAAATTTTTAGTTTAACCTCTTTAATGAAATTTGATAGAAGTTCTTGTTTTCTTTCCGTAGGAATAAAGGGAAATGAAGTATAACCAAACTTGGAACCTTTGCAAGCAAGGGGAGGTTTTCTGTTCCCTTTCTTTTATTTTTCCATCCTTAGAATCTTGCTTAACATGCTTTGAGGACAACTTTAAGTGGGGGTGGGGTTGTAGCTTTGCATGTTCCATGTTCTTTGGGAAATTTTCATTTTGCCAAAAATGCCTAAATTTTAAAAATTTTCAAATTCTCTATTCTTAGAATAAATATCATGCCTACTTTGCTTTTTAGCTTAGAAAACACGTTTGCCTAACCCTTAAGCATGGAGCTTGGGTTTGTGATTGTTTTATTATTTAAATATCTTAAATATGTTGAAAATGCGTACTTTAATAGCTTAGAAATGAGTAAAATGTATGCAATCTATTATATGAATATTGTGAACACTGTACATACTTAATAATATGTGCTGCTGAAAACATGACCTAACTAAAACCAGACTTGCCTAGCCCTTAGAGTACAGCCAGTTAGGTCAAGTAGAATGCGTTGAGTTCCCTCAGTATCAGAACTTGTGTGGGGAACTCTTCACTCTTGGCCTAACCAAAACCAGACCTGCCTTGCCCTTAGAGTTCAGCCGGTTAGGTCAAGTAGAATGCGTTGGGCTCCCTCAGTATCAGAACTTGTGTGGGGAACTCTTTGCTTTTGGCCTAACCAAAACAAGACCTGCCTAGCCCTTAGAGTCCAGCCGGTTAGGTCGAGTAAAATGCGTTGGGCTCCCTCAGTATCAGAACTTGTGTGGGGAACTCTTTGCTTTTGGCCTAACCAAAACCAGACCTGCCTAGCCCTTAGAGTCCAGCCGGTTAGGTCGAGTAAAATGCGTTGGGCTCCCTCAGTATCAGAACTTGTGTGGGGAACACTTCGCTTTTGGCCTAACCAAAACCAGACCTGCCTAGCCCTTAGAGTCCAGCCGGTTAGGTCGAGTAAAATGCGTTGGGCTCCCTCAGTATCAGAACTTGTGTGGGGAACACTTCGCTTTTGGCCTAACCAAAACCAGATCTGCCTAGCCCTTAGAGTCCAGCCGGTTAGGTCGAGTAAAATGCGTTGGGCTCCCTCAGTATCAGAACTTGTGTGGGGAACACTTCGCTTTTGGCCTAACCAAAACCAGACCTGCCTAGCCCTTATAGTCCAGCCGGTTAGGTCGAGTAAAATGCGTTGGGCTCCCTCAGTATCAGAACTTGTGTGGGGAACTCTTTGCTTTTGGCCTAACCAAAACCAGACCTGCCTAGCCCTTAGAGTCCAGCCGGTTAGGTCGAGTAAAATGCGTTGGGCTCCCTCAGTATCAGAACTTGTGTGGGGAACACTTCGCTTTTGGCCTAACCAAAACCAGACCTGCCTAGCCCTTAGAGTCCAGCCGGTTAGGTCGAGTAAAATGCGTTGGGCTCCCTCAGTATCAGAACTTGTGTGGGGAACTCTTTGCTTTTGACCTAACCAAAACCAGACCTGCCTAGCACTTAGAGTCCAGCCGGTTAGGTCGAGTAGAATGCGTTGGGCTCCCTCAGTATCAGAACTTGTGTGGGGAACTCTTCGCTTTTGGCCTAACCAAAACCAGACCTGCCTAGCCCTTAAAGTCCAGCCGGTTAGGTCGAGTAAAATGCGTTGGGCTCCCTCAGTATCAGAACTTGTGTGGGGAACTCTTTGCTTTTGGCCTAACCAAAACCAGACCTGCCTAGCCCTTAGAGTCCAGCCGGTTAGGTCGAGTAAAATGCGTTGGGCTCCCTCAGTATCAGAACTTGTGTGGGGAACACTTCGCTTTTGGCCTAACCAAAACCAGACCTGCCTAGCCCTTAGAGTCCAGCCGGTTAGGTCGAGTAAAATGCGTTGGGCTCCCTCAGTATCAGAACTTGTGTGGGGAACTCTTTGCTTTTGGCCTAACCAAAACGAGACCTGCCTAGCCCTTAGAGTCCAGCCGGTTAGGTCGAGTAAAATGCGTTGGGCTCCCTCAGTATCAGAACTTGTGTGGGGAACACTTCGCTTTTGGCCTAACCAAAACTAGACCTGCCTGGCCCTTAGAGTCCAGCTGGTTAGGTCAAGTAGAATGCATGCAATTCTTGTGGAATGTTCTTAAAAAAAATTAAAGTTTGTTGAGTTTGAGATTGAATATGGAAATAACTGTCTTTTTTAACTTAAAATTTTGATGAAATTGCATTTCTTTTTTATTTGAGTCAGATTCTTCTTTTGTATCTTGGAATTTTTTTTAATTCATGTTTCTTTAATGTTGAATGGGTGTGAAACAATGTTAGGGTCTGAAATCTTGGTGGAATGTTGGGATGATGATTTAGGAATTAATTCCTCTTTCTTAGAAGGATCTGAATCTATATAAAGATCTTCTTCTCTGTTTCCTTTCATTTGTGGTATCTTGTAGGTTCTTTAATTCTTATTGGAAATTTTTGGATACTCTGAGGTAATTCTTGCTTTTTTTAATAGGTTTTGTTCCTTGTTTTCATGCCATTGTTGAGTATTTCTTGGTTGATTATCAACCATTCTTCCTGTTGGATCTAAAACCCAAATGTCCATACCCAAAGTGAAATTTTTTTGTATAAGAGATACTTCGACGATAATTTTCCATTTACCATACAAGTGCTCTATCTTGAAATGCAAAGGACTCAACTTAGTTACTCTCCACCTTACAGTCATGCAAATCTCAAATCTCTCAAAATTTTTCCTCTTTCGTTTCAGTTGTACATAAAAGAAGGGATAGAAGATTTCTGAAGACAGAGCAATTAATTAGTGGAAGAAAATGAAGAGAAAGGTTAGTGAAGGAAGAAAGAACACAAAGTTAACTGGTTCTCCTAGGTTTATTTTCTTTATTGTTTTTCAATCTATGTGAAGAATTTTACCAAATGAACTCTCTCTCAACTTCATTTATGACTTCTTTTGCATGTAGAAATTTAAAGGATATGCTTCAACAATGAGCCTAATGGTTACATCAGAAAATAGGTATTTTGTTTTGATTTTTTTTCTAACTAGCTTGGTTAGCATGGCGAAGCATTGCCAGAGGTATGGATCTTTACAACACAGGTTTCTGTTTTCTCAATTTCTTCTCTAATGAAGTGATGCCTAATATCTCTGTGTTTTATTATATTGTGAAACTGGTGATTCTTAGTTAGATATATTATGCTCTACTTATTACAATATATTTTGATTTTTGCTTGTTTGATTTTGAATCATTCAATAACTCTTTTGCTTTCAAAGTTTGAAATCTCCACATCACATTTGACTTATTTGTCAACTAAAGAGCTTGCATGAATATTGATTGAGATATTAAGAAGCTTTTATTTTTCTTTCGTGTTTCCAATTTTGCATTGATTGACAAATTTGCATGGAGGGCATTGTAAGCTCTATTTGAACAAAAATGTGATTAATCACTTATGCTTGCTTGTTTTATGGAGTTTTCTTTCTTAGCTTGAACGTTGTTTCAAAATTTCAAGTTTTAAAACGTGACATAACAAAGGGAAACATTAACAAGTAAGAAAAAACAGTACACACATACATATATATGTGAATATGTGAGTCTAAATTCATGTAATTTCACTGTCAAATTTTCAAGAATGAACTGACTCAATTGAATTCCAATTTTATTCATTCCAATTGCATGATTGAGTTTGATTTCTAAAAGATGTAGGCTAGAAAAGGAGGTGAGCTAATATGAAATGGAAGAACCATAACAAGAGGAGTACTGGATTTGTTGAGAAATGGGAGAGAGACTCCATGGCTCCCATTTGTGAAACTTTTGCAATCGATGTTAATGTCGATCTTGACAGGTAATGTTAATCTGTTTAAGTTGAGAGGTTTGGAATACTTCATGAAAGTAAGTTTGATATAGTTCCTAATTTAATGTTGGTTTAGTAGAGATACAAATATAAGATTCGATCTTGGTTCTTTTTGCATGCACTTGTGAAATGTTTTGGGAAAAAAATTTAAGTTTGCTGAATTTGAGATTGAGTATGCAAATAACTGTCTTTTTTACCTGAAATTTTTGATGAAATTGCATTTCTCTTTTGTTTGATTCAAATTATGCTTTTGAATCTTGGAAACTTTCTTGATTCATGTTTTTGTAATGTTGAATGGGTTTGAACAAAGTTGGGGTTGAAATCTTAGAGGAATGTTGGGATGAGGATTTAGGAATTAATTCCTCTTTCTTAAAAGAATCTGAATCTATACAAAGGTCTTCTTCTCTGTTTCTAATCATTTAAGGTAATCTTATAGGTTCTTTAATTCTCGGTGGAAATTCTAAGATACTCTAAGGTAATTCTTGCTTTCTTAATAGGTTTTGTTGTTTGTTTTCATGCCATTGTTGAAAATCTTGAGGTTGTTCTTGATTGTTCTCCGACTAGGTTTATCTTCTTTGTTGCTTTTCAATATGTGATGAACTTTACAAAATAAATCTCTCTACACCTCACTTTTGACTTCTTTTGTATGTAGAAATTTAAAGGATATGCTTAAAAAATGAGCCTGATGGTTACATCAGAAAATAGGTATTTTGCTTTTGTTTCTTTTCGTCCCCCACCTTTACAAGTAACATGGAAATTGCCACTTTGGTCTATTTGTCAAGTAGTTCAAATTCGATTACATCAAGGCATCATATGAATTTTGTTTTCTCTAACAAATTGGTCAGCATGTTGAAGCATTGCTCGAGGTATGGATTCTGACAACTTCGATTTCTCTTATCTCAATTTCTTCTCTAATGAAGTGATACCTAATATCTATGTATTTTATTATGTTGTGAAACTAATGATTCTTAGTTAGATAGATTGTGCTCTAGTTATCATAACATAGGCTGCCCGTCTTGGACTTCCAATAACTCATCCTTATATCTCTGGAACCTGACTCTTCGCCTTTGGACCCTTGTCCTTGTACTGAGGCCAAGCATAGAATAATTGCTTTCCCTTTCTCTATTTCATTTCTTAGTTATTCATTCAATCTGCGAACTCTTAAGATAATTTGTCTAATACCCCTACCGCTCTGTGGGATATGTAATTCAAAGGAAAGAGAGTTTGAAGAGGCCGACGACCACGTAGTAGAGGTGTTGATTCTTAAAGAGAGGGATGAAAGGAAACCTTTCATGCCTTCGAATGAAGGAAGGCCGACCGATGAGGGCGGAAAGATCTAAACTCCTTTTCTTCGTGATCCGTCTACTGATTATTCCTCAAGACAGCTAACTCCTGTCTCGGTCCTTAGCTTGGGTCCTATTCTTTCCACCTTGTGAACTTGGCGGCTTAGTCTGATGCTTTGTCCCACTCTCGCATTTTAATGAATGTTACTTCTTCTTTTTATCTCTCTCTTTCTTCCTTCTCTCCTGCTCTGGGAGAAGAGAAGCTTGGGGTAGAAGAGGGAGAGCATATGATCAACCTTTTCACTCAATTAGATTACGTCCTTATTATTACATCCTTCTCATGCTAATTTCTATCTATGATTCCGAGCTATTTTTTCCCTCTCTGCATCGATCTGTGGTAGTTTAATCTACAGGTCTGACCTTTCGTCCTCTTCCTGTTCTCGCTGAGCCTGACGCATCGAAATCCTACAGATTCCTGTCAATATAAAGAGTTCACCCTTGGTCCAACTTTCATTTGCAAGAAAGGATGTGTCGAGCAAGGTAGTCCAATAGTGAGAAAAGTCTACAAATACTAGCATAGTACTAAGGAATGAATACATCATGGCTGAATAGGTGGGTGCTCAGGCTATCAGGCTTAAGGCTATAGGGTTGGCAAGAAGGGGGAGCTTCTATTACTGAATTACTTTTGTGATTCCTTCCTCAGCAGCCAGCACTACTTCAGCTACAGCTAGAACTGCTGCAAGAAGAGCTACGTGGGCATCGAAAGAGATCGGCTGCTGTCTTCTACTTGAGCTACTAATCTCTGTCTCGCTCAAATTAATCCTTTTCCATCTGGTTGAGCATATTTCCTACCGAACTGAGAATGAATCTGACCTATTCTTCTCCACTCTCGTGGCTTCTCTTGATCCTTCTTCTCTAGACTCTGTATCGATCAGTATGATAACCTTTCTAGGCGAGTGTGCCCTTGTTGGGGATGAGGATGCCTCCGAATCCATTAATAGAAAGGGGACAGATCCTATTCAAGAATCCTACCTACTCTGCCTCTTTCTTCTTCTTCTTCTGATTCTGATTAATTCATCATCCATGAATAGGCAAAACCTCTATTTTCTTTATCTGCTTCCTTAAGTCGATCTTTCTCATAATGCTAGATAGAGTTCTCCTTCTCATTTTTGACTACCGGATACTTTTTATTTGAGAATGACCGCTCCATAGGTGAAGAGGCCAGACTACTCTTCCTGCGACTGCAACCTCCACTTAGAGAGATTCCCCAGCCGCAACCTCCACTTAGAGAGATCGACTATCATCTATGAAAGTGGAAAATCATGATTCCGAAGGGGACCACATTCTAATGCATGCCTATTTATAGCTGAGTATAGCAAGTTCCTAGGGAGTGAAATTCAAATCTAGACTAGACCTCCCATCAACAAAAAGACTACAACCTAAAAGTTTAGGGCTAGCCCTTGATCTTCCCTTTGACACCTGACTCCCCCCGTCCGCCATTGGAAAGACCAATTCTCGGCTGCTATGTATGCTAGAGATTGAATGCCCTTGCCTCTTCGCGACCCTTGGGGTCGGTCGAGTGCCTTTCCTTTCTACTGCGCTTTGGGTACAGATTATCAGATTGATTCTTTCGTAGAGCTATTTCATCCATTCCTTCTCATGCATACATTCTATGCATAATAGCTTTGAGAAAAGCAACTTTCCCATCTGCTGAAACCCTAACATCAATTTCTGAGGGCAACTAAACTGAAACTTCAGAGTTTCTACACTCACTTTTGCCTGGGAAAAGAAGAAAAATCAGGCGCATGGTACGTAGCCGACTCTCACTCCTGTACGGGCTTCTGCTTCTCAAATTCTTTGAGCCTTTGTTCATTGATGCATTCTTCTTTATTAAGAACACCTGGAACACAGTCAAACCGTGAATTTCGTGATTCAACCCTAAAGTCCATTGGTCAACAAAGCAGCCTCACAGCTATCCCTTGACTTCTTCCATTCGAGCTACGAGACCAGAGGTCTCTTGCCCCACTATGCGGTAAAAGAGCAAGGACATCGAACCATTCCTAACTTAACCTATATAAAGACCCGCTGCACTAAAGACACCTAAAGCAGCTCAGCTCGATGAAGAAATCGACCTAGTGCCTCAGGCTGGGAAGGAGGAGAGAAATTTGAACTAGCTTTCCAGAGGAACTAAAAGAGGAAGAACTCTTCTCTGAAAGGTGCAAAGGACCAAGTCGAATTTATCGCCTTAATGAACAAGAGGTCGACCTAGACCGCAGAGTGGGATCTTGTTTTTGAAGTTAATAAGGCTCTACCTTTTATACGAGAATACTTGGTGCGATAAGCCGATGCTTCAGACGCTGCTCTTGTTCGATCAATGGAAAGATGCCTTTCCTTTTTTCGACTAGGATTCCCAACTCGTTTTTCTAAGTAAAAAGACCTTTATTTGACACCTCGTACCCCCTTTGTCTTTCATCTTTTGTTAACAATTAATGAACAAAGGTGCGAAACTCTATGAAGGGTAGCAAGGAGCCGTGGATAAAGATGTGCTTCCAAAAGCTATTGCGGAAATGAGATACTATAAATAGTCTATAGTATATAAATAAAGGTTGGGCGCCTTATTCAGAGATATTATGGATGCGACTCGCTTTGTAATTAATACAAACGATGTAATCCTGAATCGTTCATGTAGAGACATGAAAGTGAGAGCATCCTATGTAAGGGGTTTACATAAGACAGAACCATGAAATAGTCACTTTTGCGATATAATGTCGTTTACTGTTCAAAACTGACTATATCGATTATTAATGACCTAGGTAACTTAATCTTAATCCTAAGCTAACTGTGAACTCTTGTTCTCACGAGATTATCTTTAGATATGCATAGGTGAGGGCAACTCATTAGCGTTGGCCTAATAAGTCTCCCATTTCAGGGGTAAGATTGGGTGGATAGATGAGAACATAAGGTGCAAGACGAAATTTACTCTTACTCGCTTTAGGGTTAGTAGATAGGTTCTTCTCTTAAGAACTGAATCCAAGTCTTGAACAAAGGGGCCCCACTCTCTCATTGGTCCGAGAGAGATTCGATTTACAGGTTGGACCTTAAACCAATTGTTCAATAGTGGATCAATGAGACTTAAGGAACAAGATGTAGCCTCGGGGGTAAAACAGTATTTTGACTCAGCCGAGGTTATGAACAACCTATAAAGGATTAACTTATTGATCATGGTTATATCAAATGGACACAAATATATCTATAGTGAGGGAAGTGCAACTACGGGACTTGGAATGATCCGTTAGTTAACGAATGTTGATTATCTCAGTATAAAAGAGTTTAGCCTGTTAATCTCGGATCGTTGGAGCCCATGATCTATAGGTCCATTAGATTCCTCTGCTAGCTCATATGGAATAAACTTAGAACAATATGATGGAATGAGTCGAATTGTTTGGGGAGAGGAGAGAGAAACCGACAATTATATGTGATATAGCCGTTGGTTTTAGATTACTAATAGAGCTTCATGCTTAAATTAGATTTAAATATTAAAGATATGAATGTGAATTTATATCTGGTAGCTCGAAAAAGATGGAAATAGTCAAAGTTGTAAAAAGTCAAAATGTTGACTTTTGACTTTGAAAAATCAAACTTTGATCGGCAATATATTCAAATCTGATTTGAATCTTGAGAAAATAAATGTGGATTCATGCTTGGAAGGTCAAAATTAGTCAAAACGGATAAAATTGTAAAAAGTCAAAATGTTGACTTTTTGGTTTGAAAAGTCAAAGTTTGACTTTGACCAAATGATAATTTTATCCTTTGACTAAAGTTAGTGGGAAAATCCAACATTTTGTTGGATAAACCCACTAACTATAGTAGGCTAGGTGTTAACAAACTATAATGAGATTAAGCCCACTAATGATTAGTGGGTTATGTGTTGTTGGTCTGTTTGCATGCACATGCAACTTTGCATTAAAAGCCTCTATAAATTGGGCTCTTTTGGCCTCAAGGAAAAATGTTGGCTTATTTTCTAAAGAACAAAATTGGGCTATTTTTTCCTAAAAAAAAATCAAACCCAACCCATTTCCATATTTTTCCATTTTTTTCTCTCTCCCGATTTCCTTCATTCAACGGGTCCTACAACCTGGGTTTGAGTCTAGAGGATAGTAGGTCAACCCTAGTGATGGTTCAAGCATCAATAAGTGCTTCGAACATAAGTTTTTCCTAAAAACCCTAATTTTAATTTTTTTTTTCAATTTAGGGTTTTTTGTTAATTAATTGCAATTAGAGTAATTATTCGATCTGTTTCCGCTGAATTGTATGCTTTTCTATCATCTCGAACCCTTTCTTGCTCGGTAAGAAGATAAGAAGACAGGAAAGAGAGAATTAGGAGATCATTAAAGAGATCATGAAACTGAATTAGTTATGAACACCGCTCCGTGGGTTCAGATGAATGAGAGCTTTTGAGAGAAACTGAAAGAACTTTGTTTCGTTCTTCTTCTCGTTCATAAACCTTGCACAAGATCTCCTCAATTTCATCTCCCCTCTCTCTCTCCCGTAGGTCGAGTATCATCTCACCTCTTTCTCTTTCTTTGAAACTTAAATCAACTCTCATTTTCTCTTTGTCTTTCTTCTTTTTTCTCTCCAACACAGTCAAGCCCTTTGACTCCTGATCATGAAACTGAGATTGATTCCGACCCTCTCCTTTGGACGTTGGAGTCTTTGCACTCATGTAAAATGACTGCAAAATCAACCTCTATCCAGCTTTATATAAAGGCTCAAAGAATTTGAGAAAGCCTTAAAGGAATCAGACTCATTGTTAATACCAGGGGCAAGGAATAAGACGAGAAAAGAGGTTAAGATGAGAGAGGAGAATATTGAGAACCTTCTATTTGTCAGAAAGCTTAATATGGAATCCTTAAATTCAGTCTTTCATGGCCTATCGTATCGGCCTTTCCGACAGTATAATAAATGAAATAATGAATTTCTTTCCATCTTATCCGTTCAGGAATCGCCTACCCCTTTCATCCTATCTTTGGGGTCTCTCTCGCTCCGTGGGGTCTAAGTGAGGGCTGAAGGAGTGAATCTGATTTTTGGGTTTATGCCTATTGTCGATCATGTGATCAGTTTCCCTGTGGAAAGCAAAAGGAGGAAGTACTCCTTTAGCCTCCGATTCCATCCTTTCCCTCACAAGTAGGTCTAGCAAGCACTCCTTAGTAAGATCAAGCAGAAGCGAGAGTTGGAGGCATAAGAGAAGGAGAAAGCCATTAGTATTCTCTCTTCCAGAAGTCTCAGTCAGAGTTCAAAAAGGGAAGGTCTTCTTTCTTCCATTCTTCTTGGTGCTTTCTTTTGGTCTTGAATATCAGAAAAATGCATTGATTTAGATCTCAATCGATTTCCTTTTTAGCCTTTAGTGAGCATTCCACTACATAAGTAAGAAGAAGATGAAGTCCGATCCCACTTTCAGGCTTGAGGCTAGTTCACTCGGGTAGTTGAATTAGGATAGATGGACCTCCTTCCCTTTACAACCGCTACGATGGTCACTTGTCGGCTAATAGCCTCACTTCCATTTCTCTGACCTGGGAAATACGTGTCAATCATGACAATCCCAATAAAAAGAGAAAGAAGCCAAGCGAGAGGTCGACGAACTCAAATCGTGATATGAAAGCAAGAGAGAAAGAACCGGATTCAAAACCTAGGGTAAGGCTGGAAGGAAAAAAAAGAGAAAATGAGACTCATCAGAATTTAGGGCAAGGAAGACTCCTACTATGGGGTCTTAAAAAAGAGGCTAGAATCCAAGTACCAAAACAGAAATAGGCCAATTGGCCTTACGGGAACGAACCTACTCAAATTGGAGGCATTTTGATGATTTGGATCACTATTCAAAACATTCGAATGGAATTTATGTGTTAAGCAAAAAAAGATGAAAATGAAAGAGAGAAAGAAAGTTGCGTTTGACCGCGTAGAAGGAGTACGGTTTGGAGGACTTTTCCACCCGTCTGAAGGACTTATTTATCCACTAAAATGCCGTAGGTTGTGTCGCAGGTTTGAGATAGTAATGCAAATCATCAAAACCAACGGACTCGTTTATCCATATAATTGCATTTTGACCATTTTAGCGATTTATGATCCTATTCTTATTATATCCAAATATAGTAAAAAACCACCCATTTGACTTTCAAAGTTGCTGCCAGCTATAGCCAAAAGTGACTAAATGTGGGATTTCCCTCCCTAAAAAAAGTCAAATCAATGTTCGAGTAAATGAACAAGGGTTCAATTCCTCTTTATTCAGTTCCATAAGACATTATTTGAAAATTCTTTGCTCCTAGCGTCAGAAGAGATTTTCCCTATTTATCAAGCTTTATCATGACTTTTTCTCAATCTTCTTTGAAGAAGGATGAAAGAAAAGAGAAAGAAATCTCGTTCTAAATGAAATAGAAGAAGTCAATTAGGAGGTAGTTCTAGCTTTTTCTTTCTTCTTCTTCTTCTCTTTCTCTTTCTCTGAATTCATGTGTTAAGCAAATTCCCTGAGATCCTTTTTTCCTTTCATTCATTGCCTTTTCTCGGTTTTTTCCTTGCAAAATGTGAGTTTTTAGACGAAGGTGAATATGGATTTCTGAGTCCTCGGACCTATAAAAGACCTTGTTTTTACTGATTTTGAATGATTTCTTGTTGCCTACCATACCCAAAACCTAGCAAATTGAGAATTTTAGCTAAGGATTACAACGTCGTTGATTACAAAAAGTCATAGGTTTCATTCTCAATTCATGAATGAAAAGAATGGTCAATGAACAAGGAAATTCATTCCTAGATTTCTAAGTCCGACTATCCACTGAATGAAGAAAAACAAGAGAAAGCCTATTAAAAGGACCATAGGCAAGGAAGAAAGCCTATCCTAATATTCATATTCCAGAATCCTTAGTTGCACTTCTGTTAAGGTAAGGAGCTTCTCTTTGTTCATTGATTCAGTCTCGCTATTTCATAACATCTGGACCCGAGCAAAAAATTTGCGAAAACGACTTTACGCTTTTCTTTTGATTAAAATGAGTGAAGAACCATTCAACTGCTCCAAGGTACTCCGCCCACCGACGACAGAGAGGGAAGGCCTACGTGAATGATGAAACTCTTAATCACGATACTCATTGGTGGAGCTGGAGAGGAGAGGGAAATCCACCGACTTCTACTATCTATTATGAATTCGACTTCTTATCTCTCATGATTCATGCTTGGGAATGAGTGAATGTGCTCATTCCTTTTCTCCTTAATGAGTTAATGCTTTCTTTCTATTAATTGATTCCATTCATGAAAAATGAACAAAGGAAGGATTTCTATGGGACTGCTGTCTTAGATCTCGCGCAAGAAAAGATCGTTTTGGTAGAGGTTCAGACATATCTGTATGAGTAGGAAGAGGGGTTGTCCACTACGAGGTACGAAAGAAATTTCTAGTTGACAATTACCTTTTATCATGAAGGCCACTGAGGCAACTAAACCTCTTCTCGTCGAGCTCCTTCGTAACCTCGCCTTCGTCTCTTAGTACAACGAGGGAAATGTGAGTACTAAAAATCTGCCATCCTGGGCTGAGTAGAATTGGAACTTCACCTCAAATCCACTCCTCGAATCTCAATTCCCCACTCCATGCGGTATAAGAGATATAGGGATTTGAACTGGATAGTAATCTTTGGAATACTCATCAATAGGATCGGCCATTTGCGTAGAGAAAGAGGAAGAAGATGGAGAAGTAGGAAAGATTCGTCTAAGATAAGTAGGAAAGATCAAGGGAGCGGGAGATGGTTTGTGAATATGGATGAATGAGTCCTTCGGTCTTAATACTTCTAACGGAGGGGTTGAGTCTGGGAAAAGACTAGTTTGAATGCTTTTCACCTTCCATTGATTCAAGGTAGGAAAGGAGCAAAGCAGACGAAAAGGAGGTTAGAAAAAGACTAATCAGTCTCAGAAGATAGGAATAAGTTTGTGCGCTACCTAACCCTGGAAGCTTTCCAAAATAGGTGGTCAGAAGGGAACCTTGTCTCGTGGAAGGGTATTTAGTAGAATTCTCTGTAGAAGTTAACCTCATCGGCTGCTCGCCCCAGAAAAGGTTTCCTCCCCAGTTGACAAGATTTCCCAGTCCAGAGGACTCAAGGATGGAATATGAAAGGATAGGTTGCCATTGGTCGAGTATAAAGATAGGAAAGGTCTTCTCATCACCCTATGAGAGAGTCAACTCCTTTAGAGCCTTGTTTATCGCTCAGATATGGTCGTCAAGGTCAAGGCTGATTTTAGAAAGGAGTTCTCCTATGAAGCCATCCCTATCTCTCTAATAGAGCGAGAAGGATTCCACCCTTCTCAAAACCCGATAAGTTGGTCGATTGATAGGTAAAGGAGCTCTCAATTGGTTATGAGCGAATGCCCAGTGGTCACCTCATGATGTATGCTACGACGTTTAACTGTATCAAGAAGAACCCTCACCTTCTTGGCTCCGGCTGCGTTAATGTCAACTACTTTCTATTTTGGAGGAGCGGAAACTTGAGATTTCTCCTTACGAATAAAGTCTCATAAAAGCAATTCCATACCTCTACTGAGAAGAAGATCGGCGAAGGGAAAGAGCTTTCAACCTTCTTTCGTTATAGGAATCCCTCCCAGTTTCCTAGGTTTCTGCTCGCGGATAAACACGAGACCAAAGTCAATTGGAACCAGCAGCGTAGGTTCGTTCCCTCATCAGTCGGAGATGAGGCATAACTGAAAGTGTCCGTCTCCGGATCGGAATCAGAGGCAGGGGTAGAGGAAGCCGTTGGTTGAGGCACAGTTCTTTCTTCGGGTTACAACTTAAGGGATAATGTCCCAGTTTTTTCAGTAGCTGTGTCCGCTCTTGAATGAGTAAATGGTAATTACCACCTCCAGCAGGCCTCCTACAGAGTCTTCCTTCCTTTTTTTGGGGTTCTAAAAGATAAGAATCAGTGAATATGGATAAATCAGTCCTTTGGATGCAACAACTATCTTCAAATTATATATTGAATTTCTCAAGATATCTCAATTTCTTTCTATCTTGTTTGTTGGGAATCTGAGAGTGAAATTTCTAGTTCATTCAAGATCTCTTCCTCATGGATCACTTTCCGAAAGAGCTAATTCAACAGATCAAGGTGTTTTTTCATTTTCAAGATCTTTCATTCTGGTTTTCATTGTCAGTTCATTCTCAGAATCCTTTCTTCTCACCCATCATGTTCTCGAAATCAGAGCGAACAAAGCGGGTCAACAGACGAAGTAGCTCAACAGCCAGAACAAGAGGGGGGAATAGGACAAAGCGATAAACGCAGCTCAAGAGTACGCTCGGTGCGCAGCAGCTTAAAGACCAGCTCCCAACCTTCACTCATTCTCCCTTTAGACACAGACGAAGCATAACAACTCGGGTCTTTCAATCGGGGAGAAGCATAACAAGCAAAAGTTGGGGAGGCAATCTCACTCTTTTTTGACTTATTCCACATCGGAGAAGTCTCAATCTTTTTCTCATTCAAGGTTGGAGGTCTCACTGAAAAAAGGAAAGAAGTTAGTTGACGAAGATGAGTTGCGGGATCCCTTGCCTGAGAAAGACTGGATTGAGGGTCGGTGCGAAGCTAGCGAAGGGGTCATCTTTCCGTCTAAGCTGAAATCAGTCAATACCATTTCTCAAGCATGAGAGGTTGAATCCATCTCTTATTGGATCGATCGGGTAGTGGTAACTGGCCGACTGCTAAGAAAAGGACCAGAATCAGATCGAAGAAGAAAAGAAAGGAATCGGAATGAAAGAACTCGACTGGATCGGGGGAGTACCTTCTTCTTTCAAAGCACTTTCCACCTCGGTAGTATGAAAGAAGTCAAAGACTGGATTGGCGGAATCAGATAGAGGTTAAAATCTTTCCCCTTCCGGAGTAGATATATTAATGTGTGTATTGGTCACAAACGGATCGACCAAGATAGATAGGACAGGTTTAAGGTTGGGATGAGAGTTGAGTCAACTTCTTGACTATAAACCCCATTTTCTCTTTCAAGAATCAAAGCCTAGTCACTCGACCAGGAGCGTACAACTCGAAAGAAAGACCAATCAGAACCAAAGATCCATACATGGTAAGGAAAAGGATTGTGGAGATCTTCTGAGTATTCCCAAATAGGCAGCGAGAATTAGGAGTGCTAGAAAGTAGCGAGAGAGTAGGAGCTATCCCGAGGAGAAAGGAGCGAAGGAGCCCCTGTTCATTGACTTCTTTCCCTCTCTTTTCTCAATCTCTATACTAGAAATAGAAACCGAGATAGGTTCTTAGTCCTCCTTTCATAGTTAGTGAGACCTAAAAATAAAGGGTCAAAGCTCTCAATAAGAAAGGTGGAGGACCTCGTAGTTAAGAGTCCTAAAAGAAAGCTTCAGATGAGTCAGAAATCCATATTCACCTTCAAGGTGCGAAGCAGCTCGACTAAGAAGGAGTCAATGAACAAAGGCTTGAGAAGCGACTTCACAGAAGCAAAGAATTTACGAAAGGAGTCCAAGATTCAAGCTGAATCAATGAACAAGGGTTGAGGGTGCGAAGCAGCTCGTCTAAGAAGGAGAGGGGCAAAGAATTTGTGAAGAAATCTACCATATTAACATCTCCTTGGCACTGGACCAAATAGGGAATTCCTTCTTATTTTTGGGGCAGAATAAGATAGTTGAGCTTGAGGGGCGTGAAGTAGCTCAAAGATGAGAGGACAGTCAGATCTCTTAATCTGAGTTTACTCTTTAAGAAGAGGTCTAAATAGGGGAATCGGAAAAGCAACATTGTATGCAGTTCAACGGGCTTTAACCCTGGGAAATAGGAAGTGAGTATTTGAATCTCAAGGAGAGATTGAAACCCCAGTGTGGGTGTTCGAAGGAAGGAGGCCTCCGAGTCACAAGTTCTAAAAGAAGAAGAAATTAGTACTCTCATCTTCACGACGAAAGAGGCTCAAAGAATGATCGAAGAAGGAGCAGTTACGGAGGAGTTGGGTCTTTCTGTTTGCAGTGAATTCGATGTGTCCGATCTTCTTTCTTGGATCGGGATCAATGATCAGTTTCAAAAGTGGCTGTGTAACTGGAAGCGATACTGGCTGAGTTTCATTCATTAGATTGAGTAGGGGCAGAAGCAAGTCTAGATTGACCTAGTTAAAATTTTTTTTATGCCTTTTAGTTGGCCGAAGAAGGATAGGGTTAGTCTTTCATCAGAGTCTGGTTGGGATCAGGTCGGAGCTCTATTCTTAATTTCAGAAGAAAGGAGTGGGAATAGGCTCAAAGAATTTGAGGAAGGAAAGCCTATCAAAAGGACCATAAATAAGTCCTTCGTACGGGCTTTTTCAAGAACAGCTATGGGTGCTGCGGATTCCCCAGTTGGTTCACCGCGCCCTTTCCCGTGGGCCTTGAGAGAAGCCTTGATTTCACTCCAATTACCTATCGTCCATCAACAACGGCTAAAAGAACTCAAGTTGGAAGGGCACCTCGCCCTCCCGGGTAACTCCTTCCTTCCTCCCCGTGGATTAGTTCGACCTGCAGGTTTTGGGAGTGATTCAAGTGCAAATCGTATCTAAACCACCAGTCAAATCAGAATTTGGGGAATGTTCATCCTCAACATGAAATAAATGAATTCAGAAAGACACACCTTGGGACGAAAGACGAAGAGCGAGGACGATGGAGTTTACTTACCGAAGAGTTCTTAGACCTGAACCTGAGACTTAGGAATTCATAGTTTCAGAGGAAGGAGAAGGAGTGAAAACGACTCAACTGTAAGGAGAGGGAGAGGAAAATAAGCAAATAAAGAAGTTATCAATTAGGTTATCTCATCACTTTTCTGATCTATCTTAAAGGAGTGAGGCAGGTAGAGGATAAGCTACTTCTCTTACCGGCTCAATGAACAAGGGCTACCTCTACCTCCGCCACCAGACCTCTTAACGAGTGAGTTTTTCGTTTCTCGGTAAAGACCGGATGGTGCGTCCTCAACTCATCTGGAGCTTTCTTTTTTTCATTCCTTACTAAAAAGGGGAAAGAGTCGATCCAGTGGGGCGCGGGCTTGTCCTATACTTTCATCTGTCCTCCAGACAATATTAGTAGAATGAACTTCGTTGCACTCCTTTTTTTTTAAGAATAAGGAAGGAGTTTCGCTTTCATTCAAATTCTTTGAACCTCTCCTTTTAGATGAATATGGATTAAATTAAGGGTCCGGACTAGCTTAGTGCCACTCAAAGCCGACTCATATCAAAATGTATGAATGATTCCACATTCACTTTTCTTGGACTGATTTATGGCGTAGAAGGCTTTTAGTGGTCTCATTGATAAGGACTGACTTCATGTGTTAAGCAAATTCTCAAAGATCCAACTTGTCCTAGAAAGTTGACGTTTTCTCGACTTTTTTCTTGCAAAATGTGAGAAAAAATCAGATTGATAAATTATATAAAAATAATAGACTGAAAAACAAGGCATTTGACTTGAAAATTCTTTAAACCTATGTCAAAACCTAGCAAATTGTTCATTTTCGCTAAGAAAAAGAAGAAATTTTATATGTCAAAATCAATCTTATCAAATCAGTGGAATGAAGATTTCGAAAGATCCTCTCCTTTGCAAATTCTTTGCGCCTTTACTTTTACTAGCATTTTCTGAGTTTGAGCTAAGAAAGAAGTCATCACCTACGATCTGAGGGCAGGTATGAAAAGGGAAAAAGACGATGAAGAAAGTTTTAGATACCATATAAGGCTCAAAGAATATTGAGTCCTATGAAAATCAGTTCCATTCACAAGTCCCGTAACAAGAGAGAAAAATGAAGGAATGAACATTTGCACTTCGTCGTCTTGACCCTGATTTACCCCTGATTCAACCCTTATTATCATCATTGATGCCTTCTTTGTTGAGCTGCTTCGCACCTTTCAGTCTTGCCTTCGTCTACTATAATCAGTTCCATTAACAAGTCCAGAGGACCATAGGAGGCTTAAAGAATGTTCGTCCTTTTTTCTAGGCAGTGTGATTTGGGTTTTCATTGTAGAGCAAGGTAGCCAGAGCCTGCCAGTTTTTCACTAAATAGGCATCAAAATATTTTCACTGCAGAAAAGTAGTGGGGACAACTAATCAGAATTGGGCCGCCATCCAATTCGTGACATGGATGATCGACCGAATCCATTGCTGACTGAACCACGATCGATTAGGTTCAAGGGTTCTGCAAAGTTTCTTTCTTCTAGAGGAAGCGTGGTTATAGTAGTCAGAATTGGGCGGGCCAGCCATCTAATTCCTACTTCATGAAGAGATTCCTCTACAACTCTAGGAGAAAGATAACCGAAAGAGGAAGGGGAAGTAGTCCTAGTCTGATGAAAGAAGAAGTACTATTCACGGATCTCAACATCAATTAGAATAAATAGAGGCTACTCATCAAATTCATATCAAAGAAATTGAGTACTAGCACGTATGGCTATGGATGCTGTAAAGATGCTTTCTGCAATTACTACTAAAATGGGACAACTGAAAAATGAGATGAGGCCATAGAGTGTTAAACCTCTTTTTGAGTAGTTCCGTAGGAGTTGATCCTGCCAGTAAAGAAGGCGCATTCGTGCTACCAGAGAGCGTATCGGGGATTTGGAGGGAAGGAGCGAAGCGACTTTTGCCATTCTTAATCGCCTGAATCCCCCTAGAGAGGAATCCCACAGGGCGGTCGCCTATCTTCTTCTCCAAGAGAAGATTGATTGCCAGCCCCACATCTGACTCTTCATCCACTAGAATGAAAGGAGGATGAAGGAGCTCTAAGGCCTTTTGCTTTAGCTCTTTGGGGCGAGCCTCAAAAAGGTGAATTTGCCCTTCCACCCCCCTGATACTCTTTGGAAGAGATTAGCCGGCGAAAGGCCTTATTATATGGATTCCTCTTCACTCAATCTTTCTCTGAGGTTGAGCCCAACCGGGCGGATGATCCGTAGGAGGCTTGACGGGAAGCTGCTGCACAACCTCTGGCCCGACTATCTTAGTATAGGGTTTGGCCTCGACGGTTGCACGGGAGGACGAAGGCAAAAGAAAAAGAGAATGGACTGATTCGCCTTCCTTCCTAGCCTGAGCTTATCGTCGGATCTTTCATTAGATACATATAGAAAGCATTTTCTTTGACTCATGCCTTGGTGAAGAAACTTCTTTCTTTGAGTTTGAAGTCCTTACCTTGTAAAGGGCTTAAAGGAAACTTAAGAAAGATTTAGATAAAGGATAGGCTTAAATCTTTTTAGTAGGTTTGGAAGCCTCCTTTTAAGTCTTATTCCTTAGTTTCTTCTGGAGTTTTCTTGTCTTCATTTTCTTCCTCTCAAATTCGTCAATATTCTTTCGGCTATTTTTGGTCTCATTGATAAGGACATATTCATATTCCCCTTCTCTCTTTATTCAATGAGCTTTGATCCTTTTACATCTGAAATCCATATGAACTAAGACCATATTAATCTATGGAAAAACAACGGTCCAGGTGACTAATATATATTCCAGAAGACTACTCGTCCTCCGTAGTTGAATCTAAGGATGCCTTACTGAGACAGATTCCCTTTTATTGTATTCTATAAAGACCCCTTTCTCCTCGACACCTCTCCCTTGCTTCTTAGTTTAGTGACTGATGAAAGATCTCATTCCTCTATCTGACGGCTAGTTCTAATCTAGTCTACTAGTGAATAGTGATAACTTGACCAGCTTCTTCGCTCTCCAACTCTGCTGCCTCAGCTGCTCCTTGAATGAAGCTTCCTATTTCGTTATACCCTCTTCTCTTCTCTCCAACTCTCAAGAGCTACTTTCTTCCTCTTCAAGTCTCGCAATATTTACACCGTTCATTTCCAGTGGAGCTCAATGAAATCTACCATATCTACAGAGCTGGAATGGGGCCCAAACCAAGTCTGACTCTTCCTCTTCGGCTTCTAACCTGCACCGATCGGGAAAGCTTTCTATTTATCTGACCTCTCAAACTAGGTAAAGCCTGCTTCATACCGATTTATGGTAGTTTAATTCCAGCAACTGAGATTGAATTCTTGGACTTCCTCTTGTCTCCACTTCTTCCTGCGATTCCAAAGTCTATCCTTTGATCTGCGATATTGGCTATTTTGGGCATATTCACTCGTTCTACTTTCATCCTATATATTAGCCAACCTCTGAATTCCATTCAAACTTCTTCCTTTCACTTTGATCCTATTAAACTGGGACTGAGACAGGGCATCGGGGAAGGAAAGCTGCTTCCACTCTATTCTGAATTAGGGCCAGTCCTCCTTTCCCTGGCGAGATCCTAGGCTTTCTCGGTCCGTGGTAGCTTAATTAGTTGCCAATGCCTCTGATTATGGTACGATTGGGGAGCTCCCTTCTGTTTGGGAGTTTCTTTCTTCTGCTTAAAGGTGGGAACTCTTCGTACCGCTACGTGGGTAAACTACTCGTCTGATGAATCAATCCGTAGTGAATCTACTCCTCGTCCTACTCGTTCTCAGAATTACGAAATATTAGCATCCTTAGCAGGCACAAGAACTTCAACCTCCACTTCACGGCAACATCGACTGCCTCCTCAACTGCTACGATGACGGAAAGGACACCTTCAAGAGGTGGGGTTCGCTTCCTCTCCAGGCGACCACTTTATATGCTTTCCTCTTGAGCGCCTCTCGATTGAATGAGATCACGTCAAATCTCTCTCCCTTCAGACTCCTCCTTCTAAACCTACTAATTAAAATTATTAAAGGAAGATCAAGTCAGAGGAAAGCGTAGCCTCCAAGTTTGAGTCATCCACAAATCTTAGTGGAATGAACAAGTCCATCAATGAACAAGGTTCAAAGAATTTGAGAGGAGTTGACTAGGCTTTTAGTGGTCTCATTGATAAGGACTGGATATAAACAAATCAAGAGGATCAAAGAATTTGAGAGATCCGAACCAGTCAAAATACTATATTCATCTGAGTAAAAAGAAGCAGAGTTTATTTGGATAGGAATCTGTCTTTTTGAGACTTCTATGGAGGGATAGAAAGGGTAAAATAGGACGATGGCTCCATACTGGAAAGCGGATAGGTTAAAGAAGAGATCATCCTGGAATGTCTAAACTGAGTTAACAAATCGGGATAGGAGAAAGTTTGAGATCTTTCCGATCGATCTTCTTATCATTTGATATGCGCTCGACCGTCAGGGGTCTTTCTCTTCTTGAGTCAGAGTCATAGTTCATCTGAGTCAGAAGTATCCGTTGCGAAATAAGTCAGGGGTCGAGAACGAGAATCAAGGGAAAGCTATAGAACTCGACTAATTAAGCTACCATGAATCGGGTTGGTCGGGTCTCCTTATTCTTTTTGGTATTGATAGGCTCGCAAAATACTTTCTTTCTTTAAGCCCGAAGCAGTTCATAACATCAAGAGGAAAAAAACACTATGAATCATGAATCTTATAAAGCGAGTAAGCTGTCTCATAAGAAAAAGAAGATCATTCTCTTGAGAATAGTTCAAGAGCGAGACGTCTCTCCTTTCAGTGGAGACGTCCGAACGTCTTTCATTTTGAGCCCTCAGTCCTCTGAAATCTACCATATTAACCTCTCATTGGCACATGTAGCGGTAGAAAAGCCAAGTCTTCAGTGGGGAGTCAGTGCTCTATCAAGGGCTAGTTCGAAATGAAAGACGTTCGAACAGGGCGAAGGAGTTTACATCGATCGATATTCTCGATCAAAGGAGTGGAAGAAGTTGATGGTCAATCATGGGTGAATCTTTCCTGTCAACTTCCTGAACATAGAGTTCATTCCTCATCCAAAAGGTTGAGCAAGTCAATTCCTCTTCCCTATCGGTTTATCATTTCTTCCTCAACCACAACCACCACGGGTGTCTGACCCTAGTTTGAGTCAGTGGAGGGTTCATTCCTTTATCGAATCCTCTATCCTATTTCTTGGAAGGTTAAAGCATTTGGCAGGGAAATGCACTACGCGCTTTGAGAAAGACCTAAACCCTTTCTTATGGCGGTATTTGACTGGGAAGGGTTGAAGGTGGAGTCCCTTGAAAAGAGATCAATGACTAATTAAGCTACCACGGACCGGGACTGGGAACCTACTAACAAGAAAAGAAAGCTTCTCTCAACTCCTACGGAGCCTAGGCTTTCGTAGTTTATTTTGTCTTGTCTTCTTTCTTCTTTCTCTTCTTGAACTTCTTCTTTCTTTTCCGAACGAATATGAGATTCCAACTTTGGGAAAGTGGTCCAGCAGTTTAACCCTTATTAACCTGCCTCTTTAGCCGGGCCCGTAGGTAATTGCTTTACTTTCTTTGTTCTTCCTCAGATGAGTAAACTCGAAACAGATTCGTCTCAAGGCTATGCACCATGTGTCCAAGCTTACGATTTCTTCGATTAAACCGCCTCAATGGATCTGGCTTCGTAACTCAGAGCCACCTTGTCCGTCTGCTTGTTGGCGAGAAACTGTGTACTTGTTAAGACTGAGTTTGGAGAATGTGAATGAATAACTCACTTAATGAGTGAATGAATGATAAGGGGCTTCTTTCAACTATTACGTATTCTACCGCCTCATCTACAAGACCGAATGATCTCACATTCTCTTCAGGAAGAACTCAAAGAAGAAGAACTCAGACTGGCACTACCTCTGGGAGAACTACCCCGTATGTAGCCCTTTTTCTCGAGGTGAGGATTGAAGTGTCCCCACGGAGTGGTCCCAAGCTTAGCTCTGAAAGGCATGAAGATATAGCGCCTTATCTTCTGAAATCCGAGCCTCGTCCCTCACGTAGCGGTAGTTCCACCCGTGTTTGGAGCAAGTCAGATAAGGCTTTCTCTCTTTTCAGTCGAGCCCTTGTTTATTTCTTTTTGTTCTTGAAGGAATGCTTCGTCTATTCTTTTCTTCTTTCTTTTCTATTATGATCAAGGAGAGGTTCAGTGGATAGTCAGTAGGATGAAAGCCATATCACAACCCAATCCGGGTATACAAATTCTTTGCACCTTCACCAGAAACACAAGTAAGAAGGAAGGGGAACTACTATTGAAGTCGCTACGCTCTAAGGGGAACTACCTTTTCGGGACGCTCCAAGGGGAACTACCTTTTCGGGGTAGCTCTATCTTTCCAAGCAGTAGATTCAGTCGTTCCACTCCAAGGGGAAAACTGGTAGCTCTATCTTTCCAAGCAGTAGATTCAGTCGCTACGCTCCAACCAGAGAGGGAAGGTTTGCTTTTATCATATATTGATTGATGAAAACAAAATGGTGTATGCCCGAAACCGAAAGATCGCAACTAGGGACATCATTGTAAACGAGCATCAATCGGTAGACTGTTTCTAAAGCCCAGAGATCGAGGTTATCAAATCGCTAGACTGAGTCTGCTCGAGCTGCCGTTTTCGTAGCAGAAGTTCTTTCTTTTCTGAAAAGCTTATATAGTATATTCACTTATATATATATATATATAATAGATAATGATCTTCTCTATCTCGAAGGAGAAGAAGTAGAAGGATTCCAAGCGTCAAGACTGATTCGACGGACGCGCCCGCACATGACCTATTAGCTTTTTCTTTACTCAAAGATATGACCTGCTTGGTCGGCCTAGAAGAATTCTCTTTCATAAGAGTTTTCGAGTATTGAAGAGAATGGCTATGACGCTAAGCCGAGTTGATGACGAGCTAGACCACTGCCCTCAGGTTGTGGAATTCAGTATCCTTGTACTCAGGTCGTGGTCTAAGCTCTGCCCTCCAAACCGTCTACCCTGGTTTGCATCCAAGAACAATTTGGCATTGAGTGGAGTCTTTCAGAGACGAATTGGTGGGACATTATATCATGCTAATGCTTATGTTCAGCCTGATGTTCATCCTTAGCTTGCCTTTGTGAGAGAGATTGATGACTCCCCCTGCGTACGGATGAGCCGCATCTGATAAAGGTGCCCTTTTCTCCCACCTCAATGAACAAGGGGTGGTGGAGTGCTTCTACTGAATACGTGGATCACTGACATAATCTTCTCATGAACGTCCAATTACACCAAAGAAAAGAAAAGAATGATCGGAAAAAGAAAATCACTAGATGAATTTACGAAGGACTCTCTTCACTAACAAGAAAAAAAAAGCTTTTATCAAAAGCAAGGCTAAATAGGAGCAAAGAATTAGCAAAGGAGAGGCGATTGAAAGGAGAGCGAGGCCTAAAGAATTTGTGGAATGAAAGCGAAAGGACTTATCCTTCAAATTCAATTCAAAGGAGTGCAAATGTTCTTTTCTTCATTTTGATCCACAGGTTCATATGGATTTCAGATGACTGAGGATGGACTTCGAACCACTCAAACTTCTGCCTCAATGAACAAGGGCTTGCTCGCTAGGCTGAATTCCTTTTGGTAGGTTCCTTGCCTTCCCTCTGGAGGATAGACTTTCTTTCTCCCCAAGCTGACTACGTGAAAGATGGAGCGGCATCTCAAATTCTTTGAGCTTTTTTCTTGAACCTTTCAGTGATAATAATCTTTTTGTTAGATTCAAGCCTATCTTGTGAATTGATGAAATTTCATTCGCCATAAAGATAGGGGGCTTTAGTAGGTTCTGAGTAGTCTTGTCTGAAAATATCCTCTTATTCTACTATTAGAAGAAAGCCTATCTTCCTTTACCACTAAATCCTGAAGTTTCTTTATGGACAAGAACATCTCTCAGTGTCTAGATGAGGTATTCTCAATAGCGGTAGCTTGCAAGAAGAGGGATGAAGTAAGTTGACCTACTACAGAGGAATAATTAGCTCTTTCAGAAGAAGGAAGTGTTCGAAAGTTTAGGTAGAGTCTGCTTGAGGTTAGACAACATCCACTGCTCATGCTTTAGGGACTGATTGATGAGATGGAGGTCAGAGCTAGTTTGCAGAACCTAATACGGTAGATAAGAGCTACTTTCTGACCCTGCTAAAAGGGTGGGTGGAGGTCAAGACACCGTTAATCTATTGAAGTGACCTTTTTCTCGTATGTGGAGTGACTTGTGAAAGAGTTATGCTTCCAACGGATCGAGTCGAGATTGATGAATTTGCTTCTCCAACAGTTATAGTGGTAGCTTGACTCAAGATCTAACTTCTTTCCTTTGATAATAGTTATCGATCGCTTTATTTAGCTCGAGCCTGTTTCTACTTTCATCCCCCATTTGTTAGAAGTTTCAAGACCGAAGGACTTGTTAATTCCACTAATAGATAGTCGGACATTCAGTTTGAGTTCCATGGATGAGACATTCAAAGGCAAACTTTTAGTCGCTTCTCAAATTCTTTGAGCGTCTCATTGATAAGGACATATGAACTTCTTTAGGCTTTCTTCCTTTTTTTTTAGTGGCTGATCTTCCCGTAAGAAGATAAGATGAGTGATTTAACTCCTTATGGAGCATCTTTCTCTCAATATTAGGAAAGTAGCTTAATACCTACCTAGCAACCTATCCTTCTCATACGAACTGGAACTCTGATGAATGATCTTATGCTGCCAACTTAGTCAAAGGAAAGGAATGAAAGAGAAAGATAGCGCTTGTAGGCTCAATTAAGAAGCTTGAGGCTGGTTCTTCCCTCGTGAACTAAGTATATGATAGCCTTTCCAGGATAGACTACTTCTACTTACTCAAGCCTATTAGCTTCTGAAACTGACTCAGACTCAACCGCTACGTGGGCTCCAAGGGTTCAACAAGAGCTCCTCCTGCCATGAAGTTTCATTCTCCTCTTTTTGTATTCCGATCTGTTGATTTATGGATGTTAATTGATTGCCCGTAGGCTTTGTTTCTGACGCTCCTTTATCCTCTCCTCGAGCTCCTTCTCTCCTTTCTTCGACAAGGGATCAGTGACTCAGTCTCTTGAAGTTCAGTTACCTTTGTGGACTTCTATAGTTACGGGATAACGAGGCTGTGGAAGTCTTCAGTTCTGCTTCCTCGTAGACTAGGTCGAATGACTACGCTCCAAAACCTACTCAATCTGCTTTCCTCTTGAGCGCCCTACTTAAGAGTTCTTCCTAGAGGCTAGTCTTACTCTCATGAAGTTACCTCCCCAACTCTCCTAACTCAGCAGAAAGAACGAAAGAAGCCTACTCAGACTCAAGATCTTAGCCTTTCTGCTTCAGCAACAAGGGGACCCTAAAGACCTTCTCTATATTGGTCAAGCTCTTCCATTCCTAACCCTATGATCTGCTTTAGACCGAGTAAACTAGGAAAAGATCTCATGAAAGATCCCTTTTCTAAATTCGTGGAAGAAGATCGAAATACGAAGAAGACATATGAAAGAGAAAGAGCTAAGCCACGGACTCAAGGTCTTAGCCTTTCTGCCTACCTTTCTTGAAGCTCTTTCGGAATATGATTCTTTTATGTTTTTGTTGAAGTAGCCTGATTTTTGCGTAATGATCAATCTTGCTTAGTTGGTCAGTAGATCGATCGTATCGTTAGATCGTCAAGATTGCCTGCTTTCACTATTGATTGACTTCAAAACTGCTTTCACTTCCGCAAGTTCTGCCACAGCGAGAGCCACTTCCTCTGATTCATGCCACCACGAGGAGAGCTTACTTCATTTTGCCAACTAGGTACCCTCGTTCCTTGGAAGGGGAGTGGGATGAATAGGGTTCTCGTTCGAGACCATAGGCTTGACTTCCAAGAATTTTCGCAAAAAAGCCTTTCCCCTATGACTGCTGTCGATGAATGCCTCTTTTTTGATTTACCTCCTTTAGGAGACTCCCAGAAAGAAGAAAGCCTATCCTCAAAAGAAAGTTCAGTCAGTTTAAGTGGACATTATATCTCAAGAAAAATAATGAAATTTCGAGTTTTTAGTGGTCTCATTGATAAGGACTGGATATAAACAAGTCAAGAGGTGGAGTAGGGGCAAAAGATTTGCGAAGGAAAGAGGCTTAAAGCAAATGAAAGACGTTCAGACTCACTTCAATTAGTAGAAGTTCTATTACAAGAAGGAGCTCGAGCCGGAGAGGTTAGAAGCTACTTGACCGCAGGGACGAATACGACTTATTGGCCTGAAAAGGTCAGAGATAGCTCAGACGTCGAATCCCTGAAGAATTGCTGTCGATTGAAGTTGATCGGACAAGGAAGTGGAGTCCGTATACTTAGTTGTTCCAGCATCCGTTTTAGTTCTTATGGCTGGAGAAGCTTTCGTTGAATCAGTAAGCTCGGATCGTAACATCGCCTGTCTTTTTTCTTTCTTGACTGGGCTTTCTACGAAATGAATGTGTTAAGGAAAGAATGAAACAAGAAAAGAGAGAAAACAGAAATGAAAAATCAAATTCAAGGTTTTGATGATTTATTTTACTATTACTTTGAAGAGAAGAAGACCTACTAAGAAGAGACAAAGAAGAAAGACAACTCCTTCTACGCGAAAAGGCTCCGTAAGGAGTTGATGGACGTATGTGAAGCCAAGCTTCATTGGTTTATATAAGAGAAAAATAAAGGACTCCGTAGAACTTAGCGGGAGCGGAAAGAGGACGAAGGACGTATGCGAAGCTCCGCTTGACCTAAAGCAAGGAATAAGACTACTCTGTAGGAGTGGGGGAGTGGGGGAGCGCAAATCGATCCGTAGGAGTCCTTTTGACTCGTTCATTCCTTGCCGTAGGTCTCTTATATATAGTCGCTTCTTCTTCTCTTCCTTGTTCATTGACTTCTTTGTAATAGTCTTCATCATCATAAACACCGAAGGACGACTCATAAGTAGCTTTGGCGACGAATAGGTTCTTTCCTCTTCTGACTCCCTAGAGGGATCGAGGAAGATAGGCAGAGAGGCACTAATACTGGCTCGATATCGGCTTTCCCTTTTCCTTCTTTATCCAGGAAATAGCCCAACACCTTTTTTAGCTGTCTTCGTATCTCTATCGGAGGGAGAAGACTTGGATGCCTGGCTTGAGATTTGGCTTTTCAGATTTCCTGTCGGTATGCTTCCTTCCGCGGAGTTGTTCGGTTTTCGGCTTTAGTAGGGAGAAAAGCTCATATTTAGGGAGGTTCCCTCTATGTATGGTTCTTTCCTCTTCTGACTCCCTAGTGGCGAAAGCAAAGCGTTCATTCCATATTCTTCCTCTTAGTCTTCAGGCCGGAAGGAAGGCCTCTGTAGCTCGGGAACGAGATCCGGGAAAATTCCCTAGACCTTTGAAGGATTTAGGGCAAAAAGCAATTTTGGAAGTTCCACTTTTCCAATTCCAAATCCGACAGGCATCGACAGACTTAGGTGTCACACAAAATACGACTTTCTGGTTTCCGCCTTTCTAGCTTGGTACCTATTCCTTGAGTTAGCTCCGAGATTGACAGGTTTCACCCTTATGACTACCCCATATTATTCTTAGGAGGGACGGGGAAGATAGGCGGCCTAGAGCCCATACCGCTCTGTGGGAAAGGACGATAGGCACACTTCTGTCTCAAACCCTTGTTCATTGATTCAGTCTCGCTCTCCTTTCAGTCGAGCCTTCGGATATAAAGGTTAGGACTCGGAAAGCGAAGGACTCATCTTCTCTTCTTTTCTTAGAGAAATGTGCTTCGCTAGTCTTCTTCTATTTCTTCCTTTCCTTCTTCTTCTTTGTCTCCGAATAGGTAGCTTTGGTGACAAATAGGTTCTTTCTTTGTTGTCCGGTTTTTGGCTTTAGCAGGGAGAAAAGCTTTTGAGATTTTCTCTAGCTCTTAGATCTGTAGGGCAATGACTCCAGTATTAGTCCTTCGGGCAATGCTAGAAGTATCAACCCCTTTATCTCTCCCTTTATTTCAGTTCTCTTAATACGACAATGACCTTAGTATCTGTCCCTGTCTCCTGGCCCCGAAGTAAAGCCAACCTACTACCTAGCAGCCAATAAAACAAGTTTCCGAGCCTAACATCCCTTGCGGAGGCGAGGGCCGTCTCTCCTCTTGTTGGTCCTCCCTAGCTTAATTAAAGAAGAAAAAAATACCACTCTTGGTTTGATTCTCTTCTCATCCAGTGAAAAAACTAACTTCCTTCTTCTGAATGAGTGCGCGCAAAAAGAGAAATACGTACATCCTTTCTGTAATGAATGAGCACGCATGAGAGGTTTTCCTTAAGGAAATTGGAGAGGAGATGGTCTTTTTCTTGCAATACTTCAAGGGAAAAGGCAGAGAAAAGGTTGAGTTATTCGCTGCCCCTTTCCTGGCTTGGATAATCCCAGTCTTCTTTTCTACTGTATGGATATAGGTCGATTTGCATGAGAGATCATGGGGTTATTGGGGTCCACTACTTCCCAACACCTACCATACCTTCCGTACGACCTCTTTATTTATCCTAAGCTCGGCTTTATGCCCGCTAGATTCTAATCGTCAAAACTATACGATATAACCTAACTTCCCTACCGAGGAGGCTTCCATTCGGATGTAGCCATGCGCCACCCGTAGTGTGTAAGTGTGACCATTGAGCAAGGTGTGAAAATGGCAGCCAGTGATGCCATTCTTTCTTCTTAAAAAGCTGCCACTACCTATATACTCCCGAAGGACGTCCTCTGGACTTCTTTATCCATATTCACTGTGCTTTCGGGGTGTAACTGATCCGATTTGGTCGCACAATCTCTGCCTTCTTGTATTCTTCTGGACGGTAAATCCAAGATGCTTTACCCTTTCCCTCTGTCTCGTATAATACATGCCCTATGCAGTCGTGCCACTTGCACGTTCGAGGAAATCTCTCCGTTCTGACATAAATATGGCGCCCCCTTGCATGTTCGAGAAGGGTGTAGGAAGGTGGTTATCGCCGTGCGTGTAGTACATGCATGGACCCACCTTGGGATCTTTGATACCTTCTCGGGATGCATTAATCAAATTGGTCTTCGACCTCTTTGTTCGTAGTTTGTGTATCGTCCAATAAAAAGGTCAGTTAGATGTTCACTGACTACCAACAAGAATCGCAAATCGAGAAAAGAAAGGCAGCCGATAGACATACAAATATAGTAGTAGGATGATTCTTTTTCATAGAAGTTTTTTTTGGCTTTTTTTTGTTAGAAATATGCGTATTTAGTGCATACGAGGAAACTGACGATTCAGAGCAAAGATAGGTCTTTCTATTCCGAGAAAAATGGAAATGAGAAATTAGCATGTATTTTCAAATGCGAAATCCTCTTCCAAAAGAATACTCAAACTTGATGAATAAATGGAAGAACTGAGCAGCTCTCTCCTTCACTCATTTGGAAAAAAAAGCTATCCACGGTCTTTTCCTTGCAACCATTCTTCTAATATAAGAGAGAGGTGTGGGAGTACGACTGCGGTTACTATGTAGAGATGGGTCAAAGAATCACTTTCTGCCAGGATCAGTGGTGAGGTATTTACTACCTCTTCTGTCTAGATGATCTTATTCACTTTCTGGCCTGTCTCAGCCGGGACTTGCTAGAGTAGACTCTCTCTACTTAATTAAGACTTGAATTTGACTAAGTTCAGTCTTCCATGAGGGAAAGGGAAAAGGCTGAGAAAAAGGTTTCCTGGCTTGCTTTAGTTGGTGAATCTATGCCCTTCGACTTCCAAAATGTTAGAGTAGGAATCGGCTGTGCTATAATCCGCTGACAGCGTAGTAACTCTGAATCCTATCTTCCCTTGACGAGTCGCTGAATCTTCTGGTTCAAGATAGTCCATTCTCACTCAGGCTTTGGGAATCCTCTGTGATATCCTAATCCTCCTCTCTAGCTTAAGAGACTGAAGCAGATTCAGCCAGCACTTACCTTTAGGTGCTGTAGTATTTGATGTAGTGGAAGTAGAATCCCTGACCGGTGCCAGAACCTGCAGTGGTACCCTGAATTGAATCAGTCTGAATCTCAATTAATTGTTATCGCCTTCTTTAGTCAATGACTAATTGGCTCTGAAGCAGTCCATAAAGGATCAGATTGAATTTCCTTGTACCTAGAAAAGAAGGTTGGAATATGCTTGACCTAGCAATAGAGATTATTATATCAAAATTCTTCAGCCTCCAAGGAGAGGGGAAGGTTAGAAGTAAGGCCTATTTCCGAGTAGTTTACAAGGTACGAAGACAGGAGACGTACGGGAAAGGTGCAGGAAAGAAGGCGGATCAAGGCTTATTCACTCTTTTCCCTTTCACTATTACCTGTAAGCGCATAATACCTCTTCTCTTCAGTAATGTGAACTCTAAACTAAATAAATATTGGAAGGAAATTGGTAGGGAAACCCACGTAGCGATCCCACCCCTCTTACCCGAAATCCACTCTGATATGACTCCGGCTGGACATGGGACTGACTTCTTATTTGTTAGTTACCGAGGATTAGAATTCTCAAGGTTGGCTTTCAATAAGATAAAAGAAATCATAGATTACTAAAAGAAGGGTTACTGCCCTGCTTGCAATTGATAATTGATGGGCCGACCATTTGTCCACCCCTACACCAAGTAGGGCTCTAGATAGGTCGAAGCGATGTAATCCCCAAGATTGGAATAGTTTGAGGGTTTATACTATGAAAAGTGAAAGCTAGATTACCTCTCGCCTTTTGGCTAAAGATTGACCAACTTCCCTGGCCGAATAGAAGGGCTTCCATCTAAGGTTTAGTATCCTCTGGGTGGTTGATCTTTATCCTATCCCATTAAGTACTATAAAGGAAAGGCATGGTTTTTCTATCAATCTCCTGGCCGAAGTCAATCTTGTCTTCAACTCTGCGGGTTAGTGGAAGGTAGGACATGATAGGAATTGCTCTTATCTATGGTTGAAAATGAGGATTTCCAAGACGAGTAGACCGCTCCGTGGGTTACCCTAAAGCTAGAACTCCTCATCATAGGGGGAGGCTCGTGAATATGGTAGATTTTAGACTCAAAAGGACGGGTCCTTATCCCGAACATCAGAGGCAGAAGAAGATCTTTCAGTGGAATAGGACCGTATCGGTTGAGTAAGAGGTAGGTAGGGGCATCCGTCCCAGAATGAATTAGATCTTTAATCACTTTTAAAAGTCCAAAAGAATATATTCCATAAAAGGAAAGCCTATCTCGCAACAATTCGACAATCCGAAACGGAAGAAAAAGTCAATGGAAGTCCTCATTCTCTGGCGCAAGAATGAAATTCCATATATCAATCGGCTTTGAGTGGTCCGGAGGCTGAATTCATATTTGTCATTCAATAGGTTCGGAGGTTATGAAATAACTCGACTCCAAATAGAGGAGAGGGGAGAAGCGAAACGATTGAATTATAATAAAAGAAGGAGTGCATTATGAAATTACTCGACTCAAAATAAACAATAGGGTTCGAAGAAAGTTGAGTGATAAGGAGTCAATGATGATAATAAGGGTTCAATCAGGTGAAACGACTGAATTATAATAAAAGAAGGAGCCCTTGATTTTTAGAAATAACTCTCCAAATGATAAGGACCAAAGAATTATCGAAGAATTTGAGGCGAAACTCCTTCTTCTATTCTGAAGTGCAACTCACGAAATTCCACTAATCTAGCTACGTAGGACGAGTCAGAAATCCATATGAATATGATAAGGATCAAAGAATTATCGAAGAATTTGAAAGCGAAACTCCTTCCTTATTCTTCAAATGTTAAGGCTCAAAGAATGATTGAAGTCTTAAGCTACGTAGGACGAGTCAGAAATCCATATGAATGGAGGTAGGCCAAGCCCAGACTTGTGCGGTTAAGGTTGTTATACTACACTCAAAACAAAAAAAAGAAGGAAGAATCGTAAGGACGATTTGATTTGGGACCCCCAACGAGAAAAACAACATTTTTGGGGAATAGTTGATCCTATGCAAACAAGAACAAGAACAAAACCTCGTCCTCGCCTTCCCTCCTTTCAATTTCAAAAGGAAAAAATGGACAATGGACTTCTAATTAATCTAAAAAATCGCGCCAGCGAGGAGCCCTCAAGATCTTCCAAACGTAATAGGACTGATGTCCATGTTTGTGGTATAAGCTCCCTTAGAGATAGGAGCTACTTTTTTGTGGTATTTGAACGAGCAAGTAGGGGGCAGCAACTAAAGAGGTAGTGAGACTGACCGCAATTGCAGGAATAGGTTGACTTTCTTTCATTTTGGTTATGGGGAAAGTCCAAGTCCTTTCGTTTAGTACGAGATCGCTGAACACCTCGTACTAGGGTTGGCTCATCGCAGTTTTCCCTTTCACATCAACGGTAAATAGGAACCGAACAGTCTGACAACGTTCTAAACCCAACTCATGTACCACTTTCATCGACAAACAACCAAACCCTTGAGACCTTCTTCAACCCCAGGATGTGATGAGTCGACATTGAGGTTCCGAACGACTCCGTCAATAAGAGCTCTTGGGAGTCATCAGCATGTTATCCCCAACGTACCTTTGATCTGTTGAGCAAGAGCCCTTCCACACGGAACTCCAAGATCACTATGGCTGACTTTCGTCTCTGTTCGACCAGTCGGTCTTACAGTCAGGCAGGCTTCTACCATTACCCTCACGAGCAGAATCTCAACTTGAGCCTACCTTCGTACACATCCGTTACTCTTTAGGAGGCATCCACCCCAGATAAACTACCCACCTTGCAGTGTCCCCCCCCTCTCCCCCCCCCCCCCCCCGAAAACTCGATGCAGCGGTTAGGCATCCTTGGACGAAAGAGTGGTCTTTTAGGATTAGTCGTTGTTTGTCACCACCTCCCACTTATTCTACACATTCGATCAAGGTTGTCATTGCGAAGCTATAGTGAAGGTGCATGGGGTCTTACCATCTAGCCATTGGTACTCTGCATCTTCACGGAGAATTCAATTTCACTGGGTCCATGTCGGAGACAGCGGGGCAGTCGTGACACCATTCGTGCAGATCGCTACTTATGCGACAAGAAATTTTGCTACCTTAGGACAGTTAGATTTACTACCGTTGTTTATCGGGCCTTCCATTCAAAGCTTATCACACTTCTCCTTTTGACCTTCCAGCACAGGGCAGGTGTTAGACTCTATACATCGTGTTACCACTTAGCAGAGTCCTGTGTTTTTAATAAATAGTTGCTACCCCCTTGGTATGTGCCTTTTTCCTAAGAAAAAGATAGGAGAGCACCATTTCTTCCGAAGTTACGGGGTCATTTTGCTGAGTTCACCGGGAGGATCGCGCTCCCAAAAAGAAGTTTTTTCCTGGAAGTTGAAACCTTGTTCACTATGACAAGAGTCACGAGTATAAAAAGACTCACGACTATTGCGGTATGCTCTCTTGGGACCCCTAATCAAAGGCGAGCACTGGAATGAGAAAGGCTTGTAGACTCGTGAGGCTGAACAAGACATTAAAAAACGAAAGTGCACACTCTCAAGTGCTGAAAAAGGTGTCGGTAGGTGCGTCGAGCCGGAACCCGCCTCGCCCCCTAGGTCAAGTCAAAGCCCACTTTAGAGTCAATGTTTTAAGATAACAAAAAAAGGTGTTCGCCCCCCACGTAGCGGTCGCCAAAAGGAGACGATAGTTTTGCCTTTCGAGCGGCTAGTTGTGTAGGGCGACCTACCAGGCCGAGTCAGAAAGGCTTTGATGACTCAAGGTGAATCCCACAGAGCAGGAAAGGAGAGTGAGGGGAAAAGGGGGAGCCCTCGACCCGATCATCCTATTCGCTCCAACAAACAGGCATGGTTTTGTAGTCAAAGCTACTTCGTCACTTTCGTGTACCCATGAGACGACAGCCCTTTCGGGGGTTCCTTAGGGACCGATTCACTTTGTGTAGATTGACTGAACGCAGAAAGTCTGCCACTGGCAGGCGATCGTGTTTTTCACAGGATTTCTCGTTACTCAGTCAGCATTCTCACTTTTGATATCTCCAGGTCTTGTCACCAAAAACCTTCCCCGATTGACAGAACGTCCCGCTACTGACACTTGAAAAAGTTGCTTTCAAGGTCTCATCGCTTCGGTGATTCACTTGAGCCTTGAGACATTTTTGGTGCCTTGGAACTAGACCAGTGAGCTATTACGCTTTATTTAAAGGATGGCTGCTTCCAAGCCCACCTCCTGGTTGACATCGCTCGAGAACTTCCTTTTCCACTAAGTGATTGCTTAGGGACCTTTGCGTACGATCTGGGCTGTTTCCCTCTGGACTTTGGATCTTAGCACCCCAAAAGTCTGTTTGTACAAACGATCTAGGCCTATATTCGGAATTTTTCTGGGGTTGGTAAGGCAAAAATGGGGCCACCCTAGCTTATTGAGTGCTCTACCTCGGGCCAGCGACATCATACACTCTACTGAAATAGATTTCGCAGGAAACCAACTATATCCGATCTTGGTTGGCCTTTCACCTCTAGCCACAAGTCATCCATGTATTTTGCCACATACGTGGGTTCGGTCCACCAAGGGCTGTTAGAGTTCTCTTCAACCTGCTCATGGCTAGAACGATCGGTTTCGGGTCAAATAGGAAGAACGAGAATCTTCCACCTCTGAGAAGTGCCTACACCTAATGGCTTAAGCTGTAGTTCCCATTTTCTCACTGACCCGTCAAGCAAAAGGTACCGTTAGAGTGAGATAGCTTGACTAAGAGAATCTCAAGTCAAGGCTTGCCGCTCCTTCGACTGATTGAAAGCATCAGATCTCAGGTTCTTTATTGCACTCCCTAAATAGGGTTCTTTTCACCTTTCCCTCACGGTACTTATACGCTATCAGTCATTGAGGAATACTTAGGCTTAGAGGGTGGTCCCCCTTTCTCACGTAAAAGTGATTAGAATTCGAACATGCCGTGTTTAACTGGAAAGGATCGAACCATTGAAACGAATCTATAGGGCTATCACCTTCTTTGGCCAAATCTTCCAACCTTTTCACAACTCAAATTCTTTGACCCTTGACCTCGTATGAAAGGTCAAGCGGCTTGCTGGTTTTGCCATCATCCAATCCACAACAAATCGAATGAAACCTGGCGAAAAAGAAAAAGAAGTTCACGTTCACACTTTGCTGAGGAACTCGCTCGACCCCACAGAGCGGTTCGAAGAAGATCGACTTCAGTCAATGAACAAAGCCTTGTCTTTCTTTTTCTAAAAACCCCTAATCCACTCTCGCTTGCTGCTGCTAACGGGGTCTCAGTTGATTTCCCTTCCTTTAGCTACTAAGATGTTTCAGTTCGCTAAGTTTGAAAAGTTCAAAGAGCGCAGACTAGCCACGGAGCTTGGATACGGTTTTCCGATCGTAGATCCATGGATCACAGACGAGATCTCCCCATGGCCTTTCGCCTCTGAAAGTGTCCTTCTTCTTAATCTCTGGGCATCCATCCAATGCATTCTTTTCTATACAGTAGGCTAGACTAAAAAAACACGAAGAAAATTCACTTGATGAGAAAAGAAAGCACTATGCCTCTGAAGGTGCGAAGCGGAGGGACTCAAATCAAACTATTGCGGACTTGTCTTCTTCTTATATTCCCTTGTATATGTGTTGTTAATAAAAGCAAGCAGAATGAGCCCGCTAAACCTAGAGAATTAAAGAAGAAACTATCAAATTCTTTGTCGTAGGTACCACTTCCATATTACTAGATTCGGAAGACGATTCCATATCGTCTGATTGTCTTCTTGGCTAGAAGCTTTACCAGTTGGCTTTCAGAGTCCTTCGGTCTTCAGAGTCCTAACTACGACTCCTTCTAAGGCTTTTAGTGGACAATCGGAGGCAAGGGGCAAAGCCAAGCGACTTTAGAGGAGCACAAATGGACGAAAGACCGGACCTCTAAAAAACAGAAAGCCATGTGGAAATTCTTTGAGTTATGTGAAGAAATTAGTTCTTTATTTATGCAGTTAGTTTCTTAATATTAATAATGAGATCAGCTTCTTCTTAGCATAATTCGGTAGGACGAATTGAAATGAGGAGATGTCATGAAATCAGAGGGCAAATGAAAAGAAAGAGGCAAACTAAGAAACGAGAAGTTGAATTATAGTGCGTACGATCACTTGAATCAGACTTTATCCGGAAGTAGTTCCATGAGAAGCTAGGGATCCCACTGGTGGCACTGAAATCGTCTCCTCAATCAAGAGGTTATTAGTCTCAAAGGAATAGGAAGTAATAGCTCGATGTTCAAGGGCACATACTGAGTTTATGAAGAAGATGAGAAAGGGTCAATCTTGCGCAAAGTTGTAGAACGAGAGAGAAAGAGACAAGTGGCAGCTTTTGTTGCTGTGGAAGTTGCTATTTTTGCTCTTTCTTTAGTGGTTGAAGGAGAGGTTCTAGCTTTTCTTGTTCCGGTTGAATAAGTGGTAGTGGACATTGGCAATTGAGGCTACTATCTCTCTTGCCCAAGCAAGGCAAATATCAAGGCTTAAAACAAGAAATCTTGGGATTGTAATGTCCCTGTTGGTTAGTCTTTAATACTGTGATTTGACTATTTCATGATTCCATGTTCTTTAAGAAAGAAAGGTCAAACTCCGAAGTCAAAAAATTAGTCGTAGCCGACAATAAGGAAGAACAGACTCAAAAGTCAGATAAGACTTAAGGCGCGAAGCGACAACCTACTAAACCTACGACAGAACTGGAGGTAAGGGGCGAAAAGAAGATACCGTAAGTCAGACTATTACAAAGAAGAAGAAGACGATAAGACGATAAGACGATCAAATGATATGGAATCCTCTTCCGAATCGTCTTCAAAATCTCATATTACATTGTACCTTGCCATAGGTTGTTCTGACTTTTAGTATTAGTAGGTAAGACGATAAGACGATAAGACCACCAGAGGCAAGGAATCCTTGAGTCCTCCGGTCTTCAGACTCTTAACGGAGGGAGATTTGTCTTTCAAATCTAGTAATAAAACATCCTTTCATTCTCAATTTCACTCATTCACGAGAAAAGCATGAAATCTTTGATGAAGAATTTCTCAATCCTCAATGGTTGGAAATTGGTTGATGAATCAGTCTTTTGAAGTGATTAGAAACTCTTTGACTAGGGAGTGAGTCACTTTTCGCCTATGCTAGCACCAAAAAAAGAAGAAAAATCAGACAAGAAAGAAAGATTATCTTTATAACGAGAGAGTTGAGAAAAGAGCCAAAAGAGGTCATTTTAAGCCTTTTTTCCGAGTTTCTGCCAAGTGATAATCTACCCTCCGATTCATCTTTCTTTACATAACATAGGTTGGTTTTTGGCAAGACGATTAGACGAGAAGACGAGATTTCATGCTCTGAATCGTCTTCCTTCTGGCATTCACTTCTTTTTCTTTTGGGGAATCTTCCCCCTTATCCGACTTTCTCGGAAAGATCCCTTGAACTGTGACTGGGTTGTGCCTTTGATTATGAGTACTTTATCTAAGATTTCTCGATCTGAGTAGATTGTAGATCGGATCGTATCGGCTTTGCCTTTGATTTTCCTTCTTTATTCGGGGAATCCTCCCCCTTGACTTTATCTGGTAAATTCCCCTTGACTGACTTAGGGGCCGAGAGGTACTAGCTCGGTATCGTCATTCCCTTCTTCGAGATTGGAGATCGGTATCGGCTTTGCCTTTGATTTTTCTTCTTTATCTGGTAAATTGTCATTGACTTAGGGACCGAGAGGCCGAGAGTCATGCCCTTCTTTATCCTGTGGCGAATCCTCCCCCTCTTCTATTTATCATCCAAAAAATTCCCCTTTTCCTAGGGGCCGATAGGCCTCAACTCTTTATCCTGTGGGGAAACCTTCCCCTTACCTTTTTCTTCTGGGGAATTCCCCTTTACCTAGGGGCCTTTTGGCCTTCTTCCCTTCTTTTTCCTCTGGAGAAACCTTCCCCTTTAAGTAGTTCCCTTCTTTTTCCTCTAGGAATCCTCCCCTTTCAATTAAGGAAGTTGCCAATAGGCCTCGACTCCTTCCCTTCTTTCTCCTATGGAGGAATCCTCTCCCTTGACTTTATCTGGCTTTCTCTTTTGTCTTCCTTCCGGCCAACGGCCTTTACCTTAGTTTGTGGTAGATTCGAGGAGATCGTAGATCAGATTGATATCCGCTTGGGCTTTTGTCTTCCCCCTTATCTTTATGCTGTGGGGAAACCTTCCCCTTTAAGTAGTTCCCTTCTGTATCCTGTGTGGAGAATGTTCCTCTTTAAATCAAGGAAGTTTTCGATAGGCACTGAAGGAATGTCAAGGCTGATAGGCAGTGAGCTTTCCCTTTTTCCCTGGATCCGAGGAGCTGGGGGGAATCTTCCCAAAGGTCGAGAGGCCTTGAGTGGGCTTTCCCTTATTCGAGATCGGAGATCGGATAGGGACCTCCTTTAACTAAAGGTCGATAGGCCGAGAGGGACCAAACCTATTCCTTAGCCTTAACTAAAGGCCACTAAAGCCAAGAAATTCAAAAACAAAAAGGAGAGGCGTAAAGAATTTGCGAAGAAAGAGGGATCAACAAGTTATTTCAAAGAGTTTTTCTCGCCACTTTCTCCTATCTATCTTCAATTCGTGGATGTACATGTATCTATCAAATGAATTGAGTTAGGATGTTTTCATTGATCGGATCCCTCCCGTCCAATTAAGCTAGGGAGGACCAAAGATCATTGATAAGGAAAGATATTAACCTGTGCATCTTTGCGTTAATGAGCTGATTTTCTTTTATAGGGAATTCTTTATGTGCATCTTCGGTTAATGAGCTCTCTTTTCTTGACTTTCTTCTCCCTACGAAGTCAACTCTTACCGAAATGAATGGGTGAGGACTACAAGATCCCTGCCTTTGTTTTGTTGCCTTGAAAGACGCTTCTTTCATTCTCGTTAGTAAGCACTTTCTCCTGTCTTTCTTAGGGCAATATTCTTTGCGCCTCTCCTCGAACTAGAATGGAATGACTTGCATATAAAAAGAAAGTCTCAGTCATTTAAGGAGCGGTCTTAATACTAAAAAACAAAGGTCCAGGTGACTATTCATCATATTTTCGAAAGTCCGAACGTCTTTCATTTAGCAGTCGAGACCTCTGTCGCACCAAAAATTCAGATAGAGGCTTGACTGATAAGGAGAGGAGATTATTGATAAAGAGAGGAATAGTCCGAAGGACTAATTCAATTCCAAAAGTTGTTGCTTTCCATTCATTCCATTAAAGAAAAGATGAAACTTAAAGAGAAGGAGAGGAGTCAATGAACAAGGGCGAATACTCGTGCAAGCGCAAGTGCAGATTTCTTATTATCTGACTTTTATCCTGAAATAAAAGGAAGACTTCTACAACAAGCTCCCCAACCATAAGGACAAAGCATCGATGGGAAGGATAAGCTCGAAGAGGGACCAAGGCAGACACAAGATACAAGGTTCGAGTCGGCTTCATCCTTGAGGAGGAACCCATAAGTAGGTAGGAAGAAAGGGAAAAGGCTGTTTAGGATAGAAACAACTCGACTAAGAAGGTGAGGCAGACAAAGGCTGCTGTCCTTAATTCAGCTGGCCTCGTCTCTTAATCAACCTACTACGGCAAGGTGTGAAGCGACTGACAAGCCGCAAAGAATTTGCAAAGCGGAAGATTGAGTTTACGAGCGAGATAGAAGAAAGAAAGGGAGGCAAGAACTTGGAGTCAGATAATCAGCTAAGGGTCGAAAAATGGATCCTTCCCAACTTTTTCCGCGGCTTAGAACCTTGTATCATAGTTCCTTTGCACGTGGAATACAGAGTAAAATCGAGTCACAAATGGGACATGTACATCTCTCAGTCAGCATTTGCCTTATTTCTCATAATATGAAAGATCTCATACACAAGATACATAATATCTAAGAGCCTTCCGAGATCTGACCTTGCTAACCGCACACCCTTCCTTTCTGGTACTTAGTAAAGAGGAGTCACGAGACCTAGTTGACTTGGGTCAGGGCGCTCAATTGGAAACCTTCTTTCCTGATTTAGAGAGGAGTGAAGCAAGCAGCTCGATTAAATGAAAGACGTTTAGACTTAGGCAGCTTAATAGGGATGGGAATACCAGTCTGTCTCGGCAGCAAGGGAAATCAAGTCTTAAGGATCAAAAAGATATATTTCAAGTGTGCAGTTCGGACCCTCTCCCCTTATCTGTGGAATAGGAAAGGGAAGAGAAAGCATAGGTTATCAGCGTGCAGTGAGAAAAGGAGCTCAATCTCTTTTTTCCAGCTCTGAACTCAATACTCTCTTTCCTTTCGGAATAGAAAGTTGAAAAAGGATTGAGACGTGCAGTTCAACCCCCAGAGGTTTTTGTAGTTTTACCCTCCCCTTTCCTCTAGAGGCCGAGGAAAGCTAGAAAATTGGGGGAATACACTGAAAGTGAGAGAGTAAATCAGCCCCAGTTGAGAACTTCATCACCTACAACGGCAAAGGCTCAAAGAATTCGAGACGCATTTCTAAGAAAATCAGAGAAAATGAGTCAAGAAGACCACATAAGGTTCATATGGATTTCTGAGTCCAAAGGTCTCGAAATGAAAGACATTCGGATGTTATGAAATAACTCAACTGAAAGGAGAGGTTCAAAGCTCATTGAATAAAGACTTATTCTTCCAATGTGAAGGAGTGCAACTAAGGCTCAAAGAATTTGAGCTCTTTTAATTCACTTTCTTTATTGAGGGATTTGACCCCCTCTTCTTTATTCTCCACTAAAAAAAGTTCGAAGGAGGGATAGAAGTAGCTCGACCATAGGAAGAGGGATGTAAGACCACTCAAACTTCTGTCCCCACTCCTAGGTATTGAGTAAAGGACTTCGGATGGAGAAGAAAGGAGAAATTCAGCCCACTCTGTGGGTCTTCCTGTCCCAGTGTAGGATGCATAAGTGGTTGCTAGTTGAGGACAAGCAAAGGTGAAAATCCTTCTTTCCGCTTGTAATATCTCGAGGCAAAGAAAATCAATCTTTGAACGTTGAAAACATGTAATGACTATTAGGATCTGAAGCTAAAGGGCTACCTTGAAACCAAAAGGGAGAATGAAAGAGGCAGGTGTGGACAAATAGCGCGGGTGTCGTTTCTGCCATCCTTACTCTTGTTGTTCCCTGTTGGAGTCCTTTCTTTTGAAGCCATTTATACGATTAATGAGTAAGATAGTCAACTTGTTCTAGTCCCAGTGCCGACAGAGGGAGAGAGGCCCCAGCAAGAGGAAGAAGATCAATTCTGGAATTGAAGTTGTGGCACTGAACTTGAAAAGAGAAGTTGGAGAAGTCAGAACCTTTAAAGCTCGAGACTCAGTTCTCCCTTCTTTCTGGTCGACAGCTAGATCTTTGCGGAAAGGGAACTAAGATTAGGAGGCCTATAAAAAAGAGAGCATTGATTTATGGAATTTCATCCCTCCCTTGTCTGTTTACGAAGCAAGCGTTGGGGAAAGCCCCTAATAGGGGTGGTTCGCTTTCCTCAGTCTCTCTTGAAGTTGGAAGATAGACCAGACCACCTTCTTTACCGCGTAATGGGGAATTAACCTGAGACCGATAGCGCTAGGGTGCGCAGTGCGAGATTTGACTTGCCGGACCCTTGAAAGCATGAAATCAAATAACCGCTTGCACTCCCTCTCGTCTTCTTCCTTTTATTTAAGTAGGTTCAAGATAAGAAAAATGAATATGGTAGATTGAATAATTAAGCTACTGAGGTCCAAAGAATTTGAGAGGAGTTGAGGGTCCGGAGGACTCATGAAATTCCACTAACCTAGCTACGTAAGACGAGTCAGAAATCCATATTCACCTGAAAAGATCAAAGCTCATTGAATGAGATCAAAAGCTCTAGATGAGGGATCAGAACCCAACTCAAGAAACCTATCCAGATCCACTAACAAGAAAAAAAGAGCTTTTATCATCAGAAAAGTAAGGCTCCGTAGGAGCAAAGAATTAGCAAAGGAGAGGCTCGAAATTAAAGACTTTCGGACAGACGCAAAGAATTTGTGAGCGAATTTGAGATGAAAAAATGTTCGTTGAGTTGAATCTCATTACCAATTCAATGTGAACCTACTATTTGGTCTATCTTCCATAAATCAGTCCCGCAACAAGGTAAGTCTAGTGGAAGGAAAGCCTAGCCTTCTACTTAAAGCGTAGTAGGACCTTTGAGGTATGTCGGAGACGAGATTACCCCATTTGACTGTATATGTCTCCACAACCAAGTCTGAAATCAAAACTCTCATTCCTTTTCGATACGAGCCAAGGATCCTGCTGTAATACGGCTGTACATGTCTTTGTTTTCAGTGTCCAAGTTGCGGCTCCCATGACAAAGGCCACATTCACTACTATTCTCTCTCCCTCTGACCGTAGATCTGTGAGGGCGGTGGTTGACAGAATTCCTCCTCTCTTCCCTTCTTTTATATATAGCTAGGTATGTGCCGGTTGTAACCTCTATCCCCATGGAAGAAGGTTTAGAGCTGACCCCATCCGTCCCAACGGCTCCTTGGTATGCATGGTTAATGCCTAGAGATGATTCAGTCTTCCTTTGCCAAGAAGAGCTCCTTCTATCCTCTCTGCCCCGTGGGTGTCGAGCTTCTGATCTCAACTACTACAACTCTTCAAACTCCTAGAACTTTGACTTTCCTAAATTACGCCTAGCCTAATCTTTTCTCTCTATTTTGATGCTCAGTTAGCTTTTAGCCTTTGACTTCTTATACATGCTCACGAATAGGACAAGAGTGCTCGCAAGGTGCTCTTTGCTACGCATCCTTGGAGCATTCTTAATGAATGAAAGGCCTTGATTATGATCTTCTTCAATCTCTCATCCTTTGAAGGCCCGTATAGAAGCCTGTGTTATGAAGATAAAGCCTATCCCTAGGCTGATATCTTGTGCGTTTACATTAAAAGAAGTTCAAGCTTTTAAGCCCACTACAAAAAAGCTACTACCCGAAAGCCTATCCTTGAGTCTGATTCCTTATTATAATTGAAGGCTCGACCATAAAGACATAAGAAAACCTAAGAGTTTGATTCTGCCCTGTGGGAATCTCCTATGTCTTCCGCTTTCTTCCTTTCATTCTTCAAATATCCTCTTATGATACTCAAATCCAAAAAAAAAAAAAGAAGAAGAAGAAGAAGAAAGCCTATCTTCGTTAACCTCCTATTTAGTCTTGAAGGACATAATATCTCAAAGAAGAAGAAGAAGACAAGACTAGTCCTACTTTTCTAGAAGGGGTAAAGGTTTTCAGACTATGACTGAGGACGGACGGAAGTAGCTTGACCATAGGAAGAGGGAGCGGGATAATCAAGAAGAAAGCTCATAACCTCAAATTAAACTAATCTGGACCTTTGCTTTGATCTTTCTTCCTAGGCTTTCCTCTTCTCTCCTTTCAGTCGAGCCTCTTATGACTTGAAAACCACTTAAATGAAATGATCTTTTTGTAGAAATCAGTCTCTTTTCGTAGATTAGTATGAAAAGGGGGAAGAGGCTAGGAAAGATCCTGAGTCTGAGACCAATTAGGTTATGCAATAGCGAGACTGGAAAGGAGAGAAGGCTCCCCCAGATAGTAGGGAATAAGGGCAAGTTTCATTTATTAGTCGAGTCAGCAGAAAAGTATGAATTAGACCTAGTTTTCTCGGGAAGAGAAAGAGGAGCCCACGTAGCGGTTGGGAGAGGTGCGAGACTTGGGTCTTCTCTTCTTCCTTATCTACTTAGTTGAACCCAGGGAGTTGTATTCAACCTAATCGGAATATCCCACCCAGTTTCATAGGAAGTGAGAAAGTCTCAGATGAAAGGCTTGGCCATTGAATAAGAAAAATCTGTCAATCAAGAAGGCAGAAGGAAGAAAGGTCAGACGGAGGAGGAGGTCTTATCAAGGAATTGGATAAAGAAGAAAGCAAGCTCGACCTTTTAAACGGAATACCGAGAGCTAACTATCGAGACTTTAGGCTATATGGACACATACTTCGTGAAATCTTGAATGCATCCAGTCTTCTTGCAGTAGCTGTTGAAGTTGATACAGGTAGACACGTGTCTAATAATAAGTGGAAGACTTCCCTATTGATAGGTTATGAGCTAAGAAGAAGAAGAAGCTATCCCAGAATAGGGGAGGAATACTGAACTCGGAAGCAAGATGGAAGGCATTCCTTGACGTAGGCTTTCCAATTTAGCATTCTCCAGATTCTTGAATTGGTTTTTGTCATGATAGGATGAAATACAGATGAATAAGAAAAATTTGTAACCCACTATGCAAAAAGCACGAGGCATAAAGGAATCGAGGCTCGACCCGCAAGCAAAGAGGAAGAAGCGAAGCCCCCCAGATTGACTATATGATCCATATGATCGCTGATCAGTTTCCCAAGAGAGAGGGATGAATAAGCACTCGAGAATTCTCATTCATTCTCAGTTTACGAGCGAGACTAGAATTAAACTACCACGAACCGGGAGAGAGCGACCAGATAGCATTCTCCCTTTCTGCAGCTGATCCTTCCTTATTCGGTCGCTCATGAGAAGTTTTTGACTTCCCAACTAGTTCTGGATAGAGGTTAGAGTCAGGAAGCGCTAGTAAGGTCTTCAGCGAATACGAGTCTCTCTTCTGCTCCGTGGCTTTATGGTCTTTTTTCTGATCTCAATTTCTACAACCTCTACAACTTCTTAGATCGAGCCTCTTATACTACCCTATTACGTAGTGGATCAGCTTCATTCCAGGGTGTGCCCGTACTCTTTGATGAGATGGAAGAACTGATCGCTGGCTCGTGTAGCTGGGGCAATGAGAAGAAGAGGTGCGTATTGAATACCGGCCCCATTCTGACAGCTTCCACAAAGGTTGGCTAGTTCTACTTTCAAGAAAAGAGCTCCTACTCTCTCGCTATTTTCTTCCACTCCACTTGGGTTAGCGGCATTGGGTAAGCCCTTTCGAGGAGGAAGGATTGATGGACCCCACTCAATCAGGATCAGAAGGTTCCCCGACGACCTGAATTTGATGCTTGGGTTCCTCGGCTGTCTAGAAAGCCCTTACGATCCTGACGAGATACCTTTCAGATAGAGTAGCTCGACCTAGCCCTCGTCTATATCCCTGTAACCCGTTCCATGGGCTCTTTCCTCATCAAAATTTAAAGAACGGGAGAGAGCGGACTCTTACTCATACTTATTCCTCCGACCCTTTCTGTCTCCTCCGACCCTCTGGTCCTGCTTTGCTATACAGTCTCGCAATAACCTTCTCCTGGGTGGGCCTAGCCAGACCTCGAGCATATTCCCTACCAGATCGATCCGATCTTTGCCTCTGCAAGATCAAGAAAATTTCATTAAGAGACTCGCCCACTTCTTCTTCTACTTCCTCTTCTATAATTTCATCCTCAACTATTCCCCGATGGCTTCTTCCTTAACTCAGCCAGAGCAAAGGCGGCTCAGTCGACTTTCTTCGCTTTGCTCTGCTCCGATTCGCTTTGGTCTCTACTTTGTGGGAGGGACGAATTAGTCTCCTTACCTCCCACCCGCGATTTTCTTTTCATCTCATTATGCATGGAAGACTCACCTTGGCCTTGACTTTCCTCTCCCTTCTTTCGAATCCAAAATACTCTACTACTAAATCATGAGAAAAATCAATGAAAATCAGTGAAATCACATTCTTCAATCTTGTCAGAGGATTGGTGGATATGGATAGGAAATCCTTTCATTAGCCTATCCTCAGGCCTTAGGAAATCCTCATCAACAGTCAAGAGAGAGAAGAACTTCCGAAAAAGGCTTCCTCTTCAACCGAGACTTTGCCCTTTCAGCCCTTTTCAGGTAAACTGGTTTAGCGGGTTCCGATCTGCACCGCAGAGTTGATTAATAGTTTTCACTTTACTTAATCTTTGGAATACTCTTTCTCAAAGATAAAGGTCTTTGTCCGGCCTCATTCCTCAACCTATGAAATCGCCTTTCTTCAACTCCTATCGCGTAGTGGGAGTAGCCTGCCTATTCAAGTGCGTAGTGGGCTTAGATCGACTAGTCCGAAAGTTACCTTGCTTCCGGGCTTCTTACCCTACTGAGGAAGATGAGTGATAGCTTTCTCTTTCTCTTTCTGCCTTTGAATCGAGGTCTCCCATTCCAGCCAAGATGGAGATCTGGGGTTGCTTAGCATATTATCCTCTCCTGCCAACCTTGGTTTTCTTCCTACGAGTGATCCTATTCTTTCTTTTTATCTACTTCTCTGTCTACTTCTCTTTCATTCAAGAGGTCGACCTTTCTAACTGAATGTGGGCCTAGTCTTGGGAATCTGAATTCATTCTTTGCCCTAGAAAGGACTGGAAGAAGAGGGCAAGATCTTGTTCCTTTTCTTCGATATCCCTTCCTCTTTCAGGAGCCAAAAGTGGAAGAGGAGATTGAAAAAGAGAAAGTGGCGGGCTGAGGTTCTCGAACCAGACGAATGTGACAAGGAGATTGAAGAAGGAGATAGACTATCTAGAAGAGGCATAGGTGGCTCGTGAATTGATGTCCTTGGCGATCTCCATTCATTTTCATCCCAGTTGACATAGCGATCAGGGCCAGTCTCTCATAGGAATTCGTAGTTTAGACATAAAGGTTCCAAGACCGTGTGATAGCTTTTAGAAGTACCAAGGTAGGACTGATTAATAGGAATCCAGAAGAGAGCAAACTCTTAATAAAGAGAAAGGCTTGGACGTGAATAAAAAGATGATCTAATTCTTCATCAATTACGAGGATGAAATAGGGATGAGGAAAAAGTCCCCAGTAGTTTCATTTCACTCGACCCAAGACATCGACAGAAGCTAATAATGATCGTAGAAGAGAGGCCCACCAGCACATCGAATGACGAAGGAGAAGGAGCAAAAAGGGTTCAACTGTAAGGAGAAGGAGCGAAAGCGGCTCGACTGTAAGGAGAAGGAGTTAGCTGTAAGAGTGAGTTTACAAAGGAGAAGGGAAGACTTGCACCTGACCCCGCCCTTCGTACCTCTGCCTTAGTCCAAGGAAGACTGCCACTCCCTCTGCCTCTTTCACTTGAGGGGTTTTAGACCTTCGCCCCTCCCTTTTCTTTCCAGTAAAAAAAGAGATAATAAATGGACGGAGGATGTCTCTTAGCCCATAAAAAGAATACAAGGTGCGAATCAAGAAGACGAACCGAGGGGACCCAGAGATCACCCGTGGAAAGAGGGAGAGTAATCAGCTTTGCGAATAGGACTGATTACTAGGGACCTCGCTCTTCTTCAAAGTTGATGCCGAACGGTTGAGAAAAGGTCTTCTCCTTGGACATCATCTTCACTCTTTCATGAGATCCCCACTACACGGCCAAGGCCTTATCATTCCTTTGAAATAGATTCAAATGTGAATGTCCCAAGTCTCAATTTGATTTACCCACTCAGAATAAGGAGAAAAAGAGAAAGAGAGGCGGAATAAGGCACGAAGCAAAACGACTTTGAAGGAGTACATTATGAAATAACTAAACTCAAAATAGAGGTTCGAAGAAAGTCGATTGATAAAGAGAGGAGAGGGGCGAAGCGAACTCATTATCTTCTTCAAAGGAGTGCATTATGAAATAACTCGACTCAAAATAGAGGAGAGGGAAGAAGCGAAAGTTATTATCCTTATTAGGTGGGAGCTCTTATATTATGAAATAACTCGACTCAAAATAGAATCACTCAATTTCTCGGTAGTTCTAGCTTTTTCTATCTTTCTTGTTCTTGTCTTTCTCTTTTCGATCTCAGAATGAATGTGCTAAGCAATTAATGAAACGTAGGCCTAGTTTGAATTGAGATTTTCCCCTATTTATTTATGGATGTCATTGATTTTAGTGGAATCAGACTCCTCATACGCTATATACTCGTTAGGACATCCTCTGGACTATTCAACCTATTACTTTGAGCCTTGCCAAAGGTGAATGAATGAAATTAAAAAATACATAGATAAGAAAGAGTACAGATGTCCCACCAATTCTGATCCAAAAATCCTTTGAACTGAAAAAGATGAAAAGAAAGCGCCGAGATTCTCATATTTGTGTCACTCTTTCTTTGCTTAGTTCGAACAGCTTCCAGTGAAGATCTTTCCCAACGCTAAGAATAAGCGGATTTCTTCACTTATTAAAGACATCTCTCACAATCCCGGGAAATCCCCTTTTCTTTAAAAAATTCCAATCCGCCCCAGTCAAACAAGAAAGAAGGAGTCTTTTCAATTTTTTGACTTTTTCCACTGGACTTTCCAAAGGTCTGAAACAAAGTCTACTCAAAAGAACTTCTGCCCGGATAATAGAATCGAGAAAGCCTCTACTAGTGCCATTCCTGAGAAAAAGCTTGCTCGCCTATATTGCCCTTCCCCGTGCGGTACGGGGAATCGTTTTATCATTCGCCACCCGGGTCACCGTGCTCTTTCGGACAGTCGATCAAAATCTCTCCTTCTATTTGGATGCCCAGCGTTTCATAGGATTCCTTCGGCTTTTACGTTGGACATGGGCCCCACACCTCGTTTTCTTTTTCCTCGTGACAATCCACCCATACATGTCAAAAAGTCTGATTTTAGTAGCAGTTTTTTCTTTTTAGAGAGAGAGGCCAAAGGGCCCCGACGTCTCCCTCGTCCCATTTGTCTTGGATCCATTTGTCGAAGAAAGCAATTCCATTAGAATGTAGCGGAGTCCTTTCTACAAGGGGAATATATACAAACTGTAACACATTCATGTCCATTTTCCTCAATCGGGAGGCAGGAATTCTCTGTATATCTATTCTTGGATTTTCGTCGTTATGTAATAAATAGAGGTCGCACTCTTCGGTTACCTCAATGAAAAGGACGGATTTCCATTTCTTGTTCCTAAAAAGAGGTTTTTCTATAACTTCGAGGGAGTTATAGTTTCGTTTTGGATTGGGCCTAGGCCCTATCTCCACGAAAAATAGGTTGCCCTTCGACACTTGCAACCATACATGGTTGAGGCTATTCTATCCTCTCGTGGGTCTTCACAATGGGGGGAGTCGAATGCTAAAGGTATAATTCTTATACCCCTTTCTTCTTTTCTAAAGCTTTTGGGTGAGAGTTTTCTAAAACTTTTAGCCGTTTTGATCAAAGTCTTTTCATATTTGGCATCTAGCCTGCACTTCTGCCCATCAAGAAGAGGGAGAAGGTCCCTCGCGGAGGAGGGCTACTTGCGTTCATCATATTCATTTTCTTCGATGAACTTGTCAAAGACCCGTCCGAAGGACTCATTCATTCCACTAACCCGATTTGAATATGGATTTCTGAGTAAAGAGGATGGACCCTTATTTTTGCCTTCTTTTTCTGACGGAGTAGATCCTTAAGCCAATCTTTTTCAGAAGACTGATAAGGAGGGTTTTCTGCGTATTTGATCTTCAGTAGACAAAGAACAGCCTTGTCTTTATTGGCCGCTCAAAGAGAAGGTTGGTTGTTGTCCAATCCCGTAGAAGATGCTTGTCTTGCAAGAATTCGTCAGTGTATTCTTGGGGCCGGCCTTTCCTTTTTAGATAGTCTACGAGAATCTCCATAGGGGATATCTCCCGCATCTTGATGCTCTGGGAGTCCTCCCAAAGATTCGTCACACTATTCTAGTTTATAGTTCGATTTTTTTTTTGTTTTAGTGGTCAAGAGTATGAATTCGTATTCGAAGGACTAAATAGTCCGATTTCAGACTCCTTCTATGGAGTCCTCCCTAAAATCGAGAAAGTTGTCATATTCCTTTCATTTTTTGAATATGCGTTCTGCCCTTTTTTTTTTCGAGAATTCCCCCGGAGCAGTCTTTGTCTTTCTGTGGCTTTTGACAATTTTAGCCTCTGCCAAAATCTCACTTAGCGGGAACTTGCCCCAGACATAGAGATTTTTTGTTCTTTTTTGGACACATATCCACAAAGAGTCCCCCAGCCTGTTTGGAAGGTGACGTAGCTCAACTCATTTGGAGCTTGATTTTTCCGGAAAGGCTTCTCATATAAGGTTAGTCGTCGAATTCTTTGAAGCACTTTCATTAAGCACAACAATATGATGATGTCACTCTCCATCCTGATGCCTTTCTTGCGAGATAATGATACTGGTACACAGGAAGAGTTTCCTCAGTCTCGCTTCTCAAAGTAATAGGTTGAATAGTCCTCCTTTGTCTTTTCAAAGTCAGAGCTATCCCGTAATGATAAAGGAGCATCTGGACCCTTTCTAAATGTAATAGCTAATCATAGTCCTCCTTCTAAAAGGGGAGCAAACGACTCAAGAGGAGCAGAGCGGTTCAAAGAAGATTTAAAAAGAATGATCAAAGGCTCAAAGAATATTGAGAGGACTATCCATTAGATTTCCAGATTGAGACAAAGAGATAAGAATCAATCTCCATAGTTGACTGGACTGCATGGTTAGCTTCCTCTATTTTTAAGCTCTTTGCTACCTCAGATTATTTTAGGAAACTAAGATTTTTGCAGGTTGTTAATACCTTCATAGTTTTGGGAGAAAGGTTTGGGAGAGGAAAAGTTGTATATAGGTCAAATCAGTCTTTTTGGGACATATCATCAAATAATCAGGTAGTAGGCATCAAAGTCGCACTCTTTTCTTGCTTTGATTGAACCTTATTAAAAGAACTTTGACTGACGGACTTATGGCTCCAGACACGGGTAGTCAAATTCTCTCTACTATATATAATGAAATAAATGAGAAGACGATTCGGAGCATCCCCAACAGAGCTATTGCTCGGGCCCAGAACGCGAACGACTAGCTCATCTACCTACTTATCCGAGACAAAGCCTAAAGGTTGTGCGTCGCCGTGCAAGGATATTCCTTTTCTCTTTGATGCGTGCCTCTTCGTCAGAACTCGGAATTATAGACTTGCCATTGTTCATCGATACCGCCCGCGGTAATTAGAATGAGTAAGGTTTAGTTCGATTGAGGTCTAGCTCGAAAAGGGTAGTAAGATCTTCACTGCTTATTACTTACGAGAATGAAATCCTAATAATCCCGATTTCTTTATGGAGCCTTTATATAAGGGGTTCAGACTTGTAATCCAGACCTCCTTCTTTTCTGAAGGACGTAATTGCCGGCTTAGGAGCCCTGTTCAAAGTGACTGTCCTTTCATCTCCCTTTCTGGTCCTAATACTGACTCGGTATCGGCTTTGCCTTTATTCTTGATTTAGGGGTCGAACTTCCCTTCTTAAAGGGAATCGCATTCCCCTTTCTTCTTTCTAAAGTTTTTTCTTCCTAAAGGGGTCGAAGGATGTAATGGCCGACAATGAGAGTTTCTGTATTTAGGAAGCAGATTTTCTTTTCAGCTTTCCTGCTTTCTAGCTCGATACTGCTTCCTTCTTGACTTTCTAACTCTTTAATTCTTCCTTTTGCTGCTCTTGTATTGAAATGGGTCATTCGCAAGGGACAGGAGAATTGGGATTGAGGCTATATACCCCTTCAATAAGATAAAGGTCGATAGGCACTGCTCAATCTAAGAAACGTCTTCTTGAAAGCCGACAACTAATTTCATCAATTCAGAGACAAGATTATAACTAATATAGTATATTTCGTATCATAACTAACGAGACACCACTAACAAGACAAGACTGAAGAAGAAATTCAACCAGAAAAACAAACAAAAAAGGCTCAAAGAATTTGAGAGTCCTTCGTCTACTATAATTAGTGGAAAGCTAAAAATAAAAGATGAATATGGTAGATTGAAGAGGACTGAGGGCTCGACTAAAAGGAGAGAACAAGGCGCAAAGAATTTGTGAGGGGTCTTAAAATAAAGCTCTAGATGATAAAAGGAAAACTTTCAGTCGCTTCGATAATTCTTTGAGCGTCGTCCGAACCCCATAGCTATGGGCAAAGAAATTGCGAAAGGAGAGAATCAAAGAGAGAAGCGATTTCCAAGGATAGAAGCAAGGAAAGGAAGTAGAGAGAAGAAGCTTGACCCCTATGTGGGCTTAAGAGAAAGATCATTGAACAAGAAAAGAAGAAAGAGAGAATCTTGATCTCTAAATTTGAACTTCATGATCTCTTTCCCTTGAAGAAGAAAACGGAGCCAGATGAAACTACGGAGGACGAGTAGTCCGAAGGACTCATGAAATTCCATAAATTAAATTTCCATTTCAACTAAAACAAGTCCAGAGGCGGAGTAGGGAAGAACTCGACTCCCAGTTTGAAGAAAGTCGACTAACAAGAAGGAGTCAATGAAGAAGGGCGACTGAAAAAGTTCTTAGAAGGAGTGCATTATGAAATAACTCCACTCAAAACAATAAGGTCAAAAAATTTGAGTTGAACTCAACTGAGGTTAGAAATGAGAAGCTCCATTATGAGTTGAAAGTGTCCTTATCCTCAAATTCAAAGGAGCCTCAATGAACAAGGGCGACTCAAAATGAAAGGATACAAAGGTTAGGACTTTAAAGGGAAATTCCTTATTCTTCCAATTCAAAGGAGCCTCAATGAACAAGGGTGACTCAAAACGATAAGGAAATGCGCAAAGAATTTGTGGAATGAAAGCCAAGTCCTTATCCTGAAATTCAAAGGAGCGCAACGAAGTTCATAAAGGGTGAAAAGAAAATTTCAGAACAAAGGCTCAAAGACTGGCGTTGAGCTATTTTTCCGTAGGACCTCCCATACAGTATCGTCACCGCAGTAGAGTTTCACCACCAAGTTTGGGATGGATTAATGTGGTTCCTCTACACCTAGGACACCAGAATATCGAACCATAAACGAAGAAAGGCATGAGAGAAAAGCATATTGGCTAGTTATTGTGAGGCCCCAATTCTTGACTTGAGGGGACACCAAAGGCCTCTACCCTTCCATCCCTTGGATAGATAGAGAGGAAGGGCATAGTTTTTTTTTTTTTTTGGTTTTTTCATGTTGTCAAAGAGTTGAACAATGGTTTTTTCGTGTTGTCAAAGAGTTGAACAATGAAAATAGATGGCGAGTGCCTAATCGAATTGATCGGGTCATGTAGGAACAAGGTTCAAGTCTACCGGTCTGTTAGGATGCCTCAACTGCATACATCATTGCACTTCCACTTGACACCTATCGTGATGATAAACATCTCATCTCACTGTGACCTTCTCTTTCATTCTCAAAACTTTTGTCGCTCCATCTCCGTAGGGGCAGAGAACCCATTGCTGTCTTGGCTATGCTACCGGAAGCTCTGAGGAGTTGGAATAGGAGAGCACTCCTCTTGGGGTGGGCTTACTACTTAGATGCTTTCAGCAGTTATCCGCTTCGCACTTTGCTACCCAACCTTTACTGTGGGCATGATAACTGGTACACTAGAGGTGCGTTCTTCCCGATCTTCTCATACTATGGAAAGGTCCTCTCAATGCTCTAAGGCCCACACCGGATATGGATCGAACTGTCTCAAGACGTTTTGAACCCAGCTCATATACCGCTTTCATGGGCGAACAGCCCAACCCTTGGAACATACTACAGCCCCTAGTGGCGAAGTGCCGACGTCGAGGTGCCAAACCTTCCCATGTGAGCTCTTGGGGGAAGATCAGCCTCTTATTCCTAGAGTCACTTTTATCCGTTGAGCGATGACCCTTCCACTCGGCACCATCGGATCACTAAGGCCGACTTTCATCCCTGTTGGGTGGGTCTTGTAGTTAAGCTTCCTTCTGCCTTTACACTCGAGGGCCAATCTCCATCTGGCCTGAGGAAACCTTTGTACGCCTCCATTACCTTTTGGGGAGGCCTACGCCCCATGGAAATTGTCTACCTGAGACTGTCGCTTGGCTTGTAGGTCCTGACACAAGGTTAGAATTCAAGCTCTAGAAGAGTGGTATCTCACTGATGGCTCGGGCCCCCCGGAAGGGGGCCTTCTTCACCTTTCACCGCTCCATGGGCTGTGCAAGAAAGGCCCAAAGCCAATCCCAGGGAAGAGTGAAGCTGAATAGGGTCTTCCTGTCCAGGTGTAAGTAGTTCGCATCTTCACAGACATGTCAATTTCACTGAGCCTCTCTCCGAGACAGTGTCCAAATCGATACGCCTTTTGTGTGGGTCGGAACTGACCCAACAAGGAATTTTGCTACCGCTCCATGGGGATCGTTATAGTGACGGCTGTCTTCACTAGGGCTTTGGTCTTAGGCTCTCCTATCGAAGTTACGAGACTATTTTGTCGAGTTTCTTAGAGAGAGTTGCCTCGCACCCCTAGGTATTCTCTACCTACCTACCTGTGTTAGTTTCGAGTACAGGTACCCTTTTGTTGAAGGTCGTTCGAGCTTTTCCTAGGAGTATGGCATGGGTGACTTCAACGTTGTAGCGCCTGGTACTCGAACATTGGCTTGAGGTATTTTCTCTACCCCTTTTGACCGTAAAAAAATAGGAGCACCTTGCATCCTTGAATCGATAACCATTTTTCGGCTAACCTAGCCTCCTCCGTCCCTCGGGACCAACAAGAGGTAGTACTGGAATATTCACCTCTTGTCCATCGACTACACCTTTCGGCCTAATCTTAGGCCCTAACTCACCCTCCGTGGATGAACCTTGCGGAGGAACCCCCACAGAGCGATTTTCAGGGCATTGGATTCTCACCAATGTTTGCCTTAAAAAAGCCGACATTCCCGCTTCTGCCTCTTCCACCACTACTTGTGCAGGTGCTTCCCTCTAAGGCAGAACGCTCCCCTATCGATGCATTTTGACATCCCATAGCTTCAACAGATCGCTTAGCCCAATTCATCTTTGGTGCAAGTGCGCTCGATTAGTGAGCTATTACGCACTTTTTCAAGGGTGGTTGTTTCTAGGCAAACCTCCTGGCTGTCTTTGCACCCCTACCTCCTTTATCACTGAGCAGTCATTTAGGGGCCTTAGCTGGTGATCCAGGTTGTTTCCCTCTCGACAATGAAGCTTATCCCTCATCGTCTCACTCGCCGACCTTGACCCTTGTGATTTTGAGATCGTATCTAATATTCAGAGTTTGCCTCAATTTGGTACTGCTCTCATTGCCCGTACCGAAACAGTGCTTTACTCCTAGATGTCCAGTCAACTGCTGCGCTTCAATGCATTTCAGGGAGAACCAGCTAGCTCTGGTTTGAGTGGCATTTCACCCCTAACCACAACTTATCCGCTGATTCTTCAACATCAGTCAGTTCGGACCTCCACTTAGTTTCACCCAAGCTGCATCCTGAAGAAGAAAGGTTCGGGTCCATAAGCAGTGAGAATTGCCCCATTCTGACTCGCTTTCGCTATGGCTCCGGTGGGTTCCCTTAACCAAGCCACTGCCTATGAGTCGTCGGCTCATTCTTCAATAGGTACGTGGTCTGAGTCCTGGTCTCCTCCCACTACTTGGAAACTGATGGTTTCATCTTCTATTTCACTCCCCGATGGGGGTTCTTTTCACCCTTCCCTCACGGTACTACTTCACTATAGGTCAGCCAGGAGCCCCGTCAGAGGCTTGCAAGGTGGTCCTTGCTAATTCACACGGGATTCCACGTGCCCCATGCTACTCGGGTCAGAGCGTAAGCTAGGGATGCTTTCGGCTACTAAACTCTCGCCATCTAGGGTGCAACACTCCATTGCTTTGCCTAGCGGCACTACGTTTGCATTGCTCTCCCACAACCTCATTTTTACGGTTTAGGCTGCTCCCATTTCACTCGTCGTTACTACGGGAATCACTTTTGCTTTCTTTTCCTCTGGCTACTAAGATATTTCAGTTCGCCAGGTTGTCTCTTGCCTGCCCATGGATTCAGCAGCAGTTTGAAAGGTTGACCTCCTGATCTACGCTTATTTGCAACTCTCCGAAGCATTTCGTCGCTAACTATGCCCTTCCTCGTCTCTAGGTGCATAGGTATCCACCGCCAGCCTTTCTTCATTTGAACCTGACCCTTCACTTTAAGGCTATGCCATCTCCACGTAGCGATGCTGCTAAATGGAAGGATCTTATCAACGTCTATGTATTCGAAATCATAGATCGAGCTGCCGAATCAGAAAAATTGATTTCTCTCTCTTTGTATCAGCTAAGTGAAAGAGTTGGAGATAAGCGGACTCGAATCGCTGACATCTGCCACAAGGTAAACCACCGCCTCTCAGGCCCCCAACTAATTCTACCATAGAGGCCAAGGATAGACAAGAACTCCCCCCGAAGACAGCTTACAACTTTTATCGTACTGTGCTAAAGAGGAACTCTTCTCTTTATCTCAAAAGGTATCGCGTAGTGGATTGGAATCCCATTCTAATTAAGGATTCTTGTGGTTTCGGAGAATCCAACTACAGAAGAACCAGGAAGGGAGAGCTTTTCCCCATGCCTAGTCCCAGTGGAGGTGAAAGACCTAGAGCAGGCTACGGATCTATACCAAGCCCCTGACGCCATAATTCATTGAGGTTGATCCCGAACACACGTAGCGGTTCGAGACCTTCTTTATTTATTCACCCCAAGAATGAACGAGAGTTTCATGGGATGGATTTCATTAACACGTCTCGACCACCACCTTTCTGTTCTGAAATCGGTAGTGATTTTAAGGAAAACTACCAAGCTCCACTATAGATAAGCGTCTATCATCTCTATGCTCATTTTGACTTTTTCTTGGACTTATTAGTATTAGCGAAAGCTCGCTCGACTTAATCTGTCTTACTCGACTTGCTTACTAGTTGCCTTTCTGACTAATATCTAAATTTGACATGTGAATTGAGAGTTTTAAACTGAGTACACTAGAAGAACTTTTCCTCTTCTTTCCTTTTATTGAAGACGGAATGATCAGCATTCCTTCTCTAGAAACCCATCTTCCTCGTAACCAAACTGAATATCTCTTTTAAATTTAGCTACCAATGACCAAAGAATTTGTGATTCAATTGAGAGAAGTTTTTTCCTTTTTTTCACCTTCTTTCTTTCCCTTCCTCCCCCAGAGCTTTAAAAGTGGTGGAAATGTGATCGACCTACCATGAGGTCTCCATGAAGAAAGACATTTTTGACATCGAGCTGATGCAGTGACCAAGATCTCTTAGCTGCAACTGAGAGAATGACATGGAATTTTATGGAATTTGGCCACAGGAGCAAAGGCCTCGAGATAATCGATGCCATAGGTTTGTGTGAAACCTTTCGCCACAACACTGGCCCTCTGGATAGAGCCATAAGCTTTGTCTTTCAGGGTATATACCCACCCGTAGCCAACCCTACCTTTGCCTCTTGCTAAGGCCCACGTAGCGGTGATCAGTTCCCAAGTCTCCTTCTTCTTTAGAGCCTCTATTTCTTCTATCATAGCATAGCCTTTCTTCCAAAGAGGATGATTAAGGGCTTTTTGAAAGAGGGTATCTTATCGCTGAAAGGAAAGCTTGAAAGTCAGAAAGCTAATATGGATATAAGCAAGTCCGACGCTCAAAGAATTTGAGTTTAAGATTGAATCTTTCTTCTCCTAACCGCTTCTTTTATTTTGAGTCGAGCTGCTTCGCACCTGTGAAGTCACTTCTCAAACCATTTAGTGTGGAATTCGAAAAGAATTTGAGAATTCTTTGATAAGGATTCTCATATTACATTGAGTCTCTCCTTTCGTTTTGAGTCGAGTTATTTCTTTAATGTGCTCCTTCTAATTGGAAGAATAAGGAATTCGCTTGAAAATTCTAAGATAATTATTCTCACCTCTCCTTCTTAGTCGAGCTACTTTACACCTTGAAGATGAATATGGATTTCTGACTTGTCCGGAGGTGAATATGGAATTGACTGAGTTCCACTCCTTTGAATTTAAAGAATAAGGAAGGAATGAGCTTGAAAATTCTTCTCAACTCCTACGAAGCCTCTATTTTGAGTCGAGTTATTTCTAAAAATCAAGGGCTCTCATAAATTCGGTAAGGAGTTCCACTCTCAAATTCTTCGATAATTCTTTGATCCTTATAATTTTCAGTGGAGTTATTTCTAAAAATTAAGGGCTCCTTCATAGTCGTTTCGCTTCACGCTGGAGGATAGGTTCATATGGATTTCTGACTCATTCGCAAATTCTTTGCTCCTTATAATTAAAGAAGAAAGAAGAAAAAGGAAAATCGGCTTGAATCTTTTTAGTAGGTTTGAAAGAGGAAAGCAGGCTCAAAGAATTTAAGTTGATAAAGGATAATGGTTTGAAAATGTGAAAAAAAGCATCAATCATATTTCATTGATCCTTCCTTAAAGTTTCTTAACCTTGGACGTAGTAGAAGTCCTTCAGACTGACGACTTTCTTCTTTTTTCCTTCTTTCTTCTTATATCCTCTTATGATTTGAAAAATACTCAAGCTTTTCCTTGAACTTCTCACTTCCTTTACTTACCCGATTTCCTTTTTCAATAGTAGTTTCTGAGAGTCCTTCAGACCTAATTAAGCTAGGGAGGACCAAAGAATTTGCGAAAAGAAATGGAAAAGTCTGAGATGTAGGCTTGGCTAAAGCATCTGGAAAAGTTAGGGCTCTTAACCAGAATCGATAGAAAGATAAAGGCTGCTGCTATTTCCGCTCTTAGTCTGTTGAGGTTTCAGCCTCAATCCCAGTCTCACTCTATCTTTTTCATTTTGATTAAGACAAGATAGTCTCTCTAGCCTGAATCTCTATACCTATACTTACTAAAGGATGAGGATGCGAACCCGTTCGGAGGCTCCGAAGGAGTTGAATTGAGTTCCATCTTTTTCGATAAAAGAGGTTTGACCGCTAAGTGGGAATATGTAGGCTCAAAGAATTTGAGAATTCCACTAAAATGAGAAACTCTATTCTTTTTTTCTTCCTTCATCTTGAATAGTCAAATAAAGAATATACGACATGCTAAAGTTAGCCTTTGCTTTGACTTTCTTTTTTTTTTTTGGCTAAGAAGTCAGTAGGTTGTGCGCCAGCCATACATAGCTTGAACTGTGGTGGCCACAATGCTACGCTATCGATCCCCAAGACGTCTTTGCTTTCATCTTCACACCTGATCCATCGTTTGAACTTCCTACATTCACTCCCAAAATTGAAAGAGGAAAACTGGAATTGTAACCTCCCGGTCTGCTATAAAAGTCAGCCTCACGGTGTGCCTGATTGTCGAGTCTGCCGTCTCCACGGCTTTCCTTTTTGCAAGCAGCTCCTTATCGAGTGTCGATCTTCACTTGGGTCGGCTCTGAGGCTCTACCCTGGCTTTTCATTATTTGCTTCCTCCCACTCTTTTTTTCTCATATCGCGCACGCATCTTGAAGAGTGGCTTAGAGTACATAGACGAGGCGGTCCCGATATTGAATATTGAATAACCTCCTGCTTTGGAACTCCTTGACTTCGGTTGAACAAACAAGGTTCAATCTTCTGAAATCGTAACATAGGCGAAACCCGGCAGCCCGCCCAGAGTTTGACCTTCTCCAATCCTAGAAGGAAAAGCCACTGAACTTTCCTTCCCCTAGCGGGCAAGAAAACTGGAAGGAAGATGATTAGGATCTCACGTGTGGCAGCTGTTGGAACAAACTCAAAATCCAAGAGGTACCTAAAGAAAAAGGAAACTTACCACTCACTGGTGAAAGAGGAGAAAAGACAATTTTAGGCCTCAGGGCTGGAATGCGGTAGGGTCTTCAAGCCATTCCAACCCCACGCTCTTATCTCGAGATTCATGGGTCGTCTCGCGAAGAGAGAAGATTTGAACCTTCGCATCGACTTTTTCTCTCAGTCTCAATCACGCCTTCCCTATCGCAAATTCCTCTTTGGTCGAGTCGCTCAGCTGCTTCGCGTATTATTATGATAGTCTTGTCGAGGCATGCTACAAGAGCATAGGTGAGTGGTAAGTGTAGGAGGCATGACCAAAGGGCAGCTTGTGTAGTTCCACCTCGCATCATTGAGATCTGCAGGGTGGCGGTGAAGAAGCGTCACAAATAGGGTTCAGATAAGGGGTCGTAGGCTTAGTAAGGCTTGAACCTACAATATCACCGTTATGAGCAGTACATTTCAACCAATTAAACTATAATCCCTCATAAAAGTCGAAATCAAAGACATCAATGAACAAGGTAGTGGAAGGATCATATTCTATTTTGATGCCGTAGGACGGGAAAAGCAGACAGAGAAAGAGAGAATGAAAGAGAAAGAGAAGCGAAAGATGGAGCGGGAAAGAGAAAGATAGAAGACTAACAGAAAGATGTCTGAATGATGATGCTTTGAGTACTCTCATCAAACAACAAAAAGAATGAGAAAGAAGACTGACCGAAAGATGATCTTTCTCATTTCATGTGTCTTGCAAAGCCTCTCCTTTTAATCTGTGAAAACATTGCTTTTTTCCCCTATAGAACTCCTTCGATCATTCTTCTCAACTCCTACTCCACCTTGGACTGATTTATTCCATCCAATTTCTTGGACCTAAAGTGGATAGTCGGACAGAAGTTTTAGTTCCCTCTTTTCTTTAGTGGATCAAAGAGGTCCGAACGCTAAGTGGGAATATGTAGGCTCAAAGAATTTGAGCGGAGGCCTCATTGATTTTCTACTTTCAGTGGATACTACGAAGGAGCTTTCTTCTTGATTATCCCACTCCCTCTTCCTATGGGCGAGCTACTTCCGTCCGTCTTCAGTCGTAGTCTGAAAACCTTTTCCTTTTTATTCGCTACGTGGCTTTCAATTCAAACCTTGAATTTAGTGGGTTTCGTAGGTTTTCGCTTCTTTTTTAGCCTTTATTCATTGATTCGGTCGAGACCTCTGAAGGAGTCATGAAAAGGAATATGGACTCGTGAAATTTCACACTAAAAGGGGTCCTCAATGAAGAAGTCGCATTTCTCAAATTCTTTAAGCCTTGTAAGAATAAGGACTTTTGATTTCATTTAACTCCTTCTACGTGGAATATCGAGTGGAGTGGAATAACGAGGTCCTTCTACATGGAATATCGAGTGGAGTGGAATAACGAGCACATGGTCTTGCTCTCATTACAGTAAGAGAGAAAGGGGTGCCTCTCCAGTCTCACCTTTTGCCTCTTCCTAAAGGTCTCACCAAGACCAAGGGCGACTTCAAAGGCAGGGTGTGTCCTGTACGAGCAGTCGATGCCTCATTAAGCTTCTTCAACCCTTTCCTTTGTCCTCGGACTGATCCTAGTTGGCGCCTACCCTACCTTTCAGCTTCTTCCCATCCTCTTTTCTATATTGATTTTAGAGTAAAAAACGAGAAAGATAGTGGTTCAATCTCATATTTTGACTTTTCCTTTGGAAGCCCCCACGTAGTGGTAAAGAGGAATGTTTTCACGGATGAGAAGCCCTTGTTCATTGAGGCGGTTGAGTTCTAACCTCTTTCTGAAATTAGTCATTTCCACTCAAAGTCTTTGACTTTATTCTCATTGAGGCCAACTTTCTCTCTAATGTCTGAGAAGTCAAAATACTATATTCACTTTCTGACTAAACTTTCTTCTCTTATGTATGGTCTAGGTGATAGCTTAATGTGAGCCCTTGTTCATTGCCTTGATAGGCTTGGAGTTGATTCCACTTTTGTCTCTTCTTCAGGCTTGATTTTCTTCTTCTTCCTTGCCTCATGGTTGTCTTTTCATCTTTTTTTTTCAATCAAAAAGTGTGAGGATCAAAGAATTTAAGATGTTAGAAGGTACAAAATCAATGGGTGCGGGAACTGCTACAATTGCTTCAACGAGAGCTATTATTAGTATTGGAAACATCTTCAGTTCTTTGATCCATTATGTGGCCCGAAATCCATCATTGGCTAAACAATCATTTGGTTATGCAATTTTGGGCTTTGCTCTAACTGAAGCTATTGCATTGTTTGCTCTAATGATGGCCTTTTTTATCTCAAATTCGTATTCCGATCGAAAAGGTTTCAATCTCACATCTTGAACATTAGAAAGTCGTCCCTCTTCCTATGGTTGAGCTACTTCCGTACCTCATCTGGAGCTTTTGATTTGTCCATATGAACCTGTGGAATTCAAAGCTCAAATTCTTCGAGAATTCTTTGACTTTATTCATTGATTCAGTCGAGACCTCTAGAACTCCTTTGGAGTAATTGAATTGTCCTTATTAATTTCAACTTCTACTCCACCTCTATCTGAACTGGTTCTACGTAGCTTAATTAGTCCGAATGACAGGTTCATATGGAATTTAGATTCCTTCAGAGTGGTTCGAATGCTCAAAGAATTTGAGAAAAAGAAAGTCACTAGACTTGAAAGAGGAGGCTCGACTGAAAGGAGTCCAAGATTCAAGCTGAATTGATGAACAAGGGCTCGACTAAAAGGAGAGAAGGAGGCTAAATGAAATATGAGTTCGTTTGTCATTCCACTAGAAAAAAGGATTCCACATTCAAAAGGACCGAACAATAGCCTGAGTCGAGTATGGGAAGCGGGCTAGTCCCAAAAATGCTCATTCCTCTGACGTTGGGGCTCACAATGAACCTTATGACTCTAACTCTTCTTAAAAAAAAGTGTCTCTATATATATAGATTATTCTTGACTTATCTCAAGCAATGTCCATCCCATGCCTTTCTTAATTGGTTGGACCAACCCAAACTGCGATTTTCGACAAGTCTTTCTTCATTTTTCTTGAAAGAAGCAGAACTACAGGGATGAAATGAAAAGTGTTTCTGACTCTGACACCCAACAGCCCACTTGAGCAATTTTCCATTCTCCCATTGATTTTTATGCATATAGGAAACTTTTATTTCTTATTCACAAATCCTTCTTTGTTTATGCTGCTAACTCTCAGTTCAGTCCTACTTCTGCTTCATTTTGTTACTAAAATGGAGGAGAAAACTCAGTACCAAATGCTTGGCAATCCTTGGTAACGCTTATTTATGATTTTGTCCCGAACTTGGTAAATGAACAGATAGGTGGTCTTTCCGAAAATGTGAAAGAAAAGTTTTTCCCTCGCATCTCAGTCACTTTGACTTTTTGTTATTTCGTAATCCCCAGGGTATGATACCTTATAGCTTCAGATTGACAAGTCATTTTCTCATTACTTTGGGTCTCTCGTTTTCTCTTTTTATTGCTATTACTATAGTGGGATTTCAAAGAAATTGGCTTCATTTTTTCAGTTTTTTATTACCCGCAAGAGTTTCACTACCATTAGCACCTTTTTTAATACTCCTTGAGCTAATCCCTTATTGTTTTCGCGCATTAAGCTCATGAATACATTTATTTGCTAATATCATGGCCGGTCATAGTTCAGTAAAGATTTTAAGTGGGTCTGCTTGGACTATGCTATGTATGAATAATCTTCTCTATTTCATAAGAGATCCTGGTCCTTTATTTATTGTTCTTGCATTAACCGGTTTGGAATTAGGTGTAGCTATATCACAAGCTCATCTTTCTACGATCTCAACCTGTATTTACTTGAATGATGCTACAAATCTCCATCAAAAATGGTTATTTATTTATAATTGAACAAAAGCGAGGCTCCGTAAGGCACAAAGCAAACCGACTGTTCAGAGTGCATTATGAAATAACTCAACTCAAAATTAAGAATCAAAGAATTATCGAAGAATTTGAGAGCGAAAGTCACTATCCCTTATTATTCTTAGGTATGAGTGCATTATGAAATAACACAACTCCAAATGATGAGGAGAGGGGCGAAGCGAAAGTAATTATCCTTATTAGGTGGGAGCCCTTTCTTTTTTGAAATAACTCGACTCCAAACATAAAGGAGAGACTCCGCTAGGAGTTTCAAGCGAAATGACTTATTCCTTATTCTTGAAGGAGCCCTTGAGTTTCAAGTGAAAGGACTCCAAACATACGCTTCTTGAACTATTCCTACGAGCTTTAGTAGTTTGAACACGTCCATGGTAGTTTAATTAGCTAGAATGAAATAAGTGACTACTATCTATGATTGGCCAGCATGCAGTATAGAAAAAGGATAAGCAAGGCACGAAGCGAAGCGACGGAAAGTTTGCCTTTTAATGTCGATTCTTTCAACCAAAGATTCAGGCAGAATGTCAGCAGATGAAAGGATAGACTCTGAAGAAAGATAGAAAGCGAGATAACTGCTCCGTGGGAAACTCTCTTTCATTCTAATACCTTTTCTAGTATCGTTATTTCATTCCTATTCTCGCTATTTCCAAGCGAGAGTTTTTCCTCTAAGAATTTGGAAATATCTGATGATAGAAAGTCTTGCATTCTTTTGCTTCATTCTAGATTTCGATAGGGACACACCCATTTTCGAAAGAGAAGGGTATCGAAAGTTCTTCTTAATAGAAAAGAAGAATGAGGTCATGATCGAAAGCGAATGTGGTCCTACTTTTTTCATGGTGACGTCCTGCAAATGATCTTCCCAATCTGAGTTGATTAGGAGTCTGGATTTCCATTTCCCTCACTTTTCTCATCTTAGACCAGTGAGAGCTCTTTGTCAAGATTGGAAACTATTCCATTAAGATAGGTGAAGGCTATTCAGCTGCTCAAGAAGACTAGCTTTGAGTTGTTGAAGGAATTCGTAAAGAACTCAATTCCTAATGCAGGCACATGACCCTCTCCTTTTAGTCTCGCTACTTTGTCCCCCTCTCCTCACTCACAGGACTTGAGAATACTCTCATTGGTGTCTGCCCTTTGCTTTAGTAAGCCGCACCTGCCTTATTACGGTCGAAGGGCATGACACTGTCAAAAATCTAGAAATGATATCCTTGGCAAGGCTATCTTATTATATCCATTATTAGAAATGATAGGTAGATTCAAAAAATAATGAACAAGGCTAAAAGAATTTAAGAAGATGGAATTAGACTGAATTCATTCTTTAACTCAATCCTCTATAATATATCTACCCTTCCCATTTCTTGAAGATTACTACAAAAGGAATCAAGACGATTCTCCAATTGGTATCCTTGGCAAGGCTATGCCTCACTAAATCTTCCTACTTATCTGCTATGATTCAAAAGATTTGAATGAGAGATAGGAATCATGATATTTGTATCATCTGGTAAGGTATTATATCAAAATGGAATGAGGTTTTCTTTTCCGTAGTGGGAATATATTAATTCTTAACTATTTGATCCTTCAATGGTATCTAGATAAAGTCAAAACCTCATGAATTTCCATACTTCTAGACTCAATCAATTCGTTTAGGAATAGATCTTTGGTAACTGGCAAAGAATCTAATTTTGATATTTAGAAGATTGTAGTTAGAGGAAGGAGAAAGGAATCAAAGCCAAAGTGTTTATATTTACCTATGATTCTCTATCTTCTTTCTCATTCTTCTTATGCTCAAAATCTCCTAAGAATTTGCCTCTTTGGTCTCTCTACCTTCTTTCATTCTTTTTTCTCTTTTATCTTCCACATCTAGACTTCTCTTTTCTAATACTTTACCTAAAATCTCTATTCACGACATCTTGGCTTTGCCTTGGGATTTTTCTACTCTCTATTCCCTTTTTCTGACTCCTAATGATTAGTCAAGGAGATGGTTATTACTCTGATATATGCGTCTATTCTATTAAGATATATCTAATAGATCGAGTATATGCTAATAATACCCAATATGCTTTGTCTTGGAAGGTGATATAGTAAGATAGCGGAATACTCCTGACTTAGGAGAGATGAGGCATGTCATGGGATATCTCAAGTCCCCTTTGACTCTTGCAACTATCTAATCCCTAGTCCAACTTGCCTCATACAAGGCTGCTTAATGCCTCCGCTTTGTCCTAGGTGAATAGGATACCTTGCCCAGGCTTGCAATGGCTTGCGGACATTCTACTTCCTTCTTTTAAAATATTTGAAAAGGATTGGCTGAGAAGTCAGAAGGAAAATCACAGGTGGGGCTAAGAAGAAGACTGAGAAAATAGGATTGTGGAAGAAAATCAATATGATGCCCGTGAGAAAAAATATTCTATTGGTTCGAGGCTGAAGACTGTAGCTAAAAGATGCCTTATCTATCACGAGAATAGGTAAAAGATCTTGACCAAATATCTTGAGATTGCAAAGTACCAAGCCAATCTCAATTTGGAAAGACGAAAGGAAACCTGTAAACTAAGAGGAAGGGAAGAATAGCTCGGGTAGCCTAAATCTAGGCTAGGCTACCATTTCCTTTTTTAGAAAAAGATCACTCCGTCAGAAAGAGAAAAATTCAGTTGACTACCAGTTCTTTATTAGTAAAAGCAAGTTATTGTATCGGCGATCTCTTTCTCTCTTCCTTTGAAAAAAAAGGTAAACCTTTCTAAGTCAACCTATGATCCCACTCATACAGTCGTTCAAAGTGTGTGGTGTCGTATTTGCTGGCTAAGAAAGGGCGAAGGACTGATACACAAGTCTCACTTGGCTGACCCAAGAAAAAAAAGGTGATAATCTATTTTGACTAAGACGGAAAAAAAAAAAGATGAAGATGAAGAAGGACCTTGGCTGATTTCCTAGCTTGGACCAGATTATATGGAAAAGACTGAAACTGGATAGGGGAGTAGAGGAAAAAGTACTCGAATTGGTTGCAAAAAAAGTGAATGAAGAAAGAAGCAGGAGTTGAAAGGAAGAAGGAACTAGAAGGAAATACGACCAGACCGTCCCCTCACATATTAAGGATGTACTGATTCCAACCTAAAGAGAAAGCTCACTCTAGCTTCACACTTGCTGTATTTTCCTGGTCAGACTGAGACCATACCACTATTTCACTAAGAGCTCTCATTCTTCAAGAATCGAATTCGAATAGGAGTTAAAGGAATTAACAAATTTTCCATAGGGTAGACACCGCTTGACTTTCTTTCTATTGCCTTCATGACATATAAAGGGCCCACGTAACTGCTTTTGAATTCTTTTTCTATGGTTATAGATTAGGGGAAAAAAGAATAAGAAATATACATACCACGCAATCCTAAGCTGATTATTTTGAGCTAGAAGACAAATCTTCTCAAGAGGAAGAGGCATAATAGCCATCAACCTCTTAGCCCCTACCTTTTGTCTTTACTCCTTTCATTTCATTCCTTTCCTTCCTCTAGAAAAGGACTACTCTCCTACCTCCACCCTTAGCTTAGACAGAAAGCAATAGCTAGCCAATGTACTAAATGTGCAAGACCAGAAAATTTATGTCCTTTGCAGGTTTCCTCTAGTAGAAATAGGGGAATTTCTATGAAATAAAATTAGAAATATTGAGGAGATCCCAAAATAAAAATAAAGAGACCGAAAATCTATTTTAAAAAAAAATGAATAAGGGGAACCATGGGAATGGGGCCTTCGCGAGTAGGGAGCTCACTTCCAGGCCGGCTAGGCTGACAAGCCAATTCTCCTTAGGCAACTTTGCTCTCCTTTCTCGTTAGATAGGCAGATTGGGTGACCATAAAAATCGATCTGTGAAGGGGAGAGGAAGAATGGAGTAGAAAGTTCTTCTAGAGGAAATGGAAAGCCAAAAACTTGAATCTGTCTTATCCTTTGAATTTATAATACCTCTCTCTCGGATCATGAGCTAGGAATTCCCCATGTCTGTAAGAGTGAGTTCAGGGTAGCATTCTCTCTCTTCTCGCTTATCTTATTCTCTCGTCCCCACATCTAATTTTGTATATGTATATGCCCTCTGTCTAAGCCCAATTCATTTTCTTCTCGTGCCAGTCTAATTCCCTAGTAGAATGAGTTGATTCCCCCTATTCGTCACTCCCTCTTGTATTTCTTTTTTCTTCCTTCTCGTTATCCAAAGACAAGAAAAGAACTTTATACCAGAGTCAGATTTGCGCTCCCTTGATCTTTCTTCCTTGAGACTTTCAGTGGGACTCATATAGAAATAAGGAATAATCCAAGCAATAATCAAATGTCATCTCCTTATAGTCGAGCTGCTTTCGCTCCTCTCATTGAGCTCTTTATTTCTTCTCTCGTCTTCTTCCATAGGTTATTTAGGTTCTTGATTTCTTCCTTTTTGTAATGGATGAGAGACTAAAATTGGAAACTCGAGACGAAAGGTCAAGTGCCCATCCCATCTCAAAGAGGTTTGAGGTTAAATCCATGAAAATTTCCACTATGTGAATAAGCAGGCAGAGTTAGAATTCTCTCTTTCGAATCCCACTCTAGGGTGCAAAGCTGCAATAGGCTCACCAAGTCTGGAAGAAAAGATCCAATTGAGAAAGTCTATCCTCACGAGACAGGTATTTCTCATATCAAAAGAAGTACGAAGAGTGATCACTCAAAACTCGACCAATCTTTCTCGGGACAAAAGCCTCCATGGTAGGGGCAAAGAGATTCTTTTCAATAGTAGAATTCAGTATAAAGTAGGATAGCCTCACCGCCTAGCGATAGAGTAGAAGAATGATAAGGCAAAATGAGAGAACGAACATTCCTAGTAAATGAGTACGAAAAGCATTAGTGAAAGACCCAGACCCATTGAGTAATCCTAATATGTGGAATAATAGGATCTCAACCTTCCTTTTTCTAATGAAGACTAAACCATAAAGGTAGCCTTCAAAATTAGTATATGTGGATTCTCTCTATCTTGTTGTCTCGGTTTTGGAAGACTACTTTATATCAGAATATCTGATTAAATTGCTAGGTCGGGCATCCAAATCTTTTCGGACTAGACTACTAGAAAGCTATCGCTTTCATCATATGAAAGACGAGGCTAGGTAAGATAATGGAAATGTATAGGACTGCAGAGCAAGCGAAAATAGATTAAAGAAAACACATGTTAGAATTAAATAACATTAGCCTTAAAAATTAAAATTTTGAGAACGATTATTTGAAATGCTAAAAAATATGATCAAAGTATAAAAAAAAAATTGGTAAAAAAAACCTATAACTTTCATTTTTGTTTCTTCAATTTATTTGTGTGAAACAACGTGCATATTATCTTTTTTATAAAGTTTTAATATTTTGAAAGTTATATTAAAAGAGGCAAATATTTCCAAGTAAAAAATCAATCAAAGAAAATAATGAAAAGATTTCACTTTTTTTTTTTCAATTTTCTTAAAGTAAATTTGACATTTTACTTTGTAACGCCCCAAAATTTAGGAATTTAATTTTATTATCTTAAGTATAATTTTGAGATTTTGGGTGTTATTTAAATGTTGAAGATTTTATCTTATGGAGATTTGATTCTATTGAATAACTGAAAATATCAAATTTTTGTTAAGTTGAAATTTATGTTTAATTTGTTTTGGTTATGTATGTTTGGGGATATTTTTGGACTTAGGGACTTAATAATTGTATTGTGAGAATAATGTAATGATTTATGAAAATATAGTTTGATAAGATAAAGATGATTGGTTGGTTGAGAAGAGAGATTATGTGATTTATTTGGGAAAAAAAGAAGATAAAAAGGGAGATTTGGTGGGTTTTAAATGAGGAGAGAAAATTTGTTTTATTTGGTTGAGTCTGGAGAAAGAGGAAAAGGAAAAGAAAAATAATAATTAATGCTATTATTTTGTTTAAATATGGCATAGGAAGTTGTGTTATCTCCTTCATTGGAAAAAAAAGGAAAGAAAAGGAGAAAACCCTAACCCTAATCCCGCCGTCGCCACCCCCTCTTGCAAACTGCCACCGTCGTCGCAACCGCCGTCAGTCCGAGCTGATCGACTTCATCAGGCGCGTCGCCTCCGTCGTTTGAAGTCGCGCTGCCATCATAATCGAACCGTGCGCAAGCGTCAGCCGTCACGTGGAGCACATCACGCACGACAACGCTCCGTCAGCCATCGCCTCCGTCTTCAGTCGTTCGCAGCGAATCGAGTCGTCCGGCTTGCAGTAGCAACATCGTCGCCGTCTTCGTCGTTGGTCTTATCTGTCAACGAACCATCAGCAGGCGTAACCCGAGTCAACCTGACAACAGACGCTTGAGCCGTTCGAGCCGCGTGTGTGAGTTGTGCCTCCAACCGCCCGCAAGTGTCAAGTCGAGCCGCACGTGCGTTGTTTTGCTGAGTCGTGCCTAGAGTCTACCCGAGTGGAGCCACACGCGAGTCCTTAGTTGAGTCGACTAGCTAGTCCCTTCCTCCAGCTGAGCTGCCAGTCGGTTTTCCCTCTCCAGTCAAGCCAGTTGAGCTGCCAAGCTTCTTTTAACCCTATTTTTGACCCATTTTTCTTGGTAAGCCTTGGTATGCTTGATTTGGTTTAGTCTACCCAGCTAAGGTTTATTTTGACCTTAACTAAGTTAATTGTTGGATTAAATTGACTATAGTTAACTGGAAGCCGAGCTGGGAATTTGTCCAACTAAGTCTAAACCAAGTTAGGCCTTGATCTTGGGTAAGTTACTTCAAATGGATTTTTGGACCCTTAATTCTTTAAAGGTTAAATTATTAAATTTAGTTTTTATAACTATTTAGGACATCGCTGCTTGGAAGGCGTGATTTTACTGTTAAATTTTGATTGATCTAATCTCCAGGTAAGAGATTCTACTACTAGACCTATGAGTGGAATTAAGAGATCACATGTATTTTTAGTTATGTATATTGATGATTAGATTGCATAACGGCATGACAATTTAATGATGATATGATATGACATGATGATATGGTATGACTTGATGATGTGATGATGATTTGTTACGTGTATGTTATGGTTAGGGTGTATGTTAGCTTATCCTATTAGAGTCGTACCTGCATGGGTGTCCTTCTGGATCACCACCTTTTTAGGACTCCGCAGTCCGATGGGATCGTCAGTCTGGCATTAACATAGACATGATTCGAGTGATTTGACGGGATCGCTCGCAGCCCAGTGTTTCATCCGAGTACACTACGGACCAGTTTATCCTGAGTGTTCCTTTAGGATCACCGAAGACCAGTTATGTTCCTCCAAGATCACATGTTGCACGTGTTCGGGAACGTGCCAGTTCTTGGGTACCACTTTTCAAGACTCTAATAGGAAGTTAACAGGCACCTAGCAGGACTAGTAGTGGGCCCCTTACTGAGTATTTTAAACTCACTCTTTCCATTTCTATTTTTCAGTCAGAGGCAGAGATAAGAGCAAAGGCAAGCTGGCGAGTGACCAGAAGTGATCGTGGCGAGCCATAGGGATCTTTTGCTTCCGCTTTATGTCATTGTTCAGATTTTAATGTTTGCATTTTATTTTATTCTTTATTTGTTATTTTATTTCTTTAAAACTAGATAGGGCCCAAGTTAAGATTTTATTTTTGTACTTATCTCTAATCACATTTGTTTATGCTTTTAAATGAAAATTTTGAGGTTTTGTTTTATTTTTACCTAAATTTTACAAATTTTATTTATCTTTTAAATTAGTAATGGCTTCGACTTAGTATAAGGAGTTGGGTCATTACATACTTGATCACAGCCAACAAATTTGACTAATTAATCAAAAGAGAGAAGCTCTTAAATCACTATATGTTTAGAGTAAATAATTAATTTAGATGGTTTCGTAAAACTTTTGTCAGTTTTGTGTATTAACTTTTTTTTATCTCATATAACCACATTGTTATCCATTTTATCTTGTTAAAAATTGTGATTTCTTTATAAGAAGTTACACTATTATTAAGTTTTTTTTTTGTCTTATTTAATAAATAACTACTAATGTTTTAATGTTATTGACTTTTTGCAACTATAAAATAAAGAGTGGAAGTTTGCACCAAAAGGAAAAGTTTTTGTTAGAAAAAAAAATATATCATGGATAGTATTATACTATGCTCTTATTCCATCATTATATCTTTTTACTTGCACGATCTAACACTAAGAGTCATTTCATCATGATGCATTACAATCATAAGTTTATAAACAGTACTTGTATGTATGTTATAAACTGTTGGCTAGTATTTTGTTTAAAAATCTCATTAGTCATAGCATTTAACTATTTCTTCTTGAAAATATTAGTAAATTTTATTCACTTTAGAATGATGATTGTTGCATTGTAGATGAAATTTCACATGCGTAAATCTCACGCTAGTAAATAACTTCAAATAATTTTACCATTCTCTCTCTTTAGAAAGATTAAAATAGTCAAAGTTTTTACAAATAGTTCAAAAGATTTCACCCCTCATTCATTATTGGTCGAAGTCATGGAAGAGTTCCCCAACCAAGTGCAAGTAATCAGAAAGGATGTGTCAAAGTGTTAAAAGGACAAGTAGCAAAGGTTTTAAAGTCCCTCACTTAAGTTAAAGATAGACCAGTAGCAGGGGCATTCAAACAAGTGAAATTGGTTTAGAACCAAGCTCCAGATGATGTTTCTCCTCACCCACATGCTCTTACTTTTAAAAAGCTATTAGGTTTGTCATTGGTAGACTGGACGGCATACCTGATACAAGATTGTGGTCAAGCTCCACCATAAACAAGCCATTTGAATGACTTAGTCTCTACAACAAATGAGAATATCGATAAGAAGACCTTTGAAGACACAAATCTCGAAGGAAGATTATACCAAAGTTTCTAGAAGAAAGATTGTGTATAATAGAGGAAAAGAACATTTATGAAGACATTGAGGTGACACAACTATGTCTAGTCTTAGATGTCATTCGTTACTCCACCCAAGTTGAAGATGCCAAAATTTGGAAAGTATAATGGGGGCGACTACCTTAACAGTCATTTCATCATGTACGACTGAAGGATGTCGGTCCACTTCCAGGATGACAAATTTTTTCTCCACTTTCAAGAACACCTAATTTAATACTATGTGATCTCGTGATAAGGAATGTATTCTTTATTAGGTATGAGGTATGATGAGGGTGCTACGAAGGTGTCAACCTAGTTGAGATGTTCTAGTGCGCCAATTAGTTGTTCATAAAAAGATAGGCTAATTGGCTCAATTACTCATTGGTACATGTAGTTGGATATCTCTCAAGTGCACAAGTCTTGAAATAGCACAAGGAAATTATTAATTTGGCTTAATACCGTTTTAATCTCCAGTTTATAAAAAATGAGGCATTGGACACTTTTAAGGAATATGCCTAAAGATGTAAAGATAGTCGATCAGGGGCAACCTTCAGTTGATTGAGTAAGGATATTAATGTCACTAGTGTTTTATAAGTGTTATGAATGCTACATACTACTATAAAATACCCTTTACATTATGACAATGAGAGAAAGACTTGTAAGCGAATTTTAAAAGGGAAAGGATTACAAAGGATGCAGAAGTAGAAGTTAGCATCATTAAAAGCAATCCCACTAAATGAAAAGATGAAGTGCATGAGGTCAGCTCGGGGTAGAGCATTATCAGCCATGTGTCACTACCATCATTTAAACAGGTGATCTATGAAGAGGAAAAGTCAAATAAATGAAGCAAAGAAATGACAACAAAGCATTTGACCCTATCGTCTTTAGTAGTGCAATTCAATCTGATGAGTTGGTTTCTCCCTTCTTGCAAAATTTGGAGCATCTCAATTGGAAAAAAGAACTACCTAAGACTGCAAGAGAAATCGGAGATTATTTTCTATTGGAATAGGGCAAGACCTTTATAACAGGCACACCTTTTAATGTCTTGTTGAATTGGATGACATCTTGACAGTCGCATGTGTTCTATTCTCCAAAATAAAATGGATTATTGGTTTAAATGCTTTTTCAATATTATATTTATCCTCCCTATTTGTCTAACATGAAAGAAAATATATGATATTATTGAAGACTTTGACATCAAATTAAGGTTGGATTTCAAATCTCCATCTCTTATTCATGAGAAGAGGAATTAAAATATGTTGTGCTTGAGACGTTGAAATAGAGAACAAGAGGATTATTCAACTAACAAGTCAAAATCTTTATTTTAGAAGTGACTAAGTTGTAAGATATCTAATAATCATTAGTTTGCTCGTAAAATGAATTTAACAGGAGTTTTCCTATTTTTATTAAAGACCATATTGGGTAGTCTCCCCTAATTTAATATATAGGGGAGACTAGCTTTCTTTATCGAAGTCCAAGTATCGTCCATCTGAGTAAGACTGCATTGCAAAGTATAGGATATTTGTCACTATTACTTGCATAAGAGAGCCAATTCTAAGAAAATTCACTCTTTCAAGATTATAAGACCCATTATAGTTTTTCATTTATGAAGAGTTTCAAGATTGAAGGACTTTAAGATCAAGATCTAAGTTACAAGATTACTGACTTTTATAGACTTACTTATTTACCATCGGTCTTAACGACTAGAGATGGTGTTTTATTTGGTTAAATAATCACTCTAAGGAGATTTTCAAGGCAATTTAGAATCGATTACGGCTCAAGTTCATGATACCTAATAGCTAGTTTTGGGAAAAAGTAAACCACCTATTTTGTATGCTTTGACTCGTTTTCTTCTTTTGAAAAGAATCTAGAGAATGTTTAAAAAAAGAAAACTATTAAAATAAGCATGTCATAGTATGTACATACATACATGCATTCATGAATAACATTTATCTTTTTGTTTTTAGCTATGATGCACTTGTTTATCCCTAGTTCTAGCATTTTATTTTGTCATGTGACGCTTGTTTATCCCTGACCTTTCACACTTCTTGTTGTGAAGGTACTTGTTTATCCCTAGCCTCCAACATTTTATTTTTGCTGTGATGGCGCTTGTTTATCCCTAGCCTCCAGTGTTTCATTTTGTCATGTGGCGCTCGTTTATCTCTAGCCTTTGACACTTTCTGTTGTGGAGGTGCTTGTTTATCCTTGGACCTCAGAGTCTTATTTTTGCTGTGATGGTGCTTGTTTATCCCTGGCCTCCAGCATTTTATTTTGTCATGTGGTGCTTGTTTATCCCTAGCTTTTGACACCTTTGTTGTGGAGGGCAACTTTACCAAAGAAGACTAATGCGAGCATATAATAAGAAAGTGCATCCCTAAAGCTTTTTAGAGGGAGATTTGATATTAAAAAGAATACTTTTGTTTCAAAAAGATCATTGAGGAAAATGGACTCCTAATTATGAAGTTCATTCGTAGTGAAAAAAGCTTTTTCAAGAGAAGCTCTACTTTTGACTAATATGGATGGCGTTGAGTTAGAAAATCCTGTGAATTCAGATTATGTTCGAAGATATTATGCATGAGATCTTTTCTTAGAGGGTTTCGTAATGTTGAAAGAAGTCAGGGGTATTTCTAGGAAACTTACATTTAGTTCTTAGAATGTTATTTCCAGATGTGTAAACTTTCTCTCACCCCTCTCTTTGTACTCCTATTCCAAGCATTGTTGTCACAATTTTTTTTTCATTTCTTATTATATTTATTAAACATATGTTTATTTGACAATCTTTTCTTTTATCCTTTCTAAAATATAGTAAACATTCATGATTCATCAGTCCATTATTCTACATTTTGTTAATTAGCAAGGATCCAGTACAACTTATTGTATTTGCAAACCAAGTAAAAGCTATGATTTTCTTTTGATAACATTTAAGGAAATATAGGTGTCTACAAGTCCAGACAAATTTTATTATGATGGGAGTTATCGTAATTGGAAGTCTACATCTTAAAGGGATTCACGTTTTATGATGTCCAAGGACTAAACAATATTGGATCTTTACAACATAGTGCAGTCATTCGCAGTTTTGATTCAAAGAGTGACAAATTCGGCAACTTAAAAAGCTTTCATGATATATGTGTTTTATTCTATCCGGTGGTCATACTGATCAATTGTTAAGAGGATTGATGAATGGAGCACTGAGCTATTTATTTCTTTGGAAATCACAATATTTTATTTTGAAATTAAATTTTTACCTAGTCCAAAGTAGGACGAGTCCAATTTTTATCAAACCTAGTCCTGGAACTAAGGTTGATGACTTTTCAAATTTGGTTAAATTGTGTCCAGATCTAAAGCTGAAGCCAAAGCCTGTCTATCAGGTCCTTTACTTATCAAACCTAGTCCTGGAGCTAAGTTTGATGTCTTTTCGAATTTGGTTAAATCGAGCCCAAATCTGAAGTTGAGGCTGAAACCTGTCTATCAGGTCCTTTATTTATCAAACCTAGTCCTGGAGCTAAGGTTGATGTCTTTTTGAATTTGGTTAAATCGAGCCCAGATCTGAAGCTGAGGTCGAAGCCTGTCTATCAGGTTCTTTATTTATCAAACCTAGTCCTAGAGCTAAGGTTGATGTCTTTTCGAATCTGGTTAAATCGAGCCCAGATCTGAAGCTGAGGCCGAAGCCTGTCTATTAGGTCCTTTATTTATCAAACCTGGCCATAGAGTTAAGGTTGATAATCTTTTTTAGTTCTCACTCTAAAAAAAAATAAAATTTGGTCCAAATACTTTATCTATTTCCTTTGTCTACCTTTAAATATTTTCAGGATAGACAAAGGGGGCAAGCTGTAGATACCATATTTTGGCCATTTATTTTTTATATTTACTTTACTTTATTTTATTTTATTACTTTATTTTTATTAAATTAAGTTGATTTAAATTTGAATTTATTTATTTTAAAAAAACAAAAAACAATAATTAAATTTCATATCTCCTCCCTCTTTTCTCTCAACCACTTCCTCCTCACAAGTCCCACGATTTTTCCCCTCCCTCTTCACGATTCTTCCCACTTTTCCACTATCACAAACACGATCCTCACGATCTTGCAATCTTAAAAAAAAAAAAAGCTGAAAAAAAGAGGGAAGGAGGAGATTTTTTTAGAAAAATGAGAGATCAGTCAAAAGGGTGCAAAGCGAAAAACTATTCTGCCAAAAGGTAAGCTTTTTCTTTCCATCTTTTCCCTTTATTAGAACGTAAATTGTTCTTCCATTCTTCAAATTTGTTTTGTTTTAAATTCGTTAAATTGATTTTTAACGAGCTTTTGATTTTGTTAGGTTAGACTAATTAAATCTATTCCTTCATCAAATTTTGCCTAGTCTCTGTGTTTAATTTTTTTAGATTTATGGTTTTTTAATTTTGTTAGGTTTAGACCAATTGAATCTATTTTTTATTAAATTATGTCTCTGCTTTGTATTTTAATTTTGTTAGGTTAAACCAGTTGCATCAAATTTTGACTAGGCTATACTGTGTTTAATTTTTTTTTGATTTAGGGTGTTTTAATTTTGTTAAGTTTAGACCAATTGAATCTATTTTTCATTAAATTATGCCTCTGCTTTGTGTTTTAATTTTATTAGGTTAAATCAATTGAATACCAATAGAATATTGTTGCATCAAATTTGCTTACTGTGTTTAATTTTGTTAGGGTTATGGTGTTTTAATTTTATTAGACCTAGATCGTTTAAATACCATCACATCAAATCTGCTTTTATGTTTTAATTTTGTTAAGTTTAGGTTATTTGAAAATTGTTACATCAAATTACCTATGTCCATTTGATTTAAGTTTGTTAAATTTAGGGTTTAATTTGGATGTTTTTACTGTGTATTAAATATGTTTGATATGGATTGATTAGATTTGTTGAATGGCAGAATACTTATTTCACCACTGTATATTATTTACTTTCCAAACATTATTTCTCAAACTGTATATATTTCTAATGTAGCATATTATTTCCAATATTTTATTTTTGAATATGTAGATATTATCTCCAACTTGTATTATTTGGCAACATATATTGTTGGTTGTATTATTTGTCATATTTGCCAACTATTTTATTGTATTATTTATGGGAAAGAGTAGTGTTCATTTATGTATTTTATGGTTAAAATCCCATAAATACATAAAATTTCTCAATTTTTAAAAATTAATTAGTAAATTATTTTTAAAGAAAGTATATCTAACAATTTTATATTTTAGAATGGGATTGAGTAGTGTTTTTTTTTTAATTCATTAATTATTTAGATACATGAAATTTTTCATTAAAAGCCTATGATGGAAATCAAAATATCAAAGTTTGATATTTTAATATTCTTGAGGTAAATAAAAAATCTTTTTAAATAAAAATTAAATTCTATTTTTCTAATGACTCTCATGTCACCCATATAATCATCAATTCAGTTTTTTTTCTTAGATATGAATTGATAACCATGGGACATTTAAAAAATATCAAATAAAAAACTTTGTTTTGTGAATCTCTTTAATTTAGTTTAAAAGATAAATTTTAGTAATCATTTTTATGGGTGTGGTAGGGTGCTAATACCTTCCCTACACACAACTAACTCCTGAACCTTAAATCTGAATTTACGTAGACCAATTTTTTCTTTTTGGTGACCAATCACACCTTAATATGATTGGTGGCAACTCCAAACCTTTTAAATATTAAAGATTAAATGATTGGGGATGTCGGTCGCTCCGCGTCGCGATCACGTGCGACATCGTGTTTCAAGATTTTTATTATACTTGGTTTTGAAATATGATTAATCGATGTTTATGGTGAACGAGAAGGTGATTTCCTTAAGGCTACATGAATGTGTTTCTGTAGCGCAACCTATAGTTGTTAGGGGATTCTAGGGCTAAAAGAGGTCATGACCAGAGATTCGAGAACTTGAGCCTAGGTGAGGATGTGGATGGAGGATTGTGATATGGCTTCGAGCCTAACTTAACCCATGGTGGGTGGCTTTATGTGCACATAGGAGCGAATATGGAGGTTGTTACTATGGTAGGTGCTAAGTATGCGTGAGCTCCGTTTGGCCACATGTTTCTTTGTGGATATGCATCACGAGCTATTCTAGGTCGTGTATTTAGTATGCTATCATGGTTGGATTGGATGAAGGTTGTTACTGTGGTAAGTGCTAAGTATGCGTGAGCTCCGTTTGACCGCGTGTTTCCTTATGGATATGGATCACGTGTGAGCTATTTAGGATCGTGTATTTAGTATGCTATCATAGTTGGACTGGATGGAGGTTGTTACTGTTGTAGGTGCTAAGTATGCGTGAGCTCTGTTTGGCCACATGTTTCCTTGTGAATATGGATCACTTGTGAGCTATTCTGAGTCACGTGTATTTAGTATGCTATCATAGTTGTATTGGATAGAGGTTGCTATCATGGTGGGTACTAAATATGTGTGAGCTAGTTTTGACCGTATGATTCCTTGGTCATGTGCGAGCTATCATTGGTCGTATATTTAGATGTCTTACCATGGTTAGATTGAGTACAAGTTTGTTGGTTTGATTGGTTACTATGTGATAACGATGTTTCGACTATCATTTCATTACTGATGAAAATTTATAGATTTTCTTTTTTAGCATATTTTATGAGTTTTTACTTCTAAAACTCTGTCACTCATTGAGTTTTAAGCTCACGTTTTCAATGTTCTTCTCCCCCCCCTACAGGTAGCTGTCAAGGACCAAGCCATTGTTGAGCTCCCCGTCATTTATTGTAAATTTTTATTCTTATTGTATGTATTTACTTAAGTTTTGTATTGTATAATGGGGTGGTTAGAAATAGCGAGAGTCACGCTAAGGTCACGTGTTTTGAGACCCCTTTTGGACTGTAATTATTTTATAACTAATATCTAGTTGGATAGAAACTCTGACTAAGACTCTAGAATTGTCTAGATGAGTGTGTGGTGAGACACACTTGATGTTATTTAAGTTTGAAAAGCATAGAAATAAAATTTTCTTCTACTTTCCAGGTGTGGTTAGTCCGTTTTTCAGGGGAGACTCTGTCGAAATTTTTATAGAATTTTTTTGAAAAGTGCTTTGCTAATCTTACATTGGAAAAGGAATGTTTTTAAAGAGTAGATTCACACCACAATCTATGTTAGAGTGAAAAACCTAAAATGAGGTGTGTCACTCACATTTCTTACTCACATCATTACACTTATAATAAACTTTAAGTAGCTAAAAATTCAAACACAAGAGTTAGTTGACGAAGAGTGGTAATAAAGTTCATGATAAACGATTAAACAACTTTTTTCATTATAATTATTGTAAAGAGGGAGATTGTACCTCTCAAGAACATAGTTAGTATTGTCTAGGAATATTCAAAAAAATCAATAACCCGACCAACCCAAATTATCCAACCCAAACCATAAGGGTTAAGTTAGGTTAAATTTTCTATTGGGTTGAGTTGGATTAGAAATTGAAGAAAAAAAGTTGACTCGAGTAGCCGGGTCGTGCAAGTAAGAGGTCGGGTTGACCCCAATCAAACCCGATTATGTAGATATATATATATATATATATAGGTTTTAGGCATATGTATATGTGTGTGTGTGTGTGTGTGTGTGTATGTATGTATATACATAATCGGGTTTGGTCGTTTCTACCCAACCCCTTACTTGCACGACCCGGCTATACCCGACTCAACTTTTTTTTTTCTTCAATTTTCTAACACAACCCAACCCAATTTGGGTTGGTCAAGTTATCGATTTTTTTTAATACCCCTACCACCAACTCTAATTACCACCAATGACCAACTCTAGTGACCACTATAGACGACCAACTCTAAACAACTACCTTCAAGAACCGCCTAAGGTAACCACCACTACCAACTCCTATGACTAATTCCAACGACTACCACCAGTATATCATAAAACTTTAACGGCAATCATTTTGATAATATCTAAAATTTTGCTATACTTTCACCAATTGTTTTATTTACACTAATTTCTCTCATATTTTATAAATATCTCAAAACTATGAGTCATACTCCAAAAATGTGCTGGACTCAAAGTTACTAATCTAGTGAAAAGGTTGTATTAGCATTTGTTCAATGGGTAAGGAATTCAAATTATGCTTTACATTTTTAGGTTTACTAAGTCAAACAGTATATATATATATATATATATATATATATATATATATATATATATATATATATATATATATATATATGTTTTTGAAAAAGGTCTTATTAAGTAACAACTTGAGGTGGGGGATTAATTAGAACTCAGGATCTCTTGTGTTCGAGAACATACAGATGTAAGTTGAGCTAAGCTTATATTGGCATCAAACAAATATTTGGTAAAAAATTATTTATATTCTATTTCTAAAAATCGTTTTTAGATTCTATGATCCAATTAAATGCAAAGTTTGAAAAATAATTTTTTTTTTATTTTTTAAGTGTAACAACTTTAGAATTTTAACATTTAAATGTATAATTATATTAAGTATAAATAAAAAAAGAATTAGAAATACAAGATTTTAAAAACCACTATCAAATATGTTCAAGATGTGATCAATGTTGAAAGGTGGGTCATAATAAATTAATACACAACAAACGCTACCAATTACTTACTACTTGGAATTAATGAACAAGGCAGTTAGAGGCAATTAACATAGTGCTTAGGGTTTCTATTGTTCTTTAATATGTTATGTTTGTCTTTTATTTGGCATTTTTAAAATTTTTCTTTGTCAATTAAGTTGATTGTTAAATCTAATTTAATCATAGCGACTATTTTAATCTTTATTGAAAGTTTAAGGACCAAACTTGAACTAACATCAAAATATAGAGATGAAAATGATATTTTAACCTTAATTCCAAGCCTTTATAATTCTAAACTCATTCCACTTTTTCAATCTTCGTTCTTTAATTTCTCTTTGCTAATAATCAACTACGTACATCAGTCAATTTCAAATGGCTTCCTTGAAATCTCTAATTTTCATAGCACTTGTCGCTCTCTTAATCTTGTTGTCTGAAACTCTTTCATCTGCTATGATTCACAGTGGAGCTTCTGGTTCACTTAGTTTTTCATCGAAACCTTTTTCAGACGATGGATCACCATCAGGATATCATTGGCAGACTCGACAAACAGTAGTGAGAGATTAGGTCGAAGCTCCGAGTCCATCAACCGCATATCGAAGTCCAACGTTGTCATTTAGTATTGGCTCTGTTCTAGGTCTTTTTGTTGTTTTTAGTTTATTTGTGTGAGTGAATTATTCTATTTAGTGTCATTTCTTTATTTTACTTTTATTGATGAAATTATTGGTTATGGATTGTATTTACTGATGAAAAGAAAAAAGAATGGATAGATCAAAATGGTTTGAAATTTAAGGAAATAGTTAGACAGAAATTGAGAGCTTAAGAGACTTTACCAAATACAAAATTAAAAGACATTTTTAAAAGTTTAGGAAAATGTAAATAAGCTCAATTAAGAAAGTAAGACTTAACTAAATCAATATACTATAATTATAAATTCAAAACAACATATTAAACATGGAATGAAAATATTAAAAATGAGTAATTGGATTTTTTTATAAAAAAATGTTATTCTAGACCTGATGCATAAGTACCAAAATATTATTAGAACACTGTTTAAGAATATTTTTCCAAAATATAAAATGATTTCTTCTCGACGCTTCGTTCATTGAAAGATATGTTTTTTCAAACGTTAACTAAAAAACTGCGCAAACGCTACAAAAAATTCTCTCTGTCGACAAGTTTTTCAACCAAGCTAACATTTGACGAGATTTATTCAAAGTGTGGGCATAACATAATTTCAACTAACATAAATATACGTGCGAACAAAAAGCAATTGTGTGATCTTAGTGAAATGCATTAGATTGGATATATTGGATATCTTTCAAGTATTATGATATGAAATTACTATTATTATTATTATTATTATTATTATTATTATTATTATTATTATTATTACTATTATTATTATTATTATTATTATTATTATTATTACTATTATTATTATTATTATTATTATTATTAATATTATTAACATTATTATTATTATTATTATTATTATTATTATTATTATTATTATTATTATTATTATTATTATTATTATTATTATTATTATTATTATTATTATTATTATTATTATTATTATTATTATTATTATTATTATTATTATTATTATTATTATTATTATTATTATTATTATTATTATTATTTTCCCTTTAAAAAGGACCATCGGGACCCGTGCAAGCCATCATCACCTTCTTTGAGAAAGAAAAAAGAAAAAGAAAAAAAAAAGGGGAAAGAAACCCTAGCCGCCGCCGCCACCGTTGACCGCGTCGCCTACCCAGTCGCCTACTCAGTCGCCCGCGACACAAGCGAAACGCCTTCGACCCGCGCCTCTCCAGCCACCACTCCCCGCGGATTGAAACCCGACCCACCCAGTCGACCGCTCCCGAGCATTTCTGTCAGTTGCTGTTACGAGTTCAGTCGTGTCGCCCACCCGCTTTCTCAGCCACGCCGTCGCACATCGAGCGTCGTCCGTCGAAGTCTGCGAAGCCAAGCTACACCCGCGCCTCCGCAACCCGAGTCCCCCACACGCACCTGACCCGAATAGTCGCGCCCTCGCCTCCGACCCGGAACTCGACTCACGCGCCCTTCTCCGTGAGCCGATCGCGAGTCGCGGCAAAGCCTACACAGTAGCTGAGTCGCACGCGTGAGCTGGATGCTGGGCCGTCCTGCACGCGCGAGCCGCCTGTCCGAGCCGTTTTCTACTTTCTAGCCGAGTCGCCTAGCCGCTTCGCCTGTCTTTGAGCTGCCAGCCTGCTTCAGTCCTTTTCACTTAGTTTGGTAAGTTGATTGGATTTTGGAATACCCAACTAAACATTTAAAATTTGTTAGATCTCAAATAATTTAATTTTGGGGTTAAAATTAAAATATTTCTCTTAAGAAACATCTAGGACCATTTGATCTTGGAGCGTGGGACTTCTCCAGTTAAGGGTTGAAGCGTCGCAACCTCAACCTAAGGTAAGTTACTTCAATAGAATATCTGGAGACTTTGGTCGATTGGTGATTAAGTTATGAAAAATTTGTGTTCTAATCAGTAGGACGTCACTGCTGGAAAAGCGTGATCTTGCGGTTAGGACTCGTTGAGCAAATCTCCAGGTAAGAGATTCTACTACTAGCCCTATGAGTAGAATTAAGAGATCGCATACATTCGTAGTTATGCACATTGATGACTAGACTGCATAACGACATGCCAATTAATAAGGATATGATATGACATGATGATGTGATTTGATGTGATGATATGATATGACATGATGATGTGGTTTGATATGATAATATGTTTTGACATGATGATGTGATGTGATATGATGATAGGATGTGACATGATGACGGGATGATGCTATGTTATGTGTATGCTATGGTTAGGGTGCATGTTAGCTTATCCTATTAGAGTCGTACCTGCATGGGTGTCCTTCGAGATCACCACCTATTTAGGACTGCGTAGTCCGACGGGACCGCCAGTCTGCCATTGATATAGACATGATTCGAGTGATTCGACGGGATCCTCGCAGCCCGATTGTCTTAGTGTTTCCTCCAGGTACACTACAGACCAGTTTGTCCTAGGTGTTCCTTTGGGTCACCGAAGACCAGATTTTGTTCATACGGGATCACATGTTGCACGTGTTCGAGAACGTGCCGGTTCTTGGGTACCATTTTCAGGACTATAATAGGAAGTTAACAGGCACCTAGCGGGACTAGTAGTGGGTCCCTTACTGAGTATTTTATACTCACTCTTTCCATTTCATTTTTTCAGGTAGGGGCAGAGGTAAGGGCAAGGGCAAGGGCAAGTTGGCGAGCGACCAGAAGTGACAGTGGCAAGCCATAGGGATCTCTTGCTTCCACTCTATATCCGAGTTTAGACCTTAAATGTTTGCATTTTAGTTATTCCTTATTTGTTATTTTATTTCATTAAAATTAGATAGGGTCCAAGTTAGGATTTTATCTTTACACATATCGCAAATTACTTTTGATTAAGCTTTTAAATAATTAAAATTTTTGTGGTCATGTTTCATTTTATCCAAAGTACTTTATAAACTTTAATTTATTTGTTTTTTTAAAATTAGTAATGCTTCGACTTAGTATAAGGAGTTGGGTCGTTACAATGACCACATGATTTCTTTGTTTTCCTAATTAGAACTCGTGTCGAATAACAAAGGGAATTGAAGTAAAGATAGAAAATGAAACAAAACTTTATATGAGAGAGGGAAAATTTTAAGAGAATGCATATTTTGTAAATAGAAATAGAATTGAAAACCATCAGGTCTTGTATATTTTATATTGTCGTTGACGTTTTATATACTACGAAATACAATACTGAAAATACCATATTAATGTTTTGTTTGCTGAATGATGGGTTTAACTTGCCACTTGTCACATAGTTGAACTGAAAACACCAACAATTACTTTGATTTAATCATTTAATTGATTCACTATTTTTGTCAATGAAACTGAAAGCCACTACTAAATTGATTCACTATTTTTTTTAAATTATTCTTTAAATGTCTCAGAAGATCAAAACTTCAAACAAGAAGTCAGTTGAGTTGTAGCCTTTTCTCAATTTAGTTTACAAGAATATGACTCTCTGCCTATTGTTTGATTCAATCGAACTTCTTTTATCTTGGAACCTAGGTTTTGAATCATATATGTTGTATGTTAAGTAATAAATATCCTTTTCTTATTGGAAAACTCTTAAAAGTGATTTGATTTAGTATACTTTTATCTTTCACTCTATAGTCTATTGTTTTTGTTATTTCTAGTTTCCATTTCTATCTGATTAGCTTTACCTAGCTGTGAAATTTTTTTCATTTGCACCATAAGGTATATATGAGATTAAAAGGTTCTTAAAGATGCCGTGTGTAGTTCTTAACAAATGATACAAAGAACATTTTCAAAATCTTCATGATGAGATTATGGTTTTGGATGTTTGTTGTGTTAATGTGTACATTCTGGTCTTTGTATGCGTCTTAGATTTCAGTTTTTTGTTGCTATGGCTGCTTTTTCAAACTTTCTAATTTGAAGTTGAGTTTTTGTTTATTTAGTTTCTTGGCTCAATTTATTGGAAGTTGAGTTTCGATATTGTTTATATTAATTGGTTCATGATGGTGAGTCAATCCTCTTTGGCTTGAAAAACATGTAAAAGAAAAACTTAAGTCTTTTGGAAGAACTTGGAAGAGTGGTTGTTGTTTGGAATTAAGATTAAAAGAGACTCAAATGTGTCATTAAATATATGTCATGATATTTGGAAAAGAAGAAGTTTGGCTAAGTGCCAAGGAATTGAAGACTAATTAAAGTGGTCGGGTTAAAAGTACGTGATTTGTTAGGAAGGTAAACGATCAAGTTATTAGCTAAGCGATCGGTCAAGGAGCTAAGAGATTGAGTTGGAAGCTCAACAATTGTTTCAAAGTTGAAGCGAAACAATCGTGTTATAAAGCTAATCGATCGTGTAAGGAGTTAAACGATCGTATGGAAAGCTAAAACGATCATATAAGATGTTCAATGATCATGTAGAAAGCTAAAACGATCGTATAAAAGGTAAGAAAGGAAATTTTAAAGAAATCTTCAGGGTTATTACTTGAACTAATCCTTACTTGTAATGCTCAATCCTTATGTATGTGCTTGAAAAGAGATGATTGTGGGGGCATTCGATACATATATAATTCATGTAAGACATTTCTATAGTGAGCTTCACGTTTTATAGTTAGCTTTCCAAAATTGACTAATTTTAGAATGGATAAATCTTTCCTTATCTTCTTCATGTTTAATAGTTAGCTTTCCAAATTTGATTAATTTTAGAATAGACAAATCTTTGCTGTAGTCTCTATTCCCTTAAACAAGTTCTTATTGATCTTGTCCTACTTTCTCTCCTTCCTTCTCTCTTTTTTGTAGGTTTGGGAGAAAGTTGTTGGTTGTAAAGTTGTTGTAGAAAAAGGTTAGTATGCTTTGTGTTTGAGATAATCATGCTACGTTATTCTATTGTTTCTAAGCTTCTATATTTATTCTAGGGTGCTCTTAAACTGCAACGTAACATTTCACACTAGCTTGAATTAGCTTAAAATTAAAGAAGTACTTGCTCTTTTATGACTTAGATTTTTTTTTTGGAAAAGAAACATTTTATGACTTAGATATTTGTGAATTGCTTTTAACCACTATACCTATGTTGACTTGATTAAAATAATGGGTGTTGGATTGCAAACTTTAACAATTGTTCCTGTATCTTTTGCTTGTATCAACTAGGTTTCTATGTCGACTTAAAAAAATCATGTGTAATGGGACCTTGATGTCATTTCTTATTTATGCACGACCTTAGAAGTTCATTCTTTTTAGATGTTTTTAATTCCACTAGTCCAAATTCTTCGTGTTTTTATTATGACTATTTCATGTCCAAGTCAATTTAATTAGTTTCAAACAGATATATTGATACATTGAAAAGTTTTATAGGTTTTAGAAGTGCATCTTTACTGGTTGCAAATACAATTCGAAACAACTCGTAGTAACAAATTATAACAAGCCAAACCTTTATACATAATGTTTGGACAAAAAATGTTCAATAAAGAGTTGAGTACATATGAACAAGTACAACAACATAATAATTATTAGAATACCAATAATTAAAAGTAGTTTTCCGTTTTTAAATGATGCACATTTAGATATTTTTCTAGAGCCACAGATGAGTATATGAAAGGAGCATGAGAGTTTGTAGTGGATTTGATCATGTTCCTCTCAGTCCACATGTTGTTAGAGTTTGGGTGGCCTTTCCAATGTTTGTTTGTGGATATGTCATGTTAAGCTCTAATTAAGTGACTTAGTAGGCGATTAGAATAGGAACTTACGATAAAAGGTTCTTTCTATCTATACATTGTTGATTTTCAAATGATAAACGTGAAGTACAAGTTTTCCTCCTGCTTGTCCAAGTGTAACGAACGAGAGGTTTCCTGGGTAAGCTACTTGTCTCCAAGCACCATTCCACCTCAAGACTGACCTTCCTCTTTCCATTCCTAAACTTCTCAAAATGCCGGTTAGTTTTATTCACTGTTTAGAGTTTACTCTAATCGCGTACTTTCCACTATGAAAATATTTCTAGGTTCAAAATGCGGGAAGCTTAATACTAAAAATACCCTTGTTCATTACCCCACAAAAATCTTATTTTTAAATCTTTAAAACTGGCTAAAATTTTCGAAGAATTTTTGTAACGCTCCAAATTTTGAGGTAAGTTTTAACATTTTATGTTAAGTTTTTCGGGAATTTAAAATTTTTTGTGTTAATTTTTGTTTGGTTTAGAAGAGAAAAGAAAAAGAAAATGAAGGGTATGAATTTTAATAATATAATATGATATAAATTAATATAATAATAATATAATATAAATTATATTATTATTATTATATTTAAAAAAAAAAAAAAGGAAAACCCTAGTCTACCCGCGGGCGCCGCCCCCCTAGATTTCTTTTCTTCTTCTTCTTCCTTGTTCTGTCTTCTTCTTCTTCATTTTCTTCTCTCGATTAGCCGCCGCCCCCAACCTCTCCTTCTTTTCCGACAGCGCCAGCACAGCCGTCTCCGTCTCCATCATCATCCACCTCACAACACCAACGTATAGCCGTTTGTGGCCGCCCCATTTTCGATCTCCTCTGTGTCTCACGCAACCAGTCGACTGCCGACCGTCTCTACCTTGAATCACACGTTCTTCTTCGGTCCAATCGCCGCTTCTGCCAACTTCCTTCTCCTCCGTACGCCACCCGATGCAACCCAGAAGAACCGATGTGAGCTGCTCACTTTCACCGCCGTACGTTCCTCTTTCAGCCGTCGTCGAGTGAAGCAGAGCAAACTAGTCGTTCGCGTGTGTGCCGGCTACTTTGAGCAAGTCGAGCCGTACCCGAGGCGCGAATTCAAGTCGAGCCGAGCCGCAAGTCGAGGACTGAGCCGAGCCGTTAGCCGCGAGCTGAGCCGAGGACTGAGCCGTGGGCCGAGCCAAGCCAAGCTGAGCCGCGAGCCACAGCCGAGAGTTGAGCTGAGCTGAGTTGAAAACTGAGACGAGCCGAGCCGCGAGTCGAATTGAGCCGAGCCACCTTCTCAAGCCTAGTCGAACTCTCTGTTCACCGAGCCACCTAAGCCATTTTCTTTCCACGTCGTGTCTCGATGAGTCTGCGGTAAGGATTATTTTGGGGAGTTTCCTAATGTTGCTATAGCCGATTCGAGTATAGATATTGGAATAAAACATGGAACTACCTTTCGTTCCTTAAAGGTGTTAGAGAGTTGACGCTCGAGTTCTTGGGTTTCACGGCAGGCTTAATTGGAGATAGCTCTCCTTTACTCGGGTAAGTCGACGGATGTTGCTTAAGACGATTTAAAAATGACTTTTACTAGTGTCATCGTTTAAACTCTTGTGATTTCGTTTAGGTGGATTCGTTTGGACGCGAACTTGAACGAGATTTTAGCTACATCTCATGTAAGGGATTTCTTACTACTGGACCTCGGACCGAGACGGGAAACGTAGTAACCTACATGGGAATTATACAATAGTAACTGTATTGAATTGATTGACGCATGTTTGACTAGTACATAACTTATATGCTCTTGACTGATTAAAGGTAACGTGATCGTTAGTTGTAACCTATGTACTATTATATATGTAATGAGTTCTTCTGTTGATGGGTACTGATGGCCTGATGTTCTGTGTATTGTGGTTATGTTGATGGGCTGTGCTGTCAATTGGAATAGTAATGCCGATGGATTATGAAAATCTTAATGTTATATAAAGTTGAAGTTTGTTATCAAGATACTGGTTATGAATTATGTCGTGGAGGTACCAAGGGTTTGGAAATCTCTTGGGTAGATTGTGTACACGCGGTTGGGAGGTCTTGTAAACTAAATACGACTGTTGTGCCTAATATGGACGTTATGCATAAAATAGATTACCTGTAGATGAGCTAGGGTTTGATTTGAGACAAAGTACCTTCAAGGGGATTTACAAAGTGGTGATTTGACTATTAGACTGAATTTAGGGAATGTCACGATGAAGTGTGGGTTGGACATACATATAGCGACTAAGAAGACAGTTGATTAAACTTAAACTGTCGGTCTGGTTAAGCTTATAAACTGAAACGCTAACTTGAATGTTATTGTGATGTGTTTGTTGTAAATGGTTTAGTATGGACTGAGGGGTAATACTTAGCTTTATCTATGGGGTAGCGTACCTTAATAGGCACGGTATCCTTCGGGATCACGAGACTGATATGTGCATCCTTCGAGATCACTAGACTGATATGTGCATCCTTCAGGATCACGAGACTGATATGTGTATCCTTCGGGATCACGAGACTCCTATGTGTATCCTTCAGGATCACGAGACTGATAAGTGCATCCTTCAGGATCACTATACTGATATGTGCATCCGATGGGATCACTAGACTGATTGATGTGTGCGTTCTACGGAACAACTAGACTTTTTACGTAGGGTACCCCTGAATAGGAAGCTAACGGTTATCACCCTAACGGGCCCAGTAGTGGGTCCCTTACTGCGTATATTTTATACTCACCCTTTTTCTCTTTAACTTATCAGGTAAGGGTATGGCGAGGGGCAGACCGACGAGGGGCAAGAAGGATGCGTTAGGGCCATATGGACGCGTCTGGTTTTCTTTATGCTTCCGCTGATGTATTTTGTTACTTGTTATTTTTCATTTGTTAGATCGAGTCATGGTTAGAACATTTGATTGGTGGTTTTGTGTTTTGATGATTTGAGAACTATATTTTGGAACTCTTGGGAATGTGATTTAAAATAGGGGGCGAAATTGTTTTTGTGATATTTTAAACGTTTTTAATGAATTGTAACCGGTCTTTTATGAGCTTGTACATTTTACTGTCGAATTTTAGTACTACGTAGTGACCTCAGCTTAGTCCAGAAAGTTGGGTCGTTACAGTTGGTATCAGAGCCTAAGTTTTAGGTTCTGTAGACTGACTTATGATGTGAGTTTGTGTTTTGTGTCCTTATGGCTAAAACGTTCCTTGCCACTCGTCAGGTACGCTTTCATGAAATTATATGTATAGCTCTATATGCATTACCTTACCTAAGTTAAACTGCGAAGTTAATTATCATATGAGACTGAAGGAATCATTGGTGGTTGCTAGGGAAATGCCGCCAAGGAGAGGTGCGCATAGGGGTGGCCGAGGAGGCCGAGGAAGGAGAGCAGGACATGTCCAACCTGAGGTACAGCCTGTAGCTCAAGCTACTGACCCTGCTGCACCAGTTACTCATGGGGACCTTGCTGCTATGGAACAGAGGTTCAGGGATTTGATTATGCAGATGCGGGAGCAGCAGCAGCCTGCCCCGCCAGCACTTGCTCTAGCTCCAGTTGTGCCTCAGGTCGTGCCGGATCAGTTGTCGGCAGAGGCAAAGCATTTGAGAGATTTTAGAAAGTAAAACCCCATAACATTCGGTGGGTCTTTAGAGGACCCCACCAAGGCTCAGATGTGGTTATCTTCTTTGGAGACCATATTTTGGTATATGAAGTGCCCTGAGGATCAGAAAGTTCAGTGCGCCGTTTTCATGTTGATAGACAGAGGTACTGCCTGGTGGGAGACGGCAGAGAGGATGTTAGGGGGTGACGTGGGTCATATCACTTGGGAATAATTCAAGGAGAGTTTCTATGAGAAATTCTTCTCTTCGAGTTTGCGAGATGCCAAGCAGCAGAAGTTCCTGAACCTGGAGCAGGACGATAGGACAGTGGAGTAGTATGATGCGAAGTTTGATATGTAATCCCGCTTCGCTCCCGAGATGATAGCGACCGAGGCGGCCAGAGTTGATAAGTTTGTTAGAGGCCTCAGGCTAGACATCCAGGGCCTGGTTCGAGCCTTCCGACCCGCCACTCACGCTGATGCACTGCGCCTGGCAGTGGATCTCAGTTTATAGGAGAGGGCTAACTCGTCCAAGGTTGCAGGTAGAGGTTCGACCTCAGGACAGAAAAGGAAGGCTAAGCAGCAGCCTGTTTCAGTGCCACAGCGGAATTTCAGACCAGGTGGTGAGTTTTGCCGCTTCCAATAGAGAACTTTTGAGGCAGGGGAAGTTGCCAGAGGGAGGCCTTTATGTACCACTTGTGGGAAGCACCATCTGGGTCGTTGTTTATTTAGGACCAGGACTTGCTTCAAGTGTAGGTAAGAGGGGCATACAGCTGAAAGATGTCCGATGAGACTTACCGGAGGTGCACAGAATCAGGAAGCAGGTGCTCCACATTAGGGTAAAGTCTTCGTTACAAATAAGATTGAGGCTGAGAGAGCAGGCATGGTAGTGACAAGTACGCTTCCAGTGTTGGGGCATTATGCCTTAGTTTTGTTTAATTCTGGTTCGTCACATTCCTTTATCTCTTCTGCATTTGTGTTGCATGCTTGCTTAGAGGTAGAGCCTCTGCACCATGTTTTATCAGTATCTACTCCTTCTGGGGAGAATATGTTGTCGAAAGAAAAGGTGAAAGCATGCCAGATTGAGATAGTAGGTCATGTGATTGAACTAACGTTGTTGGTCCTTGATATGCTCGATTTTGATGTATTCTGGGTATAGATTGGCTAGCTGCTAACCATGCTAGCATAGATTGTTCCCATAAGGAGGTAGCGTTTAACCCTCCCTTGATGGTCAGTTTTAAGATTAAGGGAGAAGGATCAAGGTCATTACCTAAGGTAATCTCAGCTATGAGGGCCAGCAAACTGCTTAGTCAGGGTACTTGGAGTATCTTAGCGAGTGTGGTGGATACTAGTGAGGTTGATGTGTCCTTGTCATCAGAACCAGTGGTGAGAGACTATTTGGATGTCTTTCCTGAAGAACTTCCAGGGTTATCTCCTCAGAGAGAGATTGAGTTTTCCATAGAACTGGAGCCTGGTACGGTTCCTATATCCAGAGCCTCATACATAATGGCTCCCCAGCAGAGTTGAAAAAGCTGAAGGTGCAATTACAAGAGTTGCTTGATAAAGGCTTTATTCGGCCGAGTGTGTCACCTTGGGATGCACCAGTCTTATTTGTTAAGAAGAAGGATGGATCGATGCGCCTATGTATTGACTATAGGGAGTTGAATAAGGTCACCGTTAAGAACAAATATCCCTTACCCAGGATCGACGATCTGTTTGACAAGTTACAGGAAGCTATAGTGTTCTCTAAAATCGACCTTCGGTCGAAATATCTTCAACTGAGGATTAAGGATAGTGATGTATCGAAGACAGCCTTTCGTTCTAGATATGGACACTATGAGTTTATTGTGAAGTCTTTTGGTTTGACAAATGCTCTGGCAGTGTTCATGGATTTGATGAACAGAGTGTTTAGAGAGTTTCTAGACACTTTTGTGATCGTGTTTATTGATGATATTTTGATATATTCTAAGACAGAGGCCGAGCATGAGGAGCATTTACGCATGGTTTTAGAAACCCTTCGAGCTAATAAATTATATGCAAAGTTCTCAAAATGTGAGTTTTGGTTGAAGCAGTTATCCTTTCTAGGCCATGTGGTTTCTAAAACTGGTGTTTCTGCGGATCCAGCTAAGATAGAGGCAGTCACCAGTTAGCCCCGACCTTCCACAGTCAGTGAGGTTCGTAGCTTTCTGGGTCAAGCCGGTTATTACCGATGATTTGTGGAGAACTTTTTGCATATAGTTACTCCTCTTACTAAGTTGACCAGGAAGGGGACTCCTTTTGCTTGGAGTAAGGCCTGTGAGGACAACTGCCAGAACCTTAAACAGAAGCTAGTTACTGCACCGGTTCTTACTATACCTGATGGTATAGGGAGTTTTGTGATTTACAGTGATGCTTCTAAGAAAGGTTTTGGTTGTGTTTTGATGCAGTAAGGTAAGGCAGTCGCTTATGCTTCTCGTCAGTTGAAGAGCCATGAGCAGAATTACCCTACCCACGATTTAGAGTTGGCAGCAGTAGTTTTTGCACTGAAGATATGGAGGCATTACTTGTATGGTGAAAAGATATAGATCTTCACAAACTATAAAAGCTTGAAATACTTCTTCACTCAGAAGGAATTGAATATGAGACAGCGAAGATGACTTGAATTGAAGGATTACGATTGTGAGATATTGTATCATCCAGGCAACGTGAATGTGGTAGCTGATGTTCTTAGTAGAAAGGTATCACATTCAGCAGCACTTATTACCCAACAGGCCTCATTGCATCGAGATTTTGAGAGGGCTGACATTGTAGTGTCAGTAGAGGCAGTCATTTTGCAGTTACCCCAGTTGACGGTGCAGCCGACTTTGAGGTAGAAGATCATCGATGCTCAGAGTAACGATCCTTAATTGGTTGAGAAGCGTTGCCTAGCAAAAGCAGGGCAAGCTGTTGAGTTCTTCATATCCTCTAATGGTGGACTTTTGTTTGAGAGGCGCTTCTGTGTGCCATCAGATAGTGTGGTTAAAACAGAATTATAATCTGAGGCTCACGGTTCCCCATTTTTCATGCACCCAGGTAGTACAAAGATGTATTAGGATCTGAAACGGGTTTACTGGTGGCGTATTATAAAGAGAGAGGTGGCGGAATTTGTTAGTAAATGCTTGGTGTGTCAGCAGGTTAAAGCACCAAGGCAAAAACCAACAGGTTTATTACAACCCTTGAGCGTACCGGAATGGAAGTGGGAAAACGTGTCCATGGATTTCATTACAGGACTGCCTAGAACTCTGAGGGGTTTTACAGTGATTTGGGTTGTGGTGGACAGGCTTACCAAATCATCACACTTCATTTCGGGGAAATCCACCTATACTGCTAGTAAGTGGGCACAGTTGTACATGTCTAAGATAGTGAGACTACATGGAGTGCCAGTGTCGATTGTTTTTTATAGAGATGCCCGTTTCACTTCCAAATTCTAGAAGGGTTTGCAGGCTGCTATGGGCACGAGGTTAGACTTTAGTACGACTTTCCACCCACAGACTGATGGTCAGACTGAGTGTCTTAACCAAGTTTTAGAGGATATGTTGCGAGCTTGTGCATTAGAATTCCCAAGTAGTTTGGATTCCCACTTACATTTGATGGAATTTGCTTATAATAACAGTTTTCAGGCTACCATTGGGATTGCACCACTTGAGGCCTTGTACGACAAATGTTGTAGATCCCTTGTTTGCTGGGGTAAAGTGGGTGAGCAGAGATTGATGGCTCCTGAGTTAGTTCAGTCTACTAACGAAGCGATGCAGAAAATTAGATCACGTATGCAGACAGCACAGAGTAGGCAGAAGAGTTATGCTGATGTGAGACGGAAGGATCTTGAGTTTGATGTGGGAGACAAAGTGTTCTTGAAAGTAGCACCTATGAAAGGTGTTTTACGATTTAAAAAGAGAGGAAAGTTGAGTCCTCGTTTTGTTGGGTCGTTTGAGATTCTAGAGCGAATTGGCCCTGTAGCGTATCACTTGGCGTTGCCACCATCACTCTTGGCAGTTCATGATGTGTTCCATGTCTCTATATTGAGGAAGTACGTGCCAGATCCATCCCATGTACTGGATTACGAGCCACTAGAGATTGATGAAAACTTGAGCTATACAGAACAACCCATTGAGGTGTTGGCTAGGGAGGTGAAGATGTTGAGGAATTAAGAGATTCCTTTGGTTAAAGTCTTATGGCGAAATCACCGGGTTGAAGAGGCTACATGGGAGAGAGAAGATGACATGAGAGCTCGTTATCCAGAATTGTTCGAGGAATAAAACTTCCGAAGACTAAAGTTCCTTAAGGAGGGAAGAATGTAACGCCCTAACTTTCGAGGTAAGTTTTAACATTTTATGTTAATTTTTCGGGAATTTAAAATTTTTGGTGTTAATTTTTGTTTCGTTTAGAAGACAAAAGAAAAAGAAAATGAAGGGTGTGAATTTTAATAATATAATATGATATAAATTAATATAATAATAATATAATATAAATTATATTATTATTATTATTATTATTATATATATATATTTCTTTTTTAAAAAAAAAAAGGAAAACCCTAGTCTACCCGCGCACCGCCCCCCTAGATTTCTTTTCTTCTTCTTCCTCCTCGTTCTTTCTTCTTCTTCTTCATTTTCTTCTCTCGATTAGCCGCCGCCCCCAACCTTCTCCTTTTTTTCCGACAGCGCCAGCACAGCCGTCTTCATCTCCGTCGTCATCTGCCCCACAACGCCAACGCACAACCGTTCGCGGCCACCCCATTTTCGATCCTCCTCTCTGTCTCACGCAACCAGTCGACTACCGACCTTCTCTACCTTCAATTGCGAGTTCTTCTTCGGTCCAATCGCCGCCTCCGCCAACTTCTTTCTCCTCCGTACGCCACCCGACGCAGCCTAGAAGAATCGATGTGAGCTGCTCACTTTCACCGTCGTACGTTCCTCTTTCAGCTGTCGTCGAGTGAAGCAGAGAAAACTGGGCGTTCGCGTGTGCACAGGCTACTTCGAGCAAGCCGAGTCATACCCGAGCCGCAAGCCGAGGACTAAGTCGAGTCGCGAGCCGTGAGTTGAGCCGAGTTGAGCTGAGCCGAGGATTGAGCTGAGCCGTGAGCCGAGCCAAGCCAAGCTAAGCCGCGAGTCGTGAGCCGAGAGTTGAGCTGAGCTGAGCCCAAAACTGAGCCGAGCCGAGTCGCGAGTCGAATTGAGTCAAGTCGAGCCGAGCCGAGACAGCTTCCAAGCCAAGCCGAACTCCCTATTCACCGAGCCATCTAATCCATTTTCTTTCCACGTCGTGTCCCGGTGAGTCTTTAGTAAGGATTATTTTGGTGAGTTTTCTAATGTTGCTATAGCCGATTCAAGTATAAATATTGGAATAAAACATGGAACTACCTTTCGTTCCTTGAAGGTGTTAGAGAGTTGACGCTCGAGTTCTTGGGTTTCACGGCAGGCTTAATTGGAGATAGCTCTCCTTTACTTGGGTAAGTCGACGGATGTTGCTTAGGACGATTTAAAAATGACTTTTACTAGTGTCATCGTTTAAACCCTTGTGATTTCGTTTAGGTGGATTCGTTTGGACGCAGACTTGAACGGGATTTTAGCTACATCTCAGGTAAGGGATTTCTTACTACTGGACCTCGGACCGAGACTGGAAACGTAGTAACCCACATGGGAATTATACAATAGTAACTGTATTGAATTGATTGACGCATGTTTGACTAGTACATATCACTTATATGCTCTTGACTGATTAAAGGTAACGTGAACGTTAGTTGTAGCCTATGTACTATTATATATGTAATGAGTTGTTCTGTTGATGGGTACTGATGGCCTGATGTTCTGTGTATTGTGGTTATGTTAATGGGCGGTGCTGTCAATTGGAATAGTAGTGCCGATGGATTATGAAAATCTTAATGTTATATAAAGTCGAAGTCTGTTATCAAGATACTGGTTATGAATTATGTCGTAGAGGTACCAAGGGTTTGGAAATCTCTTGGGTAGATTGTGTATACGCGGTTGGGCGGTGCTGTAAACTAAATACGACTGTTATGCCTAATATGGACGTTATGCATAAAATAGATTACCTGTAGATGAGCTAGGGTTTGATTTGAGACAAAGTGCCTTTAGGGGGATTTACAAAGTGGTGATTTGACTATTAGACTGAATTTAGGGAATGTCGCGATGAAGTGTGAGTTGGACATACATATAGCGACTGAGGAGACAGTTGATTAGCAACCGAGGAGACAGTTGATTAAACTTAAACTGTCGGTCTGGTTAAGCTTATAAACTAAAACGCTAACTTGAATGTAATTGTGATGTGACTGTTGTAGACAGTTTAGTATGGACAGAGGGGTAACAGTTAGCTTTATCTATGGGGTAGCGTACCTTATAGGCACGGTATCCTTCGGGATCGCGAGACTGATATGTGCATCCTTCGGGATCACTAGACTAATATGTGCATCCTTCAGGATCACGAGATTGATATGTGTATCCTTCGGGATCATGAGACTACTATGTGTATCCTTTGGGATCACGAGACTGATATGTACATCCTTCGGGATCACTAGACTGATATGTGCATCCGACGGGATCAATAGACTGATTGATGTGTTTGTTCTACGAAACCACTAGACTGTTTACGTAGGGTACCCCTTAATAGGAAGCTAACTGTTATCACCCTAACACACCCAATAATGGGTCCCTTACTGGGTATATTTTATACTCACCCTTTTTCTCTTTAAATTTTCAGGTAAGGGTATGGCGAGGGGCAAGAAGGATGCGTGAAGGCCATATGGACGCGTCTGGTTTTCTTTATGCTGCCGCTGATGTATTTTGTTACTTTTCATTTGTCAGATCGAGACATGGTTAGAACATTTGATTGGTGGTTTTGTGTTTTGATTATTTGAGAACTATATTGTGGAACTCTTGGGAACGTGATTTAAAATAGGGCCCAAAATTGTTTTTGTGATATTTTAGACGTTTTTAATGAATTGTAAACGGTCTTCTATGAGCTTGTGCATTTTACTGTCGAATCTTAGTACTACGTAGTGACCTCAGCTTAGTCCGGAAGGTTGGGTCATTACAATTTTGAATCCTTTTGGCAAATAATGCTTTTTATTTACTTATTTACTTGGTAGTTGGCGTTGAGTGAAAAATCATAGGCACTCTATGAGTCGGTTCATTTCCTCAACTATAACTTTTATTGCCTCTTATTACTCAATTCTCAAACTTTTACTTTGAAGCTTTGCTTCTTATTTTTTGCGAGAGGAGGCAATATTGAGGTTGTTATTTCAATTGAATAAAAGAATGAAAGATTTTTTTATTTTATTTTTATACTTGTTTAAAATGTGGTGCCAAAAACTTGGTAGAATAATTTCGGACTTAGCTTGTGCAGTGTTGTGTATGTCTATATCAAATTCTATGCAATGACGCATAGTCATTGCATGCGAGATGCTCTCTATGTCTCTCGTCCTCGCGTAATTACTAAATTCTCGTTAAGTAGAAGTTTTTCTATTGTTTGCCCAAGTATAAGCGAAACAATAGGTTTCCTGGGTAATCCAGGGTTCTGTATTTCTATTGCTTAGTTCTAAGGCTCACTCTTCATCTAGGCGGCGTAAAATAACTATACAATACAAGGTAAATGTGTATCTAGAGCTAAACTACTATCTACACTAAAGATTCTGTAAAGGAGAATGAGAATGAAAGTAAGATGAATGTGTGAACTAACTTGTGTTAAAAAAGAGTGAAAGAAAATCTTTGCATTGCAAGCAATTAAATTACTTCTCTTTTAAGGGTGACAATCTCTCAGCACTAAGTACTCACACTTATTCTTCTTTCGGGATACAAGTGATGAAAGTTATCTCGCCAAGGTGGAATTTGTCTCCCAACTTCTCCTTGTACGTGCTAGTCGTGTCCTTGCTACTTACTCTCTCGAGCAATTGGCGAAAAGCGCTGGCCATGTGATGGAATATAACTCAACTAATGTGATATGCCTTATAAATTAAACCACTTATTAAGGACCTATCACAAACGTAAGCTAATCATAACACATTGACAAATAAACAGTAAAGGAATGTTGGATTGAAATTGGATAAATGTGCAATGTATTAAAGAATGTAGGCCTTAGGTCACTGTACAATATTAGCATATACATTACAAAGAAGTGTCAAAATGGAAAGTAAAGAGAATGACTTTACAAGTTAGGGAAAGGAAAGATGAAATATTCTCTACTTTGGCTCTAAGCTTTCACAAATAGACTAACTAGAGAAGAAGATGGTTTTTAAAGATGGCAGATAAGCTAGTCCTTTTTCTGCCACTTTCTAGGTTTTCAATCCATTCAGGCTCTCATGGCTGGACCATTCAGACATCTGACTTCTCTCATAGCCGTCTACTTTAATTGGTAAGGAAGAAGTCTTTTATAGGTAGCTTTCAATGGAAAACTTCTATTCTTCTAATCATGTCAGCGTCAAATGCAGCTTTGTCAAGTCACATCAACTTCAACTACCATTCTTGTCTTCTAGTGAACCTTCCTTGCGAGATAATGTAGTTCATTGCCTAGAATTTGTACATGCCAGATGGGTTCTTCACGTGTAGCCTTTACCTTGTGTTAAGAAAAGGAAAATAGGGTGAAGCAGGCATAGAGGCTTATGTAAAGTATATTTTTTAATATTTATGAATTTGCACTATAAGCTATGCGTTTTGACACACTTACTACTCGTTTTGGTCCTATTATTCTACCTTAAAGGCTATAATAACTTGTATTTTTACAAGTTATCTTAAGCCAGAGTCGAACACAACGAATTTCTACCAAACCTTAGTTGTAAAGTCGACTGCTCATCCATTCGGTATACAATATCTATATAGTGTAAGGTAAAAGTATATGTGTGTTTATTAAACCTACTATCTACACTAGAGATTCTGTAAAAGATGACAAAGAGTGGTAGGGAATGTGTAAGGTGAACCTGTAGTAAGAAAATATGAAGGAATGTTCCCGCATTGCTAGGCGATTAAGTTATGTGATAGTCCTTGATGCAATATGGGTAAGTTAATCATCTTAATTAAGACGAACACTTCTCAGTGCCTAAACACCTCACTTACTCACCTCTTACGATGCAAATGATAAAGATTAATTAAGCGACAACTATCTAGATTTCATCATTTATAAGTTTCACATTACCTCTCTTTTAAGGGTGACAACCACTTGGTGGCAAGTTACCATACAAATGATGGAGATTTAATCACCGAGATGGAGTTTGTCTCCAAACTTCTTCCTGCGTGTGTTTAGCCTTGTCCTTGCTACTTACTCTCTCAAGCAGTTGACGACAAATACTGGCCAAGCGATGGAGAAAAGCTCAGTTAAATTCGATGAACCTTATAAGTTAGATCTCTTATAAAAAACTTATCACAAACTAAACTACTAATAACACTTCAAGAAAAGAATAGTAAAGAACTAATAGATTGATAAGGGGTAAAGTTGCAATGCCTTGATAAATGTAGGCCTTACGGCCATGTACAATATAAATGTCAACATTACAATGAAAGTACAAAATGGACAATAAAGAAGGTGAGCTAAGTCGCGGAATGCCTAAGTATTCCTTATCTCTTTTACAAGTTAGGGAGAAGAAGAAAATGACTTCTCTCTTTAATCTCTCTCTAAGCTCTCACTTACAGTTTGACCGGAGAAGAGGTAGAAAATGATTATAGAGGTAGAAAGGCTAATCCTTTCCTCCAGCTCTCATGTTGCTATCTAGGTTTCGGTCCATTCAGACTAGTCTCATGAAGCTCTATAAGCTTTGGTCCATTCTGACCAGTCAGTGTACATGGTAGGCAGAAAGTTTTATATCCTTCTTCTTCAAAACATGTTAGTGTCAAAAGTAGTTGTGTCAAGTCACATCAACTCCAACTATCATTTTTTGTCTTCTAATGAACCTTTATTGCATGATGATGTGGCATATCGCCTAGTGGTGTTAATCACCAGGCAGCTTTCTATCACTTAGTTCTTGTACGCGTTCCTCCTACGATTCATTGTTTCTTCTTTTCTTCATAATCCTCGGATAAAACAATAATAAATATGGTAAAACAGGCATGAAGACTTAAGTAAGTTATATTCTCTTATCTTTACTAATTTTTGTCCACAGGTACGCGTTTTGACACTTTATTCTACATTTTGACTCCATTGTTTTACCTAAAAGGTCGTAATAACTTGTATTTCTATAAGTTATCACACACCCCAAATTTAAAACAATGCTTGTCATCAAGCATAGCTCCATATTAATACTTGTTCTCAAGCATATCTCCATGCTAACTTGTCCTTAAGCATTATTCTACCTCTAAAACTTACCTTCGTCTTTTCATCCCTAAACTTCTCATAATGCAAATAAGTCTTACTCACCATCAGATTTACTCTTATCACGTACTCTCCACTATGTAAATATTTCCAAGTTGAAAACTCGACAAACTTAAGAATCAAAATACCCTTGTTCATTCCCCAAAAAATATTATTTTCAATTTTAAGAAATAGCTAAAATTTAAGAAGTAATTACTATATTTAAAACTTGGTGTTCAGTGAGAAATCATAGGAACTCTATGAGTTTGTTCCTCTCCTCAACTACTACTCTTATCACCATATTACTTTTTGCTTTTATACTTTGTTTGAAGCTTTGCTTCTTTTTTTACTTTTTGTGAGAGGCAACTACATTGGAGTTCTTATTTCAATTAAATGAAAGAATAAACAAACTTTTTAATTTTACTTCATTTTTACTATTTTAACTTTTGTTAAAACACCTTATTTAAAACGCTTTGCTAGGATTTTTTCAAAAAGTTTCAAAAACTTTCGCTCTGACCTCACCCCCCCCCAATTTAGAATGCAACAAGGTCCTCATTATTGAAAAATGAATGATAAGATATATCGTAGAAAAGTCTTACAAAAGTGGCTTGAATTAAAACTTGCTCGCCTAGTGAACGTTCTAAAAATATTTCCTAAGTAGGTTTTCTTAACAAGCTAATCGCCTAAATAACAACTGAAACATAATTTTGCACAATTATATTACTGAAGTTATCATTGCAGCGGGAAGAGAAATATTAACGTGCTTAAACACGAGGAGGCTAGATTTGCGACAAGGAATGTTAAATACATGATGAATGCATCAAAAGTTGTACTTGTATTGCAAAGGAAATAAATACACAGAAATATAATTTACATAAGTTCAAAATCAAATTTAAAAAAGAAGTAGCCAATATATATACACCTACAAATTTATGGTTGGCGTGGTTGAGAATATTCTCCCGTGGCACTTGGTTCAAAATCATGCTCAGAAAGGGGACACTCCACTTTAGGCAGAATGACAGGTATTGGCACACAACTAATAATTGTCGCATGGATGTAATGCAACAAGGATTTGTACTAAACATCATTCCTCAAATGTTGCTTGCCTGATCAAAGTGCTTAACGTCTGATTCTGCATTTTGAGTTCTGCTATCCCTGCCTTGATTTCATCAAGTTGAACCTGATGTATATATCTTGATAATCAACCTTGAGTTCCACGTCTTGGAGTTGCTTATGATTTCACAATTGTATCTCTTTCAAGTTCGCTTGCACTGGAATATATCTTCAAATCCATCTTGCAATGGTTAGCTCACATTCTCATTAATGAACTTGAAGTAGAAATCATCGTCATTGTCATCGTAATCATTCCTTGTCGCTTCCTTTTGCTTGGTATTCTATGTAGGGTGTTTGGCTTATTGCTTAGGCGGCAAATCGGGCACATATCGCCAGATTCCTTAGAGGCAATTTGTTTGCCTTTTTGGAGTTGGTCATCAACTTCCTTCTTAAAGGTTTCTTTGCTAGACGATACAACAGAAGTTTGTGTCGCATCTTCTGACTCCATAAACGTATCATCAATGAAATCTAAGGGATCAAAAGGAGAGTCTTCGAAGTGTTCATGGAATGGCTCATCCCTTTGGTTAGTTAAGGGATCATCAAGTCGTTATGGCTATTTTAGACCTAACATTATTAGACTAATTTTTCCTAACCTTTATTCATTTATTCACTAAAATGTCATTTTTATGCAGAATATGAAACTTCACCCTGATACGACTCCAACACCACTGAAATCACTTAAATTGGACTTATAACGAAGAAGAACACTTAAAAACAAGTTAAAGGGTAAAACCGAGAAATTGGAAAAGATCGGACTAACCAGATCGCACCACGTGGCATCACTAGATCACACCATGCGTCCGCCTCAAAGTCACGTGTTCGAACCCCAGGCGCGCCCCTATTTTTCCTTTCATTTTTTCGCACGACCCAGAACCTGATCCGACAACCCGATCCACGAACCGGTTCACGACCCACGCCAACTCTGCCACGTGTCGAGCCCTTGTCCGCGTGCGCTTCTCCCCTGTCGTGAGTTTGAATCTCAGCAGCAGCATTTTCTTTTGTTTTTTTATTTTTCTCTTCAATTGGGCCAACCCAAGACCATTCGTGACCCAATTCATCATCTTTCCCAAAATTAACTGCAAAATGGCAGTTTTTAACCTACTTCCATTTTTTTCCCATTTTCTCTTCTATAAAATCCCTCATATTTTTTTTTTTGAGAAAAAGAAATAAGAAATTTCAATGTAAAAAAAAATTCTCTTTCTCATTCAGTTCTTGTAGCAAAATGCCTGAAACTTTATCAATAAAAGATTACTTTTGTTAAAGAAATTGATTTTTTCCTAAACAACTCTTCAAGAATTTCATTAATCTTCATGGCTAAGGTAATCTTTTGAGACTTTTTCTTTGGTTAAATTACCATGTTTTCTTTGAGAATTAAATTCTTTTCTATATCTTTTCAATTTTTTTATTTGATTGCTTGTTTCCCTTTGCAATTTCTTTTGAAATTTAAATAAAATAAATAAGTTTTTCCCATCAATTTTTCATTAAAATTTCTTTACAAACTCTTAAAGTGCTGAATTTAAATTTTGATTTGCAATGGTTTGTTATGATGAATTAATTGTTGCGATTGTCTTTAATTTTCTACTAATTGATTCTTACATAACAAGTTTGAAATGGGCATTAATTTTGCTACAGGTAGTGACTATCCCCTCCTTAGCAAATCTTGAATAGGATGAATTTTGCCTCAATTTGAACTAATTAATGATGAATTAATTTTGCTTTGGTTGCTAAAATTGATCATGTTTTAATAGAGTTTTGGTTACTTTCTTTTTTGTAAAAATTTCATTCTTGCATATTCAAGAAAAGATTAATTAATCTTCTTTCTTTTTCAATGATAAGAAACATGGTAATTGCCCAAGAAAAAGTCCCTCTACTAAACTTGAAAGAAAAACTTTACTTGAATTACTTGTTGTCACTAATCATCCCTTAATTGTTCTTTACTATAGTTCAAAAATTACTTCTACAAACCGCCGCCTTTTTGTGTTTCTAATTTTCTTTTAGATCCTGAAGCTACTAATCGACCTTGTTTGTAAATTTTGAAGTTTTGAATCCTAAGTGCTCTCTAGGGTTCGACACCCTTCTTCTCCATACTACTCTCAATTTTCACAAAGGTAAGAAGGGTTAAAAAGATAATTTTGAAAGGTAATTGAGGTAATCCCTAACCCTCATATTTCATCTAGTCTTTCTCTATTCTTGTATTATTTTATTTTAGACTAGGAACAAATTCTTGTTTTGCATACTTACATCCACAAAAACCCATCATTTTGATAACGATTTACCTCAATAAAAATTACATCCTTCCAAAAATGGTGTCGTTGCCAGGGAGCACGGTGTAGTTTTCAAGACTTTTTGATTTCAAACTTTCTTTTAGAGCTTCTTGATTCTTATTTCATTTTGTAAAATATATATATATATAGGCATAAAGAGATCGTGTAGAATTTTTTGTGTTCTCTCTTCTCCTTTCTTGCATGACCCGTTCTTCAAATTTAGAATTTCCTTACTTTGAAGATTTAAATAGGGAGGTTCGTAGAATTAGAAGAGAAAGGAGAGAAGAGAATAGCATCCCTAATCTTTCTAATCAAGAACCTTTAAGAGGTTTAGAACCTAGCCTAGATTCTCCTTTAGATCCAAACCTTGGTAGAGAGAATATGGGTAAAGTTCGAGAAAAGACCCTTAGAGAGCTTGCCGAGCCCGATGAAGACCAAAGACCTCTTTGTATAATCATACCCCCAACCACTCAACCTTTTGAATTAAAACTGGGACTTATCCATCTTTTGCCCATCTTTAAAGAAAGTTCCAGAGAGGACCCACACAAACATCTTAAGGATTTTCACCTATCTTCTAAAAAAATAAATCTTTCCCTCTTTTAATTTTCCTAAATTTTCTTTTTCCCCCCAATTTCTAAAAAAACCTAACCTTTTCCCTCTTCTCCCCTAATTTTCTCCCATCGTGTTTCTTCCCATTCTCCCGTTGTGCGCATTCATCTTCTCCAATATTCAAAGTCGTCGTTCGTTCGCTCCATTTGTCTTCTCCAATATTCTCCGTTTTGCTCTGTTCGTCCACTCCGCCTCACGCCTCCTCCATCGTGATAAAGACCATTCATACGCCGCTCCATTTGTGGGTCATCTCCATTTGTTCTCTGTTGCATGCGATTGATTAAAAGAGAAGGTGAGAAGGAATAAGCAAACCTACTCTCACCAAATTACCCCCGACTTCAGTGCCTTCCCACTTTGTGAGCAAGCAGCCTTTCGCCTAAAAGCCACCATAGACTTAGCCCTTACACTTTCAAAGTAGTAAGTGGTCTCTTAAAAGTGCTTGTGTAAGAAGGGCAGGTTTCCGTTCGTGCATCGTGCTCTACTTCGTTCATGCTCCGTCTCACATCTTCTCCGTCGCAAATCGTCTGTTAAAGTATGGTTGATTTTCTTATTGGCTTACGAACATTGAATGTTTGATTTTGTTTCTGTAACAAAAAAAATCAATCAAATTTATCTAAAAAATAGTTTTTTAAAAAAACTATTGTTGTTTTAAAATGTTTTAACAAAAAAGAATCAGGTATTTCTTTTAATAGCAGTAGTTTAAATTGAGAAATTTATAGGAAACAAATTTAAATATTGAAAATGTAAATTTAACGTAAAAAAGATGGTTATCAAACATAATTTAGGTTTCAAAACTTAGATTGAATTTTGAAAAAAAAAATATTTAGAACTTGTTTAAAGCGAATCATAAATTTGAACTTTTTTTAAGAACTTTAATCTTTACAAATACAATCTTTTTGTAACAATTTAGTGCTTTAACTTTCTCAAGGCAACCAAAGTTGAATAGTATTTTTTTGGGGGCTTTTGCAAATTTAGCAAAATTAGTTTGATAAATTAGGTCCATAGCACACCACTTTTAAATTTGCAAAAATGGCAAAATTCAAGCCCAACCCACATTTGAAAAATGAAAAATTACAAATCTACCCACTAGAATTATCAACATTTTCACGCATCACTTGATGTGTTGTTGATACACTCGATGTGTGGTTGATACATTCGATGTGTTGTTGATATACTTGTTATGCTTTGCTGATAGATTCGATGAATTAAATAACACCTGATACACATCATTGGTTTGATACACTTGATATGTTGTTGATACATTTGTTAAACTTTGAAAATACACTTAATCAATTAAGGACACATGATGCACTAAGCATGATACATTACATTATCGATACACTTGATTATGTTTAATACACTTAATAAGTTTGATACACTTAATACACTACTGATAAACATTTTCTACTTTCACCGATACACTCAACAGATTTTGATACCTTGATGCACTGTTGGTATATTTTCTATATCTACTGATACGCTCGATTGATTAAAATATACCTGATACAGTTAAGATTCTGATGATACACTTAATGTACTTCACAAGTACATTTTGATACATATTCATATACTTAATAATACTACATTGAATTGCATAAAATTTGAAAAAAATGGAAATCATGTAGTAAGTATATCAACCAACTAATACATATAATATAAGTACGCCACAACACTAATATACAAAAATGATACAAAGTGGGAGAAAAAATAATGATTGGGGCCTTAAAAAGTGGGAGAAGAAATATGAGATGATTAGGACATTAAAAATGGGAGAAAAAATAAGTTATTGAATGGTGGTTTGAGAATAATAAAATATTTTAGATGGAATGTATTTTAAAAATTAATAATGTTATCGTGTTTGAAAGAAACCATTTGAAAGAAGTTTGAAGAAAGAACTTGGATTTAACAAAAAATAATGATAAAAAAATATGTATAAAAATGGTGAAAAAAAAAGTTTTTTTTATTTTTTTATTTTTTAGAGAACCTAGAGAAAACCAACTGAAAAATAGTGTTTGAGAAAAACAAACATATTTTATTATTAAATTAATTTTTTATTATGAATACAAATATGATATAGATGTTTAAAAAAAGAAGAAAAGAATGTGTAAGATCAAACATTAAAAGGAGATGATCAATAAAGAGAGAAGAATGTATGAGAACAATTTGGGAATGATAAAATTTTAAAGTAGAAAAAATCTCCAAAATATTCTAAAAGATTAAAATTTGACATATTTGCAAAATCTAAAATGTATGTGCTATAATTGTTAAAACATATTCTTATAGTGCTACCCAATACAATTTCTCTATTTTTTTTATATACATAATTTTATTTTTATGTACCCTTGTATTCTTTCATATTATAATAAATTCTTTTAGGATTTACACTTATGGATAGATCATAGATGCACAAGAGTAGGTTATCCAAAGATTATGAATTGGGTGTATAAAACTTTATCAATTTTGGATTTTCTAATATAAACGATGCCTCTATTCGTTGTCCTTGTTTGATATGTGGGAATTGTCAAAAAAAAAAAAGAAGTCGCACTACTATTAGAGATCACTTATATGTCAATGAAATTGATGAAAGTTATAAATTTTGGTTTTGACATGGTGAACTACCTAAGTCATCCTTATACGGAGAATCTTCTAAGTTTGACATCCATATCTATGAAAAAATGATGTTGGAAGTATAAATGAAATGATTGAAGTTGCTCATAAGGAATATTCAAAAGATCCAAATGGATTTGAGAAATTGCTTAATGATGCCGAAAAATCATTATATGAAGGATGCAAAAAATTCACCAAGTTGTCCACATTAGGTGAGGGCAACTAATTAGCATTGTCCCAATAAGCCTCCAATTTCAAGGGTAAGATCGGGTGGATAGATGGGAACATAGGGTGCAAAACAGAATTCACTTCTACCTGCTTTCGGGTTAGTAGATAGGTTGTTCCCTTCAGGACCGAATCCGAGTTTTGAACAAAGGAGCCCCACCTTTCATTGGTCCGAGAGGGATTCGGTTTATAGGTTAGACCTTAAACCAATTGATTTATAGGTTGGCTTATATTCTAAAGAACAAAATTTGGCTGCTGTTTTTATAAAACTAAAGGCCCAACCTTTTTGTTTTATTTTCCATCATTTTTCTCTCTCGGTTTCCTTCATTCAATGGGTACGATAACCTGGTTTTGAGTCTGGAGGATAGTAGGTTCTTAGTGGTGGTTCCAGCATCAATCGGAGCTTCGAACGTAAGTTTTTTTTAGAAAAAAAACTCTATATTTAATCTTTTTTCGGTTTAGGGTTTTTTGTTAATTAATTGCAATTAGGGTAGAATTTTGGTCTTTCTTCTGTCTTGCTCGTTTAATCTCTATCAGTATATGTCTTTGTAAGATATAGATATTCTATAGTTTGTGTAAGCTCTAGGTGTTCTGTAACGACACAACTCCTTATACTAAGTCGAAGCCATTACTAATTTTAAATGACAAATAAAATTTGTAAAGTTTGGATAAAATTAAACAAAACCTCAAAATTTTTATTTAAAAGCCTAATCAAAAGTGACTTGAGATGTGTATAAAAATAAAATCCTAACTCGGGCCCTATCTAATTTTAAAGAAATAAAATAAGAAATAAGAAATAAACTAAAATGCAAACATTTAAGGTTTGAACTCGGATATAAAGCGAAAGCAAGAGATCCCTATGGCTTGCCACGGTCACTTCTGGTCGCTAGCCAACTTGTCCTTGCCCTTACCTCTGCCCCTGCCTGAAAAATGAAATGGAAAGAGTGAGTATAAAATACTCAGTATGGGATCCACTACTAGTCTCGCTAGGTGCCTGTTAACTTCCTATTAGAGTCCTGAAAATGGTACCCAAGAACTGGCACGTTCCCGAACACGTGCAAAATGTGATCTTGTAGGAACAAAATCTGGTCTTCGGTGACCCTAAGGAACACCTAAGACAAACTGGTCTGTAGCGTACCCGGAGGAAACACTAAGACGATCGAGCTGTGAGCGATCCCATCGAATCACTCGAATCATGTCTATATCAATGCCAGACTGGCGGTCCCGTCGGACTACGCAATTCTAAATAGGTGGTGATCCTGAAGGACACCAATGCAGGTACGACTCTAATAGGATAAGCTAACATGCACCCTAACGATAGCATACATGTAAAATAGCATCATCACGTCATCATGTCAAATCATATCATCATGTCAAATCATATCATCATGTCATATCATATCCTCATTAATTGTCATGACGTTATGCAGTCTAGTCATCAATGTGCATAACTAAGAGTGTATGTGATCTCTTAATTCTACTCGTAGGTCTAGTAGTAGAATCTCTTACCTGAAGATTTGCTCAACGAGTTCTAACCGCAAAGTCACGCTTTCCCAGCAGCGAAGTCCTACTGATTAGAAACACCAATTTTCATAACTTAATCACCAATTGACCAAAGACTCCAGACATTCAATTGAAGTAACTTACCTTAGGTCAAGGTTGCGATGCTTGAGCCCTTAACTGGAGAAATCCTACGCTCCAAAATCAATTGGTCCTAGATGTTCCTTAAGAGAAATAATTAAATTTTAACCTCAAAATTAAATTATTTGAGATCCAACAAATTTTAAATTTTTAGTTGGGTATTCCAAAACCCAATCAAACTTACCAAACTAGATGAAAAGGATCGAAGTAGACTGGCGGCTCAAAGACTGGCGGCACGGACGTGTGCGGGCGCGGCTCAGGTCGCGAAGAAGGGATGCGGGTCGGGTTAGCTTTACTCGGTGAAGAAGATGTGTACGCGCGGGTAAAGTTTCGAGTCGAAGTTGCGGGTGGCTTGAGTTCGGCTGTTCGGGTCGAAGACATGGCTTCCGGTTGACATTCGACCACGGCGGCAGTTAGTTGATCGTCGGCGGCTACTCCTCGGCGAGACGATGCGGTAGGGCTCTACGTGAACGGCTTGGAGACGTGGCTTCGATCCACGCGTGATGGTTGGCGCGGGAACGAACCGGCTGAAACTCAGTGGCGTACGACGGCTACGGGTCACCGGCTACTCCTCGGCGGGACAAACCGACGCACTGTAAACTGCTGAAGACAGAGGCAACGGCTGCGGCGGTTCGCAAGAGGAGGCAGCGGCGGCACTAGGGTTAGGGTTAAGGTTTGGTCCTCCTCATTCTTTTTTTCTTTTTGTGAAGAAGATGACCCACTTCTTAAGACGCCTATTTAACCAATAATAATAATACAATTATTATTATTTTCCTCCTTTTCCTATTCCTTTAAAAACTCCAAAACAACCAATTCTTCTCTCTCTTCATTTAAAACTCACCAAATCTCCCTTTTTAAATTTCAAAATCGACCAATCATTTTTATCTACAAACAATATCTCTACCAATTTTTATTATCCAAACAAAATATTTATTTTCCTCAAAACTTAATTAATTACACAACCAAAAATTTCATTAATCAAGTTTCCACAAATACATCCAATTAACACAACTCCCAAGCACCACCACCATTAGGTAATGTCTAACAAAATCACATAATCACAAATCAAATAATATTAAACATCCAAAATTTGGGGCGTTACATGTTCCAATTGTATAAACCTTTGTTTTGTTATGTTTTTGATTAAGGTGTCTCCATTAAGTTTACTTGCTAAATTAGTTATTTCAGAGTTGCATTTCATGTATGTCTATGATTGGTCTAGGTTCTGTTGTGTTGTGTTGCATGTAAAATAGTTTATAAACAAGATTAGCATATTTATCTAGTTCAAGAGTTCAGTAGAGTTGACAGACATCGATAGAGGAGATCGATGTCAGACGGCTTCACGCCATCTTTCGAGCTAAGCTAGCAGATAGTTAGGGAGGGGGTGTGACATTGAATTTTTACCATTTTGTCCGTTTTGACTGATTTTGACCTTCCAAGAATAAATCCACATTCATTTTTCGAAATTCAAATCACATTTAAATACAAAGTCGGTCAAAGTTTGACTTTTCAAAATCAAAAGTTAACATTTTGACCTTTTACAACTATGACCATTTTCATCAATTCCAAGCTTTCGAATATGAATCCTATTCATATTTTTAATATTTAAATCACATTTAACATAAAGCTCTATCTTAAAGCTATAACTGACGACTATGTCACATATACTTGTCGGTTTTTCTCTCTTTACCTAATTCGAACAATTCGAATTATTCCAACATGTTGGTCTAAGTTAACTCCATATGAGATAGGAGGGGAACCTAATGGACATATAGTTCATGGACTCCAACAATCTGAGATTAAATGACTAAACCCTTTCAGACCGAGCTAATAAATATTCATTAACTAATGGGTCATTCCACTAAAGTCCTATAGTTGGACTCCCCTCACTATAGATATATTTCTGTCTATCTGATATAACCATAATCAGTAAGTTAATCCTTCACAAGTTGTTCATAATCTCGGCTGGGTTAAAATACCATTTTACCCTCGATACTACATCTTGTTCCTTAAGTCTCACTGATCAACTATTGAACAATTGGTTCAAGGTCCAATCTATAAACCGAATCCCTCTCGGGCCAATGAGAGGGTGGGGCTCTTTATTCAAGACTTGGATACAGGCCTTAAGGGAACAACCTTCTACTTACCCTAAAGTAGGTAGGAGTGAATTTTGTCTTGCACCCTATGTCCCTAGCTATCCATCAGGTCTTACCCCTGAAATGGAAGGCTTGTTGGGTCAGCGCCTTTGAGCTGTCCTAACCTATGTAGATCTAAGGATAATTTCGTGTGAATAGAAGTTTGTAGTTAACTCAGGATTAAGATTAAGTTACATAGGTCATCATAATCAAAATACTCAGTTTTTTTATAGTCAACCGTGTTATAACTTAAAAGTGACTATTTCTTAGTTTCAGTCTTATGTAAACTCTTTACATAGGATGCCCTCACTCCCATGTCTCTACACGAACAATTGAGGATCACATAATTTGTACTAACCATAGAGTGAGATGCATCCATAGCGTTCCTAAAATACAGCGTCCAACCTTATTCATACACTATAGACCGTTTAGGCTATATACTCAAACTTGATCCACATTTATGTCTCTATATAAAGTTCAAGACTACACAAGATAGCCTCGGGACCTTTGTTTATTGGATTCAGAATAATATTAATCAATTTTCACTAATAAGTACTCAATAACGTCTTTATTGAATAGAATGTAACTTAAACTACAAATTACGAGTTTTAGGACATAAATTCCAACATACATGACTCTGTGCTACACGATTGCTCATTGCAATGAGTCTCTGCTCGCAATCGTTCATCGTAATGTTGCTATTGATTATTTAGACCGTTTCTCAAATAGTTAGTGGTGGTCTTGTGCCTTACTTAGTCCATCTCGCAAACACTTTCTTTGATGCGTCAATAAAAATTCCTACAAAAGACGTTAAAAAGTGTCTGGCTTCGAGCGTTTGAGGTACGTTTTATATTTTTATTTAAATCGCATTTCCTAAGGTTCCTCTGGTCATCGTAGAAATATTCACTCAATGCTTGGGTCAAGTCCATGCATCACAGATTTCTCTTGGTACCATAGACTTGCTCACGCGTTCTTCGATCAAACGTGTGATTCAGCAAAAATTGAGTGTTTGCCCAAAATCAAAGTAAAACCTTATCTCTAATTTTGACAAAGAAATCATCGACAATGGTACAAAAACTTGCTTGTCTTCGTGTAATGAAATGCTTGTTTGTGAATATGTTATGTTAAGCTCTAATTATATGACTTAGCAAGCGATTAGAATAGGAGTGTGCAATAAAAGGTGCCTTCCCATCAATGCATAGCTGATTTCTGAATGATAAACATGTAGTACAAGTTTTCCTCCCACTTGCCTAATTGTAGTTGAAGCGAGAGGTTTCCTAGGTAAGCCAAGGTCGAACACACGGAATTTCTACCAAACCTTAGTTGTAAAATCTACTTCTCATCCATGTGGTATACAATATCAATACACTGTGAAGTAAAAATATATGTGTGTGTATTAAACCTACTATCTACACTAGAGATTATATTAAAGATGACAAAGAGTGGTGGGGGATGTGTAAGGTGAACTAAATTGTAGTAAAAAAGTGCAAAGGAATTTTTTGTGTTGCTAGGGGATTAAATTATGTGATAGTCCTTGATGTGATATGGGTTAGTTAATCATCTTCTAATTAAGACTAACATTTCTTAGTGCCTAAATACCTCACTTACTCACCTCTCGGAAAGCAAATGATAATGACTAATTAAAGGATAACTATCTACATTTCATCACTTATAAGGGTCACATTACCTCTCTTTTAAGGGTGACAAACTGTTGGCACCAAGTTACCACACTTGTTCTCCTATCGAGACATAAATGATGGAGCTTTAATCGCTAGGATAGAGTTTGTCTCTAAACTCCTTCCTTTGCACGTTTAGCCTTGTCCTTGCTACTTACTCTCTCGAACAGTTGGCTACAAACACTGGCCAAGCGATGGAGTAAAGCATAGCTAAATGCGATGAATCTTATAAGTTAGATCTCTTATAAAAAAAACTTATAACCAACTTAACTATTTATTACACTTCAATAAGCTCAATGAGTGACTAGCTTTTGAAAACTAAATAGGCTTAGTAAATGAAAAAGTAATAGTCTTTTCAATTTATGCAAAACAAATAAATACATAATCAAACTAATCGATTTTTCAAACACTTCTCTAACTCTTTCTACTTAGTTGACTTGTTGTGATGTGGGCATGCCTAACTCATCGGGTATATTTATGATTAGGGAAAGCCCTACTTTCACTATTGTATTTGTGATTAAGGCAAACTCTTCTCTCACTAACATTTCTATGATTAGAGCAAGCCAAGCTCTCACTGTTAGCTATGTGATTAAGACGAGCCTAACACTCACCATGTTCACATGTAGTATGATAGCCTTGGGCTCAACATTTCAAACCTTCGGCTCAACATTTCAAATTTACAGCTGATATAAATCTCATATACTCTTGAAAGCTTAAACATGTTTTGCTTAAGGTAGATTGACTTGAACCCCAAGCCCAATTTAACTTACACGTAATGCTGAAAACTTCCCTTATAGAGCTATTATAGATCTCTGGATAACTCATATGTATACTAAAACATGCTTTGCAAACACTTTGTAAACCTCAAACTCATGATTTGGAAGTCAATCATATAAATCTAGAATAACTCAAATACTTTTACTCAAAGCATACTTTAAACATAAACTTACTAGATCATGTTTAGGAAATAACTTTAAATTCGTCATTTTTCTTCACTCACAGGCAATATTTAATTCCTTAGCCTATCTCACATTGCTTTGAAATTAGAGAATTTACAGCCATTTTAATCTTCAAAAATCAAAACATATCCAAACATAACCTAAAAATTTCAAAAACATAAAAAATGGCTTAAAAATGGCCTTGGGCATGGCTGGTCATTGGGCAGCATGCGCGCGCACAGTCCCCTTAGGGTGGTTGATCGCATGCTAGCCTTATGCGCTGAATATGTGCTATAGAAATACAAGTTATTATGATCTTTTACATAAAATAATGAAGCCTTGACAGGAGAAAAAAGAAGACAATGTGTAACAAAATAGATAAAATGAGATCATTACGCATTACCAGTATCAAAAGAGTATTATGCTTGTTTATCACAATTTTTATGTTTAAATGTAGGACTTTTTAAGTGAAAGAAAAAGAAGTAGCCAAGAGACAAACGTCATGTGACGAAATGCACGAGAACCAGGCAATAAGCGAAATAATGCTAGTCAATCTACATCTCTAGAAGAAGAAAATGGTTGGTGCAAATGTCAAAAAAGAAACAAAGGGATGTCTACGACACCGTGTAGCTTTGTCAAAGAGTTTAATGAAGCCCAGACAATGTTAATTCCTATCGGTTATCTCCTCATATCAACGTGTGCGAGAATCTAAAGATCAATAAGCTCAACTTCATCCCTTACTTTCCTTTTATGTTCTATGTGAGAGCTTAGAGCATAGTTGAGAGGAAAGCATACTCCATTCTCCTCAGTGTAATAGGTATAAAATAGAGCCAATGAGCATAAGAGATTATGCTTAAATGCTCGACCTACTTTATGCTTTCACTTATATTTTCTTCCTACTTAGTATTTGTAATTTATTTCTAAATGTGAATTCCTACTACTTTCATTCTCCCATTCTCTATCTTTTCACAATGTTCATTTATTGTAACCATGATAAGACGTAAGGTGTAATTAGTAGTAGAGAATCTAGATTTTGGTATTATTTATCTTGTTCAGTTAAGTGTTGCAACCAATACCTTATTCTATGAGAGAAAGAATGAAGTAGTGAATGTTGTAACTCAAAAGAGTGATGACCTGGACTTAACTGAATAGGCGTTGAAAAAATATAGCAATACAATCTTGTCGTTGAATTCCTCCTTAACATACATATATATCAGAAATACAACTGTGGGTAATTATAAAGCGTTGATAGGTTGCTCGCCTTAATATAGGATGAGTTGTAGGTAATGTGATCAAATGGATCAGATGTAAATCATCTGGAAACTTTGAGTATTTGCAACGTAAAAAATGAGCAAGTATCGCGAAGGAACCAAGAGGATGCTTATCCAAAATTTGAAGCTAATAATGATTTGTATCACCTCAATCGGACCTTGTACCGCATCAAGTTACATCGATGTTCCTTCATTTATATCATCTAAACAAAGTTGAGTTCATATCACATATAACTATTACATCTACCTCCAACTTGTTTCTCCTTGCACATAGTATAGACATACTAGGAAAGACGTAGGGTAGATAATACTATGAATACGTTTATACTATATAAATACCACATGAAGTTAAATCGCATGTTAACCTTGAGTAAGATGATTCCTTGTGTTTGATAACTTTTAGAAATACAAGTTATTGTAGCCTTTTATATAAAATAATGCGACCTTATCAAATAAGAATGAAAAAAAACACTGTGAAAAGTAGAGAATTTGACTAACTTATGTATCGCAGACTACGAAACAACTGTATCCCTGTTTTATTGCGTATTATATGTGTTATCTACGATTTTAGGGAAAAAAGAACTAATTCCTGGCAATAGAACGTTAGGCGAGGAGATGCACGTGACCAACCAAGCGATGATAATGATAGACTAGGCAATCTGAAGCACTAGCAGACAAATTTGGTTAGTGCAAATGTCAGAAAAAGGATAGAATGACGTCTGTGTAGCGTGGATAAAACTTTATCAGAAGCATTAATGAGGCAAATGTTTTGTCAACATCACTCCCCGCGTACAAATAGAGGGATTGTCATCAAAAAAAGTGTGTGAACTTCTCATTCCGTTCTTTCTGTCTTGAGTTTTAGGTGAGAGCTTAGAACAAAAGAGAAAGAGTTCTTTCCCTATCATTTGCCTCATAAAATCAAGCAAATATCAAAGCCGAGGAGTATGAGAAGTCATATTCTAAGGCTCGATTCACTTCTTTGTATCCCAGTTTACAACTTTTGTGTATTAATTTGTAAAATGTATTATTTGGTCAAGAGGCCTAAAGCTATGTTTATAATATTAATCCATTTCTTCTATCATTCTCCCATTTCTCTCTTGCTGTCTATTTTCAATGCATTTAATTAGTTCATGAGCAATGTAATATGTTATTGATGTTAAAAAATCTTGATATATGTCTTATAAGTCTTGTTTAGCTAAACGTGCCCATCAATCATTGTTTGTTCGAGAGGAAAGACAATCACATTCAGAGTAATCACCTGACAAGTGAGAACCCGTATTTAACTAAGCGAGTGATGAAGAGGTTGTAGTGATACAATCTCATCGTCAACCTTATCCTTCACATAAGTTATAAATATGTTAAGCTGTGTGGAGAAATCACCGAAAAATGCTCGCCTTAAATTAGGATAAGTTATTTTCAATGCATGTAAACTGGTTAGATACAAATCATAGCTTAGTTTTAAGTATTTAGATCCCGAGAGGTGAGCAAGTATGGCAAAGGTGCCGAAAGGATGCTTGCCTTAATTCTATGTTAATTGATGCTTTGTATCGCCTCAAAATATCAATGTACAATACCTTGCGATTAGTTAATTAAATATTCTTTCATGTCATGCCTAATACATGAGTTCATATTTTATTACACTCTATCGTCATGATCATCTTGCACCACCAATTGCACCTTAGTGCATATAATTAGGATAAAATATATGGTTCATATTCACACTTTAAGATTATACCACATAGGCTTAGCTTTGCAATAGATTTAAATAGAAAACTAATTCCTTGCTTTTAACCCTGGACTTACCAGGAAACCTCTCTTCGCTTACACTTGGACGATAGAGTGGAAAATTTGTATTACATGAATATCATAAAGAAATTAGCAATGTATAGATAGCAATTGCGTCTTTTATTACATCCTCCTAGTATAGTCGCCTACTAAGTCACTCACTTAGAGCTTAATATGAAACATATCCATGAACCAACGTTGCAATCACATTATGGAAAGCAGTGTTCAATCCTGGTTTACCTAGAAAACATCTCTTTTCGCTTACACTTGGACAAGAGAGAGGAAAACTTGTACGTACATGACGTATCTTTAGACATACTAATGCTTAAGTAAGCGTCAGCCCTTTTATCCCATGACCCTAACTTAGTCGTCTAGTCTAGTCACATACTTAGAGCCCATATTTCACATCTACAATAACTTAGAACACAACATATTCTCTCAAACAAGGAGTGTCACGCATGACATAATGCCATGCCCTACCTCAACACGCACATGGCCTGTCGCAAAGCCTAGGCTCGTGCCACACACCCCCTGGCTGTGCGTTGGCAACGTTGCATGCGTGGCCATAAATAACCTCTTTACCTTCTTCGTTCCAACCACACGATGCCTTGAGCCCTAATGCTCGGTCAACATTCAACTTTGCTCAGAAAATTTATTTAAACTAAGAAATTTCAATCAACTTCTCAAGCTTATAACTCTTAATCCAACCATAAAAATGAAAATTTTCCTTCTTCCAACCTTTTTAGAATTGTCTTAACTAGCTTACCTCCAAAGTTCTACTTCAATTCAGAGTACAACGTTCTGTAGTCTTCAAAAACTCCACACTGCTTAGAAATCCTTCGAAAATAACTTTTGTTGATTTTTTTCAAGCTTTAAACTTCTTTCTCCGTGCTCTTTAACCGACATCCCTAGCTCACAAACTAAACTATTTCAGCAATCTTTTAAGACTATTTTGAGAGAAAACGCACGAGTAATTTGAGAGCACTCTTCATTTGAAACTAACTAATTTATAGAACTCTTGCATTGCCAAGAGTGACACCTCTCGCTTGTCATTTTTTGTATCTTTACATCGTATAGACACTTGTTTTCTATTTCAATGACCTCTCTTGGATGCTTAGGGCTCTTCCTAAATGCCTAGCTACCTTACTTATCTCACGTAACCTCTCAACAAGGTCATGTCATCTAGCTAACCTTATAAGACCCCTTACTCTTGGTCGCAAGAATCATGCCTTGCTTTGTCATGATGCCTAGCATTTAGCCACCATGGTCTTCTTTCATTGGTGTGTCTTGATCATGTAGCTTTAGTACAAAAGGATTCTCATATTGCACCTAGCATCACTGCAACACATACTTACAAAGGCTTGCCTTGGTGCCTTAGACATTTCTCTTTAAGGTTATTTTGACACTCTTTGGGCCGCCTAACATGTCAAAATTCCTAACCTCCAACACTTGGCCAAATATCAACTTAACTTCATTTCCTTCTTTCTCTTGGCCGCCAACCTTTCCAGTCCTAACACTTAGACTATTCCTTCACCTCTTCCTTCAACTAAGCAACACAAAATCTTTTACTACGTTGGAATTTATGTCCTAAAACTCGTAGTTTGTAGTTTAAATTACATTCTATTCGATGAAGTAGTTATTGAGGACTTATTAGTGAAAATAGAATTCTATAATCTTGAATCCAATAAACTAAGGTCCTGAGGCTATCTAGTGTAGACTTGAACTTTATGTAGAGACATAAACATGAATCAAGTTTAACTTTATAGCCCAAACGGTCTATAATGCATGAATAAAGTTGGGTGCCTTATTCTAGGAACACTATAGATGCGGCTCACTTTCTAGTTAGTACAAACGAGGTGATCCTTAAGCATTCATGTAAAGAAATAGAAGTGGGGACATCCGATGTAAAGAGTTTACATAAGATTGGAACCATGAAATAGTCACTTTTAAATTATAACACCGTTGACTATGTAAAACTGACTATTTTGATTATGATGACCTAGGTAATTTAATCTTAATCCTAAACTAACTATGAACTTTTGTTCAAACGGTATTATCCTTAGATCTGCATAGATGAGGGTAGCTCAACGACGATGGCCCAACAAACCTCCCATTTTAAGGGTAAGACCGCGTGGATAGCTAAGGACATAGGGTGCAAGACAAAATTCACTCATGCCCTCTTTAGGGTTAGTGAATAAGTTGTTCTCTTAAGGACTGAATCAAAGACTTGTACAAGGAGCCCCTCTCTCTCTCATTGGCTCGAGAGGGATTCGATTTATAGGTTGGACCTTAAACTAATTGTTTTAAATAGTGGATCAGTGGGACATAAGGAACGAGATGTAGTCTTAGGGGTAAAACGATATTTTGACCTCCCCAAGATTACAAACAACTTGTGAAGGATTAACTTACTGATCATGGTTATATCAGATGGACACAAATATATCTATGGTGAGGGGAGTGCAACTACAGAACTTTAGTAGAATAACTCGTTAGTTAATGAATGTTCATTAGCTCAGTCTAAAAGGTTTTAACCAGTTAATCTTAGATTAGTCCATTAGGTTCCCCTGCTAGCTCATACGAATTTAACTTAGAACAATATGTTGGAATAATTGAAATTGTTCGAATTAGGTAAAGAGAGAGAAATCGACAAGTATATGTGATATAGTCGTTGGTTATAGATTTGAGAAAAAACTTCATGTTTAAATGTGATTTAAATATTTGAAATATGAATACAGATTCATATTCGAAAGTTCGGAATTGATGGAAATGGTCAAAGTTATAAAAAGTCAAAATGTTGACTTTTGACTTTGAAAAGTCAAACTTTGATCGGCTTTATATTCAAATGTGATTTTAATTTTATAAAAATGAATGTGGATTCGTGCTCGGAAGGTTGAAATTAGTCAAGATGAACAAAATGGTAAAATTCAAAATGTTGACTTTTGACTTAAAAAGTCAAAGTTTGACTTTGACTTAAATTCGTCAAAAAGACCATCTTGCCCTTAGACTAGTTAGTAGGAAAATTCAACATTTTTTTGGATAATCCCACTGACACTTAGTGGGATAGGTGGCTACATAAGATGTAAACACTTAGCCCACTAAGCTTCACTAATGGTTAATGGAATCCTAGGTGTTGATATTTGGCCATCTAATTACATGCAATTTTGCATGTAATTATATTATAAATAGGATATTATCGAGGATTTGGGAAATCTTCAAAGGTAACTAGTAAATATTGCTTTAACCCTATTTTTGTTCTAATTAGGGTAATTTGCATGTTAATCTTCTAAAATAGATTAGATGCAATTATAGTAGAATTTCAATCTTTTTCTACTGCGCATGTCTCTTTTTCTATCATACTAAACTTTGCTTTTCTTTTAACCTAAGAAGTTCTCAAGAAATACTAGGTTTAGGGTTTACAGAAATGCTCTCGATCTCGTTGAAACAACGAAATTTTCCTACGCGTAGAACCTACTGTATTATGATAGCGAACATCCACCAAAACATGTTTATCTCCCTCATTTTTTAAGCAAATTACATCAAACTTCGTTCCTAAAACTCAAAAGAAACCTCTTTAACTAACTAATATGTTAATTTAGTGCTTTGGAGTTGCTTGGATTGGTAACAAAAAAAAAACCTTATAATCAGCTTGCCCTATTTTACCCGAAATCTTGTACAAATTTAAATTCCTTATTATTCCAGCCATTTTGAGCAATATTTTGCTCTTACATCCTTCATACAAAATTTAGAGAAGACCTTTAACTTACTAACCTCAAAATTGTATATCGTAGCTCATCTTCTACGGCTCAAACCACTTCAAACGTACGCCAAATTCGTGAATTACCCAGTCTACTATCTTCTACCTACAATTTCTTCATCTGTTTCCCTTTATTTTTAGCTCAAGAATCCTTCATAGAAGTTGTTAGAAACTGAAAGAGGTCAGATAAATCTCAACTGATAACTCCACTTCTACAGCTCAAAATCATTTAAATATCAGATTATTCCTGAAGAATTCGAAATATGTTTTTATTTGCTCTTATCTTCCACTTTGCTTCAGCTTCCCGAGCACCAATCGTAACAGCAGTCCAGAATCACCTTCTTCAAACTCTCCTCTTCATTTTTCTAAAGAAACTCCTCAACCGATTGCCTCGAAATAAATGCTCATTTCCTTCTTCCACTTTAGCCTTTTGCCATCAAAAGCTATTTAATTTAGTTGATAACTTCAAATTAATCTTAACTTAAATAAAATATAATCCAATCTACCTTGCTTGAGAAATCAAAGTACACCTTAACTTATTTTAACTAAACAATTTACCACTATCTTAATTAAGCAAAACTCAAAAATGGCCATTCACTTTAGAAATTTCCAAAAATGTTCCTTTACCAACCGACAAACGTTTTTATCCTTAGCAATCTATGTTTAGAAAAGCATCCCATCAAATAGGTCTCACCTCCGAGTTAATCGTTTAATCTCAACTACGTGCATATATTTTTTAGTACAACGACATTGCTGGGTTCCATTTAAAACATAGCTTCATATAAACTTAGGTAACCAAAAGGGTAAAAGATCTAGGGTTTACAAAACATAAGATATTTAATTCAGTAATTAATCGATAAATAATTTAAATAATATACCAAAACACAAAAATATTTATGGCCCGTGTAACAAAAAATTAAAGATCATGAACTCATTATTGTTTTTTCAAAAATTTCAGATTTGCCCTTTATGGGTTTTGAATGTTGCAAGACTATTTTTCACTTCACTTTTTTTCTTCTCTTTTTGTGATTTTTTTTCTACTCTTCATATTATTACTTCTCATTTTTCATATTCTCACTTCTTCTTGTTCGTGATTTCTTCATTTTCTCTTCCAGAATTTTTTCCTTCTTCTTCATCTCTCATCTGTTTTTTTCCTTCTTGGTACAAGATCTAAACGATATTAGTATAGGATATAACGATAGTGTATCAATATTTAAACGATTAGTTGTTTACTCCAAATAGACAGAGATAGACCACTAACACTATAGATCGTTTAGATTTGGTACAAGATTATTTAGACTGAGTACAAGGATACAAGATCGTTTAAACTAGGTACAGAGGTACAAGATCGTTTATATTTTGGTACAAGATGGTTTAGATTTGGTACAAGATTTTTTAGACTAGGTACAAGGGTACAAGATCGTTTATACTTCGTACAATGGTACAAGATCGTTTAGACTGAGTAGAAAAGTACAAGATCGTTTAGACTTGGTACAAGGGTACAAGATCGTTTAGATTTGGTACAAGATCATTTAAACTTGGTACAAGATCGTTTAAACTAGGTATAAGATTATTTAGACTGTGTACAAAATCGTTTTTTCACGCGTATGTGACTGATTAGTCGCATGGATAGTTTTGTTATTTCACGTTGTAGGTTTGTGGGCTTTTTTGTTGTTCAAAATTCTTCTATACGATGTAAATATTATTACGCTTTGTTCTATTTTTGAAAAAATCCCTTAATTAATTGGGGAGTTAATCAATAGTTTAGTTTAACTAAATGTACTTTTTGTTAAAGTTAAATTAATCTAAACTTAATACATGAATTTGCATTATTAAATATGCATGAATAATTGAGATACATGGAATAGTTAATCACTAAATACATTGATATATGAAGAGTCACATGTATTGATATTTATTGTTAATGACTTTTAATATGTTTTTCTACTAGTATAAATATGTGTAAGGTTTCTCATTTGTAAATAAGAAAGAAAGTAAGAAATTCAAGTTTAAGAAATATTATTCAAGTTCAAGAAATATTATTCAAGTTCTTTCTTCTCAATTGTGTGAATAAAAGAACAATCTTCTTCGCTTGTTTCTTGATTTGTATTGTGAGGGCCTATTACGTTTCCAACAAGTGGTATCAAAGCTCCAGTTAGATATGGCTTCAAATGGTAACATGTTGCAACCCCAACTTCCAAGGTTCAGCGTGAAGAAATTTAATCAATGGAGTATTCAAATGAAAGTGTTATATGGCTCTCAAGAATTGTGGGATATTGTTGAAAGAGGATACACTGAAGTTGAGAATCAGAGTGAGCTCACAAATCAACAACTTGTTGAGTTAAGAGAAAATCGTAAGAAAGACAAAAAGGATTTATTCTTCATTTATCAAGCTGTAGATGAATTTATTTTCGAGAGCATTTCAACAGCTACTTCTGCAAAGGCGGCTTAGGATATTCTACGATCTACCTATCAAGGAGATGATAAGGTTACAAGCTCTCAGATCCGAATTTGATTGCATTAAAATGAAAGAAACTGAAACTATTGAAGAATTTTTCAATCGTATTCTTGTAATTGTCAATTAGAAGAATACGATTCTTAGAAGTAGGTGATCAAAAAGTTGTTGAAAAGATTCTTAGAAGTATGCCAAGAAAATTTGAGCACATCGTCGTTGCAATTGAAGAATCGAAAGACTTATCTACGTTGTCTATAAATAACTTGATGGGTTCTCTTCAATCCCATGAGCTAAGATTAAAACAATTTGATGTTAACCCTGAGGAAGCTTTTCAAATGCAAATTTCATTTAGAGGTGGTTCACGTGGAAGACTTAGTGGTCATGGAAGACGAGGAGGTGGAAGAAACTATGACAATAGAAGCGGTGCAAATTCTGAAAATTCACAAGAAAGCTCTTCTTTATCTCGAGGAAGAGGAAGCAGAAGAGGAAGAGGCTTTGGCAGAAACCAAGGAGGTGGTCGTGGTAATTTCTCTCAAATTCAATCCTTTAATTGCAGAAAGTATGGTTATTTCCAAGCAGATTGTTGGGCACTAAAAAATGGAGTTGGAAATACCACCATGAATATGCATAAAGAACAAAAGAAAAATGATGAAGGCATTCTATTCCTCACATGTAGTGTTCAAGACAATGTTGTAGAGCCTACATGGTATCTTGATAGTGGTTGTAGTAACCACATGACAGGAAATAGAAGTATATTTGTTACTTTGGGTGAATCTTTCCAAAGTGAACTGAAGACTTGTGATAATACCAGACTACAAGTCAAAGGCCAAGGTGATATTCTTGTGAAGACAAAGAAAGGCACAAAACAAGTTACAAATGTGTTCTATGTTCCAGGTCTAAAGCATAATCTTTTGAGTATTGGCCAACTGCTTCAACGAGGTTTAAAAGTTTCATTTGAAGGTGACATATGTGCAATCAAAGATCAAGTCGGTGTTCTTATTGCCAAGGTAAAAATGACTGCTAATAAGATGTTTCCTCTTAACTTTACATATGGTCAACTATCTTGCTTCAGCAGCATATTGAAGGATCCATCCTAGCTTTGGCATTTTCGATATGGTCACTTAAATTTCAAATCACTATCTTATTTGTGCAAAAATCATATGGTGAGAGGTATACAAAATATCAACCATGAGACAAATATTTGTGAAGTGTGTATTCTTGTAAAACATCATCGAGATTCATTTCCAACTGGAAAAGCTTAGAGAGTCTCTAAACCTCTCGAGTTGATTCATACAAATTTGTGTGGTCCTATGCGAATAACAACAAATGGAGGTAATCGATATTTCATAACCTTCATCGATGATTTCAGTAGAAAGTTGTGGATTTATTTTTTGAAAGAAAAGAGTGAAGCATTTGTATGTTTTAAATCCTTCAAAGCTTTTACTGAAAATCAAAGTGGTTACAAGATAAAAATCTTGAGATCTGACCGTGGTAGAGAATATATAGCTTTTGGTAATTTTTTCAAGGAGCAAGGAATTCATTATCAAGTGACAGCTTGAATGACTCCACAGCAAAATGGAGTTGCAGAGAGAAAAAATAGAACAATCATGGAAATGGCGAGAAGTATGCTAAAAGAAAAAAATCTGCCAAACAAATTTTGGGGAGATGCTGTTGCATGTACTGTTTACATTCTAAATCGAGCTCCAACAAAGAGTGTTCCAGGTATGACTGCTTATGAAGCATGGTGTGGTGAGAAACCATCTGTTAGTAATTTGAGAGTGTTTAGGAGTATAGCTTATTCTCATATTCCAAATCAGCTAAGAGGCAAGCTTGATGATAAATTTGAAAAATGCATTATGGTAGGTTATAGTGAAAATTCTAAAGCTTATCGATTGTATCATCCTGTGTCAAGAAAAATTATTATCATCAGATATGTGATATTCAATGAAGATGAATCATGGAACTGGGTGACGACGTTGATGAAGCTAAAAGTCCATTTTATGTTAATATAGATGAAAATAAAGTTGCTCAAGTATTAGAGCAAGCATAAATTCAAACGATGGAGTCATCTTCATCTTCAACACCATCTTCCACAAGTGATGATGAAATCTCACCAAGGAGAATAAGGAGTATTCAAGAAATTTATAATACCACTAACAGGATTAATGACGATCATTTTGGTAATTTTGCATTGTTTGCTGGTGTTGATCCTGTAACCTTTGACGAAGCCATCCAAGATGAGAAATGGAATATTGTAATGGATCAAGAGATTGATGCAGTAAGAAGAAATGAAACATGGGAGTTGATGGAGCTTCCGACAAACAAACAAGCTCTTGGAGTAAAATGGGTGTACAGAACAAAGTTGAAGTCAGATGGTAATGTTGAAAAATACAAGGCAAGACTTGTTGTAAAAGGCTACAAGCAGGAATATGGTGTGGATTATGAAGAAATATTTTCCCCTGTGACAAGAATTGAGACCATTCAATTGGTTTTGTCATTAGCTGCTCAAAATGGATGGAAAGTTTATCAAATGGATGTAAAATCCGCTTTTTTGAATGGACACTTGAAGGAAGAGATATTTGTTGCACAACCTTTGGGATATGTGCAAAGGGGAGAAGAAGAAAAAGTGTTCAAGTTGAAAAAAGCCTTGTATGGATTGAAGCAAGCTCCACGAGCTTGGTACAGTCGTATCGACAGTTTTTTTCTAAAGACAGGATTTCGAAGGTGTCCATATGAGCATGCACTTTATGTCAAAGAAGACAAGTATGGAAAATTTCTCATCGTTTCTCTTTACGTTGATGATTTACTTTTTACTGGAAATGATAAATTTTTGTGTGATGATTTTAAGAATTCCATGAAAAAGGAATTTGAGATGAGTGATATGGGTCTCATCCACTACTTTCTCGGAATTGAAGTTAATCAAAATGAAGGAGAAATTGTCATTTCACAACAAAAGTACGCTCATGATTTACTAAAAAAATTTCGGATGGAAAATGCTTCACCTTGCAACACTCCCATGGATGCAAATTTGAAATTGTGCAAGGATGATATTGGAGAAGCAGTCGATCCAAGTTTGTATTGAAGCTTAGTTGGAAGCTTAATGTATTTGACAGCAACAAGACCTGATATTTTATTTGCTATAAGTATGTTAAGCAGATTTATGACAAACCCGAAAAGAAGTCATTGGGAAGCAGGTAAAAGAGTTCTCCGTTACATTCTTGGCACTATTAATTTTGGAATTTATTACAAGAAAGTTTCAGAATCAGTGTTGTTTCGTTTTTGTGATAGTGACTGGGGTGGTAATGTGGATGATCATAAAAGTACATCTAGTTATGTTTTTAGTATGGGTTCAGGTGTTTTTTCATGGACTCCAAAGAAACAATCTGTTGTTGCCCTGTGTACAACCGAAGCAGAATATATCTCGTTAGCTGCAGCTGGATGTCAAGCTTTATGGCTTCGGTGGATGTAAAAGAATTGAAGTTTACTCAAAAATGTGAAACTGTTTTATTTTGTGTTAATGGATCTGTCATAGCATTATCAAAGAATCCAGTTTTCCATGGAAGCAGCAAGCATATTAGAATCAAATATCATTTTATCAGAGACTTGGTTAAAGATGGAGAAGTGATAGTAAAATATTGCAAGACTCAAGATCAAGTGGCTGATATTTTTACACAGGCGCTCAAGTTTGACTTATTTGTTAAATTTAGAGGAAAACTTGGAGTTGCTCAAGTCTAGATTAAGGGAGGATGTTGAAGTTAAATTAATCTAAACTTAATACATGAATTTGCATTATTAAATATGCATGAATAATTGAGATACATGAAATAGTTAATCACTAAATACATTGATATATGAAGAGTCACATGTATTGATATTTATTGTTAATGACTTTTAATATACTTTTCTACTAGTATAAATATGTGTAAGGTTTCTCATTTGTAAATAAGAAAGAAAGTAAGAAATTCAAGTTTAAGAAATATTATTCAAGTTCTTTCTTCTCAATTGTGTGAATAAGAGAACAATCTTCTTCTCTTGTTTCTTGATTTGTATTGTGAGGGCTTTTACGTTTCCAACACTTTTAACTACATTAAAACTATAAATTATAAGAGATAAATTCATTTAAATATGATTCAAATAAAGTATTAATCGAATATATTTTAATTAATTATTAATTCAATTAATTATTTAATTTATTAACTAATTAATTATTTTAATATTAATTAATATTAGGGAAATTTTCATGAAGGTAACAAATTACCAAACTATTTACGGCCCACGTAACAAAACCCATAAAATTAGTCATTTTTTAAATATTCCAAGTTTGCCCTTCCATCTTTCTTCTCCTCCTCGCTGCGATTTCTTTCATCATCTTCTTCCTCGCTACAATTTCTTTCGTCGTCTTTCTTCTTTTTCTCTTCTTTTTTTCCGCTGCGATTTCTTTCCATCGTCTTTCTTCTTTTCTTTTTTTTTTCCGTTGCAATTTCATTCCATCGTCTTTCTTCTTTTCCTCTTGTTTTTTTCCTCTGCATTTCTTTCCATTGTTTTTCTTCTTTTCTTTTTCTTCTTTTTTACGTCGTTTAAATTTGGGTAAATCCAAATTTAAACTATCGTGTACAAAAAAAAAAGAGAATCTAAAAGATCGTGTATAAAGAATCTTGAAAAAAAAACATTTAGACTGGATTAGTCAAATGTAAACGATCGTGTAACCAATTTTAAACGTAATCAAATTAAACGATCGTGTAACCAAATTGAATGATAGAATTAAATAAAATAATTGTCAAATTAAATAACAAAATCTAAACGATCGTGTACCACACAATAATCAAATCTAAACGATCGTGTACCAAATATATTACGTGCGCGTTTTGTACCAAATATTGTTGACGAGACATTTTAGGTATTTTACACGATGGCCTATGGACTTTTTCCGTTTTCGGAATTGTTCTGTATAGTGTAAATATTTTGCCGCTTTGTTCTATGTGTAAAAAGACCCCATCATATTAACTCAAATTAAATTAATAAATCCCTTCCATGGAACATATATAGAGAACGTTCCACATATTGTTGTCTATCTCCAACTTTTTCTTCTTCATCTAAGAAAAGAAAGGAAAGTAACGTAGAATTTATGAAGCAAATCTTAGTCCGAGTGAATTTCTCTCTAAAGATTTTCTATCATTCTTTTTAAATTGGTTATTAAAAAAATTCCCAAAATTCTTTTCCTAAAATCCTCGATAATTCAGGAAATAGTTGAAGCTCCATTACGTGAGTCAAACCGATCAAAATATGAGTGACGTGCAGATTAATAGAAGTGTAATTGGTACACGACTTCCATCACATTCAAAATCTATCCTATTTTATACAATAGTTTAGACATCTACCCGGTTTTTGGCACTATTTTTCGAAAGACACATATTTGTCCCATATACATGTATATATATACACACGTAAAAGGTTAGTTAAAGCAAAACTTTTCCGTTTCCTTCCTAAACTTCACGAGATTTTCAAAAATCTTATAAAATAAGATATAAAATTAAACTAAATCTGCTCTCCAATTAATTAAACTTGGCTCTAAAATCTAAATCTATAGAGAAGTAAAACCCAGAAATTTAAGATAATTAATTTAAATTTACCAGAATTGGATTGTTGAAGACCTATAAATAAACTGTGTAGTGTCATCTTTGAGATTGTAATGTGGATCGGAGACCGCAGTTGATGAACAATAACTTTTAGAAATTAAATAATCGATATAAATACAATAAAATATAGTTTTGTTTTTGTAAGAGTGAATTCTAGATCAAACGAATAAATAATGAAAAGAATTAATCTTAATCAACCCAACAAATTCATATTGTTTTCTCAAGACAATTTTGTTCACTATATAAGTATTATAAGATAGAATGAATTAATAGTCCTTGAATATCACACTCCTAGCGATAACTAACCTTAAACTTTTATTAAGAAATTTGCTATAGCACCCAGATAGTAAAAATTAACGGGGTATATGTTTCACCGTTGAGTTGTATTATAGTGCATTTGATTTTCAATCTAAATTGAAATACTCCATAAATAATAGGTTCAAAGTATTATCACTCATATTTAGCTTTTGTTTATTCACCAATCTGGGCATACCGCCGTGGATACCAATACCATTACCAATCATATAAATCGACAACTTTATTGGAACACATTTATCTTGATATACTGAATCAATAATAATACATAAATTAAAGAAGAAAAACAAAAATAAGTTATAAGTAATTTTAAGGGTGAAAATCGTTGTATACCATATCAATACACATAAATAAGAAGAAGAAAATTAAAAAGTCACATATAAATGATATTCGTGATGAAAAACTATTAAGCTCAAAGCCTAAGGATTTTTAGCATTCCACATTATTACGTAATGGACTAGGAGAAGACCATCTAACAGGTCCTTTTGGCTTGCAACTATGAAGGGTTGAATGAGTCGCTGTCGACGTTTGTTCTTGCTTTCCTTTAGAGAGTTTAAGAGAGTTAGAGGGACGAGAAGTAGGAGTCGTAGTTGTAGCTAGGTGTCGAGATGATCGCTGAATGAAGGCCGGCAATGCATCATTAGTCAATGTTGTGGGTTCTAAAGGGAGGGTGTTTCTTGAAGTTGCCATCAGGGTTGTAGGAGAAGACATGATGAAGAAAAAGAACAAGTATATGAAAAGGAAAGGAAAACACCTTGAAGTCATTGAAAATATAATTAGGAATAACAATTCAAATAATTCAAAACACTAAAGGTAAATGATTCATATGAATTTTGTTGTCGAGTACTAAGTTTTAAATAGGATTTCATTTAGAGAAGAGAGAAAGTTGTATTGTACAAATTTGGAAAGGGCAGTTGTTGTTTTGTTTTATTGTTTTTTTATTTGCTATATTTGTGCATTTCACAACCTCATTTTTCCTAAGTAATTTCTAAAAATATCTACTTCTTCAACCTCATTCTATGTTTGGTTATAGATAAAATTTCCCTAATACATTTATAGATTTACCGTTTTTGTGTACTGCTTTAATATTTTCATCAAATGATTTTAGATTTGTTTGTAACTATTATGATTTTTGTTTTAAATGAAAATAATGTTGATAAGTTAAGTTTAACCCTCAAATATTAAAAAAATTAGATAGTTACGAAATTAAACATATATCAAACTAAAATTTGTATAAAAAAATAGAGTTGAACTAGTGAATCAACTTTTCAATAAAATACTATGAAAACGAGTGAGTTATTTAAAACCTCTTAGTTTGTAGCCTTATCTAAATTCATCACGCACCAAGGATACTAGCAAACGGCCAAACATTGCTCATGCATACCTCATGATGTCGAGAATGAAAGACGATATCATGCAACTAAAATAATTGAATCAAATATCCTCCAAATTACATTAATTTAGACTATTAAACAAGTTTTTGAAAATAAAGTTTAATATTCATACCTTTCTAGCTCAAAATCTAAACTTGTTTAATGTTGTTCTTGATAAAAAAATTTAGTAAGGACAACCACTTAAGTCTTTCCCACTATACTCAAGACTTTGTGGGGTTTTAAGTGTGAAGTAGCTATCAACACACGTGATCTTCCAGTAAAATTCACTCAAGTTCATTATAATCTTTCACATTCAAATTGTGTGTAATTATATAGCCAAATCACAAGCAATTCTTATTTACAAATTAATATGACACTTAACAATTACAAATTAAATGGATTTGGTGAATCACTTGATTTTAGATTAGCGACACATCAAGCACATAGGTTATTCACCAAATTTGGGATATAATTCCACTAAGTGTGGAATTTGTCACTGACTTATAGTCAAAGTCAACTTGTCATACCCTCTCCCTAGTATCTTCTCTAGCCAAATGAGGAGGGGGTGAAGCTAGCACATTCCGACTCTCTTACGACACATACTAGTTTAAGCTTAAACTAACTTGCTAGAAAGATACTTTTAAATAACAATTGTGGTAAAATATCTTCAACTTACATAGCAGATAAACATATGAAACAACATAATATATTAAAACTATTTTAGTAAAACTCAATTATACCAAACGCATACACATACTACTTTGACACTTATTACATAAGTCCACTACAAACTATGATAACTCCGGCCTACTTAAACAAATTGGATGACCAACTCTAGGATCATGATCATTATTTGGGAAATGAAAATTGTAAATCTTAGTTATCCTTAAAAATTTCAAGTGAGTTGTGATTGGGTTTAGTTGTGATGTTCAAGAGAAGGGAGAAAGTTTGAGAGGAAGCTTTGCCTAAGTATTGAGCTTTAGGATTAGAGTCAGGCGGCCAAGAAAAGATAAAGTAAAAAAGAAAGAAAGGAAATTTTTTGAAGTGTTGGAAGATTAGGCATTTTTGTTGATGCTATGTGGTCAAGGGGTGTCAATAACCTTTAAGGGGATGTCCAATGCGGCCAAAGAATGTCATGAGAACCTCTGAAAAACAAGTTTTAGGCGGCCATGAGTGCTAGCCATTTTAACTAGGTGCTAGGCAACCAACCATACCAAAAGAACCTCTAAAGGACAAGGTTTGGGTAGCCATGTTGCATGTTGCACAACATGAGGCTTTGGCTAAGGCAATGTCATGCAGCCAAGGCAAGGCATGTTAGGTAGCATGGTGGGTACCAAAGGCTATGTGGTCAAGTCTTGAGGGTAGCTATGCGATCAAGATGTGATAAATAAACCTCTATGCGGCATGGAGTGTGCAACCAAAGGGATTAGGTAAGGACTACGTGAGATAAGTAGACAATTGAGTGGTTAGGCAACATGGTGTTGAAGGAACATGAGACATGCACAGCGGAATAAAAATCGAATTTTACTCTAAATGCATTTAAACTATTTAGAAATTAACATGTCAAAACTACCCTAATTAATTGAAATTAGGGTGAGAAAAAAAACTTACTTTCTTAGCTTTTCGTTTATTGTAGTCTCCTCACAAATTCAAACCGGAGACCGCCACTAGTGTTGACCTGCTATTTTTCATACTTAGAACCGAGCTTGTAGGACTTAATTAGGTAAAGGAAATTAAGAGGGGGATGGAAATTGGAGGTGGAGTTCAAGGGTTCATATTTTTTAGAGGAAAAAAGGTTGAAATATTTTGTAATTCAAAATTACTAAAAAATGGTAAAAGTCTTTTCTAATTTGAAAAAAAACCTCTAAAAAACCTAAGAATGCATGTAATTAGTACACCAAATCTCAATACCTACCATTCCACTAAACAGTAATGGAACTTAGTGGGCTCGGTATCTACATCTCATGTAGCCACTAATCCCACAAAGTGTTAGTGGGATTATCCAACAAAATTTTGGATTTTTCCACTAACTTAGTCCAAGGGTAATATGGTCTTTTAACCATTTAAATTGAAGTCAAAAGTTAACATTTTGACTTTTTACCATTTTGTCTACCTTGACTAATTCTGACCTCCCGAGCATTAGAAGCTGAAATCCAACTTCTTCTTGAAATAAAGAACTCGCACACACTAGATTTCTTGGATTCCAAAAAAAAATCAATACACCAGCTTAGATTTCTTGGATTTCTTTTTTTCGCAAATTCTTTGCTCATCTGGAGTAGCTTAATTAGTGGAGTTGAGATGAACAAGGGCCTAGGCGCCAGTAACCCAAAGAAATGAAAGAAGAGCTTACTTATTTGATTCATTTCCTATCTAGGAGTCCTCAAACAAAGTTCCATTCGAGATTGGACTAAGAAGGAAGAAGGCGAGTCAGTATGCTAATGCCTCATCCTCAAATCAATCCTTCCCATAGGTTATTGTCCCAACTTTCTTTTTCTTTGAGCGAAGTGGTGGCTCAGTCAAATTTGCATTCATTTTCTGAAATTCAAATCACATTTGAATATAAAGTCGATTAAAGTTTGACTTTTCAAAGTAAAACGTCAACATTTTGACTTTTTACAACTTTGACTATTTCCATCAATTCTAAGCTTCCGAATATGAGTCTGCAATTATATTTTTAATATATAAATCATATTTAAACATAAAGTTCTATCTAAAAGTGATAAAATAACCAACAATTATATCATATATATTTATGGTGTCCTTCTCTCTTTACCTAATTTGAACTATTCCAACATATTGTTATAAGTTATTTTCATATGAGCTAGCAGGGGAACATAATGGATCAATAGATCATGAGCTCTAACGATCCGAGGTTAACTGACTAAAATATTTTAGTTAGATCTAATCAACGTTCATTAACTAACAGGTCATTCCACTAAAGTCTCGTAGTTGCACACCTCTCACTATAAATATATTTGTGTCCATCTGATATAACCATGATCAGTAAGTTAATCCTTCACAGGTTGTTCGTAACCTCGACTGGACCAAAATACCGTTTAACCCCCGAGATTACATCTTGCTCCTTAAGTCTCACTAATCCACTATTGAATAATTGGTTTAAGTTCCAACCTAAACCGAATCCCTCTTGAGCCAATGAGAGAGTGTGGCCCTTTATTCAAGACTTGGATTCAGTCATTAAAGAACAACCTATCTACACTATAAGAAATCGGAAATTTTCTGACACACAAAAAGGCGTTGGGAGACAGGACGTCAGGACAAAGGCCTTTTCCCAACACCGTTATGTCCACATTGAGGCAAGGAAAATACATTATTTAATTATTCACCTTCCCCAACATTATCTACATGGCATTGGGAAACAAGATGCCAATCCAGATGTATAGACCTACTGCATTGGAGAAGGTGAACAACTAAATAATATATTTTTTTTCTCACGAAGGGGCTTACATCGCATCTATAATGGGCGTCCATTTTTTCGACGCCATTAGTAATGCATCGGTAATGTGAGGCGTTATTCCCAACGCACTATTAAATGCATTAGGAATGGTGAACAATTAAATAATTTATATCTTTTTTCACGATGCGCCATGCATGGCGTCAGGAATGAGCATACATTTTTCTGGCCTCATTAGTAATGCGTTGGGTTCTCCATCCATTACTAATGCATTGGGAATGTTGGGAAAAACCTCATAAAAAAAACATCCTAATTTCGTTTAAGTACTTTTACATTGATTTTAGTTTAACTTTTTGTGTTCTAAAATTAGTTTTAGGATATTTTTTTCTTAATAGTTTCGATATTGAAGTTGAAAATTTAAATGGTGTGGGTTGAAAATTTGAAGGGAATGGGGGTTTAATTGAAAATTTGAAGTGGGTGGGAGGGGATGAATTAAAAAATTGAAGAGGTTAGGGTTGAAAATTTGAGAGGGGGTTCAATTGAAAATTTGAAAGGGGTGTGCGAGGTTTAATTGAAAATTTAAGGGGGTTAAGGTTGAAAATTTGAGAGGAGGTTCAATTTAAAATTTGAGGGGGCTTGTAATAAAAACTTGAGAAGGGTGAGCATTGTTATTGTTTCATAATTTCTATGATTTGTGATTCATATTTGTTTTGGCTATCCTGCAATTACGGTAGCCTTTAGTTCAAACTGTTGTTTATTTCTTAGTAGTTTTTAAGTCATTTGTTATTGATTTATTATGCCTATCCTGTAGTTATTGTAGCTTATTAAAGTACCAACTTAGTTTTGAATTGTTATAAAATAACTCGACTCAAAACAATAAGGAGTAGGAGTTGAAAGCGAAAGTCCTGATCCCTCACTACAAATTAGAAGGAGTGGAACTCAGTCAATGGAATATTCTGAGCTTTGAACCTTGTGAATTTCTAATGAGAAAAGATCTTTTTTGACTGATTTTGACATTAGTATTTCTAAGGGTTTGAAGTTGTGGTAGATAGCTTGTAAAGTATATATGTTGGAAGGGGTAGGTAGGTTATAAAGATTGAAGTTGTTTGTGGTTAGCTTGTGGTGGCTATCCCACAGTTATGGTAGTCTCTTTAGTTTAAACTTAGCTTTGGTAAAAAGTTTGGGAGATTGGGCATTAGCTTATTCAGAGGAGTATGTTTAGGGTTTGATAGGAGGAATATACGACTAATAAAACCTATTTATGTTTTAGGGGCTTTAACGATGGACAAGGGTTGGATGAAACTTAGGAATAAGTTTTTCGTTGAGTATAGAGAGGGAGTGGCCTAAATTTTGGATGAAATGTTTGGTATGTTGAATGATTTACAAGCTCTAATTGAACAAGAAGAGGAAACAGAGGAAGTTCAAAACGAGAAATTGAGTTCACGATTGAAATGGCGCCAGGGACTATACCTATTTCTTAAACCCTTATCGACGGCCCCAAGCAAACTGACGGAGTTGAACAACCAAGTGGAGGAATTAATAGAAAAAGGATATATTCGGCCTAGTACTTCACATCGGGGAGCGCCTGTCCTGTTTGTAAAATAGAAGGATGGTTCAATGAGGTTGTGCATCAATTACCGATGATTGAACAAAGTAACAATCAAAAGAATAAGTATCCTTTGTCACGAATAGATGACCTCTTTGATCAAGTAAAGGGAGCCTCGATATTTTTCAAGATAGACTTGCACTCAACTATCATCCATTGAGAATTAAGGAGTCGGACGTGCCTAAGAACACATTCATAACGCATTATGGGCATTATGAGTTCTTAGTAATGCCTTTTGGACTGACCAATGTCTTGGAAACGCTCATGGATCTAATGAATCGAGTGTTTCATCACTACTTAAATCAGTATGTCATTATCTTCATTGATAACATTTTAGTTTACTCTCTAGATATGAAAAGACTTGAACTGTGAAATATTTAAATAAAGTTTTTCAAATGATAGAAAATCAAAATATCTAAATAAAGTATTTTTAAATGAGAGAAAAGATAAAAAAAAATGTGAGAAGGCGAGTCTTGAAGACTCGCCCATCTCTCCCCCTTTTCTGTTTTTTTTTCTTTTTTTAAAAAAAATTGACTTGGGCGAGTTTTGAAAACTCGCCCTACTGGTAAATGATTAAAAAAAATAAAATAAACAAAGAAGAGCAGCATTTTCGTAATAAGTTTGAAAACAACCATATTTTCATAATAAGTTTTAGAAACTGCTATATTTTAATAAATTGTCCTTGTAAAATCGTGTGGCTTGGAGAGAAAAGAGTAAATTAAGAGAGAAACCATTAACTCTTGTGAAATTAAAAAGTTGAAAAAAAATTTAAAAATTAAAAATAAGCTTTAATGTCGATTTTCAAAAAGGAAGATGTTTAATGTCGATTTTAAACCGACATGAAAGCTCCCTCTTTAATGTCGGCTTAAAACCAACATTAAACATCCACCTTTTGAAAACCGACATTAAAGCTTCGTTTTTATTTTTTCCACCAGACATTAAAGGCTGGATTTCTTTAAGTGTATGCTCGAACTTGATCCATGTTTATGTCTCTACATAAAGTTTAAGTCTACACTAGATAGCCTCGGGGTCTTAGTTTATTAGATTCAAGATTATAGTATTCTATTTTCACTAATAAGCCCTCAATAACCACTTTACTAATAAAATAAAATTTAAACTACAAACTACGAGTTTTAGGACATAAACTCCAACAAACTCTCACTTTTACTAGAACTCCTAGTGGGATAAAACAATGTTGAATTTAACCGTGAGAGAATAATGCATATGAGTACAATAAACAAGGGTATACACCCAAATTTTCTCCCACTTGTCCTAATGCACAAACTTCGTAGACCTAAACTATTTAGGTGACCTTCAAACACTTTAACTGTGAAGGAATTTGTAAATAACCATGATTTGCTCAACAAGTATCGAAGTTACTACAACGTTACTACGATGCACAATTACTCGAATAAGGTAGTACAATTTGACTTTACGCTTCTTCACACTACTCCTTTATTTAGAGTGAATACTAATTCTGATTTAGACTCTCTAGCATCTCTGGTAATCAAAATCGATGTATCCGATAAGGATAAAATCTATAGAACTATACACGAGCACATAGTCTTTTAATTTTTCTAAACTATTTTAGCATTTTCTTAACAACAATCCTTTCCTTTTAAGTAGCCAATGTCAGATCTAGTATATAACATTGCATATACCAAATTTTCAGCAATGGAAGCGAAAGGAATAAATCTCATATTCCCAACTTATTGGTGTCTTAAGACATTATTCCTTAGACATTTGAATTCCATATCTATAATGTAACAAATACTTTTTGGAATTTTACAGTTTATATTTAGACAAGTTTTTCTATATAAAATGATTGAGACATGGCTAGTGATCTGTTCTTGAGGTTCCAAACAATTTGGATCCTGAAAATACATTACGCATTTCTAAATCTTTTATTTGAAATTGTGTAGCTGACGTAGTTAGATAATCTACATCATTCATTGCTTGTTTATAAGTCAATGATGTGACTAACCAGGTAACGATATGAAGATTTGGTTTTCGATGAAACCAAGTAACAGTTAGACTGATGAACAACCCTCCTACTACTTTGAGGCACTCTCAACTCTTGAGAATGATGTAACTAACAAGATTCCCTAGTTTTATAACCTACTTTTGTTGATGTAACGCCCCAAATTTTTGGATGTATTTGAGGAAACTTGATTAATGAAATTTTTCGTTATGCAATTAATTAAGTTTTGAGGAATATAATTATTTTGTTTGGATAATAAAAATTGGTAGAGATATGGTTTGTAGATAAAAATGATTGGTTGTTTTTGAAATTTAAAAAGGGAGATTTGGTAAGTTTTAAATGAAGAGAGAGAAGATTTGGTTGTTTTGGAATTTTTAAAGGAATAGGAAAAGGAGGAAAACGATAATAATTGTATTATTATTATTGGTTAAATAGGCTTCTTGGGAAGTGGGTCATCTTCTTCACAAAGAGAAAAAAAAGTAAGGAGGAGGTCCAACCCCTAACCCTAGCGCCGCCGTCGCCTCCTCTTGCGAACTGTCGCAGCCGTCGCCTCCGTCTTCAACGATTCGCGGTGCACCGAGGAGTAGCCGCGACCCGTAGCCTCCGTACGTCACCAAGTTTCAGCCGGTTTGTTCCCGCGCCAGCCATCACGCGTGGATCGGAGCCGCATCTCCAAGTCGTTCACGTGGAGCCCTGCTGCATCGTCTCACCAAGGAGTAGCCGCGACGATCAACTAACCGTCGCCATTGTCGAACGTTAGCCAGAAGCCGCATCTTTGACCCAAACAGTCAAACTCGAGCCGACTCGCACTCTTCTCCACAGATCGAAACCCGACCTGCGCCTCATTCGCCTAGACGCCATCGCCGAGCGGCTTCATTGAGTCACAGCCCGTCGTTCACCACCGTAGGACAAGCCACCGACCGCGCAGGTCGCTGCAAATGCCTCAGTCATCTCAGCCTTCGCCCAAACTTAGAAACGTGACCCGCGCACCCGCGCCTCCATCTCTGCGTGAATCCGACCCGACTCGTGTCTCCCCTTCGCGACCCGAGCCGCGCCCGCACCAGTCCGCACCGTAGCCGTGTCGTCCTGCACGCGTGTGAGCCGTTTGTCCGCGCCGTAGCCGAGTCGCCCTGCACGCGCGCGAGCCGCATGTTCGAGCCGAGCTGCCTAGCCGCTTTGCCTGTCTTTGAGCCGCCAGCCTACTTCGATCCTTTTCACCTAGTTTGGTAAGTTGATTGGGTTTTGGAATACCCAACTAAACATTTAAAATTTGTTGGATCTCAAATAATTTAATTTTGAGGTTAAAATTAAATAATTTCTCTTAAGGAACATCTAGGACCAATTGATCTTGGAGCGTGGGACTTCTCCAGTTAAGGGCTCAAGCGTCGCAACCTCGACCTAAGGTAAGTTACTTCAATGGAATGTATGGAGTCTTTGGTCGATTGGTGATTAAGTTATGAAAAATTGGTGTTTCTAACCAGTAGGACTTCGTTGCTGGAAAAGCGTGACCTTGCGGTTAGGACTCGTTGAGCAAATGTCCATGTAAGAGATTTTACTACTAGACCTACGAGTAGAATTAAGAGATCGCATACATTCTTAGCTATGCATATTGATGACTAGACTACATAACGGCATGGCAATTAATGAGGATATGACATGGCATGATGGTATGATTTGACATGATGATATAACATGACATGATGATATGATTTGACATGATGATGTGATTTGACATGATGATATGATGTGACATGATGACGTGATGATGCTATGTTACGTGTATGTTATGGTTAGGGTGCATGTTAGCTTATCCTATTAGAGTCGTACCTGTATGGGTGTCCTTCGGGATCACCACCTATTTAGAATTGCGTAGTCCGACGGAACCGCCAGTCTGGCATTGATATAGACATGATTCGAGTGATTCAACAGGATCCTCACAACCCGATTGTCTTAGTGTTTCCTCCGGGTACGCTACAGACCAGTTTGTCCTAGGTGTTCCTTTAGGTCACCGAAGACCAGATTTTGTTCCTATGGGATCACATGTTTGGGAACGTGCCAGTTCTTGGGTACCATTTTCAGGACTCTAATAGAAAATTAACAGGCACCTAACGGGACTAGTAGTGGGTCCCTTACTGAGTATTTTATACTCACTCTTTCCATTTCATTTTTCTGGCAGGGGCAGAGGTAAGGGCAAGGGCAAGCTGGCGAGCGACCAGAAGTGACCGTGGCGAGCCATAGGGATCTCTTACTTTCGCTTTATATCCGAGTTTCGACCTTAAATGTTTGCATTTTAGTTATTCCTTATTTGTTATTTTATTTCTTTAAAATTAGATAGGGCCTGAGTTAGGATTTTATTTTTATACATATCGCAATTTACTTTTGATTAGGCTTTTAAATAAAAAATTTTGAGGTTTTGTTCCATTTTATCCAAACTTTATAAATTTTATTTGTGTTTTAAAATTAGTAATGGCTTCGACTTAGTATAAGGAGTTGGGTCGTTACAGTAAATGAATTAGGTTTATCTATAACGTATTTGGAAATCCTATTCAATACTAATTTACTAAGTGGCTTAATAATTCCTAACGTGGTTTTCCCTTAAGAATGTGGCATTTGTCGATATAAATTTCTTATTTTCTTGAGGATCAAAGAACAAAGCTCATCATAAAGCGAACCATGTCCAACAACGCTTAGTTTCTTCTTTTAGATCATATCCACACAATCGTGTAGTTCTTTTTAAACGATGGAAAAAGGGCTTTAAATCTAAACGATCATGTTAACCATGCTAAATGATCGTATTGATAAGATAATTAGCGATCATTTAGATCATATCGAAGTGATATTTAAACGATATTGTTATATTTATGAAAATTAACCCTTTTATATTGGTTATAAGTGTAAGAATTCAATTTTCATCATTTTCATATCGTCTTTCAACTCAAATTTTCATTTTTTTTTTCAAATTCTAAGCTACAATAATGTCCATTCAAAAGTTCAAATTCATACATATTTTATAATCAAACCAAATAGGAATGTCCATTAAAATTTAAAAATACATTCAAAAGTTCAAAGTTCAATGATGTCCATTAAAAATACACTTAAAAGTTCAAAATTCAATAATATCCATTAAAAAAAGATTCAAAAGTTCAAAGTTCAATTAAAAAAAACCAAAAAGCACATAAGAATTGCATATAATGTTCTTCTTAGAGTCTTGGCCACACTTCTTAATGCACATAAGAATTGAATATTTTGGGTGAATGTTGAACATATCCACACGATTGTGTAGATATTTTTAAATATTCCTCTTGGAGTCTTGGCCACACTTCTTTTAATGCCTGAAAAAAATACAAACACATAAAAATTGCATATAATGTAAGTAAAAACATATTATTTTATGTTAGAAAAACTTACACTAATAATAATCAATATGCTCTTCCTCCAAATTCAATTCATTAGTCGAAAACAATAGAAGATGATAGGTTCCATACAAAAAAGATCATACAAAAAGTAAATAAAATATTATTTAGCATAATACATAGTAGTCGTTAAATATGTACGGTAAAGAAAGCAATTAATTATAAGTCCCAATATTCTCATAAGTCTCTAACTCTTCAAGTTCTAGATGAAGATCTAATAACACCAAGCCACCCAAATCAAATTTTGCGTACATATCAATGTCTCGACTGTTCTAGGAGTCAAAGAACTACGAAAGGAATCAATAATCCTTCCCCCTGTACTAAATGCAAATTCAGAAGCCACGTAGATAATGGAACCGTCAAAACATCTCGAACAATTATTGATAGAATGGGATATTTGTACCCATTCATTTTCCACCAATACATAATATCAAATTCATCTTTATTTACTACATCCTTGTCAAACAAATAAGAAATCAAGTCATTCTCCACATTCATTGAGCTTTCTTATTCTCTCATGCACAAAAATTTATCCATGGATCAACTACTTCACCATTCTCCACTTCCATAATAACATTGTTTGATTGTTTAAGATCATTGGTTCTATGTCACCTCAAGTGGAAGGGTTATATTGTTATTTGTAAAAGTCATAGAGAAATTACAAATATATCTTCACGCTCTCAACTACATCCTTAACAGCATCGTCCTCATTAACATTGAAAGACAATAATTCAAATACTTTAACATCTACCGAGGATCAATCATCATAGCCAAAAACATCAACTTATTCATCTTCTCAAGCAAACCTCAATACTTATCGAACTTTATTTTCATATTCATAGCCATCAAACTGAGGAAAAAGTTGTTGTTGTTGCTCAATTTGTTCAAAATAAATTGCATTTTATTAATCTCCTTATAAGCAACATTAGAAGTCACATATGATGATCCACTTATCTTTATAATAATTTCATAAAACCCTTTGAAAAACTTTTCAAACACTTACAGTCAACCAATTAAACACACTTGGTGGCCCCAATCTCTTATTTCCACGATCATCTTCTTCACAATACTCAACAAAATCTAAGTCCTCTTTCTCTTCCTCTAAAATTTAAAAGTTTTTTCAAATTCAACTGCATGTTCAAGCATTAAATATGTAGAATTACACCTAGTAGGTACATCTAAACAAACAAGAGACTTACACTGGTTTTTTCTTGCTTCACACATGTTTTAAATTTTGTCATTCTCTTAGGTGATGATCGTGAAGGGATGATAGCCCTTGCACAGTGGAAGAATTACAGATACCATAACTCAATTTAATTAAAATTATAAAATACCAATATATTGGCACAAAATATACAGAAACAAATTTCTATTATGCAGAAGCACGGTAAAAATTACATTACAGGGAAGAAGAATAATACTTACGATTGTGGACGACTCTGAATCTACAAACCACCAAATTTGGAGACACCACCACTTGGAAACCTTCCTATTCTCTGGGTTATTTGGTTTGTGGGAACTAATTGTAAGGAGGGGAATTGAAATAAAGAATTTTCTTCTTAAGAGAAAATTGCAGTACACAGAACTCACAGAACCATTTCGTTTTGTTACCAAATATCTCCCTCTTCTTCAAACGAAAGAAGTGAGAAGTTGATATAAAAATTGGAAACATGGGAAAACCACCCATGTTTCCTATTAATTTAATAAAATAATATTAAAATAAATAATTAATTAAATTAAATTAAATAATTAATTAAGTTAATAGTTAATTAAATCATATTTAATTAATGTTTCATTTAAATCATATTTAAATGAATATCTCTCTCATAACCTATAGTTTAATTTAATTAATTTAATTAAACCAAATTTAATTAAATCAAATTAAACTAAACTATTAATTAATTCTCCAATTAATTAATTTATAAATTAAATATCTTATATTTAATTTAATCCAAATTTGAATCATATTCATAAATTTCTCTCATAACCTATAGTTTTAATATGTATCATATACACATTAAATTTTAACCTATAGTTTTAATAGGAATCTAATTCACATTAAATTAATATTTGAACTCATTCAAATATTTTATTCTCTCATAAATGAATTTTAAATCATATCCAAAATTAAATTTATATATTAAGGTTTAATTAAAATATAAACTTTATATTATAATGTATCACCATACATTATATTAATTCCCAACGAAAATTTGAACATTTTAAATTACAACCAATACGAGCAAATCTCATTACCTTTTATAAGCTAGAAAGGGGACCTAACGGACCTACAGATTAAAAGCTACAACGATATGAGATTAATTGGTTAAACTCATTAACCACATTAATCAATATTCGTTAACTATGTGTACACTCCACTAAAGACTCATAGTTGAACTCTTCTAACTGTAGGTATATTTCTGTGTCTACGAATATAGACCAATACCAGTAAGTTAGTTCTTCACAAGTGTTCGTAACACCATCTGGGTTAAATTATCGTTTTACCCTTGAGTTACTTCTAGTCCTTAAACATCAGTGCTCCTCTAATGAACAACTTGTTTATGGTCAACCCACTAAACAAAAACCCCTATGGTGTCATAGAGAGGGTAGAATCCTTTGTTCAAGTCTCGGAGGCATCATTTAAGGGAACACTTATGTACTTACCCTAAAGTCAGGAAGGAGTGAATTCCATCTTGTGTGATTATGTTCCCAGCTCCCCTCTCAGTCTTATCCACAAAAGGATAAGAATATTGAGTCAGCAATCTAGCCGCTCTCATAGGTACAAACCAAAGGACAATCCCTCGTAAACAGGAGTTCATAATATACTAAGGATTAAGACTAAGTTACCAAGGTCATCCTAATGGAATAGAAACCTAACTAGTTAACAAAGTTACATCTAATAGTTACTATTTTGCGATCTAGTCTTATGCAAACTCATTGCATAAGATACTCTCACTCGCATGTCACCTACATGAACGTGTTGGATCATTACATTTGTATCAAATACAAAGTGAGTCGTATCCACAATGTTACCAAGATAAGGTACCCAACCTTAACCCTATACTATAGACCGTTTAGGCTAATCTCGAACATTAATTCCTGTATGTCTCTACATATTGTTCAAGACTCATCAAACAGCTTAGGATGTTAATTTATTGGATTTGGGTTATTAAGACAAAACTAATAATATAACCAATAACACTTATTGAAATTATAATAAGAATATTTTATTAATAACGATCAATGTATTATATTTACTATCTATGAATTTTAGGACATAAAACACAACAAACTCCTATTTGGACTAAAACTCTAGTCACTATGGGATGTACATATTAAAGTAATTCTCAAACATTGGAAATGGTAAAAGTATATTACATAAAACGTATATATATATAAATACAATAAACTATGGCATCCTCATATCCATTACACATCTCCCACTTGCCCTAGATTACCTAATGTACATATCTCGTAAACCTAGACTTTCTAGATGACCCTTGAACACTTTGTCGTCAGAGTCTTTGTAAACAAATCAACAATGTTGTGCTCCAAAGCGATCTTAGTGAGGATCACATCCCCTCGTTGCATAATCTCCCGTATCAGTTGATACTTCCTCTCTATGTGTTTTCCTCGTTTGTGGCTGCGAGATTCTTTAGAATTGGCTACAACCCTATTGTTATCACAATATAGAGTGATGTGCAAGTTCATGTTTGGAACAACTTCTAAATCATGTAGGAACTTTCTGAGAAAAACGGCTTCTTTTGCTACTTCATAAGCAACAACGTACTCAGCCTCCATAGTAGAGTCTACAATGTATCCTTGGTTAATGCTACGCCATACCACAAGTCCCCCGTTCAAGGTGAACATTGATCCTGATGTGAATTTCTTAGAATCCTTATCAGTTTGGAAATCAGAGTCAGTGTATCCTGTTAGGATTAAATCCTTAGCTCCATACACAAGCATGTAGCCGCTTGTTCTTTTAAGATACTTGAGAATAATTTTAACCATCGTCCAATGGTCTAACCCTAGGTTGGACTGATACCTACTGACTATTCCTACTACATAACAAATGTCTTGCCTAGTGAAGAGCATAGCATATATTAAGCTATCCACTACTGAGGCATAGGGAATACGTCTCATATCCTCAACTTCTTAAGGTGTCTTAGGCACTGTTCCTTAAACAAGTGAACCCCGTGCCTGAAAGGCAATAAACCTTTCTAGAGTTCTGCATCGAATATCGAACCAACATTTTATTGATAAAAGTTGCCTGAGACAGTGCTAGCATTTTATTCTTACGATCCCTTCTAATTTGATCCTAAGAACATATTGTGCTTGTCCCAAATTTTTCATTTGGAATTGGGTTACCTGCCATGTTTTAATGTTATTTAGGTATCGCACATCATTTCCAATGAGGAGGATATCGTCCACATAAAGTACTAAACAAGCTACTTTACCTTTGTTGATTTTGTTGTATACACAAGGTTCATCAACATTTTGGTCAAAACCATAGGATCTGATCGTAGTATCAAATCTAATGTTCCAATATATGGATGGTTGTTTCAACCCATAAATGGATCAATTCAACTTGCAAACATTTTGCTCATGACCTTGGGTTACGAACCCCTCGGGCTGAGACATAAAGATACTCTCTTCAAGATTGTCGATCAAAAAAGCAGTCTTGACATCCATTTGCCATATTTCATAATCATAAAATGTGGCTATGGACAAGAGAATCCTTATAGACTTTAACATAGCAACAGGAGAAAAAGTTTCCTCATAGTAAATCCCTTCCCTTTAGGTATACCCTTTTGCTACAAGTCTAGCTTTGAAGGTCTATACCTTCCCAGTTGAATCTCTCTTTCTCGTATAGATCCATTTGTACCCTATAGGTTTTATCCCTTCAAGTAGATCTACAAGCTCCCACACTGAATTAAAGTACATAGACTCCATTTAAAGGTCCATGGCTGTGACTCATTGGTCCTTGTCTACATCATTCATTGCCGGTTTATAGGACAATAAATTCTCAACACCATCATCTGGTATGACAACCTGAGTTTCAGTTAAACCCAAGTAACGGTTAGGTTGTGATACAATTATCCCACTCCATTGAGGCATTCTTAACGATTTAGAAGGATGAGACTGGCTTGATATGTTGGTTTCATCAACTCTTGATGAGGGACCAACTTCATCAACTACCCTTGTTAATTCATTAGTAGCTTCAGTTAATACTAATTTTCTTTGTGGTTTATGCTCTCACGTGATCTTTTTTCAAGAAAGTAGCATTTGCCTATACAAACACTCTGTTTTCTTGTGGACCAAAGAATAGACCACCTCTCATTTCTTTAAGGTAACCAACAAATTGGCATAACCTTGAACGAGGTTCTAACTTCTTGGAATTTGTTACTAACACGTATGTTGGGCAACCTCAGATTCTAAAGTGAATTAAACTAGGTTTACGTCCTCTCCATAAGTTGAAACATGTTTCAGAAACACTCTTCGAAGGAAAATTGTTCAAAATCTAAACTACGGTCTCTACTGCATACCCCTAAAACGAGCCACGCAATTAGCATAGCTCATCATTGAACGAACCATGTCAACAAGGTTCTATTTCTCCTTTTTGATACATCATTTTATTGAGGTGTACCAAGTGCTGAGAGTTGGGATTGGATTTCATGTTCTATCATATAGTCCTGGAATCTCAAATCCATGTACTTTCCACCTCCATCAAATTTAAGTATTTTAATCTTTTTACTTAATAGATTTTCAACTTCAGCCTTATACTCCTTGAACTTTTCAAGAGCTTCAGACTTATCCTCTATTAAGTATAAATAATCATACCTTGAATAATCATCTATAAAAGAGATGAAGTATTCAAAACCTCTTCTAGCTTTCACATTCATCAGACCATAGAGGTCTAAATGTATAAGTTCTAAGGACTCTTTGGCTCTATAACATTTTCCAGTAGAAGGTCTTTTAGTAATTTTTCTTTCAAAACTTGATTCACATGGAGGTAATGAATCATCTTCTAACTTATTTAGAAGTTCATTCTTTACCAATCTCTCGATACGATCGAGATTAATATGACATAATCTTAAATGCCAAAGATACGTATTGTTATTTGGAAAAATTATTTACCTTTTATTTAGAGTGTTAGCAGTTTTAAACATCTCATGATTTAAAACTTCTTTTGCTTCATTAGGTCTTAATACATACAAGTTTTTTTCAAGCTTAGCCGAACAAATACATATACCATTCTTAGAAATGAACGCTTCATTCAAAGAAAAAGTAACTGAGTACAATTGTTCAATAAGAAAGGAAACAGAAATTAAGTGCCTCTTAATTTTAGGAACTATGTAAAGGTTTTCTAAAAACAATAATCTATTTTTGAAAAACAACTTGACATCTCCCACTGTACGAGCTGAAATGATGTCTCTTGTTCAACCTTGAGTGTCATCTCACCTTCCTCAAGCTGCTTGAAGAAACTTGTTTCTTGTAAAGAAGAATAAACATGGTTAGTGGCTCCTGAATCAAGTATCTAGGCATTTTGGTCATTTTCCACTAAACATGTTTCTAAGACAAGTAAATCTTATTTACCTTCCTTTTCTTTCATCTTAGCAAGGTACTTGGGGCAGTTTCTTTTCCAATGTCCATCCACATTGCAACGGAAACATTTCCTTTTGATGGCTACTTTAGCCTTCCTTTTGCCCTCAGCAACAGCAGTAGAACTATTCCCTTTCCCTCATTTCTTCTTCTGAATTTTCTTAAATCCAGAAGATGAAGGTACAAACCACCTGGAATGGACAACATTTGCCTCTCCTTCTTTCTGTCCCTTAAGAGACTGAAAAGTATGCAACTCTTTGAGGAATGTAGTCATGTTATAATTTATCTTGTTCATTTCAACATTACTGGGAAATTGAAGAAAGCTCTTCGGAAGAGATTTCAAGATAAAGGACATTTGACTCTTCTCATCAAAGACCACTCCGTTCATTTATGCTACGTTGAAGTAGACTATCATGTCGATAACATGATCTCTAACAGATTGGCCCTCTTTCATATATGCATTATAAACATATTTAATAGCATCTTGTTTGATCTGAATGGACGATTGACCAAACATCTCTCTGAGGGAGTCCATGATCTGGCATGCAGTGACCATGATCTCATGTTTCTTGCTCAGTATGTCAGACATACTGGCCAAGATGTAAATGCGAGCCTTGTCATTGGCCTTTGTCCAGCGATCATATGCATCCTTGACACTCTACGATGCATTTTGAGTAGGGAAAGGAGGACATTCATCCATTAAGATGAAGCGTAGATCAGCAATAACTAGAATTGTCACACCCCATCCCGGACTACCTGCTACCTTAGACCGAAAGATGGCGTGAAGCCGACGAACAACGCTTTTCTGTACCTGTATCTGTCGACTCTGCTTAAAACTTTCATGTGATGAACTTTCCAATCTAGTATATAAACTATTATACATGCAATAAAACAAGGCGGATCCTAGGCTAGTCAAACACATACATGAAGTGTACCTCAAAATTTACCGATTTCATGAGTAAACCTAAAGACACCTTAATCAAAATATAACCAACAAAAATTTACACAACTACAGCTCTTAAAGCTTATACAAACTGTGGAGTATCTATAACAAACAAGGGTGTATATACATCATAACACAACCGACTCTACACCCAACTCAAAACACGTACTGGCAATCGATAACGGAGCTTCAGCAGACTAAGGCAGTCTATCAGGCACCGGAAACTCGATCTCTATCTGGAAAATGGGTAAAACATTTTAGAAAGGGTGAGCTACGAAGCTCAGTAAGTGACTCAATTTAAAACTATGAATTTAAAGATAAGAGCATGTGAAAACTTTACACATATAAATCTATTTATAAAAGTCGTAAATGTAAAGGTGTAGTAGTAAGAATAGCTTCCCCAAATACTCAGCATGTTCGCCATTGAAATCTAGCAAGGCATATAGTATATCGAAGAATTTTAACTAACATGACAAATCTACGTTGTGTAGGGTACACCCAGTACAACAACGTTTACAAGCTTTACGATGTAGTGGGGCCCGCCCCGCACTCCCATCGTCTTTGTCGTAGTTGGAGCCGTCCAGCACTCACGACAGCATCATTGTTATGGAGTACACTTAACGTCAACAACGGAATCTAACCAGTGTGCACACGGTAATCTCTAGACTCAGGCTCAAGATCTCATTCATGTAGTTAATGAAAATTTCATAAATCATCTAAAAATATTAAAACATGCCTGCTTATAAATTTTACACAAAGCTCGAACTTTACTCAGCTCTTTCATGGAAAACTGTAGTTCTTAAAACAAAACTTCTTACTAATTCATGCTTTGCTTAAAACATTGTGGTTTAAATACTTTCCAAACATTTAATATCTACGTGCTAGCATAAATTTCTTTAAGAAATCTAGTCTCCAAATGTATACTTGAAAATAGTCATGAAATTCAAATACCTTTCATGGCTTCGTAAATAAACATTTATCGCATTCAATCATAATAACAGTTATGGAAAATATTTCAAAGTTGGTTTTGTCACTCACCGTCTTGGGCTAGATCCTTGGTCTATAAGCTCGGTTTTATTCTTCTCGGCCTACCAACAACCCAACTGAGTATTAGAACTCTAAACATTCTGGTTTTCTAAAGATATATATAACATGTAGCACCAAAGATGACGCTCACGAAAACAAAGCTTAAGAAATAAAATCTTATTTCAACAACTCTCTGAAATTTCCAGATTTCTAACATAAATTTCAAATGACTATAACTTTCTCAATACTTAACCAAAATGAGTGTTCTTTATATTAAAATCTTCATTTTGAGATCCTCTAAAACTTACCTGAAGACATGTAAATCTCATTCCCTGTGCATAAACTCAAATAACCCTCGAAACAGAACCACTTCCAGAATCGCGCACACGACCTCTTTAACTTGTCCCTACAATTTAACTGATTTTTAGTCGTTTTTGGTTCACGATTTCCTAATGAAAGTTGTAGTAAATGGAATAAAGCTTTCCAACCATATTAAATAGAGATCTAAACTCCACCGGTACACTCTGAAATACAAGAAAAACCAGAGACCTCTTGATTTCGAGTGAAAACCAACTGTCCTGTTTTCTTCATCAAAAAGCACCCAATGAATATCCAAATTTGCTCCAACTTTCTTCATAAGGTTTGTTTGAAAATGAGTTAACTTTCAGTAAATATAAACCTCACCTCTTAATTTCTTTTGAAGAGTTCAAACCGAATTAAAAACCAGTGATGTGCAGAATGAACCAAGATTCAGCCATGGATACACTTTGCTTGAGTTCTCCTCCTCTTCTTCAGCCTCAAAATTCTAGTAAAATTCCTCTTCTTCTTTCAAACTCTCTCTTAAATGTTCTCTGCAAATTGAAGAAGGAAAAGAATGGAAGTTGGATGAGAATTTTTCTTCAAAATGCTTGGCGGTGAAGGGAAGAGAAGAAGAAGAAGAAAAGAAAAAAATGAAATTTTCTTCTCTTTTTTTTTTCTTTTTATCCTTTCTTTTCTTTCTTTTCTTTAGTTTATTTAATAAAACCATTTAATATATAAATATATATATATATTTACACTTAATTTCCATTTTCTTTTCTTTTTTTTCCAAATTTAAAGAAATTAAACCAAGAAAATATCGGGTTTACAAGAATCATAATGTTCACCGGTTAATAGTTCTTTTTTAAGCAGTGCGATAATTGAGGAAGACATGCTAAAATAACAAATAGTTGATCGTATAAGTTATCTTTGTCTTAACCCATTACACAAAATAATCCAATCAATTCAGTAAAAACAAACAATCAAAGAACCCTAATAAAACAAATGATTTAGTTTTTGCAACTATACTTCAGAAGTGTAGAGCAACAGTCACCAAAAGGTGATCAACTACTCCTCTACTAAATTGAGACAATCTCAGCTAATTACTAATACCAGAATAACTCTTATTCCTATATTTATAAGCTACCGTTGTTTGGTCAAAGATTCTTTAACTAACTTAATTCATCCCATAAGTGTGACCTTACCATTTTTAGACCCTAGAGGTACACTTCAACAGGCTACGGTTAGGAAAAACAACTGTTGAAGATTAACCTACAAAACTCTATCCATTTCTGGAGTTTATGATGTTCCGACTTAAATGATCATGTCCTCCGAATGGATGGTCGCACCAAGATGACACGCAGACGAATCATATAAATCTCACGGTGCAACCTATGAACATTTACTATGAATATTTCCCTCATTCACCTTATTATTGATCCACACAAACACTTTTTGAAGGGAGGTCGCACCCAGGACGACACGAAGCCAAGTATGGATCTCATGTATGAACTCTTAGAGACGTGAGAGCTAAAAATTGAAATATTATATATACCATATTTCTCCCACTAAAATCTTTTATTAATTTAGGGTTTGGTTGTACTTAACTAAATTCGAGCTAACTGAATCTAACTAAGTCTATTCCTATCATGACTCTTATAATAAAACTTTACTCTAAAGTTTCTAGATGTATTAAAGCATTTAATTAACCTAGTGACATCTTATGCTAATAGAAATAAGGTTAATTCAATGTTGGTTTCAGGCCATTTTCCAGATAGGAGGTGTTCCATAAACCATCAACTTAAGTACCCCCAACCTCAAATAGAACTTTACCGGTGGAGTTCTCTTATAACCTTAAATTCTATTTGTTCTACTTAGTTTCATTAAATTAAAATAAGACTTAATTCTAATCTTATTAGAATTAATATGATCTTAGGTCTATTTAATTTTAAACAATTAAAAATGAAATCAAATTAATCCTAAGATCATGTGTTTGCATGCAACTCTTTATTATAAGTTGACTGTTTCTAGTTATCATATTTTATAACTATTATATAATTAGTTAATTAGCCCTATATGTAACGACCCAACTTTCCGGACTAAGCTGAGGTCACTACTCAATACCCAAACTCGACCACACAACATAAAATTCATAACGGACCGGTTACGATTTCTTAAAACGTTAGAAATATTACAAAAAAAAACAGTATCGGGCCCTATTTTAAATCACAGTCACAAAAGTTCCAAATAAAAACTCAGGTCATCAACTCAAAATCAAAAAACCACATATTCTAACAAAAAAAAAACATCAGCGGAAGCAATAAGAAAACCAGACGCGTCCATATGGCCTTCACGCATCCTTCCTGCCTCTCGTCGGTCTGCCCCTCGCTGTGCCCTTACCTGAAAAGTTAAAGAAGAGAAAAGGGTGAGTATAAACATACCCAGTAAGGGACCCACTACTGGGCCCGTTAGGGGACAACAGTTAACTTCCTATTCGGGGGTGCCCTACATAACAGTCTAATGGTTCCGTAGAACGCACATATCAGTCCAGTGCTCCCGAAGGATGCACATATCAGTCTAGTGCTCCCGAAGGATGCACACATCAGTCTAGTGCTCCCGGAGGATGCACCTATCAGTCTAGTGCTCCCGAAGGATGCACATATCAGTCTAGTGCTCCCGAAGGATGCACACATCGGTCTAGTCCTCCCGAAGGATGCACATATCAGTCTAGTGCTCCCGAAGAATGCACATATCAGTCTAGTGCTCCCGAAGGATGCACACATCAGTCTAGTGCTCCTGAAGGATGCACCTATCAGTCTAGTGCTCCCGAAGGATGCACATATCAGTCTAGTGCTCCCGAAGGATGCACATATCCGTAAGGCACACTACCCCAGAGATGAAGCTAACCGTTACCCCTCAGTCCATACTAAACCGTCCACAACAGTCACACCCCAACGGCATTCATATTACAGTTCCGCCATAGGCTTTGTCAGTCAGATAGTATAGGTTTAAACAACTACACCTTCAGTTGCTATACGCGTCACCAATTCGCACACCATTAGGGAAACCCCTAGACCCAATCAACTAACCAACCAAAACCGGACTCACTGTCCTTCCCCGTCCAAACTCCATGATCAACATCCAGACCAATGATTACTACATACTGAACCGTAACTTCAAGGTCCATCAATATAGAATCCCAATCTACAATTAGCAGTCACAGTACCTTTACATCAGACAAAATATAATAACAGTGCTTAACAGTCAACACACATACAGTTATTCAGTACAGTCACTAACGTGTAATCCCCTGTGGATTACTACGTTTCCAGCCTCGATCTGAGGTCCAGTAGTAGGAAAACCCTTACCTGATACTCGGTTATGCCTCTCGATCGAATCCACGCTCAACAGATCAACCTAAATGAAATCACGAAGGTTTTAGTTGATGACTCTAGTAGAAGTCGTTTTAGAAGGTCCGAAGCACATCCGTTGACTTACCCGAGGAAAGAAGGCAATCTCTAATTCAACTTGCCGCGGAACCCGAGGACGAATGCGCCAACTCCTTAATACCTTCAAGGGATGAAAAGTAGAATCATATCTTATTCCAATATTCCAATTCGAATTGGACGTAGCAACATCAGGGAATTCATCAAAATAATCCTTACCGAAGACTCACCGTGGCCCGGAGTGGAGTAAGGAAGACTTAGGTGCCTCGGTGAAACAAGGAGCTCGGCTTGGCTTGAAGGCGTTCGGCTCGGCTCGGCTCCACCTCGGCTCGGCTCGGCTTGGCCTCAACTCACAGCTCGCTCAACCCGGCTCGCGGCTCGGCTCAACTCGGCTCAACTGGGCTCGCGACTCGGCTCACTCGGCTCGCGGCTCAGCTCGCGGCTCGACTCACTCGGCTCACTCGGCTCGCGGCTCGGCTCACTCGGCTCACTCGGCTCACTCGGCTCCAGCCCCCGGCTTGCTCGAATCGGATCCGTGGCTCGGGTCTGGTTTTTGCTCCACCCGACAACGCTCGAGTGAGAGACGTCGACGGCGGACGTGGGTGGCTCTCCTCGGCGTTCAGGGCTGCGTCGGGAACACAGACTGAAGTGGAGCCGTCGACGGTGACAGAGACGGAGGAAGAGGGAGAGCTATCGGCTGCCGGCGGTTGGAAGCGAATCGGAAATGGATGGCTACGGCGGACGAGCGTCTGCGGTCGTTGGTGAGGAACTGTAAAGAAGAAGAAGAAGAAGAAGAGATGGGCTGTTGCGACCGAATAGCTGACGACGACGAGGCAGAGAAGAAGAAGAGAAGACGGGCTGGTGTGCGTGTCGGGCGGCGGTTGTCGGGAGGAGAAGGAAAGGCTGTCGGGGAAAGGAAGAAGAAAGAAAGAAAAAAAAACTGAGGGGCGGCGCGCTTAGGGTTTTATTTTGAAAATATATATATATATATATATATATATATATATATATATATATATATATTTATATATTAAATAATCAATAATTTTTATTAAAAACATATATATATATATACATTAAATAATCAATAATTATTATTAAAAACAAAACATTAATATTAAAGATAATATATTAATTAAAATTAATTATAATTTATATTAAAACATTACTATTAAATAATTAAATATTAAAAAAATAATATTAGTATTTTAAATAAATAAGAAATAAAAAGTTAGTAATATTAAAAATAAAATGATAAATTACCTAATAATAATAATATAAGTAAATATTATATTATTATTTTATCGTTTTTACAAAAATTCCTAAATTCCCGAAAATTCACCTAAAATACTAAAATTTTACCTCGATCTTCGGGGTGTTACACTATAATCATGCATACTATGGTTTAATTAATTAAAATCAAATTATAATTAAATAAAACCATATTACATGTAAAACAATACATTAATATAACACTTATATATTAAAATATGGATAAATCACGAAAATCAATTAAGCATACACAAGACATTAATTTAAATATAACAAATTATATTTAACTAAGTAATGTCATGCATCATGCTTATCCAATTTCATATATTTAAAATATTAACATATTTTAAATTACTCATGAAATTCACAATCATGCATTAATACAATACATTATAACATTTATAACATATAAAAATGCATGAACATGCTTAACTAAGATGGGATTTATCTAAATGACATCCATAAAGCATTTAAATAACAATTGAACTTCTAAAATTGGCCCCTATGATAAATTAAAGCAAAAATTACAATAATTAAGCTTTAAAAATATCCTAAAAGTCCTTCCAAAGCTCCAAAACTAGTCCCAAAACCTTGAAAAAGCTTCAAACCAGGCCAAAAAAACTTGAACGAGTCAAATACAACACCAAATCGCCTTAAAAATGCTTGCTCTGGCCCAAAATCAGGATAAACCAGTGCCAACCATTCACCAGATGATAAACCAAAGCTAAACTGTTGAACTGAAGCCAACCGGCCAGAGTAGATCGCGAGCCGAACCACGCTGAATCGAGTTGTCAACTAGCCATCAGTGCAAGCCATAACCGAAGCCGTGCCATGCCGAGCCGCCCAACCTCCAAGTTGTGCCACTTGTTAGTGTTTGTTGACGTCACGCTGACGTTAGCCCTTCTTCAACCTCTAGACACGCTGCAAACTTTTTTTGTCTCGTCTTCCATGCAGTACCAAAAAACTTCTCGTTGGACCAATGACCCTAGTTTAATGAACAATGTAAAATACAAGATTCACACTAATTCATGCAATTAGGAATCCATTATCTTAGCTGCTTCAACAAAATCACATTGAATTGCACTAAGATTAAGAGTTTCAAATTGAGACTTTCAAAAAGGAATAGTCACTACTTTAAAAAGATTCATTGAGTAATTATCAAATTAACAATCAAAGACAAACTCAATAGGATCCTAAGTGATGCTAAAGAATTCATTCCAAAATATTAAACAATCAAGTATTAACAATGAGTTTAGTACATCTAGATGTTAAGATTAAACTCTAAACTTCTTGGGTGATCAAGACAATTATAAAGGATTTTTTATTAAAATACAAGAAAGGAGAATAACCCCAGATCAAATTAATATGCAAAATTAAACAAGAAATCTCATAGATAATTTAATTGAAATCACTCATCTACCCTTCCATAAGAAGTTGACGACCACTCTTTTTCAGCGATTAGGCTTAGCCTGCTTCATTTTGGCACAGAAAAAGATTCTTGACCTTGGGATTGAAGAAGAAGAACGTGCGAGATCCATTGAGGAATGCACTCGAAGAGCCCACGGATGAAACTCCTTACAAAGCCTTGCGAGACTGAAACTCTCTTTGCTAGACTCAATACGAACCCAAGGCAACTAGGTAAAGCAGTTCCGCTCCTATTCAAAGGTAATTCTCTTCTTTTCGGTCTTGCCTCCTTAGTCATTAGAGAGTTTCAGAATTATTTCTATAAGTAAGAACTCCTCACCTTTTGTGGAAGCGCATAAGAAAGAGTGAGATCTTTCATCTTTGAGTTATGCAAGACAATCGTCCGGGGCTTGGTGATTGAGCTCACCTAAGAAAAGGCCTTTGCAGCTAAGGATATTCTTTCTTCAGTTTCAAGATAAGGATCATAATCATCAATGATTCAAGATTCCCATGCGAGCAGAAGCCTATCAAAGGAGTTGAAGACATTAAAAATAATTGATGGAGAAGTGAGGTCATTATTTCAGTAAAAATTAATGGAAGATTGTATTGAGTAGTTGAGAGAGTTTTTACACAAATTTGAGAAAATTTGCTTTCAAATATAACAAATGATTAAGTGATTGAATATCATAAGTTTATGAAGTGATTTATAGCTTTTACAAGCCATAAGGTCGGTTTGGGGGCAAAACACGCACAAAATTACGAAAAATACCATTAAACTTGTTTATTGTTGCCCGTTCTCACACGTTTTAGCTCCCATTTGAGAGATTTTTGTTATGTTGGACTTGTTGCGATGTTTAGATTGTTATTATCTATAAAATGCTAAGTTTAGTGAATATATAGAGTTATGAGAGGAGAGTTAGATACTAAAAATCATTGCAATTAAAGCCTAACACAAATGAATAATCATAAATATAATAGTACATGCTATGATTATTTTGAGGATTACAAACCCAATGGGTTGAGTGCAAATCTTGAGAAAGTTGAGAATGACCATCAAAGCCATATGAGGATTTGAACTCGAGAATAAAGTTAAGTCATGGGTCTACCAATGAGATTTTAGCACTACACATCAATACGTTTTGGACTAGGAGAAGACCGTGTGACAGATCCTTTTAGCTTGCAACTTTGAAGGGTCGAATGAGTCATTGATGACGTTTGTTCCTGCTTTTCCTGAGGCATTTTAAGGGTTGAATGAGTCATTGTCGTTGTTGTGGTCACAGCTAGGTATCGAGATGATCGTTGAGTGAATGGTCATGCATTGTTAGTCAATGTCGTGGGCGGTAAAGGGAGAATGTTTCTTGAGGTTGCCATGATGAGGATTGTAGAAGAAGACATGATGGAGAGGAACCAGTATATGAATAACAAATCAAACAATTCTAAACATAATAAAGATAAATAATTTGTATGAATTGTGATGTTGAGAGATTAGGTTTTAAATAGAATTATACGTAGAGAAGAGAAAATTGTTGTTATAGGTTGCACTTTGTGTGTTGAAAATAAAATGTACATGAATAGTTTGAAAATAAAAGTTTTAACTTGATAATAAGATTTTTCTTCATATATTTTTCACTACAAAAAAGAATATCTCCTAACGTCTTAACTCACTATGAAATATCCAAAAACGTGTTGGGAAATGAATTCCGGATAACTAATATATTGTTAGCAAAATGGTCGAAAAAGACCTATCAGAAGAACAACTTATACACATATAAATCTGTTTATACAAGTCGTAAATGTAAACGTGTAGTAGTCAGAATAGCTTCCTCAGATACTCAGCATGTTTGTCATTGAAATCTAGCAAGACATATCAAGTATATCGAAGCATTTTAACTAACATGACAAATCTACGTTGTGTAGGGTACACCCAGTACAACAACGTTTACAAGCTTTACGATGTAGCAGGGTCTGCCCAGCACTCCCATCGTCTTTGTCGTAGTGGGGCCCACCCAACACTCACGACAGCATCGTTGTTACGGAGTACACTCAATGTCAACAACGGAATCTAACCAGTGTGCACACGGTAATCTCTAGTCTCAGGCTCAAGATCTTAATCATGTAGTTAATGAAAATTTCATAAATCATCTAAAAATACTAAAACATGCCTGCTTATAAATTTTACACAAAGCTCGAACTTTACTCAGCTCTTTTGTGGAAAACTGTAGTTCTTAAAACAAAAATTCTTACTAATTCGTGCTTTTCTTAAAACATTGTGGTTTAAATACTTTCCAAACATTTAATATCTAAGTGCTAGCATAAATTTCTTTAAGAAATCTAGTCTCCAAATGTATACTTGAAAATAGTCATGAAATTCAAATACCCTTTCATGGCTTCGTAAGTAAACATTTATCGCATTCTATCATAATAACAGTTATGGAAAATATTTCAAAGTTGGTTTTGTCATTCACCGTCTTGGGCTAGATCCTTGGTCTATAAGCTCGGTTTAATTCTTCTCGGCCTACCAACAACCCAACCGAGTATTAAAACTCTAAACATTCTGGTTTTCTAAAGATATACATAACATGTCACACCAAAAATGACGCTCACGAAAACAAAGCTTAAGAAATAAAATCTTATTTCAACAACTCTCTGAAATTTCCAAATTTCCAACATAAACTTCAAATGACTATAACTTTCTCAATACTTAACCAAAATGAGTGTTCTTTATAACAAAATCTTCATTTTGAGATCCTCTAAAACGTACCTGAAGACATGTAAATCTGATTCCCTGTGAATAAACTCAGATTACCCCGAAATAGAACTACTTCCAAAATTGCACGCACACGATCTCTTTAACTTGTCCCTACAATTAAACTTATTTCTAGTCATTTTGGGTTCACGATTTCTTCATGAAAGTTGTAGTAAATTGAATAAGCTTTCCAACCATACCAAATAGAGATCCTAACTCCACTGGTACACTCTGAAATATAAGACAAACCAGAGACCTCCTGATTTGAAGTGAAAACCAACTGCCCTGTTTTCTTCATCAAAAAGCACCCAATGAATATCCGAATTTGCTCCAACTTTCTTCATACAATTTGTTTAAAAATGAGTTAACTTTCAGTAAATGTAAACCTCACCTCTTAATTCCTTTTGAAGAGTTCAAACCGAATTAAAAATCAGTGATGTGCAGAATGAACCAAGATTCAGCCATGGATACACTTTGCTTGAGTTCTCCTCCTCTTCTCCAACCTCAAAATTCTAGTAAAATTCCTCTTCTTCTTCCAAACTCGCTCTTAAATGTTCTTTGCAAATTGAAGAAGGAAAAGAATGGAAGTTGGATGAGAATTTTCTTCAAAATGTTTGGCGGTGAAGGGAAGAGAAGAAGAAGAAGAAATGAAAAAAATGAAATTTTCTTCTCTTTTTTTTTTTCCTTTTACCCTTTCTTTTCTTTCTTTTCTATAATTTACTTAATAAAACCATTCAATATATAAAGATATATATATATTTATTTACACTTAGTTTCCATTTTTTCCACATTTAAAGAAATTAAACAAAAAAATATCGGGTTTATATATTGATTTTGGGTGTTCATCACACGCTTCCAACAAAGTGGTATCAGAGCTTGAGTTTGGAGTTTTAAAAAAATTGTTTTTGCAAATGGCAAACAATTTAGTTCCCTTCCATGTACCTCGACTTATATGAAAGAAAATTATAGCAGTTGATGTATTCGAGTGAAAGCTCTACATGGTTCACAAGATGTGTGGAATATTGTTAATAATAGTTATGAAGAATCAAAAATGATGTGGCTTTGAGTCAATCTCAATGAGAAACTTTACAAAATACAAGGAAAAAAGATCAAAAGTCTCTCATCATCATTCATCAAGCCATTTATGATTCAAATTTTTAGAAAAATTCTAGAGCAACTACTGCACATCATACATGGTAAATTTGGAGAATACGTATAAAGAGTAGATTGAGTTAAAAAGGTTCGACTTCAAAAATTGAGAGGTGATTATGAATCATTGCATATGAAGGAGTCTAAATCAGTTTCAAATTATACTTCAAGATTGCTAGCAGTAGTAAATGAAATGAAAAAAATATGCTAAGAGAATAAGTGATGAGCAAGTAGTAAAAAAAATACTTCGCTCTTTTGATGAAAAATTCAATTTCATCGTCGTACTTATTGAAGAATCAAAGGATTTGAGTACAATGACCATTGATCAACTTATAGGTTCTATACAAGCCCATGAAGAGAAGCTTCGTAAGAAGAACAAGTAGACGACTGAGTAACTTTTTCAATCAAAGTTGAAATTAAAAGACAAGGAAGACAACCTAGAAAAAGGCAATTAAGGTCAAGGACGTGGTGGCAATCATGGACATGGTGATTTCAGAGATCTAGGTTGAGGAAACTACGATAAAAGAAAATTTTATGAGAGTAATTCAAACTCAAATTCATCAAGAGGTCGTGGAAGACAACATTATTCGAGGTCAAGTGGAGAAAGATAAAATAACGACAAGAGGTATGACAAAAGACAGGTTGAATGTTATAATTGTCATAAATTGGGCCATTATTCCTGGGAATGCAGAAATAGAGTTGAAGAAAATGCAAATTATACTGAGAAAGATGAAGAAAACGATGATTCATCATTACTTCTAGCATGTAAAGGTGTGGAAACATATGAAAATAATGCATGGTATCTTGATAGTGGTGCAAGCAATCACATGTGTGGAAATAAATCATTGTTCATGGAGCTTGATAAATCTATCGGTGACGATATCATATTTGGTGATGCCACAAAAATTTCAGTTAACGGAAAAGGTAAATTTTGACCAATTTGAATAATGGGAAGCATGAGTTTATTTCTAATATTTATTATGTGTCTGATATAAAGAACAACATTTTGAGTTTGTGACTCTTAGAGAAAAGTTATAATATTTTGATGAAGGATTATAGTCTTTTGATAAGAGATAATCATAACAGTATGATTTCTAAAGTGCAAATGACGAAAAGTAGAATGTTTTTATTAAACTTTCAAACTGATGCTGCTAAATGTTTAAAGTCATGTTTGAAAGATGCAAATTGAATTTGGCACTTGAGATTTGGGCATTTAAACTTTGATGGCTTGAGACTATTGGTTAGGTGAAAGGGTTGCCATATGTCAAATATCCAGATCAATTTTTTTAAGGTTGTTTTTATGGCAAACAATTTAGGAAGAGTTTTCCATAAGAATCATCTTCGAGAGCAAGGGGACCATTGGAGTTAGTTCACATTGATCTTTGTGGACCGATCAAACCAAGTTTTTTTTATAAGAACAATTATTTCTTATTATTTATTGATGATTTCAGCCGAAAAACTTGGGTTTACTTTATCAAGAAGAAATCAGAAATCTTTGGCATGTTCAAGAGATCTAAAGCCCTTGTTGAAAAAGAAAGTGGTTATTACATAAAAGTTTTGAGATCAGACAAGAAAAGTGAATTCACTTCAAATGAATTCAAAACTTTTGCACAGAAAATGTAATTCATCAGTTTATGACAGTTCCATTTACTCCTCAACAAAATGGTATTGTTGAGAGGAAGAATCGAACAATACTTAACATGGCCCAAAGCATGTTGAAGAGCAAGAAGATGTCAAAAGAATTTTGGACACAAGTTGTTGAATGTGCAATGTACTTGTCAAATCGTTCCCCTACTATACGCTTATGGAACCAAACTCCTCAACAAGGCATGGACAAAGAAGCAAACCATCCATTCCTCATTTGAGAGTATTTGGATGCATGGCTTATGTGCATAAACCTAATCAAAAGCGTAGTAAGCTTAATGATAAAAGTGAGAAACCTTTTTTTTTTTTTTTTTGCTATGATGCAAGCTCAAAAGGCTACAAGCTTTATAATCTTGTTACAAAGAAGATGATCGTAAGCAGAGATGTTGTGTTTGATGAAGAAGCATTATGGAATTGGAATGACAAACCAAAAGACTATAGATTTTTTGTTTTTCCCGATGATCATGATAAGCCTAGTGACATTGCTTCTCCATCAACACCACCAACATCGCCAATCACTCTACAACAAAACACACCTTTATCATCTGCAAGTTCAAGTGTGAAGGACCTCGTGGCATGAGAAGTTTACAAGATATATAAGATGAAACTAAAGAGTTAAGTCAAAGTTTTAATAACCCTTACTCTTTTTTGTCTATTTGGTGACGGTGAACTTTTGAATTTTGAAGAAGCTTCACAAAATGACAAATGGAAGATTGTTATAGATGAAGAGATAAAAGCCATAAAAAAAGAATGATACGTCAAAACTTTCTACTCTTCCAAATGGAAAGAAAGCATTGGGTGTTAAATTGGTGTTCAAGATAAAAAGAAATGAAAAGGGAGAAGTGGTGAGATACAAAGCAAGATTAGTTGCAAAAGGATATTCTCAAAGAAAAGGTATTGATTATGATGAAGTATTTGCTCCCATTGCTTGTTTGGAAACCAACTGGTTGTTAATTGGGCTTGATGCTCAAAATAATTGGAAGGTCTTTCAGATGGATGTCAAAACAGCATTTTTGAATGGATATCTAGAAGAAGTCTACTTAGAACAACCTCTTGGTTATTCTATGAAAAGCCAAGAGGATAAAATTCTAAAAATGAAGTAGGCATTGTACGGATTAAAACAAGCACCAAGAATGTGGAATAGCAAAATCAACAAATATTTTCTTCATAATGGGTATTTGAGGTGTTCTTATGAACATTCTCTTTATATTAAGACTAATGGTTATGGAGATATTTTGGTGGTTTGTTTATGCGTGGATGACTTAATTTTTACAGGAAATTGTGCAAGTATATATGTTTAAAGATCTCAAGAAGGCGATGACCCAAGAATTTTAAATGACAGATATAGGACTGATGTCATATTATCTTGACATTGAGGTAAAGCAATCAGAGGAAGGTATTTTCATCTCTCAAGAACGATATAGTAGAGAAGTTCAATATGATCAATCCTAAGCTTGTCATAACTCCTATTAAAACTGAGACCAAACTGTCCAAATATGAAAAAGGAGATGTTGATCTTTTATATTTCAAAAGTTTGGTTAGGAGTTTGAGAATTTGACTTGCGCATGACCAGATATTCTTTTCATCATTGCATTGGTGAGTCGATTTATGAAATCTCCTACAACTACCCATTTGAAAGTGACAAAGAAAATTCTTCATTACCTCAAAGGTACGCTTGACTATGAGTTATTTTATTGCTCATCTAAAGAATTCAAGCTTGAAGGCTATTGTGATAGTGACTAGACTGGAGATACTAATGATCGAAAGAGCGCTAGTGGATATGTTTTCTTCGTTGGTAATACTACATTTCCTTAGACTTCTAAAAAAACCTATTGTGACATTATCCACTTGTGAGACAGAAAATGTTGTTGTAGCTTCAAGTGTCTCTCATGCAGAATTTGGTTAAGAAATTTATTAAAGACAATTAGAATTTTGCAAGATGATCCAATTGTGATCCATGTAGGCAATAAGTCAACAATCGCTCTAGCAAAGAATCATGTGTTCCATGATCATAGCAAACACTACAAGATTTCATTTCATCAAAAATTTCATTTCAAGGAAAGAGGTTCAAGTTGAATATGTGAAGACTGAAGATCAAATTGTAGACATTTTCACGAAGCCACTCAAAGTTAATGTGTTTAACAAGTTCAAAACATTGCTTGGAGTTTTTTAGAAAACATGTTTAAGGAAGGATGTTAAAAATTAAACATGTTTTAAATAAATAAGTTATATGTGAAATTATTTATGAGAGTTAAAAAATTAAAGGATATGTGAGTTAGAATGTTAGAGTTAATTTAGTAAGAGTTTCACATTAATTAAGTGTTGGTTTTAAATTGTTGTATTTAATTGTGGTATGAGTTATTTTCATAACAATCGTGAAAACGCGAGCAACATTTAAAAGCGCCTACGATGTGTATGACCGACGAGTGAGTGACGGTGAACAACCACTAGTAGAAAAAGCGTCTACGATGACAGTTAAATGCTATCATAGAAAGATTTCGTGATAGTTATTTACAGCCATTGATGCGGCAGTCATGGAAAGTATTTTATGACAGTTCTATAAAACTATCACGAAATGTGTTTTTCATGATAGAGAATAATGTCATGAAGCCAACATGAGTTTAGCTCAACTAACACCTATATGTACCAGTGGACAAGATGTCCTAGGTTCAAATTCCCTCCCTTGCATTTATTACAATACATTTCCAAAAAAAATGTCACGAATCTATTATTTTATGACAGATTATAACTGTCATTATTTATCATTTATGACACCTATTAACTGTTATCATTTCACCTATCATGACTTTAATTAACTGTTAAGAAAACGTTTTCGATAATAGTTTTTTTTAGATTCAAATGTCATAATTGTATTTTTAGTCCTTGTTTTTCTTGCCCTATTCTTTATTGAATCTCTATTTTTCTTGTCGCCCTGCCATCACACAGACCAATACAATCACAAAGTAATGGTTAACGCTTTAATATATACAATAACACACTCATATGGAAAGAAACAGTGAATGCTTTAATATATATACTTTAACATACACTTTCTAATATCTGTACAATTGTTGGTAAAGCGTTTGTACAATGAAGCAATGAATATATACGTTTTGGTACGAACTAGCTATTTAAATAAGCACATTTGAACCAAAATTTTGCTACCAAACCTACAAAAATGTCTATACATCAATGAATTGCTGCAAATAAGGTTTTGCTGCTCCAATGGATTCTTGCAAAACCTAGTAAGAAAAAAAGGAAATTTAGAATATAACTCTACACATCAACAGCACAACACATTCACTTCAACAACACAACACATTCACTTCAACAACACACTTCAACAACACAACACATATACAACACACAACACAAACTAGAATAAATGTTGCCCACTGAATCTCACTAAGCTTTGTTATACTTAGCAACACACCTCTGAGGGACACCCAACCATCCATCCCTTGCCTTCTACAATAGCGAACAACATACACAAGTTAGCAAACAATATCACCGCTGTTGGTCTCTCTAAGCTTTGTAAACCGCTAAAGTTAGATCAAGAGAGAAAAGAAAAATCTTTCCTTACGTTTATACAATGTAACAAGCCCATCATTGTGGAATGTCAACTTCTATAAACAACATCCATTGTGTTCTAGTTTCTATAATCCACTCAATCCTTATAAACCATGTGATGCATAAATCCATTCCTAAAATGAAGTTTTAAACTCATAAGAATTTCCAACACAGAGCAAACACAACCTATAACATGAGTAAAAGATTTAGTAGAAGTAAAACACCACTAGTTTGTTACAATCAATCTCAACTTTCACAGACTGCACACTTGAAGAACAAACAAAAACAAAAAACATATTCTGTGAAGCTTTTGAAAGACTGCACACCTGAAAATGAAGTATATCTGGAAATAAGAAAGCAAGTATATCATGAAAATCAAAAGAAGTACTAGTCTCCTCCTGAAAGGATCCCAACACTCCAAAGCCACAAGTAATTCAAAAGAATGTAGTTAACTAACTTAGTTTCCAGGCTGCCAGCACAATTTCAACCCCAGATTTGTTACTCTACACTCATGTATATCATGAAAATCAGTAAAAGTCTAAAATTTAGTTTCTTTGGAAAGACCAATCATTTTATCCATAAAGTATTCAGTACTCACTCGTGCCTTTTCATACTAGCCATATACATCCTAGATTTACCAAAAAATTCAATAAAAGTTTGTCCCCCAAGACAACAAAAGAAAAACAGTAGAAAATTTGTTCCCAATCTGATCCCAGCAGCATGCATTTGCTATTGATCTTAGCCAAAAGGCCAAAAAAGGTATTAACTCAGTCCATTCACTCACTCATCAATCTAAGTCAAAAGAAGGATTAAATCACAAGATTAAGTTACCTTATTGATTGCTTGTAATTGGATCGATGAGCAGTAAAAAAAAAGGGAATAAATAACTTTAAGTTTCATGAATACAGCTCCTTGGCTATAGAGTTAAAAGTCCATAAAGAAACTTTAATGTTTGAAAATATTGTTAAAATGAAGTATGTGATCAAAAGTAACATGTGTTTTCAAACTACAAAACTATTTCATTTCCTAATAAAATTTGACATTTCATTTTGAAGAGATTTTTCACAATATGGATGAAACTAAATTTGAAAATACAAGGAAAAAATAATTACATGCTAAAGACCATAGTAAAAGTTGCTACAAGTTTGAAAGTACAAAGATTCAGTGATCATGTTTTAAATTTTAAAGTTTAGAGGATAAATAATTACTTATATGAAAGTGATCAAAAGAGTTTTTCAATCTAATATTCAATTCAGTTCTGCTGTTTAAAGTGATTCATCAATAAGAAACAATTTATGCCTTCTAATTTTGAGTTGATGTAATCATAGGCATTTGAAAACATAAAAAGTGAAAATAGGATCACCATTGTGATGATACGATTAAGTTATTAGAAGTTTCTGTGATTATTAATACCTCGAAATCTGATGGTTGGATCTTCAAAAAGACAATCGTCAGTATAAATTACAAAAGTGAATATCCTTGTTTTCAGTATAAGCCCAACATAAAATACACTTCTAAAAAGCTTCATTTTTTTTTAATGTCATTAGTTACACAAGCACCCATTCATACACGCATACATCTATATATTTGATTTGGTATGAAACCGAGCTTTCAATAAGAGAAATGAATGAATGTGCAAGGACAGAAAAAATCGAGCTTTCAACAAAAGAATGTACAAGAGAAATAAAAGAATGTCAATAATTTGTAGCTAAAGGAAGAATGAAAGAATGTCAAAAATTTGCAACTAAAGAAAGAACTCATAAATCAAAGTATGATAAAGGAAAACAACAAATCAACTAAGAAAAATGTGGAAAATGAAGGTACCAATAACAAAGTAGGCATTCTCATAATCTGATTTCAGGATATCTACAACCTCATCAACTCTTGGAACTACACTTCTTCCTAATTATCCCTAATTCCATCAACTCTATAGCACAGACACGGACCAAACAGAATCGAATTTATATCTCTCGCTCGCATATTCAAATTAAGCAAACATCTGAAGAAATTGAACAAACAATCTTTTCCCTCATAACACGAAGCGAACGTGGATATCAAGAACGAAATTACCTCTTACTGATTAGAGAAGAGAAAAGCCTAAGAAGATTCTCATCCTGCCGATAGTAGAACGGTGCCATTAGAGGGGCATGGAAGGAAAATCAAGAATAGGAACTAAAAAAATATTGTGGTTTAAAAACATCACAAGGGACTTACAACCCAATTAGGCAGTAATCTATATATAATCATCATATATAATCAAAGCACTTCAATTGTAATACGAACCCTCCAACCAACCTACAATAGCTAAGACAATAATGCAATTCACTTTCTCAATGTGCATAGATAGGGGCAAATAGAAGCAAAACAAAAGTTGTCCTATTGAGGTATATTCTTGAGTTGTCCTACACAATCAAATTACAAAAGAATTAAAGAATTACAAAAGAATTACAAAATATACTATATGTAATAGAACTCTAAGACATTCAAGAGATAGGAATTTTCTTACTCCATAGGTTGAGATTCTAATAATCTCAAATGTTTGACCTATGTTGAACACCCGTAATTAAGTTACAGTAATGCTCATAATTTTAACTTAATCAAAAAACGAAAGAAAAAACAACACATAAAATTTGAACTTGAGCAATGGAGAATATATATTTAAAAATTCATCTAAATGTAAGCTCTCTAAGGTTGGAAGTTTAATTCTCAACTATCGGTTAGGAAAAAAATTCAAAACATTACAAAAGATACCAAATTTCTAAATTATAGTATCAAACATAGTAAAAAATAGACAATAAAAAACAAATAATAACGTCTTACTAAAAAGATAGGTACAAATTTGTAAGAAAACTAAAAAATAGGTAATTAGTTACCGGTGTTAGAACTAATTTGGTTTAGAAATTTGATGAGATGAAATTTAAACTTAGGGAAAGACAAATTTAATAAAATATCGAACAAAATTTTCAATTTTAATTCTTCAAACTGTCGCTAAATTTTTCGGAACATTATTTCTCAGCTCTTAAACGTGTAATATAACACTTCATTACATATAGATTCCCGATTATTCCCTTTCGATAAAGTTCAAAATGCAGCGAATGTTGAATGATTAAAAGTTGATAATATTTTGAAAGTTCAGTAAAAAGAAATGGGCGAAAGAAAACCAAAAAATTCAAATTTATAACACTAACAAGTAGGAAAATAGGCGACAAGAACTATGAAGAAATAGAAAGAAAACAAACAACACAATGTCTATATAAGTGAAGGAAAGAACTTGGTTGATGACTTTAAAGATTTACCTCATGGATCCAGTTTGTTTTATAGAATGTGATTAGAAGCAGAATGGTTTGGAGAGAAAGTCCACAAATCATGCCTCCCAACAGTCCCTGTCCAAGCTCATTGGAAACCCGTATGCTAGGAAGATGACACATTTGCAAATTCAATACATTAATAACAGTTATTATCTACACAGATCAATCGATACATTCACTTGATTTCATTCCCATTCTGTTGTTGCCAACAAAAAAAAATAAGAAAAAAGTAAAAAACATAGTTAGAGACATAAACGATGTTAATAGACTTTTACTCGAAGGAAGTGATTGATATATGCTAAGGAAACACATAAACAATAATGATAGAATAAAAACAACGATCATTTAGGATACAGGTGGTTAATTTAAAAGAAATTTCTAACTAAGTTCTTGGTGATCTTTTAGTGAATTAAACCAATATGTCGTAAACAAATGAAATAAAAGTATAGCTTAAGCTTGTATTTTACTCACCTTGAGACCTAATAATAATGTAGTGATAATCATTCTACGTCTTTGACAAAAATTGCTCATAAGTTATACTAAAATAGGAAAGAAATGGTTGCAACAGACCATCGTTCAAATAGAATGCCCATATATAATGTCCATTTAACCGTCAGAGACTGAGTTTTAAGATTAAGGAATGTATAAATTTGTGATGATGGTGGGGGCTCTCACCATTTCCTAGAGAGAAACACAAGTTTAATAAAATGAAGGCTTAAAAGTTCAAAATCCAGGCCCCAATTCTTCTTAAGTAAACCAGATGCTACTTCTTCCGTTAACTCAACGGCCTTGAGTGCATCCCTTCTATTGCAAAATCGTAATTCCATAGATACTTGTCACCATATAAAAAAATCCAGCCATTGTAAACAACAACTAAACGCAAAACAAGAGTAGTCATAGACTCATTCACGATGTTTCATTTGAAGAAATGAAATTAATTACACATAATCATTGCCCGTGAAAACATTTTACATGATTCTTATCTATAAAAGTCATCATCGCATTAAAAGAAAAAACTTGCTGCCAGGTAAACCAAGCGTCGAAAACTTAATTTCATTCAGGTTCATTGCATAAAATCTTTAAAATGACAGTTTTATAAGCATAAACTTTCAATAACGAACCAAAAAACGAACAATGAGACAAAGCGTAAATGAAGTTTGTTCTTTAAAATTTAAAAAACAAAAGTGAGAAGAATGGAAGACGTTACATGTTTCTTTGTATGTTTCTTTATCTGCCATTAATGTTATTGTACAATTTCTTTACTGCTTGAGAATCTTGGCAACAATTTTTAAAAGTGTTTGTCTAAAATTTAACAACTAAACTATAGAAAATGCTTAAAGACCCTACACATCATCAAAGTTTAAAATCTCACTGTTAATTTTTCATTCTCTTTTTCTCGAAGCTTCTTCCCATAGCCATGAAATCTCCATTGGCCTTGACTTCCTAATTATAATGAACAAAAAATTAATTAAAAATCAACCAAATGCTTCATTGAGGCATTTCATCAAACACATTGTTAGCTACCAAAATGCTTCATCGCATAGCCAACAATATATTTCACAAAACCATCAATATACCTTTAAAGAATCACAAAATAGTTAAAATATGTTTTTGAGTTATGATATCTTTAAAGAATCAAGCACATTGTCGGTAGCTTATTTTTTTCATCCGTGAATATTATTAGTTCATTGGCTATTCTTTAGCTATTCTTTTAGACTATTGAAATACAATGAGTTAAACTTCAAAGCTACAAGCACTGAGTTAAACTTGACAAATAGCATAGCAAAATGGTAATGCAATAGCATGGACATTTTATATAAGTTCCACCACATTGAGACCCCCAACATAACTTTCTATCAACATAACGAAATCTTGAAGTGAAATCGCACATACTCCAAAGAAACCCCATTAACGAAGAACCAAATCATGCAAAACGAAGTCATATGAAATAAAAAAAAACAACATCAAAACAAAAACATCAAGAATCTCTAAAATAAACAAACCCCACAAAGAATGTGTGGATGAAAAAGCAAAATCTTCAAAGTGGAACCAAATTGAAAAGGTAGGAATGGGAACACAAGAAACAGAGCAGAAAGTTAAATATCCAGGGAAAAAGATAAACAAAGGGAGAAGAAATGAAAAAAGAAAGATCAAGAACTCACCGGCGACGATATGAGTCTCCTCACCGTGGATCTCCGTCACTGAGAAGAAAGGACATGGGGATGAGAAAAATGGGGTTAAGGTTGGGGTTTTTGTTGTGCATCGTTCGTCTTTCGTGAGGGGAAGGATTTTGAAGAAGGAATGGAGAATATGAGTGAAAAAAGAAAGTGAGGGATTTTGAAGAATGAAAGTGAGGGATTTTTCCTTTTCTTTATTTTTTTATTTTAATAAAAGATATTTAATTAGTTTGTTAGTCTATTAAGTTTAAATTATATTCAAAGTTTCTCCTAACATAAAATAAAAGAAAGAGAGATGATTGAAATAGATAATAACTGTAATAAATACAATTATCTCTTCAAAATATTTAATGAGGATGACTTAAAATATAACCACAACATTTGTATTTAAAGCAGTAGCAAGAACCAACAATTAAGGGAGATTAAGATGAAAATTGAGGTTGATAAGATACTCATGCGGGTTCCTTTTAGAAAGGGATAATGGGAAAGATGCTCAGTACGTATACCACAATCAAACTTAGTTTCTTTTAAAAAACAAAAGCAACATGTGGTGGAGGAGGTGGATAGTCTGAGGTCCTTTTACTTGGCCCCAATGGTAGTATGCGCAGACCGTTAGGTAACATTCCAAAGTTGATCTTAGATCCCTTATATAAAACAATGGAAAGAGGAGATAGAGAGTCTGAAAATCTTTGACTTAATCCAGATGGAGGAATACGCATACCTTTCAGTAATATCCCAAAGTTAATCCTAGATTTCTTATGTAAAACAATGTTAGGGGTGGAGAGTCTGAAAATCTTTGACTTGGTGCAGATGGAGGAATACTCACACCTTTCGATAATATTCCAAAGTTAACCCTAGATTCCTTATGTAAAATAATGGATGGGGAAGGTGGAGAGTCTAAAAATCTTTGACTTGGGCCAGATGGAGGAATATGCACACCTTTCGGTAATATCCCAAAGTTAATTGTAGATTCCTTATGTAAAACAATGGATGGGGGCGTTGGACAGTTTAAAGATCTTTGACTTGGTCCAAATGGAGGAATATGAACGTCTTTTGATAGTATTCCTGAACTGAAATGTGTATCTAAATCAGGTATTCTCTTGGATTTCGGAGTAAGAAATGGATATGTTGTTTTGGATAAATTTTAATGTGCGCCTTTAATTCATTTTCGAAAACAAAGTTGTCTTCATTGACTTCAAACAAATTTCTACCATTTTGATAGATTCTAAAGTGCAACCCAAAGAGTACGAAAGCACAAGTTCTCAATACCATATTAGAACTAATTGACAACATTTTTGTGGTGTGTGTTTTCTCTTCTTCTATTTCCTCTTTTTATATAAATTAAGGTTACATTTGTCATAACACCTAAAAAGAAAGAACATTTTAGTTTTATACAAACAACAAAAACTTGTAATTTATTTGAGCAATCTTCTTTGTAAGAATATTTAGAATAAAACTAACCATTTCATTTATACATTACCTAAAGAGTACCCAAAAATAGACCAATCAATTCCTCGGTAGGGAATTTGTGAAATTTTAATAAATAGAAATCCACTAATACGATGCCCTCCTTATCTTGGCTGAATTTTCTATTTTAAAGGAAGAGTTGACTTCCAAATTTCAAAGTGTATAAACTTGATTGTTTTTGTGTGAATGAAGCATTAATGGGTGAGAATGACTCATTTAGAATACAGTAATAGAGATATATTAATTTGAAGTGATTAGATGTAAATTGAAATTACAATCGGATAATATACCGAGAAGCTTAGCTATATGGAGTCTAATTAAACACCAAAAATACATAAAAAAAAAAAACTCATGGTTCCTATGCTTTAGATATTTTAGTATTTGAGATTAATGTATTAGAAATAATTTATAATTGAGATTTTAAATTCAATAGTGAAACTTAATTTAATACACACCTTTTAATTAACACTCAAAACTAAAGCAAAATACAAATGTTGAGGGAGGGGGACCAAAAAGAAAATGTGTGGATGTGGGCCCCCAACTCCCATCCCATCCCATCCCCTCTCACTTTTCTGCTCCTTCACCTTACGGATAAGGACTCCAAAGAAAGAAAAAAAAAAACTTTCCCTTCAACAGTTCCACTCCTTCTACTCTCTCAATTTCAAAGAACTAGAGAGAAAGAAAACCCTAAAAACAGAGAGAGAGAGAGACACAGATATGTATGTTTTGGGTGCAAGTAGTTCTCACATTCTTTACGCACAACTTCACCAACACCAGTTTCTAAGCAACGGGAAGCGTTGTGGTTTTCTCAATACAGATTTTGGAGATCACCGGCGGAGGGAGCTCCGGATCAAGGCCGAGGCCGGCTTTTGGCCGGATTTGTCAAGACCAGCGTCGGTGGAAATGGAATCCATTGACGATTCCGATCAACTCGATCGGATTTTGATCCACGCTCAACAACTTTCTCAACCAATTCTTATTGATTGGTTCGTATAATTTCCTCTATCCTTTCATTCCAAGGGCTTTTTCTGTAATTTCCTCCTCTCTCTCTCTCTCTCTCTCTCTCGAAATTACAAATTTAATCTTTTATTTTATTTTATATGGCTTAGGATTTCTAATTGGTGATTTTGTTTTTAGTTAACTGAATTTGGTTTTTTCCCTATCAAATTCAACATTTTAATAATAATAATAATATGTATATATTTAGCTATCCATTTCACTTTTAATCATTTGTTTTTATATTATGAACACATCTTTCAAACATAGATAGAACATGGCCTTCTACAATTTAGAACTGCTTCAAATTTTGAAAACTAACTTAAAAAACAAAATTTGAAAGTTTCCCCTTTTTTTAAATTGTTATAGTTACTTTCAATAATGCTTTCAGTCCTTCGAAATAAATTTTAATAATATGAAATTTTGAATTTAAATTTAAATTGATTTTGAGGGATTAAAAGTAGGTTTAGAAAAGATTTTTAAATATAATATAACTATTTCAAATCAGTTATTAAGTTAAATGAAGTGTTTTGTATTGGTGAATAATATTATAAATTAGGTGGTATGTGATATTAATATTAAACATATGGGGGAAAATAGGATGGCAACTTGGTGTAGGAAATGCATCTACTTGAAGCCTAAACTCGAGAAGCTTGCTGCTGATTATGTTACCAAGTAACCTTCTATATGCTATCTTTTCTTTTCTTTTCTTTTCTTTTCTTTTCTTTTCTTTTCTTTTCTTTTTAATTTCTCTCTACTTCTGATATGAACACAATAATTTATGTAGTGATTAAATTTCAGAGTAAAATTCTACTATGTAGATGTGAATAAGGTCCCTCAATCTCTTGTAAAACGTGGAAACATCTCTGTAAGTATAATCTATATAATCCTTTGAAGCTTCCTTCTTCAATTCTTTACTTTTCTAATTATTTCAATTTAACAATTGTTTTTTCTTTTTCCTTTCTGCAGAAAATGCCAACAATTCAGGTGACCACTTTTCCTTAATTTTCACTTTTAGATTAAGTTTTTACAAAAAAGAATGCTTTTAGGTGAAGTACGTTTTTTTTTTTCAATAAAAGTATGAATATGCGTATTTGAGAGTGGTACAAATGAAATTTCTTCTAAAGTTATTAATTTATTAGCTTTGGAAAGATGGAGAGATGAAAGCAGAAGTAATTGGAGGGCACAAAGCTTGGCTTGTGATTGAAGAAGTTAGAGAAATGATCCAAAAGTTTGCTTCATAATTTTCTGTCCACAACACTTTCTTTGTTCATTTATTATAATTACTTCATCTTCAACCTCCCCTTAACCTCAAATTTCATTCTCAAATTTTTTATTATATAATATACATCCCCATATTTGTAAAACTTTAATTTATTGTACATATATAACAATATGTTTATGTCAAATCTTGACACCTCTGTAACTTTAGGTTGTTTACACGTAATCAATCACATATGTTTCTCTTCATTGTACACATTAGGTACAAATATTTTACCTTATCTTCAATATAATATTTGAAAAATAGAAAGTTGCAATGTGTAGGAGGAAAAGAAAAACATTTGGACCTCTTTTAAAAAATATGAAAATTTTAATTTTTGATTTTTGTTTCTTTTATTATACCAACTCTACCCTCATTGCTCTATATTCTTTACCTTTTTCCGTACAAGTCAATCGATATGCCTAAGTCAACCAATATGCCTATATATATATATATATATGCATATTAGGAATTCATTCCAAGTATAACATGATGATGTATTAATAATGATCTACATTTTGAAGTACATTTTTTAATGAGTACTGATGTACTACCGAGGGAGGGCTGGAAGAAGTATTACGGGTGCTTCTAAGGATGAGGAGGAAGAGCAAGTAAAGTCTTGAATGAGCTCGGAATACCTTGAAATCCACAAAGAATACAACAAAGGAAAGCACTACATAGAAAAGGATATAGCACCATGCCCAATACGTGTTCCAACGAAGTTGGACAAAAGATAAAAATGGAAAAAGAGTATTACTAATCACATGGGGAGCGGTATTACTAATCACATGGGAGCACCGTGCTCCTTTATTCATATAAAATTTTGTTCTCATAAATATTAGTATATCACACATTAACGTCAGTGATCTCACTTCATTTTTAAAGAGTATTGATATGAAAAACAATAATAAATGGAATGAGTTAATTATTCTATCGATGTCGTAGTAAAAATTTTCCCGAAAATACAAGGAAATTAATATGGAAATAGATGAAACACAAATTAACTTAATTGTATTTTTTGAAAAAATGCTTAAACTAGAAGATATTAGAAAAACAAACTCACGTTGAAAATGTTGAAGGATTAAAAAATTTCTCAAGCAACATTGAAGGAGACAATGTAAAAAATAAAATTAAAGCTTCCACTTCAATTCTTAAGTAAAAAAAACATATCTCCAGATTAATTAAAATGTTCTAAATAATTAAATGATATGTTTGGAAGTGATTTTAAACCTTCCCTTTTTTTTTCATTAACATACCAAAGTATTCTTCTCATGAAACACTTCAAAAATGAGAACAATCTACCAGAATTTTAAAAGAATTGAAGATCCTTTTTAACATATAAAAAATACTCAGCTCTGAGGTCAATAAAATACAGCTAAAGCATATTTGTATCCTGTCGGATACTTATATACCTTTCCAAATCTCAACTTTACACTCATACAACCTAAAATACAACATTGAATCAAAACCCTACAAGATATATATCATGATTTTAGTATCTTAAAAAGTATCAAACACTTGTCTATTTTGTGAGATCGCCTTAAAGAGGAGAAATGGAAAACCAACCAAATAGAATGTACAGAATGTACCCATCTACGTTGTATGAGCAGCGTGTGTCCTCGACGCCCAAATACCAAACACCAGGAACCAAAAGACAAACAAAATGGCCCAGTATCGTGCAGGTCCATATTTTATCCTGGTAAGCACAAACTGCAGATATGGAAAGAATACAAGTTAGGAATACGAGCCTTGAAGTTTTGCAAATTTTCATAGGTTTTGCAACGTAAGAAAAAATTAATAAAGAAACAACACATGCGTCTCAATACCCACAGTTGTACACACGTATATAATATTATTACAAAAATTTAAAAATATCAACATTGAAGCAATCGATGGATCTTCAAAAATGAATTCGTCATTTGCTCATTTTCTTTTTTATGCTATATGTTCCTTAAAGGTTTCTTGGTGTAAATTTTCACCTTCCCTCATTATATCGAATTGAAAAAGTTTTTTGTAACTCCCTTGCATTGGAGCTCTCCCCTTTTGTACTTCAATATGATAAATGAAGTTGTCTCATAAAAAAACGTCAAAAGTCAAGAATTTGATCGACTAAAACAAGATCGAGGCTAAGAGTATGTTCTGGTACACCATCTAAATTTCCCTTTTTTTCTTTTTCCTTTTTGTTAGAAGATTTTACAATTTCCATCAGTACTGACGTTTTTAGCAGTCATTTTTTGGTCCTTTCCTTTGTTGGGTTTGATTAGGTTGTCCATGTTTTTTTTTTCTTTTCCTCTTTCTTTTTAGGCTTTTAGTTGTTTGTAAATTCTTTTGTTCCTTTTTTGGTAGACGAGCTCGTGGATGTTCCTTGGTTTTCTTTTGGAACTTTTCTTGAAGACTGCTGTTTTATCCCATTTTATTTGGTTGTTTGGTTTTTCCCTTTTAAAAAATTTATGTATAAATTTTAAAATGGTCTTTAACATGAAAAGAAGAAAAAAAAAAAGCGAAGGAACGGTTACCAACAGCATGTATTTTCAAAAACTAGAACAAAAAAAAAAAAAGAGAAATGAGAAATAGGAACATTATAAGCGTAATCTAAAATAGCTGTAACAAAAATAATATATTTTACCTTCGACTTATCCAACAAGCAGTGAGTCAGAGCCTCAGCAGCTCCTACCTTACTAGGAATATAAGCATGCCCCTAAATCCTAATGGGGGCCAATGTTCCACTATCCACTAGCACAAACTAACAATAATAGGTCCTGCCACTTCCCAATTACCAAATCTCATGTAAACATGAACAGCCAATCCTCTTTTTGGACAAAGAAGTCCAACAAAATTGTCTATTACTTGCTCAATGAGAGGCCAAGTTAGTTTTCCATAACCCTCCACGATAATACATACTTAAGCCCTAAAGTCTAAATCATGTGAAGACTCTTAGGTGATAGTAGGAAACATATAGAACGACATACGAGGTGGGGATTTGAACGTTTAACCTTTTGGCGAAAGATAGAATATCCTTACCGTTTGAGCTATGGTCAAGTTGAACATAACAGGGTCTTGTTTAGATAACCTTTTAACACTCTCCCTGATATTTGCTGGGTAAGAAAATCAAAACCTTGTTTGGACACAAAGCAGTAGATATATATTATTTCATTTAGCTACTAGTACAGAATTATATTCAGATGTTTCCTTGTCACCCAGTAAATTGCAACGAAAAGAAAATGTCATCAAAAACCACGAAAGCAAACACATGCCCATGTTTTGAGAATTTCAATCATTAGGAAATAGAATATGGAAGGAGCATTCAGGAGGCTGAAAGGCATCTCTAATGATTCCAGCCACTGTGTCCGCAGAATAAAACATCAAAATAAACCCATTCCAAGGGTAGAAATTCTCAACTACCTCACATTTTGTGCAATGTAAGCACTATTCCTCGACAAAGTCCTACTCTTTATATATATTTGTGAACGGTAAAACTAGTGATGCACCCTGTATTACTTAGAGGGAGAACTATTTTAAGGTTCAAGCTGTAACTCGGACAATGTATGACGAGAAAGAGCACAATGCTATGCCCCTTTATGGGTTAAGAACTCAATAAGTTTTGTTCTCTCATTTCTTTTTGTATTAAATTATGGCCAAATTCTTTGTAATTACAGCTTCCTCATGAATTTTATCAATTGGAAGGCTTTAATCCGTTAGTTGTTTGGGGAGGGGTCCTCTCAAACCTTTGCCCTTAGGCTGTTCTTATATTGCTTTGGTATATAAAAAAGGAAGTGGGCAAGGAATATTAATGGATATGGACGTCTCTTTTGCAATAGTTTTCTGATTTCTACTTGTAAAACACTTTAGGTTTGAGAGAAAATCAGAATACCTTATTGCATTCACTAAAGAAATATATATTTGCATTCACTAAAGAAATATATATTCAAGATACAATGGTGACCAACGAAGGAAGTGTAGAAAAAACCAAAAAATAAAAATATAACAAGGATATTCACAATAATATTATAGCACTCCCCCCAAGTTGGAGCATACATGTTAATTGTGCCCAACTTGTTACATAGATAATCTATACATGTTCCATTCAATATTTTCGTGAAGATATCTCATGATTGTTCTCTGGTCTTCACATATCTCGTAGATACCAAACTTCGTTGAATTTTCTCACATACAAAATGACAATCAAATTCAATATTTTTAATCCTCTCATGAAACATTGGATTAGATGCAACATGAAGTGGTGCTTGATTATCACCCCACAATTTTGTCCATGTAATGATTTCAAATCCCAACTCAATAAGAAGTTGATATATCCAAATCAATTCACATACAGACTGTGTCATTGTCCTATATTCTGATTCCACACTTAAACGTGACACCACATTTTGCATCTTACTCTTCCAAGAAATCAAATTACCAACAACATAAACACAATATTCTGAAGTTGATCTTCCATCTTCTTAGGATCCTACTCAATTGGCGTCTAAAAAACATTGAATATTAGTCTGACCATAATCCTTATGTAATAAACCACGTTCAGGAGCAGCCTTCAAATAACATGGAATTTGTTCCAAAGCAGCCCAATGATCAACTATAAGGCATGGCATATACTAGCTCATAATACTCACTGGACAGGTTATGTCTGGTCGAGTCACTATAAGATAATTAAGTTTCCCCACTAACCTTCTATATCTCAGAATCTTTTGGTAGTTTTCCATCTTTTGTGAGCTGTAAGTTAGGCATCATTAGAGTACTACATGACTTAGACCCTAGCTTCCATGTTCCAGTCAACAAGTCAAGTACATATTTTCTTTGTGATAATAGTATGTCTTTCATGCTTCTAATTACCTCAATTCCTAAGAAGTATATCAACATTCCCAAATCTTTTCTTTTGAATTGGCAATGGAGAAAAGTCTTTAGAGATTGTATACTTGAAGCATCATCTCCGGTAATCACAATATCATCAACATGTACGACTAATAGGAAGACACCATTGCCGGATCCTTAAAAAAGACTGAATGATCTAACATGTACTTCTGCATTCCAAAGCTTTCAATCACCTTACTAAGTTTTCCGAACCAAGCCCGTGGACTTTGTTTTAGTCCATACAAAGACTTTTGAAGGCAACACACCTTTCCAATCTCCCCATGAGCAACAAACCCTGTTGGTTACTCCATATACACCTCTTCTTGAAGATCACCGTAGAGAAATGCACTTTTAATATCAAGCTGATGTAAAGTCCAATGATTGAGAGCTAATAAAATAAACAACCTTACGGATTCCATTTTTGCAACTAGAGAAAAAGTATCAGAATAGTCAATGTCGTATGTTTGTGCATAGCCTTTCGCTTCAAGTCATGCTTTTAATCAAGCAACACAACCATCATGATTAACTTTAACTAAAAACAACCATTTGCAATCGGTAAGCTTCTTTCCTACAAGGAGAGAAACTAAGTCCCAAAGTACAATTGTCTAAGACAGTTATCACCTCCACCATTGTAGCACACCAACTAGGATGGGACAAAGTTTCATGAACAATTTTAGGAATAGATATAGACCCTAATGATGCGATGAAAGAACGTGTAGAAGATGACAAATGGTCATATGAAACAAAAAAGAAAATAAGATGAACACAGTTACATTTACCTTTACGAAGAGTGATATAACTAAATAGGCTAACTAAATAGGCCACCTAGATACTAACAAAAAACTGTTAGAGTTGTTACAACTAAAACAGTTACACAGCTGTAAAATTCTAGTACAAATAAACATCTTCACCACATTGGGAAGATAAGAAAAATTTCAGAGAAAACAAATTTGATATTACATCAAATAGGTATCAGAGCATCATCGGACTTGGGACCGATGGCCAATCGGCGCGGCGGAGGAACAACGAGAGGCGGGAGAACCGCCCGTCCTCTCTCCAAGAACGACAACCAGATGCTTGCTGTCAGTTGAGAACACCTTGGAGGGAATTCGTGAGACTTTGGAGGCGGTGGTCAGAAGGTTGGACATAATAGCTCCAATTCAACCGGTTGAGGGATGGCCAAACTTACAATGGGGTGCTCAAAGAAGAAGAGGTGCAGAATATCCAGGTGGCTACAGAAATCAAGAAAGAAGAATAAATCAGTTTCGAAGAAGAAACAGACGCAAGGAACAGTGGCTAGAAAATCAAAATCATAATCAAGACTGGAGTTCCTCGAGCGAAGACGTAGAAAGTGATGCTACCATGAACAACAGAGGACATCGATTTGCACCTTACAGAGAACGAAGGGCAAAAGCATATGAATATAAAATGAAGTTCGACCTTCCTATATACGATGGTAAACGAAATATTGAAACCTTTCTTGACTGGATAAAGAATACTGAAAAATTTTCAATTATATGGGCTCAGCCGAGCACAAGAAGGTTCATTTGGTGGCTTTGAAACTAAAAGGTGGAGCATCAGCCTGGTGGGATCAAGTAGCAGTCAATCGACAAAAACAAGGGAGGCAGCCAATTCGGTCATGGGAAAAAATTAAGAAATTAATGAAGCAAAGGTTCTTACCTCCCAACTACGATCAAACATTGTATACACAGTACCAAAATTGCCGTCAAGGATCCCAAAAAACAGCAGAATACATTGAGGAGTTCCACCGATTAGGAGCTCGGACGAATTTGATGGAAAGTGAGCAGCATTTGATTGCTAGATTTACAGGAGGATTACGAACGAACCGAAGGAGAAAGTGAAACTCCAACGTTTTCAATGGCTATCAGAGCCATTGCTTATGCAGAAACAGTAGAAGAAATGATAGAAAGCCGATCAAAGTTTACAAGAAAAGGATTGTGGGAAAATTCCACATCCAAAAACACTTCAGCACCTCAAGGAACTAATAAGGCAATAATGGCAGAAAACAATAAAGATCCAAAAAAGAAGGAAGAACAAAACAACAAAAAAGAGACGGCTGAAGCTAATAAAAGATCTAGAAATCCCTATAACGGACCTTTCTCATGAACCTGCTATAGGTGTGGACAAGTCGGTCATCTCTCAAAACTTATGACAGAAACGGTCATCTTCTCCGATTCTGTTAGTTTATGAATTTGGAAATATTGATCGACTCGAAATAACCATGAGTCCGGATCGTTTCTATTGAAAACAGGCATTTCGACTTTTTTAAACTTATTCCGATCAACTGTTTTATCTTCTTCTTCCTTCGGATCTTTTTTTTGTCTCATCATTCGATTATTCACTTATCGCTATTCCTTTGATCTTCTTCCTACCGGTTTCTTTCAATTTGCTAGACGAACCTTCCGTATCGGAAGTCGTAAGCGATTTCTCATTAACAACACTTCTAATATATTTCATAAGTACCCGGTGCTGTCGTTGTTGATTATCGGCCTTCGAACTTAGTCAATCCAAGTTTTTCGCCGATGCTTGCTGATGTTGCTATTGCTTTTCGTTTTGAACATTCAATCATTCGATGTTCTTCATGATCATCAACAATTTCTCCTCCATCACTGGCAACTTCTGCAGATCAACTTTCATTTCCGACACTTCTTGTTCCAACGATTCGAACCTCTTAATACTTTTTGGCCATCTTCTTCGGCTTTCCCAAGTTTACTACTCTGATACCAATATGTTGGATCTCAAATCCGACACAGAATTCTCAAGGAGAGAATGAACAACTTTATTGAATTTCGATGAAAGAAGTTACAATATAGGAAGGAAAATGAATTACGATATGTAATTCAGTGAAGAACACTTTGTCTAACTGTAACCCTATCTCTCAAGAGCTCCCAGTAGGAAACTACCACAATGAAAAACTTACTAACTAACTTTCTCTTTCTTCTTGCTATTTGTTTTCCTTTTAAGTGGTCCCCCTTACCTATAACCGACTATTACCCAAACTTCTATTTATTAGTTACATTCTTCTTCCTTCTATGGTATTGGTGGATAATTGGTGGTCTAACAATAGTGCAATCTAGCAAACCAACATGAATCACAATCTAAGGAAGAAAAATGTTGAAACTGGAGACAAAGACTCTTCAACACAGAGATAGGCGGATGACCCAACCAACAAGGTTCTTTAAGAGGAGACAACTAGCTGGAGCATGTGGTGGTTGTAGGTATTTGTGGTTCAAAAATGTAAAGACCTCCAAATTCACATCCTTTACCAATAGTCTGCTTCGTCATAAGATACTAAAATAAACAATAACTAAAAAAAAAAAAAGACACAACAATGAAGATCACAAGTGAGTTTACGGACCGAAATCAAATTAAAAAAGAATTGTGGTAAATTTAAAACTAAAGACAAAGAAATTGATTTAGAAAAATGGATGGTTTCGGATCCTACAACAAGAGTGGAGGTTCCATCAGCCATAGTGACATTAGGCAAATAGGAAGATGTACATAGGTTAGAGAATAAATTGGGGTTACCTATCATATGGTCTGTAGTACCAGAGTCAATGACCGATTTCGAAGTGGAGGAAAGAAGGCATTTAAAGATGCTACCTGTCTCCGCGAAGGCAATAATGGGAGTAAAAGGTGATGCTGTCAATACTTTGTTCGTTGGTGATTGGGATAACCATCCAACCCCTTTATTACCTCTATAGTCATTTGTGGGTCCAATTAAAGCACGGCTAGAATCAGATGATATAACTGCTTGTGGTTTCTCTGTACGAAGTATTTGAGTATAGGCTTCTTCCAACAATGAGATTTTTAGTTTGACAAAACTTGATCTTTGGCCATCTCATATTAAGGTGCAAGACCAACTAAGAAACTCATGGTGAACAATTGCTCATGTTGAGCCATGAAAATTTTTGGATCAATGCTAATTGGCAAAACGGCAATGAATTCTACATAGGTATTTTTTATCTCCAAAGTAACTCGTGAGAGACTTTCCTCGTTGATCAGGTTGATATACGGTCTTACAAACATCAAACACTCTATTAATGTTTTCTTTCCCGGGATAAAGAAAATCCAAATATTCTAGTAGTTCTTTGACTAATTCGCAGTTTATTTATTAGCACAATGATTTCATGGTCAGTAGAATTCTTGATTTGTAGAAGCATTCTTGAATCATCTCGCCACCAAAACTTTTTGGTAGCATCTATTGGTGGATTTTCCTTGATGTGTTCATCCATCGCAATGCTTCTAATAAAATGATGAACATTCGATCTCCATGAATAGTGGTTTGATCCATTCAACTTGAATTCGATTACTTTTGACATCATAGGAATCATCTACGACGTGGTTATTGTTTTCTTGTTAGCCATTACCTCAAAAAAAGGGACAGAAATACAGATCAAAATCTAAAGGACAGATGTGTTGAAGCAAACCCTAATTATTAGAGGATTTTTTTTCTTGAATGAACCACAAACAGCGAGTATATAGCCCAAACAAACGCACCACCAAAGAGAGGAAATAGCTCCAACGAAACCCACAAAAACAAACAGGAAAGGGCGGCGCATGAACCTCATCCGTTGGTCGGATGGCATCGAAAATTTGGGGTTGGTAGACGGTAGTTGGGCTCCCTTTTGAACTGGGCGATGTCGAAAAAGAACGAACTTCTAATGGTGGCGGCAGTGGCGACAACTGACGCCTGATGGACGACGGCGACTGACAAACGACAAACAAACCAACGATGGCGGCGGTAGGCAAAACGCTACAAACTCACCCCTCCACAAAACCCTAGATGTAACACAAGAGCTAAATTCTTAAACCATAATTTACTCTATAGAGCTCTAATACCATGTAAAACACTTAAGATTGAGAGAAAATGAAAATACCTAATTGCAATTCATTACGGAAATATACATACGAGACATAGTGGTGACCGCAGAAGGAAAGTGCAAAAAAAAACCAGAAAAGGAAAATATAACAAGGATATTCCCAATAATATAATTATAACAGAACTATTTTGTTTCTTAGTTTATCCCTTCATGCTTAGGGTTTGGTTTTGTTTTTGTTATAAGTTCTTTTATGAATGAACTGTACTATATTTTTGTTAAGTGTTGTAAGTCCTTTATGGAGATGAAGATGGTGTTATAGGGATGTCAACCTAGTTGACATGTCTGGGTGCACTAACTGATCCGTAGCTACTTTCATTTTGTATTCTTTGTGCATTGAGCACTCATCTGAATTCATTATCTTAATGAAGAGGCTAGTTTCTTGTTCAGAAAATAAAGAAGTGGGCTAAGGAAAAGGGGATTGCAATATCGGTTTTTTCCATAGAGTGGCGAGTGGCAGGAGGAACAAGAATCATATAGGATCCCTGCTTTGGAAAACAGGATCGCACAAGTGATGGCAAGGAGATTAAGGAAGAGATCCTTAAGACTTTCTCTAGCCTTTATAGTCCAGAGGTCAAGGAGAAGCCATTTGTGGAAGGCATTGATTGGATGCCTATCTCGACAAGGGAGGACAAGGAGTTGGTTGCCCCGTTTACTTTCGACGAGATTAGAAAGGTTGTCCTCAGCTACAATAGGAATGAGTCTCCAGGCTTTGATGGTTTCTCTATGGCTTTCTTTCAAGATAACTAGAAACTCATCAAAGGATATTTGGAGGGGTGTTTAAAGAATTCTTTGAAAGAGGCACATTAAATAGCTCATTGGTGGAAACCTACGTGTGTTTGATGCCTAAGAAGGAGAATGCCAATAGGGTGAAGGAGTTTCGTCCTATTAGCCTTATCACTAGTGTCTATAAGACACTAGCTAAGGTTCTCACTAATCGGTTAAGGAGAGTAATGTCTTCCACCATTTTCGAGGAGTATCGACCGAAGAAGGAGGGTAGTGTACTAAACTCGTCTTTGGAAGGCTTATGACGATGTGGATTGGGATTTTTTGGATAGTGTTGACGGAGAAAGGTCTTGGTTACAATGGGAGGTTATGAATGTGGGGGTGTGTCAGGAATGTGAAGTATTCTATCCTCGTCGATGGAACCCCGAAGGGGTTAATTCAAGCTTCCAAAAGGTTAAGACAAAAGGGATCCTTTGTCCCCCTTCTTAATCTTACTCGTCATGGATGTTTTAAGTCGGCTCACTTTTAAAGGGTGGAAAGAAAGATAATTGAACAATTTAAGGTTGGTGGGAAAGAAGTCACCTTATCGCATCTTCAATTGTAGATGATACTACGATATTCTACTATGGGAAAGAGGAGTACTTCTTGATCCTTAACCATATTGTGACCTTTTTATTAAGAAATGTCAAGGCTAAAAATTAATAGGAACAAATGTCTAATATTGGGAGTTAATAATGATCAAGATAAACTTAAGAGGTGGGGGGAGGTGTTTGATTGTGAGGTTGGTTCTCTCCCTTCTTCTTACCTTGGGCTTCCTCTAGGTGGCAACCCAAGAACTATGACATTCTGAGATCCAGTTTCTGGGAAGATTTAAAAGAGGTTGCCAGTGTGGAAGAAAGGGTTCCTCTCTAAAACTGGTAGATTAACCTTGATTAGATCTATGTTGAGTGGCAGCCTTGTGTGTTACTTATCCCTTTTTCAAACCCCTAACTCAATGTGCAAGAGCATTTAGAAGTGTGAGAACTTTTCTTTAGGAAGGGGTGCACGAAGTCACGAAGGTATAGGCTCTCATTTGGTTAGTTGGGAGGCGGTGGGATGTCCTGTGAACTAGTGGGTTTAGAGCCTAGTAACCTAAGGATTCGTAACAAAGCTTTGTTGGCCAACTGGCTCTGCCGCTTCACCCTTGAACCCGAATCTTTATGGCATCGAATCATTGTGAGCAAGCATGGCATCCATCCTTTTGAATGGATGGAGAAAAGGGTTAAAGTCACACACCAAAACCCTGGAATTCTTTTGAGCTTCCAACATTTTCTCATTTCACTCATTGCATTGTGGGGATGGTATGGATACTTAATTTTGGGAGGATCAGTGGGTGGGGGAGAGTTCCCTTTGTTCTTTGTTTCTGCATCTTTATCACTTGTCCACTTTTAAAAATCTTTTCGTTGGGTCTGAGAATTCGGTGTCCTTTTCTCTTACGAGTTCCATCAGAATTTGTCAAATAGGGAAACAATGGAAGTTGCCTCTCTTCTTTCTTTGCTTGAGGGGTGCAGTTTTAGGGAGGGGAGGTCATGTTTGGATTCCTAACCCGAGTCGATGTTTTTCATGTAAATCCTTGTTCGGTTGTTGTTGGATCCCTTCCCCATTAGGGAATCTATTTTCAATGTGGTTTAGAGGATTAAGGTTCTGTTAGATACCTAATACTAGAGCAGGGATATAAGAGTAATTAGATATTTAGGTAGTTACATGGAAATATGGTTATAAATAAGAAGTTGATGAGGGAAGGAAGGAAGGGGGATTTTTTGGTTGAGGAAGTCTGCAACACTCCTCGAAAGAAAGGAAGGGCAGAGGGTTAGGGTTTCTTTTAATTGTTCTTGATTTTCTGCAATTTTATTACAATTCGTTTGCTAATGTTAGTTGTTCAAGGATTAGATTATCAGTCCTTTCTCTGTAATTTTCATATTATATCAATATACAATTGGTGTTCTATCAAGTTCCTAAAAGAGTTAGGTTCTTTATTTGACAAGTTTTGCTTGGTCGAGTGGACGTTGTCGATAGGCTTGTTAAGGGGGAGGACTTTGCTTGTTGGGCCTTTTTGTTATTTGCTAATGAGGAAGACATTGATCATCTCTTTTGGGACTAATAGTGTATACAGGTTGTGTGGTGCTCTTTTCTGGAGGAGTTTGGTATTGGCTATGCTGGCCAAAGGAGCGTTCGCAAGGCAATTGAGGAGTTCCTTCTTCATCCACCTTTCAGAAAGAAATGCCAATTTTTTGTGGCTTGTTGGAATGTGTGCTATGATTTGGGATATTTGAAAGGAGAGGATTGATAGGGTGTTTCGAGGTAGGGAAAGGGCTATAGCGAAGTTTGGTCCCTTGTTAGATTTTATGTGTCTCTTCGGGCTTCGATTTCAAAGACCTTAAGTAACTATTCCATCAGTCACATTTTACTTAGTTGGAATCCCTTCTTTTAGTAGGGGTGTTTTGGAGCGCTTTTTTTTTTTCTATGTCCTTGTATTCTCTCATTTCTTTCTCAATGAAAGTTGTTTTGCTCAAAAAAAAAAAAAACTTTCTATAGTCTGTCTAACTACTTTTGAATGAGACCCTTGGTCCATGCCACATGTCAATATATTACTAATGAATAAAATAGATTCCTATAATAAAACAAAACACCAGAAAAGCAAGGTCAGGGCAAAAATAATGCATTATACTCACAAAGCGGAAGAAAACCACCACTGTTAACGCACAAACTCCTCCAAGAAGAATATGAAGGCCACTTTTCGCAGTTTTCTGCACCAAAATAGAAATTCCTTTCAAGGTATATCAAGAAAAAGTCTAGCAGAATCGAAGGAAATCCTAAAGAATATCAGATTGGGGGGAAAGGAAAAGAAAAATATCATTTTAGTTCCTATACTTTAGAGTTTGTTCAATTTTAATCCCTGTACTTTTAAATGTCCAATTTTAGTCCCTCAACTTACAATAAATTTTAAATTTAGTCCCTCCCTAGCACTAGTTTATTGTAGATTTTTTCGTTGCTTTTATTTTTTATTTGCACTTTCACTATAAATTTTAAAAATATATTCACATGTTATGTTAGTTTGCATAAAAATTATTGTGATTATTTAATCAATTTTTAATAAAAATTTAACTTCCAGGGGCTAAATTTAAGATTTACTAAAAATACAAGAACTAAAATTGCACATTTGAAAGTACAAGGACTAAAATTGAACAAATTTCAAAGTACAAGGACTAAAATGGTATTTTAACCTATTTTTCTTTTTAATGACCCAAGCGATTTAAATAATAAAATAAAATTTAATGAAGCACAAAAGCTTACATGGATGAACACATGTGCATTCTATTCAGAAGATATGAATGAATGGAGCGATTACAAAAACCCTTAGCATTATTAGTCCACAGAGATATAACACCGAGAAAAGGTCGAACCAATTTTATATTGGTGATTTTATATATTATTAGAAAAAGTAGTTGAATTAGACTAGCCTTGAATAGTTTTATTTTGTCTTATTAACTCACATATTAACTTGAGTTATTAATATATGTACTTAAAGGGCAGTTTATAACTTAAATAAGCTAGTTTGGAGTTTCATTAAGAAATTCATCATAATTCTCCCTGTTTTATAATATCTATGTTTTCTTTTTCTAGAAAAAAACATTGATATTCAAATATGTGTTGATTGATATATTCATAAATTTGAGTAATCAATATTGATATCAACATTGGCATCCTAAGCACCTTAGGAGGAGGTCTTCTCCCTCCAAACAAACCCAGGTTATAGCATTAAGCTTAGCACTTCATCCTTGGTGCCAGGTTAGAAACATGAGTGGGAGACTCTCCCCACGCACAAATCTAGGTTATAAGATAGCTTGATACTATTGAAGCCAAGTAATTGAAATGTACATGGATTAAGCAAGTTCCTAATAAAAACGGCGATGACATTTTTTATGACTCTTCTACCTTTGATTGGGGAGTTTGAGTTTAGACCCTAGAGGAGGGATTTTAGGACTAGGGAGCCCTAACTCTACTAAGAGTTCCTACTGTTACTCATTCTCTGGTTCTTTACTTAACTCTTACCCCTCTAGCAAGTTTGTGTTCTTACCTCTTTAGAGGACGAAAATCTCAAAAATTTTGAAGTTCTTTATTTGGCAGGTGACCGACAAAGGAGCCCACGCATTGGATCAAATTACGAGAGAGTTTCCTGGTTGATTAGGTTGTTTGTCAGCATTCTTTGTTGAGAGATGGAGGAAAACTTAAATAATATCCTTTGGAACTCTGAGTTCTCGCAATCAATTTGGAGGTATTTTTATAACAATTTTGGTTTCCAGATGGATAGTCATAGAGACAAAGAAATGATCAAAGAGTTTCCTCCATCTGCCTTTTCATGATAAAGTGAGATTGTGGTGGTGTGCACTTCTTTGTGGGGTTTATGAGAGGAAAGTGATAGATAGAATCTTTAGAGGAGCTGAGAGCAACCCACGGGATGTTCTGACATTTGTTAGGTTCGACATTTCTTTTTGGGGTTAGGTTACAAAATCCTTTTGTAATTATTTGTTAGGTCTTTGTTACTCAATTGAAGTTCTCTTTCAATAGAATTTTCTTTTGTCGGCTTTTTTTCTTTCTTTGGATGTTTGGACCTTTGTTAGGCTCAATATTTCTTTTTGGGGCAAGGTCACAATTTTTTTTGTAATTATTTGCTAGGTCTTTGTTACTCGATTGGAGTCCTCTTCTTTAATAGGATTTCCTTTCGTCGGCTTCTTTTTCTTTCTTTGGATGTTCCCATTAGCATTCTTTCACATTTTCTCAATGAAAAGTTGGTTTCTCATTTAAAATACTAATTATAATTATAACTCAACATTTTCTTAATAATAATAATAATAATAATAATATTTATTTATAAAAAATAAAAAATAAATAAAAAAGAGGAGAACTCTCTGCCTTGCTAATGCTATATTTAAGGTTTTTGAACTATTTGGCTCGAGAGAAATCAAATGAGCAAGGTTTCAATGACAAGCACCCAAGTTTTGATAATTTCATGGATTCTATATTTTTCATGCTTGGTGTAAATATAATCACCCTGTAACCAATTATAGTCTATCCTCTCTAATTTTAAACTGGAGAACTTTTTTGTAATGCACCTTTTCGTATAGGGAGTCTAATCACTCCCTCTTTATTCTATTCATAAATGAAATTCAGTGGCTTTTCAAAGAAAAAGGTAAAGGAGAAAAGGCAGAAAGAGTTAACTAGGTGCATATGAATAAACCACTAAAGAAATCTAATACATAGAATTGACAAAATAATAACAAGGCTATATGTTCTCAAGAATTGAAAGTGTCTTTTAAAGTAATGGCAAATAAAAGGGTGGAGGATGGAAACTTTTAATCAGAATGTTAGGTTTTTGTTGTTTAAGAAGACACAAGGACGGTAGCTTCTGACATCTAAAATGCTATTGAGTATGTTAGTCAAGTGTGGCCTACAGAGAAGCCTAATGCGTCAGTAATTCTCAGTACTCTGAATATCTATTTTAAAATATAAGTAACTTCTCAACGAACCTTTTTGTCAAGAAAAATATATCTGAATTACCACAATATAAAATAACTACAAAGACTCACCTTCCCCACACGAGGAGCTATGAGGCAAGCAAGCGTAACAGTAAGCAGCCCTGTAGCAAGAAGAATTCCAGTACCCTCAACAGCCCACCTGGTAGCAGGATTTTCGGCATGAACAAAATTTTCTGAGATGGTATTCAGATGTTCGGAAACAACCTGAGAGGTTGCAGTAGAGTTATTGTTGCTACTATAATTATGAGGACTGAACCACAACGAGATTTCACTTAGCCGCTGTCTGCGGACAGCAGCAACGGCATCAGGATCAATATCAGTACTAGCAGTAGTCTGCATAGGATTAGGTACCCCACTAACAGTTCTCTCCCTTAAAGCTTCGTATTCTTTTAAAGAACTCACGACCTTCCTAAAGTCGTCGGTTCTAATATTTTCCGCAATACATCCACAGATTTCACAAACTGTAGAACCATGGCTAACAAACCACTTGAGAGCACATGCGTAGTGTACAAGTGCAAGGTCACTCTTGCATGAACACCCAAGCTCCACTAATGCATCTTCATGATGACATGAACCCATTTCAATGTCAGTTTTGCAAATAAAAACCTCCCCATTAGGGCCTATGAACTTAATTGAACCCGAATCCCCTTTAACATCTTTCTTCAGCATAGAACCACCGTCAACATTTTCTGCACTCTGCTTCTCAGGCTTAGAATCCCGATCCCCATCACATTTTCTCGCTTCCATAATTGGAGGAGTGATACCAAGAAATCCTAAAACCGCATCACCTCTTCTGTCAGATTCAACACATTGGCACACACGACAACTGGCCCCAGATTCCTTCCCTACACTATGGCGAGACTGAGAACCCAAATCTTCACTCCCAATAGTCGAACAATCATTCTCTTTAGCCTCGTCATCTACTCTCTGCACCAAATTTTCTTTTACCATCATATCAGTCATGCAGCACAAAGATTTAAACAAGCTACACCTCCTCTAAGATTATTCATCCATTCTACTTCAATAAGTCCAAAAATCAGCCAATTCAGGCATAATTCTCATGGAGCTCTCAATGAAATTTAGACAAAATCACAACTTCGCAGTACACAAATAAGGATAAGAAATAATCATCATGGCCCGATAGACAACAAGTAATTCGTTGTGCCCAGTTTAAGAATTAAGCATCAGTACTAAATGCCCAATTGTCCAAGCACAACAGTGTCGATCGGGAAGCAAAATCCGTAAACCTGAGCAATTATACCAAACCATGAACTACAACTGAGCAAATTGTAACCAAGTATAGAACAAAAGAAGCAAGACCCAAGAAAAAGAAAGAAGAAAACAAAAGTAGATCACCCGAATTGCACAGATTATGTGCATACCATTCCCATTAAACCAGCAGAAACCACAGAGAAAGGGGGAATAGTAAAAAGCGGCAAATGGATAGAATAGGAATAAACAGTAGCATTGAAACAAAAACAAAACGAGATTCCATATGGCAAAGTAAAAAATAAGAGAGAGAAGAAAAGAGAAATGGAGCTGTGGCAGGAATCAAATTGGCGAAGAAATTGATAAGATGGTACAGTGATTGAAATTCTGGTCTCTCCTTCTTCTTCGAGTGATCTACTCTACATCTGCCCTTTTGATGGCCAAGTGAAAGACAGAGAGAGGGATTTTGTAGTTTTTTATATGGACTTCACCACTTTTTCACCATGTTGAATGTTGAATGTTGATTGTTGCCAACAAACACCATTGTAGAAGGAAAGAGCAGTCTTTTTATCTTTTCCCTACGGACCAACATTTCTAACCATATTTCTTTCATTATCTTTCTTTAAATGTTATTTGGCTGATAAAATTCTGAAAAACAAAATTACTTATTTCAAAAATAAATAGTTTCAAAATTAACCTAAAACATGGGTTAAAAATGTACTTAAACTAAAAAAAAAACAATGAAAATGCTCTTAAATTTAAACTAAAATATTTAAACATATAACAAAATTATATATTTTATCAATGGTAAATATTAATAGACTTTTATTACCTATGTACCATTATAACTCATAGAAGCATATGAGTGTCTATCAATGTCTATCCATGTCTATCAATATAAATATTTTGTCAAATTTGTCATTTTTACGATTCCTCTAAGAATAATAATAATAAGGGGCTCTTGCAAATTTAGCAAAATTAGTTTGATAAATTAGGTCCACAACACACCACTTTTAAATTTGCAAAAACGGCAAAATTCAAGCCCAGCCCACATTTGAAAAATGAATAATTACAAATCTACTAATTAGAATTATCAACATTTTTACGCATCACTTGATGTGTGGTTGATACACTCGATATGTGGTTGATACACTTGATGTGTTGTTGATACATTCAATGAATTAAATAACAATTGATACACATCATTGGTTTGATACACTTGATATGTTATTGATACATTTATTAAACTTTGAAAATACACTTAATCAATTAAGAACACTTGATGTACTAAGCATGATACATTACATTATCGATACATTCAATTAAGTTTAATACACTTAATAAGTTCGATACATTTAATACACTACTTATAAACATTTTATACTTTCACCAATACACTCGATAGATTTAATACACTTGATGCAGTTCATATGTTTGATACCATTGATATACTGTTGGTATATTTTCTATATCTATCAATACGCTTGATTGAATAAAATACACTTGATACACTTGATATTCTGATGATATACTTAATATACTTCACTAGTACATTTTGATACATATTATATATTTGCTATACTAAGTTACATCATTCACATACTTAATGATGCTACATTGAATTGCATAAAATTTGAAAAAAATGGAAATCATGTAGTAAGTATATCAACCAACTAATACATATAATATAAGTATATCATAACACTAATATACAAACCTGATACAAAGTGGGAGAAAAAATAATGATTGGGACCTTAAAAAGTGGGAGAAGAAATATGAGATGGTTAGGATATTAAAAACGGGAGAAGAAATAAGTTATTGAATGGTAGTTTGAGAATAATAAAATATTTAAGATGGAATGTATTTTAAAAAGTGAAAATGTTGTTGTGTTTGAAAGCAAATATTTGAAAGAAGTTTGAAAAAAGAACTTAGATTTAACAAAAAATGATGATCGAAAATCTGGATAAAAATGGTGAAAAAAAAGAGATAAAAATGCCAAAAATGGAGATTGAAAGAACGATAGTTTTTTTAATTGTTTTTTTTATTTTTATTTTTGAGAGAGCCTAAAAAAACCAATCGAAAAATAGTTTTTGAGGAAAACAAACATCTTTTATTATTAGATTAATCTTTTATTATGAATACAAATATGATATGGAGGTTTACAAAAAAAAAGAAGAGAAAGTCGAAGATGAAGCAATAAAGGGAGAAAATTGACAAAGAGAGAAAAATGTATGGGGTAGTTTGGGAATAATAAAACTTTTAGAGCAGAAAATATCTTCAAAATATTTTAGAGATTAAAATTTGACATATTTGCAAAATTTAAAAAGTATGTGTCATAATTGCTAAAACCTATTCTCGTAGTGCTACCCAATACAATTTCTCTAATAATAATATTTAATATTTGATGATGATGACGATTATTATTATTTATAAAGTTAGCCTCGAAAAGTGTGTAACCCATGTTCTTCCTCCCTCTCAAACCCTAAGTGCCACCGCATATCTCCCTCCAACAACAGCCTAACAAATGTCGACCCTCTTCTCCCAATTGTAGGCTATGACTCCAGACCCTCTTCTCCCAATTGTAGGCTATGACTCCACACAGCCACTCACTCCGTTACAAGTGGTTCCCAGCTGATCCTCTTCCTCACAGAGATCACTTTCTAGACCAGACCATCAAACGAGTCAGTTTCAAAACCTCTGTCTAGGTCATATTCCTTCGTTAGAGCTTATTGCCTCTCGCCTAGTCGAACGTGTCCCTCACCGAGCCTTGTGTGATCGAGCCGACCCTTCCGTTTTCGATCTGATTGAGTCGCATGTGCCCCTCCTTTCTAGCTGCATTTCTATTTCAAGTCGAGCTGACCTAAGCAACCTTTTTGCCCTTTTTTTTAGCCACTTTTGGTGAGAGTTTGATAGGTTTTTTATGGATTTTGGATATACCACGAAGAAATCTGGTCTTTAATGTTTGGTGGAAAAAATGAAAAATGCTTTTAAATCGCCATTAAACCTCTATCCTTAATTAAACATCGACAACCGATATTAAAACTCTTTTTTAATTTTTTATTTTGTAAAAAATTAAAGTTTTCTCTCTTTTGCTTTACCTTTTTCCCCTTTCTTCTCTACCATCTTCGCGGAAGAAGCACCAAAAACTCCAACGTCAGTCTTCTCCATCTCTACTGGCCGGCCACACAAAAGGACCTTTCTTCTCATCGACGGTGACCCACAACGTTTCGGCCAGCCACTGAAGGGAACTTTTCGTCCCGCCACGACGAGTTTCGGCCATATGCTTTTCGGATGGCGATGTTTAAGCTAAGCAGAAGCTATACGCATTTTGGACGGTGACGGTGACCCACGGTGATTTGGTTATGCAAAACAAAAGATCAAATTTTCCAAACCATTTTTTCTTTGGAACTTCCACGTCCTCTTACCAGGTACACTCTTCGTCTTCCTTCAATTCTTCTATTTCTTGGTCTGAATTTTTCTAGGGCTTCAACTTCAAAATTTCGTGTTTGCAGATTGAAGGGGGTTATGTTGAAGATGGAAGGGGAAAGAGTAATTGGGATGTTTTTTCTCATATTCTAGGTTAAACCCACTTTCTAATTTCTCATTTTGATAGAAACTCAGTTTTACAATTTGCCTAAAAAAGTTTTCATGGAATTTGCAAAAAAAATTAAGAACAATGACACAAATTGGTCACCGAACAATTAAAGCCGGTGAATGGCTTGTATAAAGTGAAGAAATGGATAGAAGACCGCGGATTGAAACGTGCGGCAGTTACAAATGCCCCTCTGCCGAATGCTGAGCTTATGATCTCAATGCTTGGTCTTACGGATTTTTTTGAGGCTATCATTATAGCAACGGAAGTCTGAGCATGCATTGCCTGTAAAATATCAGCAACAAAAACTATCTTTTCATCAATATCAATCTGTTGTTTTCGACACTTTATGTTGCAATAACTTTGATCACCCCTGTTTCATAGAACAAACAAAAAAAATATCAGCAACAAAAACTCAACTACAAATTGAGAGAACTTCTTCCAAACGAAAAAGAAAAAGGTAAATCCTTATCCAAATTCCATGATCTTGAACTACAGGCAAAATCTAATGATTTAATTAGAAGATCATATCCTGGTAATACTAAAAATTAAGTATGAACAAGTTTAATTAGTACCTGTACATGTAAATATCTTCTTAAAGATCCAGATTCTTGTTGAACAGAGAACATGTTTTTGAGAAAAGATGGGTTATTATTAGAACTAGAAACAAGTGAAGGAGACAATGTTCTGGATTGTTTAACAACTAGATTTGGTTCTAGTGATCGATGTACAAGAATTCCTAACCAAACACCCTTCAGATAACTACTGGAATTGTCATTTCTCTCTTTTCTCTTGAAAGGACTGCTCAATTTCGGGAGCATTATGGAGATTATAGAATTGAAGAAAGAAAGAGAACTTTATGATGAAGGAAGAGGAAGAGAGAGAGAGAGAGAGAGAGAGAGAGAGAGAGAGAGAGAGAGAGAGAATAGGGAAGATAATAAGAGTGTGAAGGAATCATGTGGGAGAGAGAGAGAGAGAATAGGGAAGATAATAAGAGTGTGAAGGAATCATGTGAGAGATTTACTTGGAAGATATCCAAACCTTATGGATGCTTTTGGTGAATTTATGATACTTTGTGATAGAACTGGTGACTGCTAGCATAGTAATATATTACCTGATGTTGATGCTATATTGCTTTAATGATAACCATGTCCATTATTGTCCTGCAGATGGGCTTCTAGCAGATATCATGAGTAAAAGTAAGTGAAGTGATTGCCTTACTCCTTGTGCTAGTATCAGTGAATAAATGGAAATTTTCTTATACATGTGGCCCTGTTATGTTTCTTTTCCCTTTCCCATATACTTGCAAAAGTCATTTGAGATAATATTGAACATCGAATTGTTACTATGTCACAGAATCCTTGTGTTTAATAATTTAATAGCAAGGACCATTTGTGTGATAATTCTTTTACTAGTTTAAGTAATTGTTTATAATTAGTCTTTTTATGTTTATTGAATTGTTACTTAGGTGGAATAAAATGCTTGGATTCTCTTGTGATTTGTAAAGTGAAGGTTATATGTTTTGTTTTATTTAATTTAATACTGAAATAGATTATATAAAGTGTTTCGTGTTTTTCTGACCTATTAATTTTTGCTACTTCAATATAATCGTCCATTCACACCTGTTTGTTAGAATTTTTATTCCTCATTTTTAAATTTCTCCATATTGGTTAGCTTGTTCAATTATTTTGGTCTCCTATGTTTATTTTTAAATTTCCTAACACCTCTTATTTACTACTATTATTTTTCAATAATGAATTTTTTGTTATCCCCCAAGAATTATGAGCTTTTGTTTAGTGTTTTAGTAATAGTTCAAGTCTCTTAGGTCCTCTTTAGCGGGTTAGTTTTCAACAACTTTAACATTGTCAATAGTCTCTAGCCATTTACTGGAGGCTTTGTCTGTAGTTTCACTTTGGATCTCACAAGTTAATTGCGACATTTGAGATGTTTTATTAGTTCATGTTTTTATGTTTTATGTTTTGATGCAAATGGCAGTTGTTTTCTCGCGTTAAGTAGTAATGTCTTTCAGGAAAACATGAGGAATGGGAGCGGGTCGCAAGTTGAAGTCCCACTGTATAAAACAAAGTTGGGCTGACAAAGCATACAAGAAATCCCATCTTGGAAACGAGTGGAAGAAACCATTTGCTGAATCTTCCCACACAAAAGGTATTGTTCTAGAAAAGATGTAAGATGATTTTATTTGTGTCATGCTTTTCTGAGGCTTACTTTAGAAAAACTTATTTAATTTGTTACATATTTTTTTTATATATTTTTTTGAAGCTTTAATCTTTTGTCTAGTCTCGTTGCCAACTTCTTTGCTCAAATTTGTTACAGGTCCTAAGTAACTTGTTTGCAACCAAAATTTGTTACAGGTCCGAAGTAACATGTTTGCTCAAATTTGTTTCCTTATGTCTGCAATTTTGTGTTTGGAATTCTTGATTCTCAGGCTTTATCATGGAGCATCATACTTGTATTTGTTCAACAATTTCTTATTTTTGCACTTAGAGGCTGATAAAAACAAATTTACTGTACTGTACCTCTATGGTGTTATTATGAGAGAATCAAGAAGAAATATGTTGAGGAAAAAAACATTTTTATGCATGCTAATGATTTGTTGGAAAGCCATTGTTAACTTGATTCCTAACCATAACAAATCATTTGTCGAAATTGTGCACTGTCTATAGTTGAGAAATCATTAACAAAAAGTTCTCATTCAAATAAGTAAAATGTTGTTCTCTTGTTCTTGAAATGGAAGAATGAGGGGCTGCCAGTGAAGCAGAAGATGTAGTAGTGCCCTTCATTCTTTCTAGGAAGAGTCTAAGACTTGATGAATAATTTTACATTCCGTTGCCTGATAACTTTTATTTTTGCTTGGAATAATTAGGAACCTGAAATTGAATATGTTGAAGGATATGAGGAATTAGAAGAAGATGAAGATATGGAAGATTTCGGCAACATATGAAGTTCTTTCAAATTATCATTCAGGTCTGGTTTTCTTTGACTCTATATGAAGTTCTTTCCAAATTTGAGTTTAGATGCATCACCGTTTCTCTAGAGTATGCTTGTTCCCATGGCTGATCTTAAATTAAATATCTGAATGCTTACAAACTAAAATAAGTTATAAATGTGCTGGTGGCTTTATTAAGCACACATTCATGTTTCTTGTTTTATCACTGCATGAATGGATTTTTCTTTTAATCTTTCATTTAAAAATTAGAGATTTTATTCGACCTCTTGGCATTTGAAGTAAAATTACTTTTTGGTTTTTCTTAAGAAAAATCTTTAGTTAAAACTAATATTACAAATATACCACAGTTCCTGTATTTGGTAATATTTTTGGGTTAACTGCACTATGTCTTCAAAACACAGTGAAATGGCATATCTGTTCCAAAATTGACCTTGAGATGAATATTTTTGGGTTGTTCACAGTATTATGACCCCATACTATAGTGAGGAGACTGTCTATTCTAAAACTTATTTTGAGATGGGAAATGAGGATGGTGTCTCCAACATATGTTATTTGCAGAAAATCTATCCAGGTGAGTGATATATGGAAACGACACAAATATCTCTTGGTTCTTTTATAAGTGATTTATGGGTAACTTATCTCATGAACATTTGCCTTCTTTCTAGATGACCGGAACAAATTCATGGAGTGACTCAATTGTTAAAAAGACGGTGAGATGTGGGTGGACATTGAAGCTTGAGAAGACGTGTAGGATTTCCTATTTAAGTCTTATATTAGGATCTTGTTTCACGTGCTATTGTAGAATATAGAGATATCAATACAATTAGGAACTAAAGATCTTTCATTATTTAAAATACTTTTCTAATTTACATATCATAAATTGTTGAAACATTAAAGGTAAATTTAATCCAAGTGACCCTAGAGGGAACAAAAAAAGAGATGATAAACCGAATAATAGGAAGTAACATATTTTCGGGAGAAAACAAAATTACAAAAAGATAAACTGTTGAAAATTTAATTTATGTCAATATCGAGAAATTCTCTTCAACTACCATCAAAACCATGATACTGTAAAACAAAAAATGATAGGGTTCAGTTGTAACAGGATAGTTCGTCGTCATCATTTTATGAGTTAAAAAAATTACTTCTGGATAACCTCTTATCTATAAGTTTTGCAAGCATGATGCATCTCCCTTTCTTCAACTTTAATGGAAACCATAGAGGGAAACAATGAAGCTGCTAACTTCAAGTGATGATTCAAGAGTTTATCTTAAACCACGTAGGTGCAAGTTGACAATATCTTTCAAGAGAATGGAGAACAAAGCGTACACTTTCCATAATGTTTCCAAAGCAGAATATCATTTTAAACATATTGCCTACTCTTCAATAATGAGCCCACTAGAAGATATAATCAAGTAGATAGAAAACAACAAAGACAAACTACAAAATTTGAAGGAGACAACGTAACATTAAATTACACCTAGTTTCATATCGCCTTCTTTGCAAGTTAGAGATATCAATACAATTAGAAACTAAAGATCTTTCTTGTAACAACCCGGTCTTTTAAGGTCCCTGACCAGGGTCATTACTACTATGCATGCAATTTTAAAACAAAAATTGGTTGGCCATTAGGCACACAAATCTAGCTGACCTGAAAGTACACAAATCTAGTGTGTACATAGCTATAGGTAGAAGGGTAGTTGCCACTAAGTTATACACTCAATGTGCAACAAGGGGTCTCACATTAAAAAATGCGTCGTAATTCTTCAACCCAACTGTGGCACTCAAAAGAGTTATTGTGTTGGTTCCTGATTTTAGTAGAACCGGTTTCTCAAACACAAAACTCTGGCCATTACTCCCCCACTGCGACCCAATGTATCTTTTATTAACGAAAGCATGAAGAACATGACCCTTTGTATTCACTTGGAGAGTCACATTTTGAAGTGAAGATGTTCCGTTAGTGTCAACACTCGTCATGTACCAGAAGTAGTCGCTGAAATCAACCGTGACCCTTTTTTGTTCCAAAAGAAGGTTTGCCGCAAATTTACCATTTCCTTGCAGTGTGTCTTTCATAGGTTCTGGAGCCCAAGCCCACGAGAGTTGTGCATTTTCCTTCTCATTTTGCTCCTTCACGAACATAGACGTTTGAGAATTTACTTTTGCAGTGTTGTAAACCTCCTTGTTGCAACCATCAAGAATGCTCACAGACCAAGCTGGTACAAAATATTTTCCATCTGCTTGTAGATCTATGGTGGCATCATTTTTTCCATCTGTGTTGCTTAGAAAGCAAAACCTCTCCCCTGTTGTTGGATTAAAGAATTTCGTTAAAGTTGCAGAGCTACCAAAGTTTTGGTCTGAGCGTGTGCCGTTAGTGAGAATCTTCTCTCCTAACTTGATTGATGCGTGGAGTTGTTTGAGATGCCCCCATTTAGGTTGATTCAAGTTCCCATACTCATCAAGTGGGGCGTTGTAATCGTAAGATGTAGTGATGAATGGACCTCCCGATGTTCTTCCAAAGTTGGTGCCTCCATGATACATGTAATAATTGTTGAAGATGCCGCCAGATTGAAAAAATCTTGCCACAGAAAATGCTACATCTTCTGCAGTTCTGTAAGGGTCTTTGTCGCCCCATTTCTTGAACCATCCCACCCAATTTTCAGTGAACATTTTTGGGCTCTTAGGATTGTTCGGAGTAAAGTTGTCACAGTAGAATCCATTGCACGTATTAATGATAGGTTGTGGGGCATCACTTTGTTGGCACATGATCCATGGAACGCCAATATTGAGAGATTCGGCCATTTGAGCACACCAATTGATATATGCTTTTCCTGCATCTCCATAAGCTGGTGTCATCACATTTCCATACTCATTCTCGATTTGAGCTAATATTATTGGCCCTCCTTGTGAAGCAAAGAGATTGGCTTGTTTACACATATTCACTATCTTTGTCGTGAAAGTTTGCATTTCATTCTTGTAGACTTGATTGTTAGTACGGAGTTGGATTCCTGGCATATTGTGCAACCACACTGGAAAGCCTCCGTAGTTCCACTCGGCACACACGTAAGGACCAATCCTCATGACAACATAAAGTCCAGCATCTTGGATGAGCTGGAAGAATTTAATAAAATCTAAACGTCCAGAGAAATCATATTTTCGTCGTTGTGGCTCGTGACGATCCCAAAAAATGTATGTCTCAATTGCATCAAGTCCACCATCTTTAGCTTTTTGAATAAGATCAGGCCACATTGCTTCAGTGCTGCGTGGATAATGAATTGAGCCTGAAAAGATAATACGTCGTTCTCCGTTGATAATTATCGCATTTGAATCATATGAAACATTGTCTCCTATGCAAAAAGTCAAGCAAGCTAGAGTTGCAACAAGCCATTGAAGCTTAAACATCTTCGATCCCACAACTTATGTCTTTGGTTTATTTGTTTCCTGAATCGATGTGTTTATTTATATAGAATACATATAGTGATAAGGTGAGAGTTCTTTCCTATCTATATTTGTGTTCAAGGTTGTTGATCAATTCTAAACATAGAAAAGCGGCTGACAAAAGTTTTTCGATATGAGTTGCATCCTCTGAAATTGAAGAATTCTAGTTGACCTTAATCCCTCAAATAACCTTTTACCGAATTACAACTATTGTACGCAATTAAAAAGGTTGTGTTTTTTTCCACAGGACAACTTAGGATTCTATTTTTCATTTTTCACATTTGGCCTCATGTTGTAAGCCAACAACTTTAAGGTCAAGATATTGTAATATGAGCAATTGAATGTAAATAGATAGATAGATATTATATTTGCACCAAACGCAAAGATGACATCAAGATATTTATTTAACAACCCTCTTAAACTGTAGATTTAAATCATTCTCATTATACTCAATTAGCATTAAAACTAATTAATTAAAATTCATGTTCAAATTAATTAAAGATTTTAGTTGTTTGTGAAAATATTGTTTCATTATTTAAAATACTTCTCTAACTTACATATCATGACGTGGGATGTGTGATGTGTGATGGTTGAAACATTGAAGGTAAATGAATCCAAGTGACCCTAGAGGGAACAAAAAAAGAGATGATAAACCGAATAATAGGAAGTAACATATTTTCGGGAGAAAACAAAATTACAAAAAGATAAACTGTTGAAAATTTAATTTATGTCAATATCGAGAAATTCTCTTCAACTACCATCAAAACCATGATACTGTAAAACAAAAAAATGATAGGGTTCAGTTGTAACAGGATAGTTCGTCGTCATCATTTTATGAGTTAAAAAAATTACTTCTGGATAACCTCTTATCTATAAGTTTTGCAAGCATGATGCATCTCCCTTTCTTCAACTTTAATGGAAACCATAGAGGGAAACAATGAAGCTGCTAACTTCAAGTGATGATTCAAGAGTTTATCTTAAACCACGTAGGTGCAAGTTGGCAATATCTTTCAAGAGAATGGAGAACAAAGCGTACACTTTCCATAATGTTTCCAAAGCAGAATATCATTTTAAACATATTGCCTACTCTTCAATAATGAGCCCACTAGAAGATATAATCAAGTAGATAGAAAACAACAAAGACAAACTACAAAATTTGAAGGAGACAACGTAACATTAAATTACACCTAGTTTCATATCGCCTTCTTTGCAAGTTAGAGATATCAATACAATTAGAAACTAAAGATCTTTCATGTAACAACCCGGTCTTTTAAGGTCCCTGACCAGGGTCATTACTACTATGCATGCAATTTTAAAACAAAAATTGGTTGGCCATTAGGCACACAAATCTAGCTGACCTGAAAGTACACAAATCTAGTGTGTACATAGCTATAGGTAGAAGGGTAGTTGCCACTAAGTTATACACTCAACGTGCAACAAGGGGTCTCACATTATATAATCATGTCATAGTAACTTATAACTTTATAGCACGTTCTTATAAATTGTCAGTCATAAACCACACATGGCATCGAATAAAGTTTCTCAGAATGCCTTAAAATTTAATTACATTTTGCCTGTCTCAAAGGCATTCTAGGAGGTTTAAACCTGATATATATCTAGATAATCTTCCATTTTGGCTTACCGAACTCTTTTGAAATTCTAAAATATTGACCCTAAACAATTTTCAACTTTCATACCCCTTAATCGAAGCTGTAAATTCATTATAAAAAAAGGTTCTTAAATGTTTTACCCAAGCTGTCCTTTGTCAAGAAAATGTCTCGGAACCATCGATAATGATAACACAAATTATAGCATTAAAATTGAGCTCAAAAGTGACTTGGAGCAACACCACCAAAGAAACTCATATAAAACGGCACAACCTTGCTAAAGAAGGTTCGAAATGTAGGTTACGGTAGCTGGATGCAGATCAGCGTAAGATTGCGGTGGCAACTGCGTGGATTTCCCTTCTGCACACATGAGAGAAAGAAACTTTCGAAGGGAGAGAAGGGGCGATCGACAGTGATCCGATCGATGACTGGTAGAAGTAAACGACGGGTGGTGGCTGATTATGGCGTGTGGATGTGGCAAGGTCTCGAGTGAGAGAAAACACTAACGATGGGTTGGCCATGCCGACAGCAGAGCAGCGTCACGATGTGACTGGCGGCAATAAAGTTTGCGTTCAGTGGTTGGCCGTCGAGAGGGTTAGAGAGAGAGAGTAAGCTAGATGATGTCAGGATTGCGGGTTTCACCCTATAACCAAAGATTCATAATTTATTCCTCTATTTCCCTTTGTGGGGGAGGGGGAATGGGGGAGGGGTTTGACATGTATGGGTATATTTCTTTTATTTAAAAATAAAAATTAAATATGTAACAACGTTTTTAAAAAGTTTCAAATATAGCAAAGTTCAGTGACAGACTCCAATCGAGACTTTTATGGGCTATCAGTGATGGACCAATATTTTTCAGTATGGTCTATCATTAATAGACCGCTAGGTGTTTATAGTTACTTATACGTTTGTGATTAATAAACCATATACTATGAAAAAGAAAGAAATAAAAATACATAGTTGGTTAAAAAGAATATTTATTCACATATATTACACTATTATTAATCAATTTTGTGCACATAGTGCTTGAACTACCAATCTTGCAGATAAATTTGTAGCATCGCCTAATCCAAATGACTTTGCAGATACATCAATTGAACAACTTTCCATGCCAATGCAAGCTTTTTCCACGAAAAGAGCACTGTTTGTCACATCCCATGAACCTTGCTTAAACGAACCACATTTTCCCTCTGGATTTCCATAGCTAGCAAATTGGATTTCAGAGATGACATGTCCTCCCTGACAAGACAACTCTAATGTGCTTCCTTCATTAGCATTTGCACATATAGTTCCTATTGTGATTGTTTGAACCGACACGTGTTGTGGATTTCCACCAATTTCTTCAAATAAAATCAATGTGTTTGTGTTGCTCGAAAGAAATGATCTTGGAACATGATACCATCTTTGAGAAGGATTTCCACAGTTTTGCACACATTTGCTAGGGTTGTATGCACCTCTATAGTCACATGTTGCGCTGCAACTATCATTGCCAGCAATGAAAGATGGCCAAAATCGGCCTATGCTTTGCCCATTTACCCAAGCTTGGCCTTTTCCCATTCCTTGCATGTCCAAGACTACTGGGTCAATTCCACCAGGTGTCTTAAAGCTAGTCTTGTACCATGTCATTCGCCTTCCGATAGATTTTTGATTTAGTGCAATCCAATTTGTTCTCTGTGAGAACATTGGGTTGTAAATTTGCTTCATTTCTCCATTTAATCCAACCTTATAAGACCACAAATTTGATGACAAATCAGTTTTCACGTTTCCATCTCCAATTAGATAGATGGGACCTCCATCGATTCCCGTTGGCACCATATCATAAAATGCGTCGTAATTCTTCAACCCAACTGTGGCACTCAAAAGAGTTATTGTGTTGGTTCCTGATTTTAGTAGAACCGGTTTCTCAAACACAAAACTCTGGCCATTACTCCCCCACTGCGACCCAATGTATCTTTTATTAACGAAAGCATGAATAACATGACCCTTTGTATTCACTTGGAGAGTCACATTTTGAAGTGAAGATGTTCCGTTAGTGTCAACACTCGTCATGTACCAGAAGTAGTCGCTGAAATCAACCGTGACCCTTTTTTGTTCCAAAAGAAGGTTTGCCGCAAATTTACCATTTCCTTGCAGTGTGTCTTTCATAGGTTCTGGAGCCCAAGCCCACGAGAGTTGTGCATTTTCCTTCTCATTTTGCTCCTTCACGAACATAGACGTTTGAGAATTTACTTTTGCAGTGTTGTAAACCTCCTTGTTGCAACCATCAAGAATGCTCACAGACCAAGCTGGTACAAAATATTTTCCATCTGCTTGTAGATCTATGGTGGCATCATTTTTTCCATCTGTGTTGCTTAGAAAGCAAAACCTCTCCCCTGTTGTTGGATTAAAGAATTTCGTTAAAGTTGCAGAGCTACCAAAGTTTTGGTCTGAGCGTGTGCCGTTAGTGAGAATCTTCTCTCCTAACTTGATTGATGCGTGGAGTTGTTTGAGATGCCCCCATTTAGGTTGATTCAAGTTCCCATACTCATCAAGTGGGGCGTTGTAATCGTAAGATGTAGTGATGAATGGACCTCCCGATGTTCTTCCAAAGTTGGTGCCTCCATGATACATGTAATAATTGTTGAAGATGCCGCCAGATTGAAAAAATCTTGCCACAGAAAATGCTACATCTTCTGCAGTTCTGTAAGGGTCTTTGTCGCCCCATTTCTTGAACCATCCCACCCAATTTTCAGTGAACATTTTTGGGCTCTTAGGATTGTTCGGAGTAAAGTTGTCACAGTAGAATCCATTGCACGTATTAATGATAGGTTGTGGGGCATCACTTTGTTGGCACATGATCCATGGAACGCCAATATTGAGAGATTCGGCCATTTGAGCACACCAATTGATATATGCTTTTCCTGCATCTCCATAAGCTGGTGTCATCACATTTCCATACTCATTCTCGATTTGAGCTAATATTATTGGCCCTCCTTGTGAAGCAAAGAGATTGGCTTGTTTACACATATTCACTATCTTTGTCGTGAAAGTTTGCATTTCATTCTTGTAGACTTGATTGTTAGTACGGAGTTGGATTCCTGGCATATTGTGCAACCACACTGGAAAGCCTCCGTAGTTCCACTCGGCACACACGTAAGGACCAATCCTCATGACAACATAAAGTCCAGCATCTTGGATGAGCTGGAAGAATTTAATAAAATCTAAACGTCCAGAGAAATCATATTTTCGTCGTTGTGGCTCGTGACGATCCCAAAAAATGTATGTCTCAATTGCATCAAGTCCACCATCTTTAGCTTTTTGAATAAGATCAGGCCACATTGCTTCAGTGCTGCGTGGATAATGAATTGAGCCTGAAAAGATAATACGTCGTTCTCCGTTGATAATTATCGCATTTGAATCATATGAAACATTGTCTCCTATGCAAAAAGTCAAGCAAGCTAGAGTTGCAACAAGCCATTGAAGCTTAAACATCTTCGATCCCACAACTTATGTCTTTGGTTTATTTGTTTCCTGAATCGATGTGTTTATTTATATAGAATACATATAGTGATAAGGTGAGAGTTCTTTCCTATCTATATTTGTGTTCAAGGTTGTTGATCAATTCTAAACATAGAAAAGCGGCTGACAAAAGTTTTTCGATATGAGTTGCATCCTCTGAAATTGAAGAATTCTAGTTGACCTTAATCCCTCAAATAACCTTTTACCGAATTACAACTATTGTACGCAATTAAAAAGGTTGTGTTTTTTTCCACAGGACAACTTAGGATTCTATTTTTCATTTTTCACATTTGGCCTCATGTTGTAAGCCAACAACTTTAAGGTCAAGCTATTGTAATATGAGCAATTGAATGTAAATAGATAGATAGATATTATATTTGCACCAAACGCAAAGATGACATCAAGATATTTATTTAACAACCCTCTTAAACTGTAGATTTAAATCATTCTCATTATACTCAATTAGCATTAAAACTAATTAATTAAAATTCATGTTCAAATTAATTAAAGATTTTAGTTGTTTGTGAAAATATTGTTTCATTATTTAAAATACTTCTCTAACTTACATATCATGACGTGGGATGTGTGATGTGTGATGGTTGAAACATTGAAGGTAAATGAATCCAAGTGACCCTAGAGGGAACAAAAAAAGAGATGATAAACCGAATAATAGGAAGTAACATATTTTCGGGAGAAAACAAAATTACAAAAAGATAAACTGTTGAAAATTTAATTTATGTCAATATCGAGAAATTCTCTTCAACTACCATCAAAACCATGATACTGTAAAACAAAAAAATGATAGGGTTCAGTTGTAACAGGATAGTTCGTCGTCATCATTTTATGAGTTAAAAAAATTACTTCTGGATAACCTCTTATCTATAAGTTTTGCAAGCATGATGCATCTCCCTTTCTTCAACTTTAATGGAAACCATAGAGGGAAACAATGAAGCTGCTAACTTCAAGTGATGATTCAAGAGTTTATCTTAAACCACGTAGGTGCAAGTTGGCAATATCTTTCAAGAGAATGGAGAACAAAGCGTACACTTTCCATAATGTTTCCAAAGCAGAATATCATTTTAAACATATTGCCTACTCTTCAATAATGAGCCCACTAGAAGATATAATCAAGTAGATAGAAAACAACAAAGACAAACTACAAAATTTGAAGGAGACAACGTAACATTAAATTACACCTAGTTTCATATCGCCTTCTTTGCAAGTTAGAGATATCAATACAATTAGAAACTAAAGATCTTTCATGTAACAACCCGGTCTTTTAAGGTCCCTGACCAGGGTCATTACTACTATGCATGCAATTTTAAAACAAAAATTGGTTGGCCATTAGGCACACAAATCTAGCTGACCTGAAAGTACACAAATCTAGTGTGTACATAGCTATAGGTAGAAGGGTAGTTGCCACTAAGTTATACACTCAACGTGCAACAAGGGGTCTCACATTATATAATCATGTCATAGTAACTTATAACTTTATAGCACGTTCTTATAAATTGTCAGTCATAAACCACACATGGCATCGAATAAAGTTTCTCAGAATGCCTTAAAATTTAATTACATTTTGCCTGTCTCAAAGGCATTCTAGGAGGTTTAAACCTGATATATATCTAGATAATCTTCCATTTTGGCTTACCGAACTCTTTTGAAATTCTAAAATATTGACCCTAAACAATTTTCAACTTTCATACCCCTTAATCGAAGCTGTAAATTCATTATAAAAAAAGGTTCTTAAATGTTTTACCCAAGCTGTCCTTTGTCAAGAAAATGTCTCGGAACCATCGATAATGATAACACAAATTATAGCATTAAAATTGAGCTCAAAAGTGACTTGGAGCAACACCACCAAAGAAACTCATATAAAACGGCACAACCTTGCTAAAGAAGGTTCGAAATGTAGGTTACGGTAGCTGGATGCAGATCAGCGTAAGATTGCGGTGGCAACTGCGTGGATTTCCCTTCTGCACACATGAGAGAAAGAAACTTTCGAAGGGAGAGAAGGGGCGATCGACAGTGATCCGATCGATGACTGGTAGAAGTAAACGACGGGTGGTGGCTGATTATGGCGTGTGGATGTGGCAAGGTCTCGAGTGAGAGAAAACACTAACGATGGGTTGGCCATGCCGACAGCAGAGCAGCGTCACGATGTGACTGGCGGCAATAAAGTTTGCGTTCAGTGGTTGGCCGTCGAGAGGGTTAGAGAGAGAGAGTAAGCTAGATGATGTCAGGATTGCGGGTTTCACCCTATAACCAAAGATTCATAATTTATTCCTCTATTTCCCTTTGTGGGGGAGGGGGAATGGGGGAGGGGTTTGACATGTATGGGTATATTTCTTTTATTTAAAAATAAAAATTAAATATGTAACAACGTTTTTAAAAAGTTTCAAATATAGCAAAGTTCAGTGACAGACTCCAATCGAGACTTTTATGGGCTATCAGTGATGGACCAATATTTTTCAGTATGGTCTATCATTAATAGACCGCTAGGTGTTTATAGTTACTTATACGTTTGTGATTAATAAACCATATACTATGAAAAAGAAAGAAATAAAAATACATAGTTGGTTAAAAAGAATATTTATTCACATATATTACACTATTATTAATCAATTTTGTGCACATAGTGCTTGAACTACCAATCTTGCAGATAAATTTGTAGCATCGCCTAATCCAAATGACTTTGCAGATACATCAATTGAACAACTTTCCATGCCAATGCAAGCTTTTTCCACGAAAAGAGCACTGTTTGTCACATCCCATGAACCTTGCTTAAACGAACCACATTTTCCCTCTGGATTTCCATAGCTAGCAAATTGGATTTCAGAGATGACATGTCCTCCCTGACAAGACAACTCTAATGTGCTTCCTTCATTAGCATTTGCACATATAGTTCCTATTGTGATTGTTTGAACCGACACGTGTTGTGGATTTCCACCAATTTCTTCAAATAAAATCAATGTGTTTGTGTTGCTCGAAAGAAATGATCTTGGAACATGATACCATCTTTGAGAAGGATTTCCACAGTTTTGCACACATTTGCTAGGGTTGTATGCACCTCTATAGTCACATGTTGCGCTGCAACTATCATTGCCAGCAATGAAAGATGGCCAAAATCGGCCTATGCTTTGCCCATTTACCCAAGCTTGGCCTTTTCCCATTCCTTGCATGTCCAAGACTACTGGGTCAATTCCACCAGGTGTCTTAAAGCTAGTCTTGTACCATGTCATTCGCCTTCCGATAGATTTTTGATTTAGTGCAATCCAATTTGTTCTCTGTGAGAACATTGGGTTGTAAATTTGCTTCATTTCTCCATTTAATCCAACCTTATAAGACCACAAATTTGATGACAAATCAGTTTTCACGTTTCCATCTCCAATTAGATAGATGGGACCTCCATCGATTCCCGTTGGCACCATATCATAAAATGCGTCGTAATTCTTCAACCCAACTGTGGCACTCAAAAGAGTTATTGTGTTGGTTCCTGATTTTAGTAGAACCGGTTTCTCAAACACAAAACTCTGGCCATTACTCCCCCACTGCGACCCAATGTATCTTTTATTAACGAAAGCATGAATAACATGACCCTTTGTATTCACTTGGAGAGTCACATTTTGAAGTGAAGATGTTCCGTTAGTGTCAACACTCGTCATGTACCAGAAGTAGTCGCTGAAATCAACCGTGACCCTTTTTTGTTCCAAAAGAAGGTTTGCCGCAAATTTACCATTTCCTTGCAGTGTGTCTTTCATAGGTTCTGGAGCCCAAGCCCACGAGAGTTGTGCATTTTCCTTCTCATTTTGCTCCTTCACGAACATAGACGTTTGAGAATTTACTTTTGCAGTGTTGTAAACCTCCTTGTTGCAACCATCAAGAATGCTCACAGACCAAGCTGGTACAAAATATTTTCCATCTGCTTGTAGATCTATGGTGGCATCATTTTTTCCATCTGTGTTGCTTAGAAAGCAAAACCTCTCCCCTGTTGTTGGATTAAAGAATTTCGTTAAAGTTGCAGAGCTACCAAAGTTTTGGTCTGAGCGTGTGCCGTTAGTGAGAATCTTCTCTCCTAACTTGATTGATGCGTGGAGTTGTTTGAGATGCCCCCATTTAGGTTGATTCAAGTTCCCATACTCATCAAGTGGGGCGTTGTAATCGTAAGATGTAGTGATGAATGGACCTCCCGATGTTCTTCCAAAGTTGGTGCCTCCATGATACATGTAATAATTGTTGAAGATGCCGCCAGATTGAAAAAATCTTGCCACAGAAAATGCTACATCTTCTGCAGTTCTGTAAGGGTCTTTGTCGCCCCATTTCTTGAACCATCCCACCCAATTTTCAGTGAACATTTTTGGGCTCTTAGGATTGTTCGGAGTAAAGTTGTCACAGTAGAATCCATTGCACGTATTAATGATAGGTTGTGGGGCATCACTTTGTTGGCACATGATCCATGGAACGCCAATATTGAGAGATTCGGCCATTTGAGCACACCAATTGATATATGCTTTTCCTGCATCTCCATAAGCTGGTGTCATCACATTTCCATACTCATTCTCGATTTGAGCTAATATTATTGGCCCTCCTTGTGAAGCAAAGAGATTGGCTTGTTTACACATATTCACTATCTTTGTCGTGAAAGTTTGCATTTCATTCTTGTAGACTTGATTGTTAGTACGGAGTTGGATTCCTGGCATATTGTGCAACCACACTGGAAAGCCTCCGTAGTTCCACTCGGCACACACGTAAGGACCAATCCTCATGACAACATAAAGTCCAGCATCTTGGATGAGCTGGAAGAATTTAATAAAATCTAAACGTCCAGAGAAATCATATTTTCGTCGTTGTGGCTCGTGACGATCCCAAAAAATGTATGTCTCAATTGCATCAAGTCCACCATCTTTAGCTTTTTGAATAAGATCAGGCCACATTGCTTCAGTGCTGCGTGGATAATGAATTGAGCCTGAAAAGATAATACGTCGTTCTCCGTTGATAATTATCGCATTTGAATCATATGAAACATTGTCTCCTATGCAAAAAGTCAAGCAAGCTAGAGTTGCAACAAGCCATTGAAGCTTAAACATCTTCGATCCCACAACTTATGTCTTTGGTTTATTTGTTTCCTGAATCGATGTGTTTATTTATATAGAATACATATAGTGATAAGGTGAGAGTTCTTTCCTATCTATATTTGTGTTCAAGGTTGTTGATCAATTCTAAACATAGAAAAGCGGCTGACAAAAGTTTTTCGATATGAGTTGCATCCTCTGAAATTGAAGAATTCTAGTTGACCTTAATCCCTCAAATAACCTTTTACCGAATTACAACTATTGTACGCAATTAAAAAGGTTGTGTTTTTTTCCACAGGACAACTTAGGATTCTATTTTTCATTTTTCACATTTGGCCTCATGTTGTAAGCCAACAACTTTAAGGTCAAGCTATTGTAATATGAGCAATTGAATGTAAATAGATAGATAGATATTATATTTGCACCAAACGCAAAGATGACATCAAGATATTTATTTAACAACCCTCTTAAACTGTAGATTTAAATCATTCTCATTATACTCAATTAGCATTAAAACTAATTAATTAAAATTCATGTTCAAATTAATTAAAGATTTTAGTTGTTTGTGAAAATATTGTTTCATTATTTAAAATACTTCTCTAACTTACATATCATGACGTGGGATGTGTGATGTGTGATGGTTGAAACATTGAAGGTAAATGAATCCAAGTGACCCTAGAGGGAACAAAAAAAGAGATGATAAACCGAATAATAGGAAGTAACATATTTTCGGGAGAAAACAAAATTACAAAAAGATAAACTGTTGAAAATTTAATTTATGTCAATATCGAGAAATTCTCTTCAACTACCATCAAAACCATGATACTGTAAAACAAAAAAATGATAGGGTTCAGTTGTAACAGGATAGTTCGTCGTCATCATTTTATGAGTTAAAAAAATTACTTCTGGATAACCTCTTATCTATAAGTTTTGCAAGCATGATGCATCTCCCTTTCTTCAACTTTAATGGAAACCATAGAGGGAAACAATGAAGCTGCTAACTTCAAGTGATGATTCAAGAGTTTATCTTAAACCACGTAGGTGCAAGTTGGCAATATCTTTCAAGAGAATGGAGAACAAAGCGTACACTTTCCATAATGTTTCCAAAGCAGAATATCATTTTAAACATATTGCCTACTCTTCAATAATGAGCCCACTAGAAGATATAATCAAGTAGATAGAAAACAACAAAGACAAACTACAAAATTTGAAGGAGACAACGTAACATTAAATTACACCTAGTTTCATATCGCCTTCTTTGCAAGTTAGAGATATCAATACAATTAGAAACTAAAGATCTTTCATGTAACAACCCGGTCTTTTAAGGTCCCTGACCAGGGTCATTACTACTATGCATGCAATTTTAAAACAAAAATTGGTTGGCCATTAGGCACACAAATCTAGCTGACCTGAAAGTACACAAATCTAGTGTGTACATAGCTATAGGTAGAAGGGTAGTTGCCACTAAGTTATACACTCAACGTGCAACAAGGGGTCTCACATTATATAATCATGTCATAGTAACTTATAACTTTATAGCACGTTCTTATAAATTGTCAGTCATAAACCACACATGGCATCGAATAAAGTTTCTCAGAATGCCTTAAAATTTAATTACATTTTGCCTGTCTCAAAGGCATTCTAGGAGGTTTAAACCTGATATATATCTAGATAATCTTCCATTTTGGCTTACCGAACTCTTTTGAAATTCTAAAATATTGACCCTAAACAATTTTCAACTTTCATACCCCTTAATCGAAGCTGTAAATTCATTATAAAAAAAGGTTCTTAAATGTTTTACCCAAGCTGTCCTTTGTCAAGAAAATGTCTCGGAACCATCGATAATGATAACACAAATTATAGCATTAAAATTGAGCTCAAAAGTGACTTGGAGCAACACCACCAAAGAAACTCATATAAAACGGCACAACCTTGCTAAAGAAGGTTCGAAATGTAGGTTACGGTAGCTGGATGCAGATCAGCGTAAGATTGCGGTGGCAACTGCGTGGATTTCCCTTCTGCACACATGAGAGAAAGAAACTTTCGAAGGGAGAGAAGGGGCGATCGACAGTGATCCGATCGATGACTGGTAGAAGTAAACGACGGGTGGTGGCTGATTATGGCGTGTGGATGTGGCAAGGTCTCGAGTGAGAGAAAACACTAACGATGGGTTGGCCATGCCGACAGCAGAGCAGCGTCACGATGTGACTGGCGGCAATAAAGTTTGCGTTCAGTGGTTGGCCGTCGAGAGGGTTAGAGAGAGAGAGTAAGCTAGATGATGTCAGGATTGCGGGTTTCACCCTATAACCAAAGATTCATAATTTATTCCTCTATTTCCCTTTGTGGGGGAGGGGGAATGGGGGAGGGGTTTGACATGTATGGGTATATTTCTTTTATTTAAAAATAAAAATTAAATATGTAACAACGTTTTTAAAAAGTTTCAAATATAGCAAAGTTCAGTGACAGACTCCAATCGAGACTTTTATGGGCTATCAGTGATGGACCAATATTTTTCAGTATGGTCTATCATTAATAGACCGCTAGGTGTTTATAGTTACTTATACGTTTGTGATTAATAAACCATATACTATGAAAAAGAAAGAAATAAAAATACATAGTTGGTTAAAAAGAATATTTATTCACATATATTACACTATTATTAATCAATTTTGTGCACATAGTGCTTGAACTACCAATCTTGCAGATAAATTTGTAGCATCGCCTAATCCAAATGACTTTGCAGATACATCAATTGAACAACTTTCCATGCCAATGCAAGCTTTTTCCACGAAAAGAGCACTGTTTGTCACATCCCATGAACCTTGCTTAAACGAACCACATTTTCCCTCTGGATTTCCATAGCTAGCAAATTGGATTTCAGAGATGACATGTCCTCCCTGACAAGACAACTCTAATGTGCTTCCTTCATTAGCATTTGCACATATAGTTCCTATTGTGATTGTTTGAACCGACACGTGTTGTGGATTTCCACCAATTTCTTCAAATAAAATCAATGTGTTTGTGTTGCTCGAAAGAAATGATCTTGGAACATGATACCATCTTTGAGAAGGATTTCCACAGTTTTGCACACATTTGCTAGGGTTGTATGCACCTCTATAGTCACATGTTGCGCTGCAACTATCATTGCCAGCAATGAAAGATGGCCAAAATCGGCCTATGCTTTGCCCATTTACCCAAGCTTGGCCTTTTCCCATTCCTTGCATGTCCAAGACTACTGGGTCAATTCCACCAGGTGTCTTAAAGCTAGTCTTGTACCATGTCATTCGCCTTCCGATAGATTTTTGATTTAGTGCAATCCAATTTGTTCTCTGTGAGAACATTGGGTTGTAAATTTGCTTCATTTCTCCATTTAATCCAACCTTATAAGACCACAAATTTGATGACAAATCAGTTTTCACGTTTCCATCTCCAATTAGATAGATGGGACCTCCATCGATTCCTGTTGGCACCATATCATAAAATGCGTCGTAATTCTTCAACCCAACTGTGGCACTCAAAAGAGTTATTGTGTTGGTTCCTGATTTTAGTAGAACCGGTTTCTCAAACACAAAACTCTGGCCATTACTCCCCCACTGCGACCCAATGTATCTTTTATTAACGAAAGCATGAAGAACATGACCCTTTGTATTCACTTGGAGAGTCACATTTTGAAGTGAAGATGTTCCGTTAGTGTCAACACTCGTCATGTACCAGAAGTAGTCGCTGAAATCAACCGTGACCCTTTTTTGTTCCAAAAGAAGGTTTGCCGCAAATTTACCATTTCCTTGCAGTGTGTCTTTCATAGGTTCTGGAGCCCAAGCCCACGAGAGTTGTGCATTTTCCTTCTCATTTTGCTCCTTCACGAACATAGACGTTTGAGAATTTACTTTTGCAGTGTTGTAAACCTCCTTGTTGCAACCATCAAGAATGCTCACAGACCAAGCTGGTACAAAATATTTTCCATCTGCTTGTAGATCTATGGTGGCATCATTTTTTCCATCTGTGTTGCTTAGAAAGCAAAACCTCTCCCCTGTTGTTGGATTAAAGAATTTCGTTAAAGTTGCAGAGCTACCAAAGTTTTGGTCTGAGCGTGTGCCGTTAGTGAGAATCTTCTCTCCTAACTTGATTGATGCGTGGAGTTGTTTGAGATGCCCCCATTTAGGTTGATTCAAGTTCCCATACTCATCAAGTGGGGCGTTGTAATCGTAAGATGTAGTGATGAATGGACCTCCCGATGTTCTTCCAAAGTTGGTGCCTCCATGATACATGTAATAATTGTTGAAGATGCCGCCAGATTGAAAAAATCTTGCCACAGAAAATGCTACATCTTCTGCAGTTCTGTAAGGGTCTTTGTCGCCCCATTTCTTGAACCATCCCACCCAATTTTCAGTGAACATTTTTGGGCTCTTAGGATTGTTCGGAGTAAAGTTGTCACAGTAGAATCCATTGCACGTATTAATGATAGGTTGTGGGGCATCACTTTGTTGGCACATGATCCATGGAACGCCAATATTGAGAGATTCGGCCATTTGAGCACACCAATTGATATATGCTTTTCCTGCATCTCCATAAGCTGGTGTCATCACATTTCCATACTCATTCTCGATTTGAGCTAATATTATTGGCCCTCCTTGTGAAGCAAAGAGATTGGCTTGTTTACACATATTCACTATCTTTGTCGTGAAAGTTTGCATTTCATTCTTGTAGACTTGATTGTTAGTACGGAGTTGGATTCCTGGCATATTGTGCAACCACACTGGAAAGCCTCCGTAGTTCCACTCGGCACACACGTAAGGACCAATCCTCATGACAACATAAAGTCCAGCATATTGGATGAGCTGGAAGAATTTAATAAAATCTAAACGTCCAGAGAAATCATATTTTCGTCGTTGTGGCTCGTGACGATCCCAAAAAATGTATGTCTCAATTGCATCAAGTCCACCATCTTTAGCTTTTTGAATAAGATCAGGCCACATTGCTTCAGTGCTGCGTGGATAATGAATTGAGCCTGAAAAGATAATACGTCGTTCTCCGTTGATAATTATCGCATTTGAATCATATGAAACATTGTCTCCTATGCAAAAAGTCAAGCAAGCTAGAGTTGCAACAAGCCATTGAAGCTTAAACATCTTCGATCCCACAACTTATGTCTTTGGTTTATTTGTTTCCTGAATCGATGTGTTTATTTATATAGAATACATATAGTGATAAGGTGAGAGTTCTTTCCTATCTATATTTGTGTTCAAGGTTGTTGATCAATTCTAAACATAGAAAAGCGGCTGACAAAAGTTTTTCGATATGAGTTGCATCCTCTGAAATTGAAGAATTCTAGTTGACCTTAATCCCTCAAATAACCTTTTACCGAATTACAACTATTGTACGCAATTAAAAAGGTTGTGTTTTTTTCCACAGGACAACTTAGGATTCTATTTTTCATTTTTCACATTTGGCCTCATGTTGTAAGCCAACAACTTTAAGGTCAAGCTATTGTAATATGAGCAATTGAATGTAAATAGATAGATAGATATTATATTTGCACCAAACGCAAAGATGACATCAAGATATTTATTTAACAACCCTCTTAAACTGTAGATTTAAATCATTCTCATTATACTCAATTAGCATTAAAACTAATTAATTAAAATTCATGTTCAAATTAATTAAAGATTTTAGTTGTTTGTGAAAATATTGTTTCATTATTTAAAATACTTCTCTAACTTACATATCATGACGTGGGATGTGTGATGTGTGATGGTTGAAACATTGAAGGTAAATGAATCCAAGTGACCCTAGAGGGAACAAAAAAAGAGATGATAAACCGAATAATAGGAAGTAACATATTTTCGGGAGAAAACAAAATTACAAAAAGATAAACTGTTGAAAATTTAATTTATGTCAATATCGAGAAATTCTCTTCAACTACCATCAAAACCATGATACTGTAAAACAAAAAAATGATAGGGTTCAGTTGTAACAGGATAGTTCGTCGTCATCATTTTATGAGTTAAAAAAATTACTTCTGGATAACCTCTTATCTATAAGTTTTGCAAGCATGATGCATCTCCCTTTCTTCAACTTTAATGGAAACCATAGAGGGAAACAATGAAGCTGCTAACTTCAAGTGATGATTCAAGAGTTTATCTTAAACCACGTAGGTGCAAGTTGGCAATATCTTTCAAGAGAATGGAGAACAAAGCGTACACTTTCCATAATGTTTCCAAAGCAGAATATCATTTTAAACATATTGCCTACTCTTCAATAATGAGCCCACTAGAAGATATAATCAAGTAGATAGAAAACAACAAAGACAAACTACAAAATTTGAAGGAGACAACGTAACATTAAATTACACCTAGTTTCATATCGCCTTCTTTGCAAGTTAGAGATATCAATACAATTAGAAACTAAAGATCTTTCATGTAACAACCCGGTCTTTTAAGGTCCCTGACCAGGGTCATTACTACTATGCATGCAATTTTAAAACAAAAATTGGTTGGCCATTAGGCACACAAATCTAGCTGACCTGAAAGTACACAAATCTAGTGTGTACATAGCTATAGGTAGAAGGGTAGTTGCCACTAAGTTATACACTCAACGTGCAACAAGGGGTCTCACATTATATAATCATGTCATAGTAACTTATAACTTTATAGCACGTTCTTATAAATTGTCAGTCATAAACCACACATGGCATCGAATAAAGTTTCTCAGAATGCCTTAAAATTTAATTACATTTTGCCTGTCTCAAAGGCATTCTAGGAGGTTTAAACCTGATATATATCTAGATAATCTTCCATTTTGGCTTACCGAACTCTTTTGAAATTCTAAAATATTGACCCTAAACAATTTTCAACTTTCATACCCCTTAATCGAAGCTGTAAATTCATTATAAAAAAAGGTTCTTAAATGTTTTACCCAAGCTGTCCTTTGTCAAGAAAATGTCTCGGAACCATCGATAATGATAACACAAATTATAGCATTAAAATTGAGCTCAAAAGTGACTTGGAGCAACACCACCAAAGAAACTCATATAAAACGGCACAACCTTGCTAAAGAAGGTTCGAAATGTAGGTTACGGTAGCTGGATGCAGATCAGCGTAAGATTGCGGTGGCAACTGCGTGGATTTCCCTTCTGCACACATGAGAGAAAGAAACTTTCGAAGGGAGAGAAGGGGCGATCGACAGTGATCCGATCGATGACTGGTAGAAGTAAACGACGGGTGGTGGCTGATTATGGCGTGTGGATGTGGCAAGGTCTCGAGTGAGAGAAAACACTAACGATGGGTTGGCCATGCCGACAGCAGAGCAGCGTCACGATGTGACTGGCGGCAATAAAGTTTGCGTTCAGTGGTTGGCCGTCGAGAGGGTTAGAGAGAGAGAGTAAGCTAGATGATGTCAGGATTGCGGGTTTCACCCTATAACCAAAGATTCATAATTTATTCCTCTATTTCCCTTTGTGGGGGAGGGGGAATGGGGGAGGGGTTTGACATGTATGGGTATATTTCTTTTATTTAAAAATAAAAATTAAATATGTAACAACGTTTTTAAAAAGTTTCAAATATAGCAAAGTTCAGTGACAGACTCCAATCGAGACTTTTATGGGCTATCAGTGATGGACCAATATTTTTCAGTATGGTCTATCATTAATAGACCGCTAGGTGTTTATAGTTACTTATACGTTTGTGATTAATAAACCATATACTATGAAAAAGAAAGAAATAAAAATACATAGTTGGTTAAAAAGAATATTTATTCACATATATTACACTATTATTAATCAATTTTGTGCACATAGTGCTTGAACTACCAATCTTGCAGATAAATTTGTAGCATCGCCTAATCCAAATGACTTTGCAGATACATCAATTGAACAACTTTCCATGCCAATGCAAGCTTTTTCCACGAAAAGAGCACTGTTTGTCACATCCCATGAACCTTGCTTAAACGAACCACATTTTCCCTCTGGATTTCCATAGCTAGCAAATTGGATTTCAGAGATGACATGTCCTCCCTGACAAGACAACTCTAATGTGCTTCCTTCATTAGCATTTGCACATATAGTTCCTATTGTGATTGTTTGAACCGACACGTGTTGTGGATTTCCACCAATTTCTTCAAATAAAATCAATGTGTTTGTGTTGCTCGAAAGAAATGATCTTGGAACATGATACCATCTTTGAGAAGGATTTCCACAGTTTTGCACACATTTGCTAGGGTTGTATGCACCTCTATAGTCACATGTTGCGCTGCAACTATCATTGCCAGCAATGAAAGATGGCCAAAATCGGCCTATGCTTTGCCCATTTACCCAAGCTTGGCCTTTTCCCATTCCTTGCATGTCCAAGACTACTGGGTCAATTCCACCAGGTGTCTTAAAGCTAGTCTTGTACCATGTCATTCGCCTTCCGATAGATTTTTGATTTAGTGCAATCCAATTTGTTCTCTGTGAGAACATTGGGTTGTAAATTTGCTTCATTTCTCCATTTAATCCAACCTTATAAGACCACAAATTTGATGACAAATCAGTTTTCACGTTTCCATCTCCAATTAGATAGATGGGACCTCCATCGATTCCCGTTGGCACCATATCATAAAATGCGTCGTAATTCTTCAACCCAACTGTGGCACTCAAAAGAGTTATTGTGTTGGTTCCTGATTTTAGTAGAACCGGTTTCTCAAACACAAAACTCTGGCCATTACTCCCCCACTGCGACCCAATGTATCTTTTATTAACGAAAGCATGAATAACATGACCCTTTGTATTCACTTGGAGAGTCACATTTTGAAGTGAAGATGTTCCGTTAGTGTCAACACTCGTCATGTACCAGAAGTAGTCGCTGAAATCAACCGTGACCCTTTTTTGTTCCAAAAGAAGGTTTGCCGCAAATTTACCATTTCCTTGCAGTGTGTCTTTCATAGGTTCTGGAGCCCAAGCCCACGAGAGTTGTGCATTTTCCTTCTCATTTTGCTCCTTCACGAACATAGACGTTTGAGAATTTACTTTTGCAGTGTTGTAAACCTCCTTGTTGCAACCATCAAGAATGCTCACAGACCAAGCTGGTACAAAATATTTTCCATCTGCTTGTAGATCTATGGTGGCATCATTTTTTCCATCTGTGTTGCTTAGAAAGCAAAACCTCTCCCCTGTTGTTGGATTAAAGAATTTCGTTAAAGTTGCAGAGCTACCAAAGTTTTGGTCTGAGCGTGTGCCGTTAGTGAGAATCTTCTCTCCTAACTTGATTGATGCGTGGAGTTGTTTGAGATGCCCCCATTTAGGTTGATTCAAGTTCCCATACTCATCAAGTGGGGCGTTGTAATCGTAAGATGTAGTGATGAATGGACCTCCCGATGTTCTTCCAAAGTTGGTGCCTCCATGATACATGTAATAATTGTTGAAGATGCCGCCAGATTGAAAAAATCTTGCCACAGAAAATGCTACATCTTCTGCAGTTCTGTAAGGGTCTTTGTCGCCCCATTTCTTGAACCATCCCACCCAATTTTCAGTGAACATTTTTGGGCTCTTAGGATTGTTCGGAGTAAAGTTGTCACAGTAGAATCCATTGCACGTATTAATGATAGGTTGTGGGGCATCACTTTGTTGGCACATGATCCATGGAACGCCAATATTGAGAGATTCGGCCATTTGAGCACACCAATTGATATATGCTTTTCCTGCATCTCCATAAGCTGGTGTCATCACATTTCCATACTCATTCTCGATTTGAGCTAATATTATTGGCCCTCCTTGTGAAGCAAAGAGATTGGCTTGTTTACACATATTCACTATCTTTGTCGTGAAAGTTTGCATTTCATTCTTGTAGACTTGATTGTTAGTACGGAGTTGGATTCCTGGCATATTGTGCAACCACACTGGAAAGCCTCCGTAGTTCCACTCGGCACACACGTAAGGACCAATCCTCATGACAACATAAAGTCCAGCATCTTGGATGAGCTGGAAGAATTTAATAAAATCTAAACGTCCAGAGAAATCATATTTTCGTCGTTGTGGCTCGTGACGATCCCAAAAAATGTATGTCTCAATTGCATCAAGTCCACCATCTTTAGCTTTTTGAATAAGATCAGGCCACATTGCTTCAGTGCTGCGTGGATAATGAATTGAGCCTGAAAAGATAATACGTCGTTCTCCGTTGATAATTATCGCATTTGAATCATATGAAACATTGTCTCCTATGCAAAAAGTCAAGCAAGCTAGAGTTGCAACAAGCCATTGAAGCTTAAACATCTTCGATCCCACAACTTATGTCTTTGGTTTATTTGTTTCCTGAATCGATGTGTTTATTTATATAGAATACATATAGTGATAAGGTGAGAGTTCTTTCCTATCTATATTTGTGTTCAAGGTTGTTGATCAATTCTAAACATAGAAAAGCGGCTGACAAAAGTTTTTCGATATGAGTTGCATCCTCTGAAATTGAAGAATTCTAGTTGACCTTAATCCCTCAAATAACCTTTTACCGAATTACAACTATTGTACGCAATTAAAAAGGTTGTGTTTTTTTCCACAGGACAACTTAGGATTCTATTTTTCATTTTTCACATTTGGCCTCATGTTGTAAGCCAACAACTTTAAGGTCAAGCTATTGTAATATGAGCAATTGAATGTAAATAGATAGATAGATATTATATTTGCACCAAACGCAAAGATGACATCAAGATATTTATTTAACAACCCTCTTAAACTGTAGATTTAAATCATTCTCATTATACTCAATTAGCATTAAAACTAATTAATTAAAATTCATGTTCAAATTAATTAAAGATTTTAGTTGTTTGTGAAAATATTGTTTCATTATTTAAAATACTTCTCTAACTTACATATCATGACGTGGGATGTGTGATGTGTGATGGTTGAAACATTGAAGGTAAATGAATCCAAGTGACCCTAGAGGGAACAAAAAAAGAGATGATAAACCGAATAATAGGAAGTAACATATTTTCGGGAGAAAACAAAATTACAAAAAGATAAACTGTTGAAAATTTAATTTATGTCAATATCGAGAAATTCTCTTCAACTACCATCAAAACCATGATACTGTAAAACAAAAAAATGATAGGGTTCAGTTGTAACAGGATAGTTCGTCGTCATCATTTTATGAGTTAAAAAAATTACTTCTGGATAACCTCTTATCTATAAGTTTTGCAAGCATGATGCATCTCCCTTTCTTCAACTTTAATGGAAACCATAGAGGGAAACAATGAAGCTGCTAACTTCAAGTGATGATTCAAGAGTTTATCTTAAACCACGTAGGTGCAAGTTGGCAATATCTTTCAAGAGAATGGAGAACAAAGCGTACACTTTCCATAATGTTTCCAAAGCAGAATATCATTTTAAACATATTGCCTACTCTTCAATAATGAGCCCACTAGAAGATATAATCAAGTAGATAGAAAACAACAAAGACAAACTACAAAATTTGAAGGAGACAACGTAACATTAAATTACACCTAGTTTCATATCGCCTTCTTTGCAAGTTAGAGATATCAATACAATTAGAAACTAAAGATCTTTCATGTAACAACCCGGTCTTTTAAGGTCCCTGACCAGGGTCATTACTACTATGCATGCAATTTTAAAACAAAAATTGGTTGGCCATTAGGCACACAAATCTAGCTGACCTGAAAGTACACAAATCTAGTGTGTACATAGCTATAGGTAGAAGGGTAGTTGCCACTAAGTTATACACTCAACGTGCAACAAGGGGTCTCACATTATATAATCATGTCATAGTAACTTATAACTTTATAGCACGTTCTTATAAATTGTCAGTCATAAACCACACATGGCATCGAATAAAGTTTCTCAGAATGCCTTAAAATTTAATTACATTTTGCCTGTCTCAAAGGCATTCTAGGAGGTTTAAACCTGATATATATCTAGATAATCTTCCATTTTGGCTTACCGAACTCTTTTGAAATTCTAAAATATTGACCCTAAACAATTTTCAACTTTCATACCCCTTAATCGAAGCTGTAAATTCATTATAAAAAAAGGTTCTTAAATGTTTTACCCAAGCTGTCCTTTGTCAAGAAAATGTCTCGGAACCATCGATAATGATAACACAAATTATAGCATTAAAATTGAGCTCAAAAGTGACTTGGAGCAACACCACCAAAGAAACTCATATAAAACGGCACAACCTTGCTAAAGAAGGTTCGAAATGTAGGTTACGGTAGCTGGATGCAGATCAGCGTAAGATTGCGGTGGCAACTGCGTGGATTTCCCTTCTGCACACATGAGAGAAAGAAACTTTCGAAGGGAGAGAAGGGGCGATCGACAGTGATCCGATCGATGACTGGTAGAAGTAAACGACGGGTGGTGGCTGATTATGGCGTGTGGATGTGGCAAGGTCTCGAGTGAGAGAAAACACTAACGATGGGTTGGCCATGCCGACAGCAGAGCAGCGTCACGATGTGACTGGCGGCAATAAAGTTTGCGTTCAGTGGTTGGCCGTCGAGAGGGTTAGAGAGAGAGAGTAAGCTAGATGATGTCAGGATTGCGGGTTTCACCCTATAACCAAAGATTCATAATTTATTCCTCTATTTCCCTTTGTGGGGGAGGGGGAATGGGGGAGGGGTTTGACATGTATGGGTATATTTCTTTTATTTAAAAATAAAAATTAAATATGTAACAACGTTTTTAAAAAGTTTCAAATATAGCAAAGTTCAGTGACAGACTCCAATCGAGACTTTTATGGGCTATCAGTGATGGACCAATATTTTTCAGTATGGTCTATCATTAATAGACCGCTAGGTGTTTATAGTTACTTATACGTTTGTGATTAATAAACCATATACTATGAAAAAGAAAGAAATAAAAATACATAGTTGGTTAAAAAGAATATTTATTCACATATATTACACTATTATTAATCAATTTTGTGCACATAGTGCTTGAACTACCAATCTTGCAGATAAATTTGTAGCATCGCCTAATCCAAATGACTTTGCAGATACATCAATTGAACAACTTTCCATGCCAATGCAAGCTTTTTCCACGAAAAGAGCACTGTTTGTCACATCCCATGAACCTTGCTTAAACGAACCACATTTTCCCTCTGGATTTCCATAGCTAGCAAATTGGATTTCAGAGATGACATGTCCTCCCTGACAAGACAACTCTAATGTGCTTCCTTCATTAGCATTTGCACATATAGTTCCTATTGTGATTGTTTGAACCGACACGTGTTGTGGATTTCCACCAATTTCTTCAAATAAAATCAATGTGTTTGTGTTGCTCGAAAGAAATGATCTTGGAACATGATACCATCTTTGAGAAGGATTTCCACAGTTTTGCACACATTTGCTAGGGTTGTATGCACCTCTATAGTCACATGTTGCGCTGCAACTATCATTGCCAGCAATGAAAGATGGCCAAAATCGGCCTATGCTTTGCCCATTTACCCAAGCTTGGCCTTTTCCCATTCCTTGCATGTCCAAGACTACTGGGTCAATTCCACCAGGTGTCTTAAAGCTAGTCTTGTACCATGTCATTCGCCTTCCGATAGATTTTTGATTTAGTGCAATCCAATTTGTTCTCTGTGAGAACATTGGGTTGTAAATTTGCTTCATTTCTCCATTTAATCCAACCTTATAAGACCACAAATTTGATGACAAATCAGTTTTCACGTTTCCATCTCCAATTAGATAGATGGGACCTCCATCGATTCCCGTTGGCACCATATCATAAAATGCGTCGTAATTCTTCAACCCAACTGTGGCACTCAAAAGAGTTATTGTGTTGGTTCCTGATTTTAGTAGAACCGGTTTCTCAAACACAAAACTCTGGCCATTACTCCCCCACTGCGACCCAATGTATCTTTTATTAACGAAAGCATGAAGAACATGACCCTTTGTATTCACTTGGAGAGTCACATTTTGAAGTGAAGATGTTCCGTTAGTGTCAACACTCGTCATGTACCAGAAGTAGTCGCTGAAATCAACCGTGACCCTTTTTTGTTCCAAAAGAAGGTTTGCCGCAAATTTACCATTTCCTTGCAGTGTGTCTTTCATAGGTTCTGGAGCCCAAGCCCACGAGAGTTGTGCATTTTCCTTCTCATTTTGCTCCTTCACGAACATAGACGTTTGAGAATTTACTTTTGCAGTGTTGTAAACCTCCTTGTTGCAACCATCAAGAATGCTCACAGACCAAGCTGGTACAAAATATTTTCCATCTGCTTGTAGATCTATGGTGGCATCATTTTTTCCATCTGTGTTGCTTAGAAAGCAAAACCTCTCCCCTGTTGTTGGATTAAAGAATTTCGTTAAAGTTGCAGAGCTACCAAAGTTTTGGTCTGAGCGTGTGCCGTTAGTGAGAATCTTCTCTCCTAACTTGATTGATGCGTGGAGTTGTTTGAGATGCCCCCATTTAGGTTGATTCAAGTTCCCATACTCATCAAGTGGGGCGTTGTAATCGTAAGATGTAGTGATGAATGGACCTCCCGATGTTCTTCCAAAGTTGGTGCCTCCATGATACATGTAATAATTGTTGAAGATGCCGCCAGATTGAAAAAATCTTGCCACAGAAAATGCTACATCTTCTGCAGTTCTGTAAGGGTCTTTGTCGCCCCATTTCTTGAACCATCCCACCCAATTTTCAGTGAACATTTTTGGGCTCTTAGGATTGTTCGGAGTAAAGTTGTCACAGTAGAATCCATTGCACGTATTAATGATAGGTTGTGGGGCATCACTTTGTTGGCACATGATCCATGGAACGCCAATATTGAGAGATTCGGCCATTTGAGCACACCAATTGATATATGCTTTTCCTGCATCTCCATAAGCTGGTGTCATCACATTTCCATACTCATTCTCGATTTGAGCTAATATTATTGGCCCTCCTTGTGAAGCAAAGAGATTGGCTTGTTTACACATATTCACTATCTTTGTCGTGAAAGTTTGCATTTCATTCTTGTAGACTTGATTGTTAGTACGGAGTTGGATTCCTGGCATATTGTGCAACCACACTGGAAAGCCTCCGTAGTTCCACTCGGCACACACGTAAGGACCAATCCTCATGACAACATAAAGTCCAGCATCTTGGATGAGCTGGAAGAATTTAATAAAATCTAAACGTCCAGAGAAATCATATTTTCGTCGTTGTGGCTCGTGACGATCCCAAAAAATGTATGTCTCAATTGCATCAAGTCCACCATCTTTAGCTTTTTGAATAAGATCAGGCCACATTGCTTCAGTGCTGCGTGGATAATGAATTGAGCCTGAAAAGATAATACGTCGTTCTCCGTTGATAATTATCGCATTTGAATCATATGAAACATTGTCTCCTATGCAAAAAGTCAAGCAAGCTAGAGTTGCAACAAGCCATTGAAGCTTAAACATCTTCGATCCCACAACTTATGTCTTTGGTTTATTTGTTTCCTGAATCGATGTGTTTATTTATATAGAATACATATAGTGATAAGGTGAGAGTTCTTTCCTATCTATATTTGTGTTCAAGGTTGTTGATCAATTCTAAACATAGAAAAGCGGCTGACAAAAGTTTTTCGATATGAGTTGCATCCTCTGAAATTGAAGAATTCTAGTTGACCTTAATCCCTCAAATAACCTTTTACCGAATTACAACTATTGTACGCAATTAAAAAGGTTGTGTTTTTTTCCACAGGACAACTTAGGATTCTATTTTTCATTTTTCACATTTGGCCTCATGTTGTAAGCCAACAACTTTAAGGTCAAGCTATTGTAATATGAGCAATTGAATGTAAATAGATAGATAGATATTATATTTGCACCAAACGCAAAGATGACATCAAGATATTTATTTAACAACCCTCTTAAACTGTAGATTTAAATCATTCTCATTATACTCAATTAGCATTAAAACTAATTAATTAAAATTCATGTTCAAATTAATTAAAGATTTTAGTTGTTTGTGAAAATATTGTTTCATTATTTAAAATACTTCTCTAACTTACATATCATGACGTGGGATGTGTGATGTGTGATGGTTGAAACATTGAAGGTAAATGAATCCAAGTGACCCTAGAGGGAACAAAAAAAGAGATGATAAACCGAATAATAGGAAGTAACATATTTTCGGGAGAAAACAAAATTACAAAAAGATAAACTGTTGAAAATTTAATTTATGTCAATATCGAGAAATTCTCTTCAACTACCATCAAAACCATGATACTGTAAAACAAAAAAATGATAGGGTTCAGTTGTAACAGGATAGTTCGTCGTCATCATTTTATGAGTTAAAAAAATTACTTCTGGATAACCTCTTATCTATAAGTTTTGCAAGCATGATGCATCTCCCTTTCTTCAACTTTAATGGAAACCATAGAGGGAAACAATGAAGCTGCTAACTTCAAGTGATGATTCAAGAGTTTATCTTAAACCACGTAGGTGCAAGTTGGCAATATCTTTCAAGAGAATGGAGAACAAAGCGTACACTTTCCATAATGTTTCCAAAGCAGAATATCATTTTAAACATATTGCCTACTCTTCAATAATGAGCCCACTAGAAGATATAATCAAGTAGATAGAAAACAACAAAGACAAACTACAAAATTTGAAGGAGACAACGTAACATTAAATTACACCTAGTTTCATATCGCCTTCTTTGCAAGTTAGAGATATCAATACAATTAGAAACTAAAGATCTTTCATGTAACAACCCGGTCTTTTAAGGTCCCTGACCAGGGTCATTACTACTATGCATGCAATTTTAAAACAAAAATTGGTTGGCCATTAGGCACACAAATCTAGCTGACCTGAAAGTACACAAATCTAGTGTGTACATAGCTATAGGTAGAAGGGTAGTTGCCACTAAGTTATACACTCAACGTGCAACAAGGGGTCTCACATTATATAATCATGTCATAGTAACTTATAAC